>NW_026705481.1:0-648574 GCF_029867415.1 Vicia villosa | reverse complement strand
GGAGTACCCTGAAGGGGCATCTATTAACGACAGAAAGTTTCTAAGGAGATATGCCTCCAAATTCTTCCTAAGCAATGGAACTTTGTACAAGCGCAACCATGACTCGACTTTACTTCGTTGCGTAAACAAGAAGGAAGCAGAACAAATCATGGAAGACATACACAATGGTACCTTCGGTACTCATTCCAACGGACATACAATGGCTAAAAAGATCCTGAGAGCAGGTTACTACTGGTCTACCATGGAGACAGATTGCCATCATCATTCCAAAACTTGTCACAAATGCCAGATATATGCCGACAAAGTGCATGTACCTCCAGTTCCATTAAACGTTCTGACGGCTCCTTGGCCTTTCGCAATGTGGGGTATTGATATGATTGGAGAAATCAAACCTACTGCTTCCAACGGACATCGCTTTATCCTGGTCGCTATTGACTACTTCACAAAGTGGGTAGAGGCAGCTTCATATGCTTCTGTCACCAAGAATGTGGTAGCCAGGTTTATCAAGCACAATCTCATTTGTCGGTACGGCATCCCCGAAAGGATCATCACTGACAATGGCACGAATCTAAACAACAAAATGATTACTGAACTCTGCACGCAGTTCCAGATCAAACATCATAATTCTTCTCCATATCGACCAAAGATGAACGGCGCTGTCGAAGCCGCCAACAAAAACATCAAGAAAATCATACAAAAGATGACAGTAACCTACAAAGACTGGCATGAGATGTTACCTTTTGCTCTTCATGGTTATCGCACATCTGCGCGTACTTCAACAGGGGCAACTCCATTCTCGTTAGTCTACGGTATGGAAGCAGTTCTCCCAATCGAAATCCAGATTCCTTCCTTAAGGATCATGAAAGAAGCCGATCTAGACGAAGACGATTGGATTCAAACTCGATTCGACCAAATACACTTGATCGATGAGAAAAGACTTGCAGCTATCTGTCATGGCCAGCTATACCAAAAGCGCATGATCAAAGCATTCAACAAGAAAGTCAAAAGTCAAGCATACCAAACTGGTGGCTTGGTTATCAAACGCATCATCTTACCACAAGGTGATCCCAGAGGCAAATGGACCCCCACCTACGAGGGACCATTCATAATCAAGAAAATATTCTCCGGCGGTGCCATGTTGCTTACCACCATGGATGGCGAGGATTTCCCACACCCTGTGAATGCAGACATAGTCAAAAAGTACTTTGCTTAAAAAAAAAATACAGCTCGCTAAGTTGAAAACCTGAAAGGGCAACTTAGGCAAAAATGAGCGTCTCGGTGGATTGAAAACCCGAAAGGGCGATCCAGGCAAAAATTAGAGACAAAACAAATACAATCCCGGTAGGCTGAAAACCTGAAAGGGCAGCCTAGGCAAAAATTAGGGAATAAAGCATACAACTATGTCCCGCTCAGCTGCCTACTCACCGTCAAGGTTCAACACCTCAAAGACACCGATCAGTCCAATCACTTTCTTCCAACAAGCGAGGGATGAGATGCTCGAAGACAGATTGGCAATAGCAGAATTGAAACTTGACTGGATCGTTCTCACATAGCTATTTCTTTTCATAAATACTTTTCAAAACTTTCTGACAATTTCCTACTTCTAGGATTGTTGTCTCCCTATACTAATCCGCCTATCACGGCACCTTCTCAAAAATCAATGCAGCTTATAACTAACATTTTCATTTTTTCTGTTTTGAATACGCGAGCATCCCAATGATATTTTGAATGAACATATGCATTTGAATATGATTGATGTTTACCAGGAAAAACAGGAATAGCATTCCGGACATGTCCCAATTATTTGGACATTATCCTAAACCAGCATCAGAAGGAAGTTTCCCCAATGGAGACACATTCCTCAACAAATCCCTCAAAAAGATTTTTCTTTCGAAAGAAGTCTTATTCCCCAGCAGGGTTGTTCCAGATTACTGTCTTCAGAAGGTGTGATCTCCGCACCCAAACTTGGTCAGATAGTGCATCGGAGGATTATGCATCTTCCTCATTCCCACTCCAAAGGGCGTCACAGTCCGAACTCTCAAAACTACTGTTCATCCCCGAGCAGTAATCAAAGATCCTTCAATAGAACATCCTGGTTCTCAAAGAATTTCCCCAACCCAGGGTACTCAAGCGAGACAGAAGATCATCAACAACCACGATGCCTTCACTTCCAAATGGCTAGCAGGGATTTATTTTCCCAATCACAATGCCTTCATTTCTTGACGACTAAGCTGGGATTTATTTTCCCAATCAGGAGCTTGACACGCTCTAAGCTGCATAAACCATGCATCACATTCACACTCATATTCACATTCACAATCATGCATCATACGCATATTCATACACAACATAACTTGCATATTTCTCCTCTAGCTCGAGGATCTCATATCATACATGCATCATAGACATCGCATATTATTAACTTGATTTTTCAGGTAGACAGATGTCTTCAGCAAAGATGTTCTCACTCACATGCAGTGTTCATCCTGAATCTTATTCAGACAAGCAGTCCTTTCAGATACAATCAAACCAAAGATTCACTCTGAAGAACTCTCATTCTCAACTCATTTATCATCTAACATTGCTAGTCTAAGGCGAAACCTCAGACGGTTCCAGAACGATCTAGCATTACAGATCTAAGGCGAAACCTCAGACGGTTCCAGAACGATCTAACATTGCAGATCTAAGGCGAAACCTCCGACGGTTCCAGAACGATCTAGCATTTCAGATCTAAGGCGAAACCTCAGACGGTTCCAGAACGATCTAACATTGCAGATCTAAAGTGATACCTCAAACGGTTCCACAATGATCAACTTTCAAATCCTTCATCAAGATATAATCAACAGATTCATTCTGATGAACAAACCATCAACACATTGTCCAGGTGGCATCCGAAAGCCCATCTCAGGTAATGTTTCAATCTGCCAACAACATTTCATAGACAACATTCAAATGCAACTTCCAACATCTCTGCTGATCAAGGTAAGTGCAAATTTTCAGGGCATCTATTTATTCAATCATCTTCTACCCTCAGATTTCAGACAATCTCTTCAGGTTTAAGAAGATTGAATAGGGGCAACTGTTATACCCCAAAATTTGCCCACTTCTTTTTTCAGGAAAGTTTCAATATGAAAATTAAGAGTCTCATATAAACATGGATTTTTTCAAAATATCCTGACATATGAAGAACTTGGTTTTCAGAATTTTTCTTACACAGTAACTTGGCTTACAGTGGAATTTATTCTTACGCAAACGCCAAATACTGTTCTTTACTTCACAAATACTATTTATTTATTTTACAGATAAATAGTACTAACACAGTTCATGCAGGGTTAAATCTTTTTGCAGGCGCAAAAGCAGGAAACTCACACTGTACTGGTAACAATTGTTTTTGTTTTCCCACTAACTTTTGTGCTATATTCCATTATTTTCAAAATCTTTTCAAATCTATCCTTTCAAATTCAAATCTCAACTTTATTCTATCCATCTCTCTTTTCCCAACAATACCTTACACTTTCTTTCAAACCTCACTACCACTCAAATTTCCTTTTGTACGGAATCACATCATTCCCCAACGTCTCTATCATCTTTCCATTCTATAAATACCTCTCATTCTTCCCACAAATCTCACATCAAATTCTAAATCATCTTTCAAATTCCTACCTCATAATCCATCATTTCTTCTTCCCTAGCAAAAATGGCAAAATGGATAGAAACACTGCTTCTTACAGTCGTCACCATTGCTACGGTGATCACAACTTTCTTCTGCCTGCACAGTCCTGAGGAGTGTGGACCTGCAATGGTTATGCTCCCAATCATCTACATGTTATTGTTCATAGCATGGGTCATTAATCGTCATTCTTAAAATTTGCCGTATTTCTTATTTCTTAAATGTACCGTTTATTCGTCGTACTGTTCAATATAGTATGTGATATTTGTACTGTCAGTATTAAATGTTGTACTATTTGTCATAATATTGCTTAGTTACTAAGATAATATTTTGTGTGTTTTCTGCCAGTCAAATATTCCTATTTCTGTGCATTAAATGATTTTCAGGGTTATTATCGGTAATTTTGCCCGCATACCGTAAATATTAGTTATTTATTATGTCTGTGTTTTTCTAACAAGTCATGTAAATAAACTTTCATTTTTCACATAAAACAAAAACAAAAAACAACAAAAAAGAAAATTAACTTTGACTGTTGATTTTTCACTTTAACTGCTGCTTCAGTACACGAACAGTCGGTTGACAGACAAACTGCAGACAGTACAATTCACAGTGATTTGTACAATCAATCAAATCAATCATTCACAATTCAAATTTCCAAGATTTTTGTGTTAGAAGTCTTCTGAATATCACATGATTAGCAGAAACTCAACACTGCACAAAAATCAGGTACGCTTAACTGCCTCCTATACAGACAGTCCCTAATCAGGGTTTTTCTTGTTTTAACAGGAGCAACAAGTTTTGAGAGCTCAAATGGATTTCATATACATCCATACATCTCAAAGTACCATCATACAAATTTTCAAACTTCAATTCACTCAGACGCACCGTCAGCAGCTCAAACAATCAACAGACGACCCGTTTGACCAAAAAAGTCAACTGACAGTCAAAAATGAAATTTTTTGTCAAAGTCCATATTTTGTCAAAGGATTCAACATTTGATCATTGGATGATCACAATTCATCAAGGAAAGATCAAAAATCAACAAAACCCTAAGATTCAAAATTAGGGTTTTTGCCTGAAAAGTCAACTCAACTTTGACTGATCATAACTCTCTCATCCTTCATCCAAAAAATGTCAACCAAAGCTCATTTTGAAGGAAATTCAATTATCTTTCAAATGCAATTGATCCCATGGTCATTGCATTCACCATTTGAAAAATATGGCCAAAGACATTACAGGTCATTTTCAAAGTCAACAAAAAGACACTTTTTTCAAATGGACACACAAGGAGAACCAAAAATCATTTTGATATGAGACCAAAGACATTGGTTAGAGGACTCTTTAAGGTTTCCAAAAAGTGCAAGATCTCCTTCATATGACAAAAATTGAAGGATTTACACCTTGTTGAAGTTGGCTAAATTTTGGGAAAATGCATGAAATCAACATTGCTCAAAAATGTTTTTTTTCCAAAAGATGCCAAGTTTTTGTGGTCCAAACATCTTTGCCATGTTACTATGGGCCTCCCACGACCAAGACAAAGCCCACATCTATATTATCCATTTTTGACATAATTTTATCTTATTTTAAGATTAAAATTAAAGGAAATTGCATGGATAATTGATGGCTTGATCTCCAAGTATGACACACCTCCAAAGTCTTCATTTTTCTGCAGAAAATTGATGCCCAAGGCAAGAGCATTGAATGGAGTCAAGGATTGGTCAAAAATTCAAGGTTTTTAATATTTTAAAAACCAAACTTTCAACAAAGGCAACAAGGCTTCTTGCTTCACTTCCAAGCAGCCTTTGGGCTATAAAAGAAGCATCATACTTCAGCAAAAGAAGAAAGAGGAGAGGACACACGAATTAGAACAAGAGCATAGCCATCTTTATCATAAAATTCTCCAAAAAATACATACACTTTGTAATTTTCCAATTCTATATTTCAATCAATATTAATACAAACAAAGCTTTCCAATCATCTTCTCAAACAACATAGAGTAAGATTGAACTCATAATATAGTCCCATGAGAGTCGTATAGTGCACATAAAGTTCTTCATGTACATATGCCCTTTACTTTCGTTTTCTTATATGCAATCAATTTCCATGTAAACTAACCATCTTAATATGTTCATGAGGTCCTATATGAGTGATCTGGGCTTTAACATGAGAGTTCCCACGTGAGAATCACCCCATACCATTAACACGAGCTCATGAGTGTTCATACTTGAATCTCTTCGAATCCATGGCTACAGACCTCAAATTGCAAAACTAATACCACCATCGTGTTCAGGAGGTGATTTTAAGGGATCTGGGTCACTTTCATTCATTGCTAACGCTTGTTTTTTGCAGGTTCAGAAGTTATCAAAAACTGCATATTTTATCGTTCAAATAAGGGAGGTTAAAAACCCCCGCTATTTGAGTCCAAAAACCACACTTCTGGAGGTTGAAGACGACCACGCGTCCCAGCGTGGTTCGTCAGCCCCAGCTTTGACTTTTCAGCGTGCCTGCGTGGCCCTTTCCACGTTTCTCATTCGCTGGTCAACCAGCATGGGTCCCAGTCAGAGAATCTGAATTCTCCTTGAATTCAGTACATGCTCCCCACACTCATATCATGCGCCTCCAAATCTGAACCACATGATCAATCAAGCCAGCTCATCCAATGATCATAACACACAGCCTATACCATGGACCCTCAATCTTACCATACAGGATCAGTATCCTTTCATATTTTCTATTTTTATTTTATTTTTATTGCAAAATTATTTAAAAATAGTTTAAAAAATCAAAAAAATTCCACAAAAATATTTTAGACTTCTAAAAATATATATTATTTTCTGAAATAAAAATATTTTATTTTTCTTCATAATTCCAATATTTTACATAATTAATTAGTTTATATTTATATATTTACTTTTTAATTATTCTAACCAATCAAAAAATCATAAAAAAAATTGTTCTTTGTGTTAAATATTGTTTATATATCATAAACTAATTTTGTACATATTTAGGATAATTTTCTCTTTAAGTTTTAATTATTTGTGTAATTATTTAAATAATTATGTTTTAATTAACTTAAAAAATCCAAAAACAATTTCAAAAATTCCAAAAAAATTAGTTTTGTTCTAAAATCAATTAACAAACTTTTTGTACATATTTTTAAACTTATTTGCTAGGTTTAATCATATTTCCATCTTTTCTTTATTTTAAATTAATTAATAATGCATTAATTATATTTAAAATAAATCACAAAAATACAAAAATATGCCTTTTATTTCTTGCAATTTAAAATTCCTAGATAAATGTATAGGATGTCAAATTCATGTAAATAGGCTAGTTTACATTTCCCGCACAATCGATGTAATAGCGTAGATTTACTTTCTGCACTTTACATTTCCGCATTTTAATTTCCAGCACCCATATAAACTGCGTGTATGTCAAAGATAAAATTGAACCGTCAGATCACTAACTTCAAAGATAAATATCTGAATTCAATCACAATCACATTTGCACCTCCTAGGGTAACCCCTTTTCACTCTTTTCAAAATCAAAGTTACATTTCTACTGTTTCGAGTACAAAATCGAACCTTTTGTTTATATCCGACGAATGGATAGATTTTTAAAGGGAACAAGGATAAAGACCTCCTAACTCAGGGTAGACCTCCTAGTTTGCTTGCTCAAAATCAAAACAAACAAAATTCTCATATACTGTTGTTTTTCAAAAATAAACTTTCCAAAAGACAATATTTTGTATACATCCAAACACGGATCATTACAAAATTAACGATCTTTTCAAAACATCTTTCGAAAGATAAACAAGCATTTGTATATATCCGCACAAGGATCATTACAAATTCTATTTGCAAAGGTATTTCAAAAACACAGGTAAAGCATTCCGAATCAATTGAAAAGTAAAGCAAATGAGCTAAGCAAACTAAAGAGCCCATGGATAACCATGGATACAAAGGGTGCTAACACCTTCCCTTTGTATAACCTACCCCCTTACCCAGAATCTCTCAAAGGTCTTTTTTCTGTTTCTTTTATAAACCTTTCCTTCATTGGATAAAATAAAAGGTCGGTGGCGACTCTGTAAACTTTTTCAAAAGTGACGCGAAAGCGTCCGATCGACAAAAAAGAGTCAGTTCACGTATCCCACCCACGGAGGGGTATGGCCCGAAAGGACGGTCCACATTTACATTCTACCTCTGACCTTCCACCTTAGAAAAGACCATCTTCTTCTGAAATTCCATCTTCTTCCACCACCTCTATAAGAAACTATCCTCTTCATTCTGAATCAACTCTGAACCCCCAACCTCTAAATGTCATCTTTCCAACTATTCCATCAGAAAATTTATTCTCCACTAATCAACCAACCTCCTCCATTCCTAAACCAATCTTACCATTAAGTGACCCCTCATCACCATCCACTCTTTCTGGCCCTCTTGTTGCTATCATTGACTATGAAAATGAAGCAGAATCTTCACCTCCTCCATTTTCTTCTATCCACTCATTGCCTGATAGAACCCCTGAACCTTATTTCATCCTCAACCCAGTTCATCCAATAACCATCCTCAACCCTCCAAAACCCTTTGTTGATTTTCGTTTTGAATTGTTGAAGTATAAGGTACGGACAGGGTTAGATGCTCTGAAGGTTGCTCATGACTCCAGGCTGGATCATGTAGCCGCTGAGAAGCTCTAGAAAGCTTTTGCTGAAGAAATTCAAGGAGAGTTTCCGGACCTCCAGAAGGACTGTCGTGCTGACGCTCCTGGTCCTGCTGGACTATTGCTAGAGTTTGGCAGTGGAAGGTATTATCATCCTATCACTGACTGGAGGCCTCTGGAAGAGAAGCCTTTCGTTGATGAATTGGAAGCAGATAACTCCTTGGCTCTGGTTGTATGTAGGGGTGGAAATAGGCTGGGTCGAGCTAGGCTTTGCCAAGCCTAAGCCTGGCCTGTCAAAAAAATTGAAGCCTAAGCCTGGCCTGTGGTCTGTCGTAGGCTTATTTTTTAGGCCTGAGCCAGGCCTTTTCGAAGGCCTGGTTAGCCTAAATAAAAGTCTATTTGTTTTAGACATATGTATATAAGCAATTAAAATATGTTTAAATAAACTAACTAATTAAAAGATCAAGAGACTAAAAATTTGTTTGCATTGACTTATTTTAACTTACCTCTTAGCATAATTTTTACAAGACTATTTGTTTAAGAGAACTTATGAAAACAATGTTCATCAGATGTTTTCATCTTATTTTTACAAATTCTTCAAGATAACCAAATTTTATTTATGTATTTTAATTCAAAGTATAAAACATCACATAATGATAATAAAAAAATTATTCATATTTATTTAAATAGGTCGGCCTGATAGGCTTAAAAGGCTTTTTTTAGGGCATGAGGCCTAGCTTTTTTAACTAAATAGGCTTATAAAAAAGCCTAGGCCTTTTCTATTTAAAAATAATGTGTGGCCTGGCCTGAGCCTATATAGGCTAGTCTGTAGGCCCCTGTTATCGGCCTGGCCTATTTCCACCCCTAGTTGTATGGAAGCCAGATCCATACAAAGTTCTAACTGGAGATTTTCAGCTGCTATTCAACTGGTTCAGAGAGAATCCTCTGGAAGCTCATCCTGACATGGTGTATCCTCAAGTTGAGTATCCTCCAGAAGTTGAGATTCCAGTGTTTAGAGAGCAATCTGCAGAAGAAATTCCTGCTGAGGAAAATCATGAAGATGCTCAAATGGTTGAAGCTGATGCTGCTCATCCTGTTCTGGATAATAAATTTGATGCTTCTTCTGCTGATCCTTCGACCTCTGTTCTGCTGAACACTTTGAAGGAACTCCAACAGAATCAGGCTACTTTTGCTAGTCGTCTGGACAAGCAAGATGACACCAATGCGGAGTTCAGAACTTGGATGAAGAACCAAGTAGAAACCTCCAAGAAGCAAGCTGAAGACACTTCTGAGATTAAGAACCTTCTGGCCGCCTTAGCTTCTAAGTTTAGCCAGTCGTAGTCTGTCTTGTGTCTTAGTTGGTTTTCTTTGTTTTTGCATCTGTTTGCTGCATCTGTTTTGTATTCTCTCTTCTGATTATCAATGAAATATCTTTTTCTTTGTTCACTCTGTGTGTCTTTCATCTGAATCTTTTATACTTTTTGATGTTATGACAAAAAGGGGGAGAAACGTGATAATTTGAATTGATTTATAATATCAGTTGATGGGCTTAAGTCTCAACATTCCTAACATATATTGCAAGTTTTCTGTCTTTGATAGTTTTTTGCAGGAATGTGATATTCTGGACAAGCTCAATATGGGGAGAAGAAAATATTGAGGAGAAGTAAGTATATAAAGAGAAGCAAATATGAAGGGAAGCATCTCTTAAAGAATTGAAGCAATCGAGCTCAATGTTCTGATACATCTCAAGCTCTTCTATGTTCTGACTCAAGAAGCCATAAAGCTCTGATAGAAGCAAGCCTTCTTGATGCTCTAATAGAAGACTGAAGATAAGAGCTCTGATAGAATTGATCTCAAAGAGAAATTCAAAGCTCTGAAGCTGTCCAATGGAAGCTCTGAAGAGAAGCTCTGAATTATCTGAAAGTTCAAAGTTCAACGTGAAAGTCTCAACTGAAATGGAAAAATACTCAGGGAAGTCTTTTATTTATAAATTCTTCTAGTATTAATTTCAGGGGGAGATTGTTAATCTTAGGGGGAGACATATTCACACACTCTGAATTATATGCTTAATGCTATATCTGTGTATTGTCTTTTTTCATCTGATATTCTGGATACAAATTCATCTCAATTCTGTATGTTTTTGTTATCATCAAAAAGGGGGAGATTGTTAGAACAAGAAATGTTGTGATCAATATTCTTAGTTTTGATGATAACATTAAGTATGAATTTTGTATAAGACAATGTGGTACTCTAATCCTTTACGTTTTCCATTTCAGGAAAAGTATAAAAGAGTATGCACAAATCAGCGTTCAGAAGCACTGAACCAGAAGTTCTGGATGGCTTCATCAGAACATGGTATGGCAAGACATCAGAAGATGGCCCTGCAGAATCAGAACATGATCTGGAAAGCATCATAAGAGGGCAGTAAGAAGTGAAGCTCTGAAGCTCTGATGGTATCACGCTCAAAGAACTTCAAGTCTGAAGACAGAAGTTGCATCTGTACCAAAGCTGGAGACCCTGAAATTCAAACGTCTATTTAACACATTATGAGTCCAGAAGAAAGTACAAGATGAAAAGGCTATAACGTCAAATCTATGACTGACAAAAGGAACGTTAGAAGCTACAAAAGGCAAAGTCAGTAAAAGCAACAAAAGCATGGCTCGAGGTAGTTGACAAAAGTGTGAAACATTAAATGCAGCGTTGTACTATTCACGCAAAGCATTAAATGCTCCCAACGGTCATTTCCTCTCAAACGCCTATATATAGAAGCTCCATTCAGAAGCAGCTACAACACTCTTGCGCAAACTTACAGAAACGCTGTCAAACTGAAAATCAAAAAGAACTTCATCTTCAGCCTCACAACTTTGTAATATCTTAGTTAGTGTTAAGAATTAGAACTTAAGAGAAATATCACTTTGTGATTACAGCTTTATTAGAAGCAAGTTATACTCTTGTAAACATTTATTTTACATTGATTGTAAAAGGATTTCCTAGAGTGATCAAGTTGTGATCTGTAGACTCTAGAAGACTTAGAGGGTATCTGAGTGGATAACCATTGTAATCAGTTGGATTAGTGGATTAAATCCTCAGTTGGGGTAAATCACCTTGTCAGGGGTGGACTGGAGTAGTTTAGTTAACAACGAACCAGGATAAAAATAATTGTGTTCTTTTTTTTATCTACCATTTTGAGAAGTTACACTTATTCAATCCCCCCCTTTCTAAGTGTTTTTCACTCCTTCACATACACCACCCAACAAGAATACCAACAAGATTACCAACAACCGTTCACCACCCAACAACAATACCAACACCAAACCTAACACACAACAACCTCTCATCAAACACAACGATGAAAGAGATCCACGAGCACCCAACCCCAAAGCCAAGATCAAAACCAATACACTCACATGCCCCCACACACAATCATAGTACCAAGAACAAAGATAATACTTCCGACATCCCGATGCGGGCCCTTCATCATTTCACCTTAGCCCAGACATGGGCATACTTGAAGAATATTCTCTAACTGACCCAACATGCAACTAGCCATCATACCCAATCACCCAACAGACATATGTGTACCAAACTCCACAAAAACCAATTCTTGCTTACCTCACTTTTTTCGAATGAGCAATACTATCGAGTTCGCATGAACCCCACCCCCACCTATGCGACCTAACTTTGACAATATAGGTCAACAATTGTTTGAAAGCGGGACTTCGGCAGATTTTGATCTGACATATTACATGGACGCTGAACGCGTTGACTTCGTAGGGCCCTCGACCCAACCACAACAAGAAGGTCCTATAGTGCAACAATGACGTAGGCGAGGACACTCTAGTCGTCATCAAAATCCAGGCGACCAGTAAATTTTATGTAACTTTTTCCCATATGATGTAATCATTTTGTATCAATGAAAATCGCAGTCTCATTTCTCCACAAAAAATGGTCATTTATTTTTATAAAAAAAAATTAAAAAAACACCATAGAATGCACCTAGGCGCCATCTGAGATGGCTTAGTGCAAAACAAGTTCACCTAGGCGCCATCTGAGATGGCTTAGTGTAAAATAGATGCACATAGGCGCCATCTCAGATGGCTCTTCCTCTAAAAAGTTCAGTGGAGGCGCCATCTCGCTTGGCTGAACTACTTTAACCATTTCTGAAACATGGTTATTTGCGTAATTTCATCCGAAACATGGTTATTTGCGTAATTTCTTTTAATACATGGTTATTTAAAAAAACATCCTAAAATTACATGCATAAAAATTTTGTAAGGACTAAAATATATTATTTTTTTAATAGGGACTAAAAATGAAAGTTGAGATATTTATAGGGACCAAATGCATACTTAACCCTAATATCAATAGAATTTATAAATTTACAATACAAAAGAATTTAAAAATTATAGGCATGTCCGACGGGCCGAACCTATTTTTCTGACGGGCCAAAAAAATATTTACTAAAATTGAACAGATATTAGAGATCATATGTTTAATGACTTATGAATTACTATAGAATATAACTTCTAAATTACTACACAAATTTAACAAACATAATATTATTCAATTCATTAAATCTAATCAAGTTATTAAACCAATATTTTTTTTTTGTGTATAATATGTTTTATTTTATAATATTTGTTAATAGAAATTGTAAAATTAAAATTATAAACAATTATAAAAATTATAGGTATGCCCGACGGCCCATTTTGCCACCCATATATTAGGTTTAATAGCAATTACCAAATCTATTTATATCCAGACAACTACTTCAACTTGATAAATTATATTAATATTTGTAGAACAATCAATATTGAAATTTTTTTCTATTAATTCGTATAAATTAATATAAGTTTTTTAACCATAACTATATAATATTTATTTAATATTTATATCGACTTTACGCGACCCGTGCGAACGCATGGGTCCTTTATTAGTTAATATATAATGTATTATATTTAATCTATTATTAGTTTTTTTTGTTTATTCATTATACCTTGTAAATCCAATTCAATTTTTTTTATTATTTTATATAATTTAAACATATAAAAAATCATATTTTATTTCAAAATTATTATTAATTTATTGTGTCTTTATAATATCATTATTAATTAATTATATTTTGTAAATTTATTTATTCAAAAAACAATACAAAATAAATCATATAAAACTTGATCAGTTTTGATCGATCAATTTTTTTAGAAATGTCATTCCAAATCTAATCAAACTGTATATACTTTATATCTTTAAATCAAATAGGTTTTTACTTTGAAATTGATATAAACCGCGTCGCAAATAACCCATAAATAATTTTAATCAAATTGTCTAAATATATTATAATCAATAAATGATTCTCTTATGCTAACATAGAAATATGTATTCCATTAATCCAACGTACATCACAACATCCTCAATAATTTGATAACATAAAATTATAAATAAAAATTACTCCTTTGGAAATTTTTGGATGATGAATCTTTTATGGAGAAATAAGTGAGGCTAAAGATGGATTTTCAAAAGCACACCAACCCCCAAAACATAACCTTCCAAATAGGACATATCCTTCCATATTCACCACAATTAAAAGGAATTAAAATGTAACTCAATGTTAGAATTTGGAGTTTTTGTATTTACATTTAAATTATTCAATATATTTTTACATTAATTTATTTAAATATAAATTATTATATATTTAGTTTTTGTTTAACTAAAATTAAATTTATAATATGGATTAATTTATGAAAATAATCACTTTCATATAAATAATTTGAACATTATTATTTAACCATATTCAAAAAAAATTATGATTGGAAAAACTTTCTAACAATATTTAAATGATTCAGAAGAAGTCATAAGGAAGAAATTCGAGAACGAATTTAAATTTAAGGGGGGGGGGGGGAGGATGTAATACCCCAACTTAATTCCAAGAAGATATTTCGGAGGTAGTAGAAGCCGGTAGAGCAGAGAGATGTTGGAATTGTAAGGCTTAAATGGAGATCAGATGCGGAGTAGTCAATAACCTCAACTTTCATGGTGGGAGAGTAAGGCAACTGGAATTTCCAAGATTTCGATTGGATGAAGAGTTACTTGTTGGGATCTCATAGTCGAGAAAATCCATGAGACACATGTAAAGTAGCAGTAGGGGAATTCTGCTAAGGGGTTGAGCATGGAGTCGGTATGATTAACTAATTAATTGTGGTTCCTAGTGACATATATAACTTGAGGACC
This sequence comes from Vicia villosa, assembly GCF_029867415.1. Lineage (NCBI taxonomy): Eukaryota > Viridiplantae > Streptophyta > Magnoliopsida > Fabales > Fabaceae > Vicia > Vicia villosa. The sequence continues at coordinate 634,017 of NW_026705481.1, read as the reverse complement.
TATTGGATGGAAAACTTTTGGGAAGTTTAGATAGGGAGACCAAATCTTTCTGGTTGCTTTGGTTTGTGGAAGTGCTTGGATTGATGAGGTTCTAGACCCTGACTTTGTTTGGTATACCCTAAATGATAAGTAATGATCTGGTAAAGGATTGGCAAAAGCCGTGAAGGAGGTGATCTCCAATTAGGAAAAACATTGTGTACCCAGTTTGCGAAAGAGGATATTGTATCTCCTTGCTTATTTTGACATGCAAAAGTCCTAGAAATGCAGTAGGCGGTAGCTTAAGTGAATGGATATGCAGAGTGCAATATGCCATGTTCCTTCCTAGTCATGATTCGTCTTCCCCTTAGTAAGACCGTAGAACTATGCTAGGCATTGAGTGGTTAGGTGAATATGACTAGTGTCTATTTAAAGCATCAACGGGATGACCGCAATCTGTGTCAATTGTTTGGAACCATGGTATTCCCATCTGGTGGGCCTATGTATGAAACCTATCGTGCATGCTTTATGTGGGTGAGTACACATATGGCATAGAAATTCGAACTAAATTCTTGTCAAGTCATATCTAGCTTGTAACGTTCACGGGAGGCGAATCGTGGTCGTGTTGCACTCTTAGATTTTAACCTCCTAGAGTGGGAACTGGAAGGACATAGGAGGCAGAAACCTCGGTAGAGACCTGTCAAGTTATCCTTCTCTCGTGCCTATAAGATACAGGTGGAGATCGATATATGATACTGGGTAGTTTACTTGAGTACATTGCCTCGGGGTTAGACCACCATGTTAGTACTACCTGACAAGTATAATGCTGCAGTGTCACTATTGTGCACGAGATGCCTGAGTCATCCTTTTCCAAAAGATGTGGGATGATGTTGGTCCTGATCCCATTGTAGGATTCTAATTATGTACTCACGGGACACAGATATGAATCCTCATAAGGTAATATGTGACAATCAATGAACATATGTCGCACTCGATAATTGAGGTTGATTTGTGTGGGCAATAGTAGGATGGATTAGATTTGGATGTTATGCTATAATGATATCCTGAGTGGTCATGGCCGCATAAGTATTATTAGATTATAAATTGTAGATGCTTCTTATTTTTTCCAATGTGTTAGTGATCCTATGCATAAATGCATGGGATGGGGATTTATGTGTGAACATTGTATCCTATCCAGCATATGGTATGGTTATTTTTTAACATTATGTAATCAGTGTTGAAATAGACGGGATATATCTTAGATTGGCTCAATGAGAGATGTATCAAGAGGAGTATCTGTAGATCCTCATAAGTGAAACGATGTCTGTCTTAGAAGAACCTGATGCGATAAGTTGTGAAATATCAAGAAATTGAAAAGGGAATGTTATAAGAAGTTTCATGGGCTAGCAGTTGAACTTGAGAAACACAATATCGTGACCATGGGAAATGCTGGAGACAAGTAAATGATTTTACTTGACGTAGTCTTATTGCAACTAAGTCTTGTGCACTTACGAGCATATACGGAAATCTGGACGGAGTTTGCAGGTTGATCGTTAGAGCTCCTCTTCATTGACAAGACTTTGTGTGAAGTTGTTACCTACCAAGACTACTAGTTGTGGAAATTGTACACTCTTATGATTTTCAGAATCAGTTGTCCTAACCAAGACTGAAGGAAAGATAAAGTGGGAAAGGTTTTGTTGTACAATGAAGGTAACCTTGGAAAACAGCCATCCTACGCATATGATAATTGGAAGTCAAGACCAAAGAGCTTAGCAAGCACCTGCATGGCTCCATATGGACTCGTGTGGAGGTGAATCTGGCATATCATTGTTAGATATGAAAGCTGTACCAGGGATTCCTTATATTGTAGGCAGTTCAAGGGACCAAGAGAAAAGAAGTGGGAAACGAGTGGCATGTGTTTTAGTAAGTAATGAGCTAGACAAAGACTTAGTACCAAGATGTAAGGGTTGTGAACCCCATACGGATCCATTCTCGAGTATAACTAAGTGGCGCATCAGAAGAGGTGTTTAAGTACTAAGGTCCCCCGAGGAGAGACACTAGGACGTAAGTATATTAGAGGGTTGTTCCTGGAATGGAATCATATCTTGGAAGAGTCGCGTGGTTATCCAAAGGAGAAATGTAAGAAGCATTTCACCCTCCTGTTAGAAGGAGTCATAAGGAAACTTTATTTATGTTATTTGGAAGAAATTCGAGGACGAATATCAATTTAAGGGGGGATGTAATACCACAACTTAATTCTAAGAAGATATTTTGGTTAATGGATAATTGAGCAAGATTAATTCATTAAATGGGATTCAATTGCTACTATTTAGGACTAAGTAGAAACTAGTGAAATGTTGGTAATTAATTCTAAAATGTAATGGCAAAATAGTAAATTCTCACCCAAAGCTCTATTTAAGTTATTTGATTCTTTCTCCCCATATTACTACACACTTTTACTCTACAAATCAGAATTTTTTAGAGAGTAATGAAAGAGAGCAAGAGAGCTTGTGGGAGATGGAAGATGAGGAGGAAGAAGTTAGCTTAATTATCACCATGCATGTGCATAGTATTGACAATTGTGGATGAAGAACAATGATGAGGTATGAAGATCATCATCATCCTCTCCATTCTCATCATCAAACTCAGAATCTCCTCTTGATAAAGGTGAGTCCTTAGTTAGGACTTTGGGGGGTTTTAAAATTCTTAGATTTATATGATCAAGGGAGGGTTTTGTGTGTGATTCTTTACAATCATGTGAATTGTGTGATCAATTTCTTGATTGTGAGTACATGGTTTGATTTCATTTTGATCTTGATGTGTTAGCTTGTTTACCACTTTAGATGCATGTTGAAATATCTGCCTTTATATGCTTGTTCTTGATGTCATCTTTGTTCATAATGCCTATATGCTTGATGACATGTGAAAATGCATGATGTTCAGTGGTATACCATGTTTTATGTTAATGATTCGTGCATTATGTTAGGATGTGCTAGAAATGAGTTTAAATTGAAGAAAAATTATAACATTAGTGAATTTGGGCTTTGGCTCAATGGCAACCGGTTACTAGCAGTTTGTAATCGGTTACATGCAAGAAAAATTGGTTTTAGGGTTATTTTTTAAGCCCATAACCAATTATGGATTTGAGGTAACCGGTTACCACTATTTGTGTGAGAAAAATAAGAATTAAAATTAGTGTAATTAGAGTTCCGTAACTCAGAATCAGACGCGGTCAGATGCGTTGGAAAGCTCTTTCAATGCTCTATGAGTTAGCAAAGTAAAAACATGATCATATGCCAATGATTAATAGGGTACTGATGATGAACTATTGTTTATAATATGAGAAGATTCAAGTGGTTAAATACTTTGTTCCCTGTTTCCACCATAAAATGGGAATGGTAGCTCTGATTAATGTAAGATCGGATACATTGGAAAGATAATCCAATGTCTCATCAAATGACGAGAAGAAACCATGGGATGCCATGAGGATTGTGCGTATTGTATATGAATGTCTATGAATTATTGTTGTGTTTCTTATGTGATGCATTCCATAACCTATGCATGAAATGTATGTTGTATTATTGTAGAAATTATTGTGTACAATCTGTTTAATTGTTGTTATGTACACTGAACATATTATGAAAAGTAGATATAACCCAGTACATCGTTCCTTGAGGGTAGCAACCCCAATAGTAGGAAAGGTGTACGAATCCGATATATCATTCCTTGAGGGTAACAGTCTTAAAAGTAGACAGGTAGATTGACTAGTATATTCTTCCTAGAGCATATTTCCTTGAGGGTAACAACCCAAATATTAGGGAAGTTGGACGAATCTGGCATACCATACCTTGAGGGAAGCAGTCCCAAAAGCAGGCAGGTAAGCAGACCAGTATATTCTTCCTTGAGAGTAGCAATCTCAATATTAGGAAGAAGTACATTTATTCCTAATGTCTATTTCTTGAGGGTAGCATCCCCAAAAGTAGGAAGACAGATAATCGAAAGGACATTCCATGAGTTTAACATACTTGCAATCCCAACATTTTAGAATTCGTATGATTAGTATTACGATTGTGCTCCTTTTGTATTATGTGAAATAAAAATAAATAATTGTCGTGTTATGTGATAATTGTGAATTCTTGAAATGGAAAGTAAGGAAACCCCTGATCAATGATGGATCCGTATTCGATGCATGTACCTTGTAGATCCCAAAGGACCCATAAGATAGAAGGGTTCACTGAGATTTAGTAATCTCACCCCAATCCTATTATCATTTTTCAGGTACAGTATTGAAGCAAACAATTTCTATAAGGTCTGGATTAAAGAATTGGATGAGTAGATAGCATGAAGACCTTATTAGATCTTATCTTTTTGTTGTACATTGCTTGTTGACATATGAATTGTATACATTTTCAGCTATAATTTTGTGAAGTATATGATCTTTAATTATGTCATCTTCAGCTTTTATATGTTTTTACGTACCATACCATAACAACACTACATATTATTCTAGACGTATATGTATGGGGTGTTAAAGTTGGTATCAGAGCAAGTAAATTCTTGACCTAACATGAGACATCACTAGCAATTCTCTTCTTTCTCACATGTGTGTGGTACTAGCTTGATTACTACCGTCATATTATTCAGTTGTTGAGCCTGTTCATTGACTATATACATGATAGATAGGATCATGGCAGAGGCACCACGAGGACGCGTAAGATCTGGAGTAACTTGAGCAGAAGTATATATGAATATACAATTATATATATATATATATATATATATATATATATATATATATATATATCTATATATATAATTTAGATTTAGTAAAAAAATAATAATAGTTCTCACTAGTTTTTATATAGTATAAACTATATACATATATTAATATTATTTTTATTAATTAAAAAAATTTTAAATTAAGTTTTTTTCCTCAAAATTGTGTAATTGATATCATTCTAATGTTATGGTTAATGTTTAAGTTTCTTGAACCCACTGGTCATAAGTTATAGAGCATGAGACGGGGATGCAAAGTTTACTAATTTAAAAAATTAATGTCCATATTAAAAAAAAACTAAACTAATATTTCAATTTTGAGGTGTATAGTGGTAATCCTCATACCCAACATGGGTTCTCGCACGGTTATAACATTAGAAGCGGCCAGAAGCGGTAAATGTGATTGATAATAAATGATATGTGGATTTGGTTTTTCCTTTTGAATGTCCTAAAGTCCTTTGGAATAGGGAAAGCTTACACTCGGTGATGTTATTCATCCTAGTTATTGGAAAATATCGGTGGCAAAGGGTCTGGCCAGCTAAACCTATCCATTTTGTCAATGTATTTTTTTCGAATTCAGGTTTGCACAATTTACTATGCTTACGTTACCCTGTTTTTGCGAGGTTACACATTAACGGAGCAAACAAATTTTTTTAAAAATTTAGGCTTTCAGGCCCATCTCACTCTTATTTTTTATGGGAAATCATAGTTTTCTAATCTGTTCCCTCTATTATGTCCTCCTCGTTCCACCCCATAATATTTGCAGGTTTTTGTGGATCCAGAATGTCTGCCTGGCACCCTTAATGGAAAAACAATTAGATTTTACCAATTCAAAATAGGAATGAGAGAGAGGTGCATTCTCTCTCCTATGTTATTCTACATTGTGGAGGACATACTGAGTCTAGTTATCTTATTGTTTCTTCTGGGTGGGCAAGTAAAACCAATAAAACTAACCATACGAGCTCAATTTCCCACATATGTGCAATATGCAGATGATATCCTAGTAAGAGAAAATATCCATAAAGAAGATCCTTAGGATTTTTAAATATTATCACGTCAAATTATTAATAGAGACAAGATAGAATTTAACGCATGAGCAATAACCACAAAAAGGGAAGAGATCATTCATATCTATTTAGGTTTTAACGATTATATAACATTCCTTTTTATTACATTGGATATCCTTTTTTAAAATGAAAATCAAAAGAGTTTCACTTCCAACATATAGCCCCAAAAATCATAATCAAATTGGCTAGAACGGGATTCATGAACTGTATTACAAAGGAAATTTAGGTCTTAGATCAAGTATGCAATTAAATGAAGTATTTATTCTTCATTTAAATAGAAAAATGTTTGAATCACAAAAGGATTAAGTCAAAATTTGCAAATCTAGATATATTAGAAAAATCACCCTAGAACCTACTATATAAAAACTTGAATTTGAACGGGGATAAAATTTTATTACAATAATTTTAATAATAATATCATATGAATCTAGATATGATTTTTTTCAAGAACAAGAAACCAATGCATTTTCTAGAATTTAGAATGTACCACTTGTGTTTTTTTCTATCATTTATGCAACCTCCATAATCCGAGTCAAAATACCCACTTTAATTACATACACTCCCTTGTGGATACAATAGCCCAACATTTGGGGCTCCTTTGAGATATTTCACGATTCTTTTCAGCAAGGAGAGATGAGATTCATTTGAAAAATCTTAATATCGAGCACATAAACAAACACTAAACATAATGTAAGGACGGTTTGCCATAAAATAAAGTAAAGAGCCAATGATACCTCAAATCTTCAGTATGTCCATAGGAACACCTCATTTGTCTTGATCAACATAAGTGCGGTAACCCATTAGTGGTATTATTAGTTTAGTTGTTGTTATATGCGTCATCCATGTTTTCTTGCTTTAAGACAAAAGAATCTTCTAGATCTAGCAATCTTGCTTTCAACTTTTCCTTTCTAATATTTCATGCGGTTCTTTCAATTTCGAGATCAAACGGAGTTGGTTCTGTTGGATCCTTTTGTCGCATCAACAATTAAGACTAGCTATTACTATTATTATGTTAGCGACTTTTATATATATATATATATATATATATATATATATATATATATTCATAGATATTAACATAAATTTAAAATGATAAAAACTAATGAGATGTCTCTAAAAGCTAATGTCAACCTCCGGTAGCGACACCATTTTGTTGCAATGCAGCAATTGCAATATTATCATATCCATAGAGAGAATGGTTGTGCTTAAATATAGATTTAGTAGTTTTTATGATTCTAAGACTTTAAAGTTGTTTGATTACGGAAATATAAATGAAAATAAAAAAAAATAGAGATTTCAATGCTAACAAGGAGAAAACTTGTTAGGGGTAAACATCATAATCATTTATACTCATTCTTAACCATTGGTAAGTAATATGATCTTCTACTCAACTATTAATATCACTGCATGTTGCTCCCATTGTATCTCATCTTTCACTCAACAATGTGACATAAGTTGTATTACATAATATGCAATATCTCACACTATTAAATGTTATTATAGAGTGAAACATAAGAGGGGGTGAATAAAGTTTTCTTGATTTTTCTTGATATAAGCAAATATTCTTCCATTTTATTTTTTAAGAACTAAGTTATTAAACTTTGAATGAAAAGTGTATAAATAATTTTAGCAAAGATTCTTGATATAAGCACAGAATGTTGCCTTTTATTTTTCCCTATTATTAGTAATGACTTCGCATTGTTAGGTTGGATGCTCAAACTTTGTTTTATCTTCATAAACAAATTACTTCTCTAAGGCAGAAACATATCAACTTGTTGTTTCGTATATATATATATATATATATATATATATATATATATATATATATATATATATATATATATATATATATATATATATATATATATATATATATATATATATATATATATATATATATATATATATATATATATATATATATCAAAACTTTAAGCGGTTTCGTAAAAATATCCGCCAATTGATCATGTGTGTCCACAGTGTGACTTTAACATCTCCTTTAAGAACATGGTCCCATTTAAAATGATGTAGGATGTTATATGTTTAGTTCTTGAATACATGACTAGATTCTTTAGTCTGTAGCTGCAAAGTTGTTGCTTAAGCCATCGAATTTGAACACAACAACTTCCTAGTGCAATATATTATGCTTCTGCTGTACTGAGAGAAACATTAGCTGCTTTTTACAAGAATAAGAAACCAATACATTTCCTAGAATGTGGTATGTACAACTTGTGCTTTTTTTTATCATTTTTGCAACCTGCATTATCCAAGTAAGAATATCCAATTTAATAACATACACTACCTTGCGGAAACCATAGCCCAACATTTAAGGCTCCTTTGAGACATTTCATGATTCTTTTTAGCAAGGTGAGATGGGATTCATTTGGAAATGCTTGATATGAAGCACATAAAGAAACACTAAACTTAATGTTGGGACATTTTACCGTTAAATAAAGTAAAGAGTTAATCATACCTCAAAACCTCCTTATGTCAATAAGAACACTTTATTCGTCTTGATGAACATAAGTTCGAGAATTCATCAATGGTATTATTATTTTGATTGTTGTTATTTGCGTCATCCATGTTTTCTTGCTTTAGGATAAAAGAATCTTCTAGTTCTAGAAATCTTGCTTTCAACTTTTACTTTCTAATATTTCACGTGGTTCTTTCAATTTTGAGATGGAACGGAGTTCGTTTTGTTGGATCCTCTTGTCGCATAAAGAATTATGACTAGTTAATACTATTATTATGTTAGCGACTAATATATATATATATATATAAGGAGAAGTAAATGAAAAAAATAAATGGAGATTTCAATACTAACAAGGAGAAAGCTTGTTAGAGTTATGTGAGATATTGGATCGAACTCTAGTATTGTCGAAGGGTAGCTTCTTGGTTCGACAGTTCGACAGAGTTAAGCATGAAGTCGAAGGATTGTTCACATGCTGGTGTCGAAGTGTGCATGCTGTAGTCGAAGATGGGTCTAGCATGCAGATGTCGAAGATGCTAGGGTTGTTAGCATGTTAAATTAGGTTTTAGTGTTTAAACCCTAATTTGTTGAGTTAGCTTGTTTATTAAGTTGGCTTGTGTAATGGGCCTTGCTGAAAAAGCCCATTAGTTAGTATGTTAGGTTTTATTATAAATAGCATACTAGTCTCTCATCATTGCTAAGCTGCAAATCCTAATTTAGGGTGAGAGAGGTTATTTGTTATTCTTGTAAACTTGTAATCTTGTTTTAAGAGAAAGTAAAAGAATAACGGTTATAACCAATTATTGTGTTCTTCTTCTCCCCTATAATTCCCTATTATACTTTGTTATTGGTATCGTTTTTCACAACAAATTGGTGCGGTGAGCGTGGAGAAGATGCCTTCAACAAAGTATGAGATTGAAAAGTTCACCGGAGTGAATGATTTCGGTCTGTGGCGCTTGAAGATGAAAGCCCTACTGGTCCAGCAGGGTTGCGTGGATGCGTTGAAGGGAGAGGCAGCCATGAATGCAGAATTGACGGCAGCGGAGAAGTCATTGCCGAGTTGCAAGTTTTTCCACTGTATGCAGTTGATAAAGCTGCATGAAGATAGCTAGTTTGTTCCCTTGATGTTGTAGAGTTAGGTCCAAGGTGGAGATTTGTGAGATATTGGATCGAACTCTAGTATTGTCGAAGGGTAGCTTCTTGGTTCGACAGTTCGACAGAGTTAAGCATGAAGTCGAAGGATTGTTCACATGCTGGTGTCGAAGTGTGCATGCTGTAGTCGAAGATGGGTCTAGCATGCAGATGTCGAAGATGCTAGGGTTGTTAGCATGTTAAATTAGGTTTTAGTGTTTAAACCCTAATTTGTTGAGTTAGCTTGTTTATTAAGTTGGCTTGTGTAATGGGCCTTGCTGAAAAAGCCCATTAGTTAGTATGTTAGGTTTTATTATAAATAGCATACTAGTCTCTCATCATTGCTAAGCTGCAAATCCTAATTTAGGGTGAGAGAGGTTATTTGTTATTCTTGTAAACTTGTAATCTTGTTTTAAGAGAAAGTAAAAGAATAACGGTTATAACCAATTATTGTGTTCTTCTTCTCCCCTATAATTCCCTATTATACTTTGTTATTGGTATCGTTTTTCACAACAAGTTAGACATCGCATAGTTTATACTCAAGCATAACCATTAGTCTGTAATATGTTCTTCTACTGAACTATTAATATTACTGTGTATTGCTCCCATTGTATCTAATCCTAGACACAAAATTGTGACATCAGTTGTATTACATAAAAGATGGTCTCTCACACTATTAAGTGTTATTATAGAGTGCAATATAAGAGGGTGTGAATCAGGTTTACTTTATTTTCCTTGATATAAGAAAAGATTCTACCCTTTTATTTTTTTACAACTAAGATATTAAATTTAGAATGAAAAGTGTAGAAAAAATAAAGCACAAGGATGTAATTTTTATACTCCCTCTGGCCATTATTATAAGCAAATATTCTCTTTTTAGGTTCATTGAATAATGAATGTATCTGACTTTTATTTAGACCAGATACATTTATTACTAAATGAACCTAAAAAGAGAATATTTATTTATAATTCAGGTCGGAGGGAGTATATGGATATAGAAAGTATTACATTTAATCTTTTACCAGTTTTTTTTTATTAATCTTGTAAATCCAATTAAATTATTTTATTACTTTAGATAATTTAAACATAAAAAGATAGATGTCATTTCGTAATTTAAAACTAAATATAAAATAAACCATATTTTATATTAAAATTTATTATTAATTTATTGTGTCATTATAATATTATTATTAATTAATTATGTTTTATAAATTTAGATATTCAAAAGAATCAATACAAATGTCATTCCAAATCTAATCAAACTGCGTAATAGATATTATTATTAATTAATTATATTTTATAGAAAACCATATTAAACTTAATAAATTTTCATCGATCAAATTTTTTAGAAATGTCATTCCAAATCTAATCAAACTGCATATACTTTATATCTTTAAACAATTGGGTTTTTACTTTGAAATTGATATAAACCGCATCGCTAATACCCCATAAATAATTTAAACCAAATTCGCTAAATATATTATAATAAGTAAATGATGCTCTTCTACTAACATAGAAATATTTATTCCATTAATCCATAATACATCATAATATCCTTAATAATAATTTGATAACATAAAATTAAAAATAAAAATTATTCTTTGGGAATTTCTGGATGATGAATCTTTGATGGAGAAAGAAGTGGGGCTAAAGATGGATTTTCAAAAGCACACCAACCCAAAATACATAACCTTCCAATCGGACACACCCTTCCACACTCACCACAATTAAAAGGACTTATAAGTGGGTTTACACACAAACGGTTACAACACCGCAAAGGATATGGACAAATAAGTCCACAAAGGCCACAGTTGAATGGGTCAGACGTAAGATCGACACATCGATCTCTACAACATACACTTCTTGGTAGAATTTCTCCAGTGTTACATATTAATGGACTTTTGCTACAATCAAGTGGTCCTGGATAATTCACACCAACTTCTTCAGCAACAATGTTGGTCATCGAATTTTTGCTCACTTCATCATTTGGAATGGAAGTTGAATAGGAACCTCCATCTATTTTAATAAGCAATGCTAAAAGTATTGTCACAATAGTCACAATTTGTGTTTTTAGAGTACTCATTTTGAAAAGTTGTGAAAAAATTATGATTTAGTATCTATATATATAAGTGCTTAATAGATTAAGTGAACATATATAACTTTCTTAACAAGCTTGAGTAGCGTGTATGACATGTTTACTATATTCTATTTCTATGGGCGGTGATGAGTGGTTTTATTTATGGATGAATTAAAGTGTAACTCAATGTTAAAATTTGATGTTTTTGTATTTACATTTAAATTATTCCATAAATTATTTACATTAAGTTATTTAAATATAAATTTTATATATTAAGTTTATAATTAACTAAAGTTGATTTTAAAATATCAATTAATTTTTTAAAATAATCACTTTGATATAAATATTTTGAACATTATTATTTATAAATATTCAAAAAAATTATGATTGGAAAAACATTCTAACATTATGTATGTTAGTAAAACATTTAAATGATTTATATTTTAGTAATATAAATTAGATATTATATCACATAATTGTATAAACTAATCTTTTAATTTAAAATAACTGAAGCTGGCGCGCGATACCAGTTTTGCTCAAAATTTTTTGCTGATATTTAAAATTTAATACATTTTGAAAAACTAATTTAAACTTGGAAATTAATGACAAGTATTTTTGAAAAAACATAAACGCCATAAATCTTATTTTTCTTCTATTATTAATGATGACTTTTTATAAAGTTAATGAAAATAAATTTTAGCAAAAATAATTTATACATAAAATTTACACAAAGAAGTAACTATAACTTCAAAAAGAAATTAAGATACTTCAAAAAAATCTCATATTTCAAAATAAATTTTGTAACCGAATGGTCAATTCACACAATCTTGAACACAACTAAAAAACAAAATTGAAATATTAACAAAAAATAAAACTTTTGAATAAAATTTGACTTGGCAATTTTGCTGTGTAAAAACTTTAAACACACACAAACATAGATATTCTTGCATAGTGAATTAGTTTAATAGCTTAATACTAAAGCAATTTTCAATCCTTAAAATAAGGAAACTTATTAGCACATATTACCTTGTGACTCTTGAATAAATATTAATTCACATGAAGATTATAATGTCTTTTTTTAAGTTGATAACTATCCTAAAAAATTATTCGTCAAGTTTTTATAAAGTAGAAGCATTTGGTTTACCCAACACGGTTGTCAAGCTGGATCCTCAACTTATATTTACTAAGAAAATAATAATAGTTGTCACTAACTTTTATATTGCATAAACTATATACATATATTAATATTATTTTTATTAATCGAACAATCTGTAAATTAAGTTTTTTACTTGCAAAATTGGGTAACAAATATCGCTTTAATTTCATGGTTAATGTTTAAATATTTTGAAACCAATGGTCTAATGTTCTAGAGTATGACATAGGGGTGTAAAGTTTACTAATTCAAAATATAAATGTCCATTTTTTAAAAAATTAAACTAATTTTCAATTTCGAGGTGTATAGTCGTGTTCCTTTGACCCAACATGGCTCCTCTCCTGGTTATAACATCTGAAACGGCCAGAAGCGATAAATGTGATTGATAATAAATGATACATGGATTTAGTCTTTCCTTTTGAATGTCTTAATGCTACTACAAAAAGAGCTTTTAACTTCAGACGCAAAATGCAATTTACCTAGGCTAAAGAAGCGAGGTTAACACCTAATATTTTAAAACACCGAGAAGTAAATTTATTTGCGCATGGGTTTGAACCCCATCAACTGCCTTTGTATTATTTACAAAACTAGCGCCTCATATATCTCGGTTTATTAATAAAACCGAGGGGTAAGTAAGAATGTTTTTTATTATTAAAACTCGTTACATTGTTTATACAGAAAATTAATTAAATAAGTTGTTTATAAACTGTAATGTTTATCCATAATATTACATTGTTTACACAGAATAATAAAAGAAAATTTAATATGTCCATGAAGATCATATGTTGGATCTTCAGTTCCATGATATTTTGGGCAAGTTCAAATGATGGGTGCCAATATATTTTTTGTTGCTTTTCCTTGCATTTGTTTCTGATATAAACAAAAAAGGGTTAGATAAATAAATTTTTTTTTGCTCAAATAAATATTTAAGAACACAAACCTTAAACCCTAATAATTTTGTGTTCTTGCAATTCATCATAGAGAACTCTTCATGGCAAGTACTGTTGCAAACCTTAAATAATATCACGTCAAATTATTAATAGAGCCAAGATAAATTTGAAGCATGAGCAAAAACCACACAAAGGGAAGAGATCATTCATACATAGTCAGGTTTTAACGATGATATAAAGTTCCTTTTTCTTACATTTGATATCCTCTTTTAATTGAAAATCAAAAGATTTTCACTTTCAACATATAACCCATAAAATCATAACCAAACAGGTTAGATCAGGATTCATGAACCGTATGTAAAGGAAAATTAGATCTTAGATCAAGCATGCCATTTAATGAAGTCTTCATTCTTCATTTAAATGGAAGTTGTTTGCACCACAAAAGGATTTGGTTAAAATTTACAAATCTAGAGACATTAGAAAGATCACCCTAGAATCTACCTTATAAAAACTTGAATTTGAACGAGGATAAAATTTTATTTCAATAATAATAATCATACCAGATGAATTATAGAAATAGGAAAAATATTATTATCAAAACTTTAAGTGGTTTCGTAAAAATATGCGCCGATTAATCATGTGTGTCCACAATGTGACTTTAACATCTCCTTTAAGAACATGGCCCCATAGAAAATGATGTCGGATGTTATACGTTTAGTTCTTGAATGCATGACTAGATTATTTGTTAGGTTGATTGCACTTGTGTTGTTACACCTAAGTTGAATGCATCCTAGGTTTAGTCCGTAATTGCAAAGTTGTGCTTAAGGCATCGAATTTGAACACAACAGCTTCCTAGTGTAATATATTATGCTTCTACTGTACTGAGAGAAACATAACCCCACTTCTTATAAGAATAAGAAACCAATGCATTTTCTAGAATGTGGCATGTAAAACTTGTGCTTTTTTTTATCATTTATGTATCCTGCATAATCCAAGTAAGAATATCCCATTTAATAACATACACTACCTTGCGGATACACTAGCCTAACATTTGGGGCTCCTTTGAGACATTTCATGATTATTTTTAGCAAGGTGAGATAGGATTCATTTGGAAATGCTTAATATCGAGCACATAAAGAAACACTAAACTTAATGTCGCGACATTTTACCGTTAAATAAAGTAAAGAGTCAATCATACCTCGAAACCTCCTTATGTCAATAGGAAAACTTTATTCGTCTTGATGAACATAAGTTCGAGAATCCCTCAGTGGTATTATTATTTTGATTGTTGTTATTTGCGTCATCTATGTTTTCTTGCTTTAGGACAAAAGAATTTTCTAGATCTAGTAATCTTGCTTTCAACTTTTACTTTCTAATAGTTCACGTGGTTATTTCAATTTTGAGATAGAACGAAGTTCATTTTGTTGGATCCTCTTGTCGCATAAACAGTTATGACTAGTTAATACTATTACTATGTTAGCGATTAATATATATTTATATTTAGATATTAACATAAATTTTAAATGACGTCTTTAAAAGCTAACGTCAACCTCCGGAAACGGCGCCATTTTGTTGCAACGCAAATAGCAACTGCAAGATTATAATATCTATAGAGAGTGGTACGTTGTGCTTAAATATAGATTCAATAAATTTTCTTATTCTAAGACTTTATAGTTTTTAGATTACGGGATAGTAAATGAAAAAAATAAATGGAAATTTCAATGCTAACAAGGTGAAAACTTGTTATGGGTAGACATCGTCATAGTTCTTATTCATGCGTAACCATTGGTCAGTAATATGATAATCTACTCAACTATTAATATTACTGCATATTGCTCCCAATGTATCTCATTCCTGACTCACCAATGTGACATCAGTTGTATTACATAAAAGGTGATCTCTCACACTACTAAGTGTTATTATAGAGTGCAATATAAGAGGAAGTGAATCAGGTTTTCTTTATTTTCCTTGATATAAGCAAAGATACTTCCATTTTATTTTTTTTACAACTAAGTTATTAATTTTTGAATGAAAAGTGTGGAAAAAATAAAGCGCAAGGATGTAATTTGACACAGTGATATATCGTACTTACAACAAATGATACATCTAGTCCCTTCACACCTTGAAGGATTTTCCTCTATGTTAGATTTTTTTAGAAACCTACATACATATGTAGAATTTAAAAATCAAATTTAACTGAAACAAACTTCATACATATATTTAATTTTTATATATGGATATATAATGTATTACATTTAATCTATTACTAGTTTTTTTTTAATATACGTTGTAAATCGAATTTAATTATTTAATTAATTTAAATAATTTAAACATAAAAAGATAGAGGTCATTTCGTAATTTTAAACTAAATATATAATAAATCATATTTTATAGTAAAATTTATTATTAATTTATTGTGTCATTATAATATTATTATTAATTAATTATATTTTATAAATTTAGATTTTGAAAAGAAACAATACAAAATAAATCATATTAAGCTTAATAAATTTTCTTCGATCAAAATTTTTAGAAATGTCATTCCAAATCTAATCAAGCTATATATACTTTATATCTTTAAACAAATGGGTTTTTACTTTGAAATTGATATAAACCGCATCGCTAATACCCCATAAATAATTTAAACCAAATTCGCTAAATATATTATAATAAGTAAATGATGCTCTTCTACTAACATAGAAATATTTATTCCATTAATCCATAATACATCATAACATCCTTAATAATAATTTGATAACATAAAAATAAAAATAAAAATTATTCCTTGGGAATTTCTGGATGATGAATCTTTGATGGAGAAAGAAGTGGGGCTAAAGATGGATTTTCAAAAGCACACCAACCCAAAATACATAACCTTCCAATTGGACACACCCTTCCACACTCACCACAATTAAAAGGACTTATAAGTGGGTTTACACACAAACGGTTACAACACCGCAAAGGATATGGACAAATAAGTCCACAAAGGCCACAGTTGAATGGGTCAGACGTAAGATCGACACATCGATCTCTACAACATACACTTCTTGGTAGAATTTCTCCAGTGTTACATATCAATGGACTTTTGCTACAATCAAGTGGTCCTGGATAATTC
Source organism: Vicia villosa (assembly GCF_029867415.1). Lineage (NCBI taxonomy): Eukaryota > Viridiplantae > Streptophyta > Magnoliopsida > Fabales > Fabaceae > Vicia > Vicia villosa. The sequence goes on along the minus strand of NW_026705481.1, from coordinate 617,362 downwards.
ACACCAACTTCTTCAGCAACAATGTTGGTCATCGAATTTTTGCTCACTTCATCATTTGGAATGGAAGTTGAATAGGAACCTCCATCTATTTTAATTAGCAATGCTAAAAGTATTGTCACAATAGTCACAATTTGTGTTTTTAGAGTACTCATTTTGAAAAGTTGTGAAAAAAATTATGATTTAGTATCTATATATATATATAAGTGCTTATTAGATTAAGTGAACATATATAACTTTCTTAACAAGCTTGAGTAACGTGTATGACATGTTTACTATATTCCAATTCTATGGGCGGTGATGAGTGGTTTTATTTATGGATGAATTAAAGTGTAACTCAATGTTAAAATTTGATGTTTATGTATTTACATTTAGATTATTCCATAAATTATTTACATTAAGTTATTTAAATATAAATTTTATATATCAAGTTTTTTATTAATTAAAGTTGATTTTAAAATATCAATTAATTTTTTAAAATAATCACTTTGATATAAATATTTTGAACATTATTATTTATAAATATTCAAAAAAATTATGTTTGGAAAAACATTCTAACATTATGTATGTTAGTAAAACATTTAAATGATTTATATTTTAGTAATATAAATTAGATATTATATCACATAATTGTATAAACTAATCTTTTAATTTAAAATAACTGCAGCTGGCGCGCGATACTAGTTTTGCTCAAAATTCTTTGTTGATATTTAAAATTTAATACATTTTGAAAAATTTATTTAAACTTGAAAATTAATGACAAGTATTTTTGAAAAATAATAAACGCCATAAATCTTATTTTTCTTCTATTATTAATGATGACTTTTTATAAAGTTAATGAAAATAAATTTTAACTAAAATAATTTATACATAAAATTTACACAAAGAAGTAACTATAACTTCAAAAAGAAATTAAGACACTTCAAAAAAATCCCATATTTCAAAATAAATTTTGTAATCGAATGGTCAAGTCACACAATCTTGAACACAACTAAAAAACAAAATTGAAATCACAACAAAAAATTAAAACTTTTGAATAAAATTTGACTTGGCACTTTTATTGTGTAAAAACTTTAAACACACACAAATATAGATATTTTTGCATAGTGAATTTGTTTAATAGCTTAATATTAAAGTAATTTTCAATCCTTAAAATAAGGTAACTTATTAGAACATCTTACGTTGTGACTCTTGAATAAATATTAATTCACATGAAAATTATAAAGTCTTTTTTTAAGTTGATAACTATCGTAGAAAATTGTTCGTCAAGTTATTATAAAGTAGAAGCATTTGGTTTACACAACTCGGTTGTCAAGCCGGATCCTCAAACTTTTTTTTATCTTAATAAATGAATTGCTTCTCTAAGGTAGTAAAAAATAAACTTGGGATAGAAGTTTATATATATATATATATATATATATATATATATATATATATATATATATATATATATATATATATATATATATATATATATATATATATATAATCTAAATTTACTAAGAAAATAATAATAGTTGTCACTAACTTTTATATTGCATAAACTATATGCATATATTAATATTATTTTTATTAATCAAACAATCTGTAAATTAAGTTTTGTACTTGCAAAATTGTGTAACCAATATCGCTTTAATTTCATGGTTAATGTTTAAATATTTTGAAACCAATGGTCTAATGTTCTAGAGTATGAGATAGGGGTGTAAAGTTTACTAATTCAAAATATAAATGTCCATTTTTTAAAAAGTTAAACTAATTTTCAATTTCGAGGTGTATAGTCGTGTTCATTTGACCCAACATGGCTCCTCTCCTGGTTATAACATCTGAAACGGCCAGAAGCGATAAATGTGATTGATAATAAATGATACATGGATTTAGTCTTTCCTTTTGAATGTCTTAATGCTACTACAAAAAGAGCTTTTAACTTCAGACGCAAAATGCAATTTACCTAGGCTAAAGAAGCGAGGTTAACACCTAATATTTTAAAACACCGAGAAGTAAATTTATTTGCGCATGGGTTTGAACCCCATCAACTGCCTTTGTATTATTTACAAAACTAGCGCCTCATATATCTCGGTTTATTAATAAAACCGAGGGGTAAGTAAGAATGTTTTTTATTATTAAAACTCGTTACATTGTTTATACAGAAAATTAATTAAATAAGTTGTTTATAAACTGTAATGTTTATCCATAATATTACATTGTTTACACAGAATAATAAAAGAAAATTTAATATGTCCATGAAGATCATATGTTGGATCTTCAGTTCCATGATATTTTGGGCAAGTTCAAATGATGGGTGCCAATATATTTTTTGTTGCTTTTCCTTGCATTTGTTTCTGATATAAACAAAAAAGGGTTAGATAAATAAATTATTTTTTGCTCAAATAAATATTTAAGAACACAAACCTTAAACCCTAATAATTTTGTGTTCTTGCAATTCATCATAGAGAACTCTTCATGGCAAGTACTGTTGCAAACCTTAAATAATATCACGTCAAATTATTAATAGAGCCAAGATAAATTTGAAGCATGAGCAAAAACCACACAAAGGGAAGAGATCATTCATACATAGTCAGGTTTTAACGATGATATAAAGTTCCTTTTTCTTACATTTGATATCCTCTTTTAATTGAAAATCAAAAGATTTTCACTTTCAACATATAACCCATAAAATCATAACCAATCAGGTTAGATCTGAAGGATAGAAAAACACTTAGAAAGGGGGGGATTGAATAAGTGTGACTTTAAATCTTGGACGATAAAAATAAATTGCACAATTATTTTTATCCTGGTTCGCTGTTAACGAAGCTACTCCAGTCCACCCCCGCAGAGATGATTTACCTCAACTGAGGATTTAATCCACTAATCGCACGGATTACAATGGTTTTCCACTTAGTCCGCAACTAAGTCTTCCAGAGTCTTCTGATCACACACTGATCACTCCAGGAACAACTGCTTAGATACCCTCTAAGACTTTTCTAGAGTCTACTGATCAACACGATCACTCTAGGCTTAGTTCACTCCTAAGACTTCCCTAGAGTATTCTGATCAACACGATCACTCTAGTTACAAACTGCTCAGCCAACTGCTAAGACTTCCTAGAGTATACTGATCACACGATCACTCTAGTTCCTTACAACTTAATGTAATCAATTCTAAGAGTTTACAAATGCTTCTTAAAAGCGATAATCACAACTGTGATATTTCTCTTAACGTTTAAGCTTAATCTCACTAAGATATTACAACAGCAATGTAGTGAGTTGAAGATTCTGAGCTTTGATTGAACAGCGTTTCAGCAAGTTTGATATTCACAGAATAGATGTAGAAATTGGTAACCTTGCTTCTCATCAGAACTTCATATTTATAGGCGTTGAGAAGATGACCGTTGAGTGCATTTAATGCTTTGCGTGTTCCGTACAGCATCGCATTTAATGTTATACGCTTTTGTCAACTACCTCGAGCCTTGTTCACGCTGTGTCTACTGACGTAGCCTTTAATAGCTTTAACGTTCCTTTTGTCAGTCAGCATAGTCTGCCACCTGTACTTCCTTCTGATCTGATGTTTGTGAATACGACGTTTGAATATCATCAGAGTCAAAAACAGCTTGGTGCATAGCATCTTCTGATCTTCTGATCTTGAAGTGCTTCTGAGCGTGATACCATCTTCTGATCTTCAGTGCTTCTGATCTCATGTTCTTCTGATGCTTCCATAGACCCATGTTCTGATTCTGCTTCGACCATCTTCTGATGTCTTGCCAGACCATGTTCTGATGTTGCATGCTGAACCATTTGAGACACAACTTCTGAGCGCTGAATTATGCGTACTCTTTATATATATTTCCTGAAAGGGAAATTGCATTGGATTAGAGTACCATATTATCTTAAGCAAAATTCATATTATTGTTATCATCAAAACTAAGATAATTGATAAGAACAAATCTTGTTCTAACAATCTCCCCCTTTTTGATGATGACAAAAACATATATAAATGATATGAATTTGCGATCAGAAAGAGTAGACGGCAAAAGACAAATTACACAGCTATAGCATAAGCATATGAATATGTCTCCCCCTGAGATTAACAATCTCCCCCTGAGATAAATAATCTCCCCCTGAAATAAATACTCGAAGAACTTTAATAAAAGACTTCCCTGATTATTTCGGTAGAGACGATCATATAAGCTTCTGCCTTCAGAGAATTCATAGCTTCTGACTTCTGCTTCCATTGGACAGCTTCAGAACTTGAATTTCTTTAGATCCTTAGAACACTCACAGCTTCTGATTCCTGCTTCCATCGTGGACAGCTTCAGAACTTGAATTTCTTTGATCTTCAGAACATTCACAGCTTCTGACTTCTGCTTCCATTTAGGACAGCTTCAGAACTTGAATTTCTTTGATCTTCAGAACATTCACAGCTTCTGATTTCTGCTTCCATTCAGGACAGCTTCAGAACTTGAGTTTTCTGGATCTTTTAGAACATTCACATCTTCTGATTTCTGCTTCCCTCGGATAGCTTCAGAACTTTGAATGTCTATCAACATCACTTCATGCTAGATTTGTATCAGAACATTGTTGAATGTACCAGAGCATCATCAGAGCATCTCTACATCCTGAAATGTTACAGAACAAAAACTAAACGACAAAAGTCAGCATGAACGAGTTAGAACATAAAATGTATGTTTGAACACATTATATGTATCAGAGCCATATAGGCTGAAATAATGTATCAGAGCAAATAATGTATCAGAGCCATAACATTATATGTATCAGAGCAAATAGAATTTTGTCAGAACAGGATAGACAATGATATTCAAATTCTATTATCAGTGCTTCTGATTCATTCTTCTTTCTTGCTTCTGATCTCTGAAGCTTGACAGCACTCAGCTTGCTTCAGTTTCCAAGAGCTTATTCCTTTTACAGAATAACGCTTCTTATGGTTTTGCTTCTAGTGTTTGCTTCTGAAGATTCACTTCACTTCTCTGTACCTGCAAAACACTTAAACCATATAGAACTTGCAGTTCTTGTTAGTGAATGTGTGAGAGCCTTTTTACCCAGCAACTGATAGATTTAATCAAATCATTTATCATTTATCTTCTCCCCCTTTTTGTCATAACATCAAAAAGAATATTTAAAAAGATTTAGATGTATAAAACGACAAAAGAAAACATTTACTGGAATGTAAGAGCAAAGACACTTTTTCATTGATAATCAAGAAAAAAAAAGGAGTACAAGACGGAAATGCAGGAAAACAGATGCAACAAGGAAAGGAAACTACAAAGACCAAAAGACTAAGATCCTAGCCTATGCAAAATCCGCGCCAGAACATCATGAATCCCGTCAGTGCTTGTAGCTTGCCTTGTCATGAAGGAACGAAACTCAGCATTGGCTGCTTCTTGCGCGTCCAAACGAGAAGCCAGCATAGCTTGATTCTGATGAAGAGTTTCCAAGGTCTCCATCAGAGCTGAGGTTTCACCAGAAGAAGAAGCACCAGTATTTCTGCCCAGAGGGACAGCAATCTCAGCAGGGTGATCTTCTGGAAGATCTTCAGCTTGTGCATATTCCATTTCCTCATCTGAGTCTGACTCAGAAGGAGCCTTGACATATTCTGGTTCAGGCAGCTCAGAAGTTCCATCTTCTAATGCTTGAAGAATAGCTGCTAGGTTTGTTGGAGGAGTAGGACCAGCAACTTCAGCACGATAAACCACTACTGGAAAGACCATGAGAGGTTCTTTTTCAGAAGGGTTCATTCTGAACCAGTTGAACAGCCACTGAAAATCTCCAGTCAGCACAGGAAACCAGAGCACAGAAGACTGGGGTTTCCACACCACGATATCTCTGCAGAGATTTTCTTCTTCCAACTCATCTGCAGGTATCTTCTCTTCAAGAACGCTTCTGTTCCTGATGAGACAGTGGTGGCTGCTTTCACCCACTTCCAACTGACGACCTCGAGGACCAGGAGCTTCAGACAAGATCCTTCTCTTAGTGACAGTAGCCTTCACCAGAAAATCCTGAAGAAAGGTATCCCAGAGGTTGCTCATAGCATACATATCCAGATGGTTAAGGTAGGCAGCACCCAGGATCTCCAACCAGCCGTTTACATCAGAATGTAAACGCTCCAGAGAGGATTGAGTAGAAGGGGTTGGAGGGATTATGGTGAATCTGAAGTCTGGACGAACAACACTATAGGGATTAGGTGTTCTGGTGGGAAAAGGGTGTGAGAGAGGTGAAGAAATATCGGATGGAAGGGTTGAAGGAGAGGAGATATCAGATGGTGAAGAAAGTGGTTCTGAGAGGATGAATGAGGAGGAAGAGGTGGTGGAGGTCTTTGAAGAGGAGGTTGATTGAGGGGAACCGTCAAGGGGTTGATACACTTTGAGTGGGTCATAGGAGATCCTAACTCTTTTAGGTTTGGTTTCTGGTTCAGCAGATGCCTTTCTCTTTTGTTTCCTATCATTGTCTTGATTCCCAGAGCTTGACGATGGATTCATGATGAATTTTCAGATATTGGAAACTGCTAGGGTTTATGATATGAAAAGAGAGAGAGAGACGAAAAAGAAACCGAATGCAGAGAGAGAGAAATATGAGAGGGAAAAGAAACGTTTGAAGAATATAAAAAGAAAACTGAAAGAGAGTAAATGATGAAAAACATTTAATGTTACGTGACTTGAGGAGAGATAATAATGACAAAAGATGTGATTTGCACAGTTACCTAAGTAGACGTCCCCTCAACTGCACGCACGCTTGTCCAGAAATAGTGAACACGTGTTTACCATCTGGATAGCCAGTTATAGCTGTCTTGCTTTTAAAGAGATTCTGAATCAACTTAGACAATAAAACGTTAGTAATAACTGAATCACAATTTCTAATTGATTTCAACCAGAACTTCTTATAAAAGTAATTTCGTTTCAGAAGATACTTATATATAAGAGTATCTTATCTTCTCATTCTGGGCTAGTTTCTGAAGATTTATTTTGTCCCGATTATGTTAAATCCATCTGGTCTAGGAACAAGATCCCAAACATCATTCCTTGTAAACTGATTCAGTTCTTCTTGCATAGCAATTATCCAGTCTGGATCTTCTAGAGCATGATCAACAGAAGTTGGCTCGATCAAAGATACAAGACCTAATTGACAGTCTGCATTGTTCTTAAGGAATGCTCTTGTTCTGATTGGATCATCCTTCTTTCCAAGAATGACATCTTCTGAATGACCAGAGATGAGTCTGGATGACCTTCTGACAGATGGTTCTTCAGATATGCTTAGATCCTCCAGAGAAGCTGATACTTGATCTTCCGATTCTTTGCTTCTGAGAGGTTCTGCTTCTGATGCGTTGCTTCTTGGCTCAACAACTTCTGATATGTCAATATCATAACCTGCAAAATTATCAAACTGCTTTGGTTTTTCAGAACCAAGCTTATCATCAAACCTGATATTGATTGATTCTTCTACAACCAATGTTTCAGTATTGTATACTCTGTAGCCTTTTGAGCGTTCAGAATATCCAAGAAGGAAACATTTTTGTGCTTTGGAATCAAACTTACCAAGATGATCTTTAGTGTTCAGAATAAAGCATACACATCCAAAAGGATGGAAATATGAAATGTTGGGCTTTATATTCTTCCACAACTCATAGGGAGTCTTATTTAGAATAGGTCTGATAGAGATTCTATTCTGAATATAGCATGCAGTGTTTATTGCTTCTGCCCAGAAATGCTTAGCCATATTGGTTTCATTGATCATGGTTCTGGCCATTTCTTGCAGAGTCCTATTCTTTCGTTCTACAACCCCATTTTGCTGTGGAGTTCTAGGACAAGAGAAATCATGGGCAATACCATTTTCTTTGAAGAATTCTTCAAAGGATTTGTTCTCAAATTCACCACCATGATCACTTCTGACCTTTATGATTTTACACTCTTTTTCAGATTGAATCTGAATGCAGAAATCAAAGAACACTGAATGAGTCTCATCCTTGTGTTTCAAGAATTTTACCCATGTCCAGCGGCTATAATCATCTACGATGACTAATCCATATTTCTTTCCTCTGACAGATGCTGTTTTGACTGGTCCAAACAGATCAATGTGCAAGAGTTCTAATGGCCTTGAGGTAGAAACAACATTCTTAGACTTGAATGCAGGTTTGGAGAACTTGCCCTTCTGACATGCTTCACAAAGAGCATCTGATTGGAATTCCAGATTAGGGAGTCCTCTGACAAGATTCAGTTTGTTAATCTGAGAGATCTTTCTCAAACTAGCATGACCTAATCTCCTGTGCCAGACCCACTGCTCTTCAGAAACAGACATAAGACAAGTCACTTTCTGACTCATAAGATCTTGCAGATCTGTCTTATAAATGTTGTTCTTCCTCTTGCCTGTAAATAGGATTGAGCCATCCTTCTGATTTACAGCCTTGCAAGACTTTTGATTGAAGATTATGTCATAACCATTGTCACTTAATTGACTGATAGATAAGAGGTTATGTGTTAATCCTTCTACAAGAAGTACATTAGAGATGGAAGGAGAGTTACCAGACTTTATAGTTCCAGAGCCAATTATCTTGCCCTTCTGATCTCCTCCGAACTTGACTTCTCCTCCAGACTTAAGCACCAGGTCTTGGAACATAGACCTTCTTCCTGTCATGTGTCGCGAGCATCCAGAGTCCAGGTACCATGACATGTTGTGCCTTGTCCTTTTTGCAGTCAAGGATATCTGCAATAGGAATAATCTTATCCTTAGGTACCCACATCTTTTTGGGTCCTTTCTTGTTAGATTTTCTCAAGTTCTGATTGAACTTGGATTTAACATTGTAAGCAATAGGAGGAACAGCATGATAATTCTTAATGTGAGTTTCATGATATTTCCTAGGTTGTGTCACATGCTTCTTAGTGTGTGTTATGTGAAAACTTTGTGCATGTGAAGTGTGCCTAATGTCATGAGAGTGGCCATACTTGAACTGATCATACAATGGCTTGTATGTGAGTTTCATTTCATCAACAGGTTCAAGTTTGTATGGGGTTTCACCCTCATAACCAATGCCAACTCTTTTGTTTCCAGATACGGCATATATCATAGAAGCTAGCTGACTTCTGCCAATACTTCTAGATAAGAACTTCCAGAAACTTAAATCATATTCTTTCAGAATATGGTTTAGACTGGGAGTGGATTTTTCTGAATCAGAAGGAGATCCAACATTATTGGATAATTTTAAAAGTTTTTCTTTTAATTCAGAATTCTCCAACTCAAGCTTCTTTGTTTCAAATTCAAATTGCTTTTTCAGCTTTTTGTATTTGAGACTAATCTGAGACTTGAGTTCCAGAAGTTCAGTTAGACCGGAAACTAACTCATCTCTAGTAAGTTCAGAAAATACCTCTTCAGAATCTGATTCTGATGTAGATTCTGATCCGTCATCTTCTGTCGCCATCAGCGCACAGTTTGCCTGCTCATCTTCTGAATCATCTTCTGACTCATCCCAGGTTGCCATAAGACCTTTCTTCTTATGAAACTTTTTCTTGGGACTTTCCTTCTGAAGATTTGGACATTCATTCTTGTAGTGTCCAGGCTCATTGCATTCATAGCACATGACCTTCTTCTTGTCAAATCTTCTTTCATCAGAAGATTCTCCACGTTCAAATTTCCTTGAACTTCTGAAGCCTCTGAACTTCCTTTGCTTGGTCTTCCAGAGTTGATTTAGCCTTCTGGAAATCATGGACAGTTCATCTTCTTCTTCAGATTCTGATTCTTCAGGATCTTCTTCTTTGGCCTGAAAAGCGTTAGTGCATTTCTTGATATTAGATTTTAATGCAATAGACTTACCTTTCTTTTGAGGCTCATTTGCGTCCAGCTCTATTTCATGACTTCTCAAGGCGCTGATAAGCTCTTCCAGAGAAACTTCATTCAGATTCTTTGCAATCTTGAATGCAGTCACCATAGGACCCCATCTTCTGGGTAAGCTTCTGATGATCTTCTTTACGTGATCCGCCTTGGTGTATCCCTTGTCAAGAACTCTCAATCCAGCAGTAAGAGTTTGAAATCTTGAAAACATCTTTTCAATGTCTTCATCATCCTCCATCTTGAAGGCTTCATACTTCTGGATTAAAGCTAGAGCTTTAGTCTCCTTGACTTGAGCATTTCCCTCATGAGTCATTTTCAAGGACTCATATATGTCATAGGCCGTTTCCCTGTTAGATATCTTCTCATACTCAGCATGAGAGATAGCATTCAGCAAAACAGTTCTGCATTTATGATGATTCCTGAAAAGCTTCTTTTGATCATCATTCATTTCTTGCCTTGACAGCTTTGCGCCACTGGCATTTACTGGATGTTTGTAACCATCCATCAGAAGATCCCATAGATCACCATCTAGACCCAGAAAGTAACTTTCTAGTTTATCTTTCCAGTATTCAAAGTTTTCACCATCAAATACCGGCGGTCTAGTATAACCATTGTTACCGTTGTATTGCTCAGCAGAGCCAGATGTAGATGCAGGTGTAGGTGTAGACTTTTCACTTTCATCAACAATCTTTTACCGAAGCGTTTTTCTCTTCCTGAATCTTTTCTAAACACGGTTAAGTGCTTGCACCTTAGAACCGGCGCTCTGATGCCAATTGAAGGATAGAAAAACACTTAGAAAGGGGGGGATTGAATAAGTGTGACTTTTAATCTTGGACGATAAAAATAAATTGCACAATTATTTTTATCCTGGTTCGCTGTTAACGAAGCTACTCCAGTCCACCCCCGCAGAGATGATTTACCTCAACTGAGGATTTAATCCACTAATCGCACGGATTACAATGGTTTTCCACTTAGTCCGCAACTAAGTCTTCCAGAGTCTTCTGATCACACACTGATCACTCCAGGAACAACTGCTTAGATACCCTCTAAGACTTTTCTAGAGTCTACTGATCAACACGATCACTCTAGGCTTAGTTCACTCCTAAGACTTCCCTAGAGTATTCTGATCAACACGATCACTCTAGTTACAAACTGCTCAGCCAACTGCTAAGACTTCCTAGAGTATACTGATCACACGATCACTCTAGTTCCTTACAACTTAATGTAATCAATTCTAAGAGTTTACAAATGCTTCTTAAAAGCGATAATCACAACTGTGATATTTCTCTTAACGTTTAAGCTTAATCTCACTAAGATATTACAACAGCAATGTAGTGAGTTGAAGATTCTGAGCTTTGATTGAACAGCGTTTCAGCAAGTTTGATATTCACAGAATAGATGTAGAAATTGGTAACCTTACTTCTCATCAGAACTTCATATTTATAGGCGTTGAGAAGATGACCGTTGAGTGCATTTAATGCTTTGCGTGTTCCGTACAGCATCGCATTTAATGTTATACGCTTTTGTCAACTACCTCGAGCCTTGTTCACGCTGTGTCTACTGACGTAGCCTTTAATAGCTTTAACGTTCCTTTTGTCAGTCAGCGTAGTCTGCCACCTGTATTTCCTTCTGATCTGATGTTTGTGAATACGACGTTTGAATATCATCAGAGTCAAAAACAGCTTGGTGCATAGCATCTTCTGATCTTCTGATCTTGAAGTGCTTCTGAGCGTGATACCATCTTCTGATCTTCAGTGCTTCTGATCTCATGTTCTTCTGATGCTTCCATAGACCCATGTTCTGATTCTGCTTCGACCATCTTCTGATGTCTTGCCAGACCATGTTCTGATGTTGCATGCTGAACCATTTGAGACACAACTTCTGAGCGCTGAATTATGCGTACTCTTTATATATATTTCCTGAAAGGGAAATTGCATTGGATTAGAGTACCATATTATCTTAAGCAAAATTCATATTATTGTTATCATCAAAACTAAGATAATTGATAAGAACAAATCTTGTTCTAACAAGATCAGGATTCATGAACCGTATGTAAAGGAAAATTAGATCTTAGATCAAGCATGCCATTTAATGAAGTCTTCATTCTTCATTTAAATGGAAGTTGTTTGCACCACAAAAGGATTTGGTTAAAATTTACAAATCTAGAGACATTAGAAAGATCACCCTAGAATCTACCTTATAAAAACTTGAATTTGAACGAGGATAAAATTTTATTTCAATAATAATAATCATACCAGATGAATTATAGAAATAGGAAAAATATTATTATCAAAACTTTAAGTGGTTTCGTAAAAATATGCGCCGATTAATCATGTGTGTCCACAATGTGACTTTAACATCTCCTTTAAGAACATGGCCCCATAGAAAATGATGTCGGATGTTATACGTTTAGTTCTTGAATGCATGACTAGATTATTTGTTAGGTTGATTGCACTTGTGTTGTTACACCTAAGTTGAATGCATCCTAGGTTTAGTCCGTAATTGCAAAGTTGTGCTTAAGGCATCGAATTTGAACACAACAGCTTCCTAGTGTAATATATTATGCTTCTACTGTACTGAGAGAAACATAACCCCACTTCTTACAAGAATAAGAAACCAATGCATTTTCTAGAATGTGGCATGTAAAACTTGTGCTTTTTTTATCATTTATGTATCCTGCATAATCCAAGTAAGAATATCCCATTTAATAACATACACTACCTTGCGGATACACTAGCCTAACATTTGGGGCTCCTTTGAGACATTTCATGATTATTTTTAGCAAGGTGAGATAGGATTCATTTGGAAATGCTTAATATCGAGCACATAAAGAAACAATAAACTTAATGTCGCGACATTTTACCGTTAAATAAAGTAAAGAGTCAATCATACCTCGAAACCTCCTTATGTCAATAGGAACACTTTATTCGTCTTGATGAACATAAGTTCAAGAATCCATCAGTGGTATTATTATTTTGATTGTTGTTATTTGCGTCATCTATGTTTTCTTGCTTTAGGACAAAAGAATTTTCTAGATCTAGTAATCTTGCTTTCAACTTTTACTTTCTAATAGTTCACGTGGTTATTTCAATTTTGAGATAGAACGAAGTTCGTTTTGTTGGATCCTCTTGTCGCATAAACAGTTATGACTAGTTAATACTATTACTATGTTAGTGATTATTATATATTTATATTTAGATATTAACATAAATTTAAAATGATAAAAACTATTGAGATGTCTTTAAAAGCTAGCGTCAACCTCCGGAAACGGCGCCATTTTGTTGCAACGCAAATAGCAACTGCAAGATTATAATATTTATAGAGAGTGGTACGTTGTGCTTAAATATAGATTCAATAAATTTTATTATTCTAAGACTTTATAGTTTTTAGATTACGGGAAAGTAAATGAAAAAAATAAATGGAAATTTCAATGCTATCAAGGAGAAAACTTGTTAGGGGTAGACATCGTCATAGTTCATATTCATGCGTAACCATTGGTCAGTAATATGATCATCTACTCAACTATTAATATTACTGCATATTGCTCCCAATGTATCTCATTCCTGACTCACCAATGTGACATCAGTTGTATTACATAAAAGGTGATCTCTCACACTACTAAGTGTTATTATAGAGTGCAATATAAGAGGAAATGAATCAGGTTTTCTTTATTTTCCTTGATATAAGCAAAGATACTTCCATTTTATTTTTTTTACAATTAAGTTATTAATTTTTGAATGAAAAGTGTAGAAAAAATAAAGCGCAAGGATGTAATTTGACACAAGGATATATCGTACTTACAACCAATGATACATCTAGTCCCTTCACACCTTGAAGGATTTTCCACTATGTTAGATTTTTTTAGAAACCTACATACATATGTAGAATTTAAAAAATCAAATTAAACTGAAACAAACTTCATACATATATTTAATTTTTATATATGGATATATAATGTATTACATTTAATCTATTACTAGTTTTTTTTAGTATGCATTGTAAATCGAATTTAATTATTTAATTATTTTAGATAATTTAAACATAAAAAGATAGAGTTCATTTCGTAATTTTAAACTAAATATATAATAAACCATATCTTATAATAAAATTTATTATTAATTTATTGTGTCATTATAATATTATTATTAATTAATTATATTTTATAAATTTAGATATTGAAAAGAATCAATACAAAATAAATCATATTAAGCTTAATAAATTTTCTTCGATCAAAATTTTTAGAAATGTCATTCCAAATTTAATCAAACTGAATATACTTTATATCTTTAAACAAATGGGTTTTTACTTTGAAATTGATATAAACCGCATCGCTGATACCCCATAAATAATTTAAACCAAATTCGCTAAATATATTATAATAAAGAAATGATGCTCTTCTACTAACATAGAAATATTTATTCCATTAATCCATAATACATCATAACATCCTTAATAATAATTTGATAACATAAAATTAAAAATAAAAATTATTCCTTGGGAATTTCTGGATGATGAATCTTTGATGGAGAAAGAAGTGGGGCTAAAGATGGATTTTCAAAAGCACACCAACCCAAAATACACAACCTTCCAATCGGACACACCCTTCCACACTCACCACAATTAAAAGGACTTATAAGTGGGTTTACACACAAACGGTTACAACACCGCAAAGGATATGGACAAATAAGTCCACAAAGGCCACAGTTGAATGGGTCAGACGTAAGATCGACACATCGATCTCTACAACATACACTTCTTGGTAGAATTTCTCCAGTGTTACATATCAATGGACTTTTGCTACAATCAAGTGGTCCTGGATAATTCACACCAACTTCTTCAGCAACAATGTTGGTCATCGAATTTTTGCTCACTTCATCATTTGGAATGGAAGTTGAATAGGAACCTCCATCTATTTTAATTAGCAATGCTAAAAGTATTGTCACAATAGTCACAATTTGTGTTTTTAGAGTACTCATTTTGAAAAGTTGTGAAAAAATTATGATTTAGTATCTATAAATATAAGTGCTTATTAGATTAAGTGAACATATATAACTTTCTTAACAAGCTTGAGTAACGTGTATGACATGTTTACTATATTCCATTTCTATGGGCGGTGATGAGTGGTTTTATTTATGGATGAATTAAAGTGTAACTCAATGTTAAAATTTGATGTTTCTGTATTTACATTTAAATTATTCCATAAATTATTTACATTAAGTTATTTAAATATAAATTTTATATATTAAATTTTTTATTAATTAAAGTTGATTTTAAAATATCAATTAATTTTTTAAAATAATCACTTTGATATAAATATTTTGAACATTATTATTTATAAATATTCAAAAAAATTATGTTTGGAAAAACATTCTAACATTATGTATGTTAGTAAAACATTTAAATGATTTATATTTTAGTAATATAAATTAGATATTATATCACATAATTGTATAAACTAATCTTTTAATTTAAAATAACTGCAGCTGGCGCGCGATACTAGTTTTGCTCAAAATTCTTTGTTGATATTTAAAATTTAATACATTTTGAAAAATTTATTTAAACTTGGAAATTAATGACAAGTATTTTTGAAAAAACATAAACGCCATAAATCTTATTTTTCTTCTATTATTAATGATGACTTTTTATAAAGTTAATGAAAATAAATTTTAACTAAAATAATTTATACATAAAATTTACACAAAGAAGTAACTATAACTTCAAAAAGAAATTAAGACACTTCAAAAAAATCCCATATTTCAAAATAAATTTTGTAACCGAATGGTCAAGTCACACAATCTTGAACACAACTAAAAAACAAAATTGAAATCACAACAAAAAATTAAAACTTTTGAATAAAATTTGACTTGGCACTTTTATTGTGTAAAAACTTTAAACACACACAAATATAGATATTTTTGCATAGTGAATTTGTTTAATAGCTTAATATTAAAGTAATTTTCAATCCTTAAAATAAGGTAACTTATTAGAACATCTTACGTTGTGACTCTTGAATAAATATTAATTCACATGAAAATTATAAAGTCTTTTTTTAAGTTGATAACTATCCTAGAAAATTGTCCGTCAAGTTATTATAAAGTAGAAGCATTTGGTTTACACAACGCGGTTGTCAAGCCGGATCCTCAAACTTTGTTTTATCTTAATAAATGAATTGCTTCTCTAAGGTAGTAAAAAGTAAACTTGGGATAGAAGTTTATATATATATATATATATATATATATATATATATATATATATATATATATATATATATATATATATATATATATATATATATATATATCTAAATTTACTAAGAAAATAATAATAGTTGTCACTAACTTTTTATATTGCATAAACTATATACATATATTAATATTATTTTTATTAATCAAACAATCTGTAAATTAAGTTTTGTACTTGCAAAATTGTGTAACCAATATCGCTTTAATTTCATGGTTAATGTTTAAATATTTTGAAACCAATGGTCTAATGTTCTAGAGTATGAGATAGGGGTGTAAAGTTACTAATTCAAAATATAAATGTCCATTTTATAAAAAGTTAAACTAATTTTCAATTTCGAGGTGTATAGTCGTGTTCCTTTGACCCAACATGGCTCCTCTCCTGGTTATAACATCTGAAACGGCCAGAAGCGATAAATGTGATTGATAATAAATGATACATGGATTTAGTCTTTCCTTTTGAATGTCTTAATGCTACTACAAAAAGAGCTTTTAACTTCAGACGCAAAATTTAATTTACCTAGGCTAAAGAAGCGAGGTTAACACCTAATATTTTAAAACACCGAGAAGTAAATTTATTTGCGCATGGGTTTGAACCCCATCAACTGCCTTTGTATTATTTACAAAACTAGCGCCTCATATATCTCAGTTTATTAATAAAATCGAGGGTTTAGTCAGAATGTTTTTTATTATTAAAACTCGTTACATTGTTTATACAGAAAATTAATTAAATAATTTGCTTATAAACTGTAATGTTTATCCATAATATTACATTGTTTACATAGAATAATAAAAGAAAATTTAATATGTCCATGAAGATCATATGTTGGATCTTCAGTTCCATGATATTTTGGGCAAGTTCAAATGATGGGTGCCAATATATTTTTTGTTGCTTTTCCTTGCATTTGTTTCTGATATAAACAAAAAAGGGTTAGATAAATAAATGATTTTTTGCTCAAATAAATATTTAAGAACACAAACCTTAAACCCTAATAATTTTTTGTTCTTGCAATTCATCATAGAGAACTCTTCATGGAAAGTACTGTTGCAAACCTTAAATAATATCACGTCAAATTATTAATAGAGCCAAGATAAATTTGAAACATGAGAAAAAACCACACAAAGGGAAGAGATCATACATACATAGTCAGGTTTTAACGATGATATAAAGTTCCTTTTTCTTACATTTGATATCCTCTTTTAATTGAAAATCAAAAGATTTTCACTTTCAACATATAACCCATAAAATCATAACCAATAAGTTTAGATCAGGATTCATGAACCGTATGTAAAGGAAAATTAGGTCTTAGATCAAGCATGCCATTGGATGAAGTCTTCATTCTTCATTTAAATGGAAGTTGTTTGCACCACAAAAGAATTTGGTTAAAATTTACAAATCTAGAGACATTAGAAAGATCACCCTAGAATCTACCATATAAAAACTTGAATTTGAACGGGGATAAAATTTTATTTCAATAATAATAATCATACCAGATGAATTATAGAAATAGGAAAAATATTATTATCAAAACTTTAAGCGGTTTCGTAAAAATATCCGCCAATTAATCATGTGTGTACACAATGTGACTTTAACATCTCCTTTAAGAACTTGGCCCCATAGAAAATGGTGTCGGATGTTATACGTTTAGTTCTTGAATGCATGACTAGATTATTTGTTAGGTTGATTGCACTTGTGTTGTTACACCTAAGTTGAATGCATCCTAGGTTTAGTCCGTAATTGCAAAGTTGTTTCTTAAGGCATCGAATTTGAGCACAACAGCTTCCTAGTGTAATATATTATGCTTCTATTGTACTGGGAGAAACATAAGCCCACTTCTTACAAGAATAAGAAACCAATGCATTTTCTAGAATGTGGCATGTACAACTTGTGCTTTTTTTATCATTTCTGTATTCTGCATAATTCAAGTAAGAATATCCTATTTAATAACATACACTATGCGGATACACTAGCCTAACATTTGAGGCTCCTTTGGAAATGCTTAATATCGAGCACATAAAGAAACACTAAACTTAATGTCGGGACATTTTACCATTAAATAAAGTAAAGAGTCAATCATACATCGAAACCTCCTTATGTTAATAGGAACACTTTATTTTTCTTGATGAACATAAGTTCGAGAATCCATCACTGGTAAGGATGTAATTTGACACAAGGATATATCGTAATTACAACCAATGGTACATCTAGTCCCTTCACACCTTGAAGGATTTTCCTCTATGTAAGATTTTTTTAGAAACCTACATACATATGTAGAATTTTAAAAATCAAATTAAACTGAAACAAACTTCATACATATATTTAATTTTTATATATGGATATATAATGTATTACATTTAATCTATAACTATTTTTTTTAATATACGTTGTAAATCGAATTTAATCATTTTATTATTTTAGATAATTTAAATATAAAAAGATAGATGTCATTTCGTAATTTTATACAAAATATATAATAAATCATAGTTTATATTAAAATTTATTATTAATTTATTGTATCATTATAATATTATTATTAATTAATTATATTTTGTAAATTTAGATATTGAAAAGAATCAATACAAAATAAATCATATTAAACTTAATAAATTTTCATCGATCAAAATTTTTAGAAATGTCATTTCAAATCTAATCAAACTACATATACTTTATATCATTAAACAAATGGGTTTTTACTTTGAAATTGATATAAACCGCATCGCTAATACCCCATAAATTATTTAAACCAAAGTCGCTAAATATATTATAATAAGTAAAGGATGCTCTTCTACTAACATAGAAATATTTATTCCATTAATCCATAATACATCATAACATCCTTAATAATAATTTGATAACATAAAATTAAAAATTAAAATTATTCCTTGGGAATTTCTGGATGATGAATCTTTGATGGAGAGAGAAGTGGGGCTAAAGATGGATTTTCAAAAGCACACCAACCCAAAATACACACCCTTCCAATCGGACACACCCTTCCACACTCACCACAATTAAAAGGACTTATAAGTGGGTTTACACACAAACGGTTACAACACCGCAAAGGATATGGACAAATAAGTCCACAAAGGCCACAGTTGAATGGGTCAGACGTAAGATCGACACATCGATCTCTACAACATACACTTCTTGGTAGAATTTCTCCATTGTTACATATCAATGAACTTTTGCTACAATCAAGTGGTCCTGGATAACTCACACCAACTTCTTCAGCAACTATGTTGGTCATCGAATTTTTTCTCACTTCATCATTTGGAATGGAAGTTGAATAGGAACCTCCATCTATTTTAATTAGCAATGCTAAAAGTATTGTCACAATAGTCACAATTTGTGTTTTTAGAGTACTCATTTTGAAAAGTTGTGAAAAAATTATGATTTAGTATCTATATATATAAGTGATTAATAGATTAAGTGAACATATATAACTTTCTTAACAAGCTTGAGTAGAGTGTATGACATGTTTACTATGTTCTATTTCTATGGGCGGTGATGAGTGGTTTTATTTATGGATGAATTAAAGTGTAACTCAATGTTAAAATTTGATGTTTCTGTATTTACATTTAAATTATTCCATAAATTATTTACATTCAATTATTTAAATATAAATTTTATATATTAAGTTTATAATTAACTAAAGTTAATTTTAAATATCAATTAATTTTTTAGAATAATCACTTTGATATAAATTTTTTGAACATTATTATTTATAAATATTCAAAAAAATTATGATTGGAAAAACATTCTAACATTATGTATGTTAGTAAAACATTTAAATGATTTATATTTTAGTAATATAAATTAGATATAATTTCACATAATTGTATAAAGTAATCTTTTAATTTAAAATAACTGCAGCTGGCGCGCGATACCAGTTTTGCTCAAAATTCTTTGCAGATATTTAAAATTTAATACATTTTGAAAATTTTATTTAAACTAGGAAATTAATGACAAGTATATTTGAAAAAACATAAACGCCATAAATCTTATTTTTCTTCTATTATTAATGATGACTTTTTATAAAGTTAATGAAAATAAATTTTAGCAAAAATAATTTATACATAAAATTTACACAAAGAAGTAACTTTAACTTCAAAAAGAAATTAAGACATTTCAAAAAAATCCCATATTTCAAAATAAATTTTGCAACCGAATGGTCAATTCACTTAATCTTGAACACAACTAAAAAACAAAATTGAAAACACAACAAAAAATTAAAACTTTTGAATAAAATTTGACTTGGCACTTTTATTGTGTAAAAACTTTACACACACACAAACATAGATATTGTTGCATAGTGAATTTGTTTAATAGCTTAATATTAAAGTAATTTTCAATCCTTAAGATAAGGTAACTTATTAGCACATCTTACAATGTAACTCTTGAATAAATATTAATTCACATGAAAATTATAATATCTTTTTTTAAGTTGATAACTATCTTAGAAAATTGTTCGTCAAGTTATTATAAAGTAGAAGCATTTGGCTTACACAACGCGGTTGTCAAGCTGGATCCTGAAACTTTGTTTTATCTTAATAAATGAAGTGCTTCTCTAAGGTAGTAAATTAATAAACTTGGGATAGAAGTTTATATAGGATAGAAGTTTATATAAAATTTAAATTTATTAAGAAAATAATAATAGTTGTCACTAACTTTTATACTGCATAAACTATATACATATATTAATATTATTTTTACTAATCAAACAATCTGTAAGTTAAGTTTTTTTCTTGCAAAATTGTGTAACAAATATCGCTTTAATTTCATGGTTAATGTTTAAATATTTTTGAAACCAATGGTCTAATGTTCTAGAGTATGAGAGAGGGGTGTCAAGTTTACTAATTCAAAATATAAATGTCCTTTATTTAAAAAATTAAACTAATATTTCAATTTTGAGGTGTATAGTTGTGTTCCTTTGACCCAACATGGCTCCTCTCCTGGTTATAACATCAGAAACAGCCAGAAGTGATAAATATGATTGATAATAAATGATACATGGATTTAGTCTTTCCTTTTGAATGTCTTAACGCTACTATAAAAAGCGCTTTTAATTTTGGACGTGAAATGCAATTTACCTAGGCTAAAGAAGCGAGGTTAACACCTCAATTTTTAAAACACCGAGAGGTAAATTTATTTGCGCATGTGTTGCACCCCAAAATTTGCCCTCTTTATTTGAGCTATAAGTTAATAATGACGTTTATTTCGTCGTTCAAAAATGGAAAAAAATAATAAAGAGTTTTCATGGGTTTAAGAAGATACGGTGTGAAAATGGTTTAAACAGTGTAAATACGAGAAAATTTTCAAGTCATACTTGGAAGGTGATATGAGCAAAGTTCCCGCGATGGCTCGACTGTTTCGACGATATCTACAACTTTCGTGTTCGGCTCGGAAGCCAATTCTTTGAGGAAGGTCGCCAGATTTGCAAATTACTTGAGGTTTCGTAGTGAAAAACAATGCTGAATGTAGGGTTTCGGACCTCGGAAAATTCATATCTCCTAATCCGCTCGTCGGATTCACTTGAAAATTTAACTGGAGCTCCATACTGTTATTACCAAGATTTCATATGTTGGGACCGAAGGCCAATTATGCATGGAAAATTCCCAGAATTTTAAGGATCGCCGCATTGTTTCGGCAAAAAAATGTGTTTTCAAGTATGTCGCACCTAGTTCGAAAATTCGTAACTTCTTCGGTTTTTATCGTATGAAGTCCATTCCGGCGGCATTTTCTCGGAAATTTCGTTAGCTACGATTCTTCGTCACACGTGCTTGTTCAGATTTTGAGCCGAAGATGGAGTTTTATCGAGTTCTTTGAGCGGTACTCACAAAATTCTGCACAATCGCGCCAGATGAATCGACGTTTCTCGTCATTCAAATGCGCGTAATTTCTTCATCTCTTATCGGATCAAGACAATTCTCGCGGCGACGAGTCACGAATTTGGTCATCTTCCCAGTGGCATCGGTTTCGTTCCGGAATTCAGAGCCGAACCGAGTTTCCTTAAAAACGAGCCAAAATAAGAGAATTAAGGGCGTTTTGGACATTTCGCTATGTTCGCCATATAAGTCATTTTTCTTCACAAACTCTCATAACTTGACTTCACCCAAAAAAATCAAAAAAACACTTTCTCTCAATTCTCTTGAATCAAAACCACAAATTACATAAAGCTTTCATCAATATTCATCAATTTTCTTCAAGATCAAGAACAACATGGATTGAAAATCAAAGTTCCGAGTTCGAAGTTCTTCTCCTCCTCTCTCCCTAGCTTGCGCGCCCCTCTCTCACTCTCCTTGGGATCCGCTTTTCGCTTCGCATCGTGTTCGCATACGTGTCGTGTTCGTGTTCGCGTGTCGGTTTAGATCTTCATTCGGTAAGCTTTCTAATCATGAATTAAGTGCTTAATTGATGATCATTACATGAATTCAAATTTAGATCTACTTCTTGCTCTTGTCCCAATGGATGTGCGATGATGATTGATTGATGAATTTGCGTATTGTTAATCGTGTTCATATGAATTGTGGCTAGAATTAATGTTTGTTCCATATAATTGATGCTCGTTGATGATGAATTACGCTATTTGTGTTCGAATCCATGGCTCGTTGGTGATTATGTGTGCAATATTGTTAACATTCATGCATGTGTCTTGCGACACACTCCAAGTGTTCGTTTAAATTCTTGTGTATAACTTTTGCTTGGTAATGGCCTAGTTTGATGCTTAGGTTATGACTTGAGTATATTTGCTATAATGGATCATCTTCACATGTGTTAATTCTTGCCGCTGGTGACATATTGATGTGATTGTTGGTGTTAATACTTGTATCTTGTGTCGCACTCAAGGTGTTTGTGCCAATGCATGTGTTGAAATTTCTTGCTTGATATTTGTTTTGGTAGGTGCTTAAATCATTACTTGAGATATTGTCATAGTTTGATTACCATTGTATGTGTTAATGCTCGTCGCTTATGTTGCGTTTACATAATTGTTGGTGATGATGTTTGAGTTGTGGTTGGGCTTGACGTGTCGCACTTTGCTCGATTTGTTGTTATTTGGCCTAATTGACTTGTGGATTCATGACTATCCTTCGCCAAGATGCTTTGTGCCTAATCGTTGAGAGCGATACATTTTTGGCTTGTGCTTAATCATTGAAATCGATATATGTGTGGTTTTGTTGCTTTGGTGCTTAAGGATTGTTCACTTATTGCTAATAGCATGCCTCACGTTGATACTTGGTTTACATATTCTCATATGCCATTGATTGTTGCCTTGATATCGTGCCTTGTTTCCATGGGTGTTTCATTGTGTTTTGAATGTGTTTTGATGGTTTTTCATGATGCTTATAAGTTGGCATTGTTTCAAGTTGGGTAGAATTGGTTCCCAAACATAAAAAATAGCAAAAAAGTGGTTTTCAAACAGTGGAACCCGGTTCCTAGCTTTGGGGAACCGGTTCCCATCCATCAGAGGCCAAAACGGGAGGCAGAATTCCCTGGAACCCGGGTTCCCAACTGGGGGAACCGGTTCCCCTGTGTGTTTTTTTCTCCTAACTTCAATCTTTCGTAACTTTTTGCTCGTAACTTCGATTTGCACGTTCTTTATATCGTCGGAAAGCTTATGAGATGTACTATCTAGCTAGATACTTTGTTTTCATTAATTTGTAGATCATTCATGTTTTATTTATCTTTGATGTTTCATTGTCCATTTCATGTTTACATTACTTGTCCATTTCTAACGTGTGTGCTAGTGTGCGAGGCTTTTGTGCGGTCACCGATCGATGCTCATTCTATGAGTGTTCCGCTTTACTTGTTGGACACGGGTTCATTCACTTGCTTCGTGTTCTCATCCTGGAGACACATTCCTATTACTTTATATCTGCTTGTTTGGTTTGCTTGTTCCTCTTGCAGGTGTATTGTGATTGTGCTCGACGCGCATGTCGACCTTTGTGTGCTTTCATGGCTAATCGGTGTGCTGACTATTTGCTTTTGCTTTGCTATCTCGCTCGCGGGATCCTAGTTTACTCGCTCTCTTCGCTTTAGTTTACGGATCATCATCCGTTTGGTATTGATCCCGTTTCATTTTATTTTTCTTGCACTTTATCGCTTTCTCGCATCATCCTTTAACATGAGAAGTAGGACCTAGACATGCATCTGGCCAAGCCCTCGAAAGAGGCTCTGTTTTTGTTGGTGTGTTTATATTTGTGCTTTGCGGCAGGGAGTCACGGTGTAATAAGTCCTATATGGCACTCCGTTAAGTCCTCATGGAAGGCATGCGGAAAGGGTTAGTAATCAACCCCCGCCTAGTCTCATCGAGTCTGTTCATTATGCGCACGCTTCGCGTCGTTTGCTTTTGAACCTGCACAAGATCTTGTTATCGAGTATGTCAGGAAAAGGGTTCATGCAGTCGGACCCCCGCCTTTCCTATAGCTCACGTCGCTCGACGTTGATGCTCGGTGTACGCACGCACCGTTTTCCTTTACGATCCGTGACGGCTTGGTTGCTGAGAGGGGTCCGCCCTCTTGTCTATGGCCCGATCATTTTCACGAGGTCTAATGCTTGGTTGACTTGGGTTGAGCTGCTCCCCTTGGCTATGGCGGGACCGCTTTTCTACCACTCGGTCAGTACCGTTGGTTTGTTTGCTTTACGAGCGGACGCTCGTTTGTGTGATATTATTGTATGCTTCCCCCTTTTCCCCGTAGGTTGCTAGTTTAGCTTAGACTTGTACCCTTTGTATGATAACATTAGGTAGCAAGCTTTCCCCCTTAGCTTAGGTTTTCCTCATGCATTCTTTAAAACACAAACCACACTCTTTGATTTTCTTTTCTTAAGAACTTGTTATTTCCGCTCCATTCCCAAGCATAAGTCTCCAAAGGTCGAGCAGCGGAGTGTGAATGTAACTCGTTCACCTAAAAAACACAAAACAAACAGAAACTAGTTAGTCAAGCTACGGTAGCTCTGATTCTGCAAAACAGATACGTAGGCAGCGGGGTAGGGCCCGTGCGAGCATAACTCTTTCTTTTCCCTACATTTTGCATTCATTTTAGTCCAGATTAGCGTAGATTTGCTTACACACCCATAGGTTTAGACACAAGCGTGGATACCATCGAGTACGATGGGCGCGTGGGGTGCTAACACCTTCCCCTCGCGTAACCGACTCCCTTACCCTTTTTCTCTGGTCGTGAGACCGTTGTTTTGTTTTGTGGTTTGTTGGCATTCCCTTCCTTTTCAGGATAAATATGTTAGTGGCGACTCTGTTAATTTTCGCGGTAGCGACAGCATGGGTTTGAACCCCATCAACTGCCTTTGTATTATTTACAAAACTAGTGCCTATATACACTACAACACGGAAGGCCTTCTAAAGCGCTTATTTTGGGCTTTAAAAGCGCTTTAAAGCGCTGTAAAAGCCAACGCTGGCGTAGGTAACAAAAGCGCTTTTGAAAGCGCTCTGGTAGACCCCCCCCCCCCCCCTATAAGAGCGCTTTTTTCAGAAAAGCGCTCTTGTAGACCCCCCTATAAGAGCGCTTTTCTGGAAAAAGCGCTCTGTAGCTCCCCCTATAAGAGCGCTTTTTCCAGAAAAGCGCTCTGGTATCCCACCCTATGAGAGCGCTTTTTCTGGAAAAAGCGCTCTGATAGCCCCCCTATAAGAGCGCTTTTCCAAAAGCGCTTTCGTAGGTTGCGTATTTTTTTTTATGCTTTTTTTTAATCTTTGGCAGCGCTTTTTGTAGTAAAGAGCTTTCGTATGTGGCCCTTTAAGAGCGCTTTTTAAAAGCGCTGTCGTTGCTAAATAAGGTATTTTAAAGTGCAGCCTGTAATTTAAGCCTTCCAGTTCGACCTGTAATATTTTCGACCTGTAATATATTTTTAACCTGTAATATTTTCGACCTGTAATATATTTTCGACGATATATTTTCAACCATAGGTAGGACAATATATATACTAATATAATACCATTATAATTAATATCCAAAATTATATATATACATCATTATAATTCCTGTCAAACAAACTAAATCTGTAACATCAACAATATTATACTTCAAATATTGGCAACAGTATGAACAAAGTTAGTAACCATATATCCTAGAGTACTATAATTTGATACTTCAAATCGACACAAATCCTACATGAAAAACTGATGAATATAAAATTGACACAAATCCTCTTTGATTTCTTCCAACTTAAGTCTCGTGTAAGAAGCAACGCGGAATTCGTCAAAGTACTACAGAACAAAAACATAATATGAATAATTTAGTTAAATGTAATAAATTATAAGAAGTTATCTAATTAAGTTATAAATCCATACCGTGATTGGAATCTCTAATTGATTCATTTGAAGGATTTCTTTCATAAACCTCAAAACAAAGTATCCGCAGTCTGAATTGTTTCGCTGTATCGGACACTACATAGAAAAACAAATAACATTTTATAGTTGTACGTCTTGTTTCATCAAGTAGCATAAATATTATAAGCAAAATTGTGAAAAATAATGTACCTGCACTTTGATCCAAGTAATGTTGTTTGATTTTGTCCGGGATACCTGTGCGTCTCGTTGACTTCGGAACACTTGTATTGATCTAACAAAAATATAAAAGCAATTATTTAGATCAATCTTACAAATAATTAAATATATAAATATATACGAATATTTAGAACAATCCCACTTACGTATCAACCATTGACTTCATAGCCACATAATTGGTCCATCCACCATCTACCGAATTCAGAAAATATACCACCTCTCTTATAGGGTTGATAGCAAGCAACAACCAATGTGCTCTATAAATTAAAACAATAGGTTATATGAAAATTTTGCTACGCAAAAGAAACAAAGATTAGATGAATCAAGAATGAGAAACTAACCCTACTGGTCGGGTATTATACGCCCAAAGAATCAAACTTTCTGTATTGCCGGAGGACAGGAATCTATCGACTAAGCGTTGTCTAACTGATTCTGGTTCCGAAGCAATTGTCATTCCGCTGCAATGGGCGGAAGACACGAAACGGAATCTGTTTGACAATGCAGTCTCGCGCAACACTCTGTCATACAACAACCTTAAATAACCACACATAATAAACATTAGATTATTTTCATTGAAATGTGTAAATTAATTGTTCGACTAATTAAAGAATATATCGGATGAGTGAATATTACCGGATGTATGAGTGCATAATAGCGACGCCTACTTGTTCATGCGTAAAAATCTCTTCCAAGTCATCTACTGCAATATTTGACATGAATTCAACACCAAAGATACCTTCATCCATATTGATATTACGGAGAGCACCATCTTTCAAATCGGACATATCAACAAGTGTTCCGAGCGTCGTCCGGTATCGAGGCACAAAAGCACCACCTTTTTTTGCCGCTTGCTTCGGAGGACCCTTAGGTGGTACGCTACGAACTTGCTGTGTCACTTGTTGTGACCCCCGAGCAGATGCCTAAAAATCATATAACAATCGGTAAAATATAAAATCATGCAGTTTTAGATTCAAATTATATATTAACACCTTAAATGTACCTCTTTTAGTGATGCAACAGACTCCTCCTCATGTAAAATCCCTTTACCCTTAATTGCGGGTTTTGTAGGAGCAGTCTAAAATTAAAATGTAAAAAATAATTAACGTAACGGTGCAGAATTGACATTCGAAAAATAAATGATTCATAATGGTTTTCAATATACCTCATCACCAATGATAATGAGCTCCGAGGGCCATGCAACAAATGACCCTATTGCATCTCGCATCAATGTTGTCTCTGAGACCATGTCAGGTATCGGTAGCACCGCATCATGATCTAATACAACATCAACTGATACTTTCAGGTGTCCATCCGGGAGCGGTCTATGGTGAAGTAAATCTCCCACAGTGTTGTGCACTTTTCCCTTGCCAACTAGGCGATAATTCGGTGACGATAAGTATAGTTGGCAAGAAGAAATGCCCTAAACCAATAGTAAATATAAAGTCATTATCATTAATAAAATATAACAATTTGTAAGGACGATGTGCATTGCTTCAGCTACCAAGGTAACACCACTATTTTGCATAGTACTTTTATCATCCTGTTCTTTGGAATAAAATGTGTATCCATTAATTGCGTATGCGCTATAAGAAAACACAATTATACTTGGACCATAGGCTAAACATCTCAACCTTTCTGTTACTGAAGCAGGATCTGAACGATACTTTGAATAAATATGTTCCCTAAACCACGGTATGAAACTTCGATTGTGCTCTCGTACTATCCAGTTCTCATTTCTATTCGGATTTAAATCTCGGAGAACAACCTTGTGCATTTCAACATACGGCTCAACCACAATCTCATTGTGCAGAACATACAAGTGCGCTTGATCCCGTTCGACCATTGATACTGTCACAACTTTATTTCCAATTAGCCTATTTCCTTCTTTTTTTTCGGGGAGTCCAATTGATTGAACATTTGACAGATATTCAGTACAAAACTCAACCGCTTCTTCAACAACGTATCGTTCGGCAATACAACCCTCCGGTCGACTTCTGTTTTTCACGTACCCTTTTAATATTTTCATATAATGTTCAGCAGGGTACATCCATCTCATATAAGCTGGTCCGCACAATTGTGTCTCTTTCACAAGATGAACGACTAGATGAACCATTATGTAAAAAAACGAGGGAGGAAAATACATTTCAAGATCACATAAAGTAACAACTATCTCTGTTTGCAATGTTGGTAAGATCGCGGGATCGATCACCTTACTGCAAATTGACCTGAAGAAAAAACACAGTTTAGTTATTGCGCTTCTTACTTTTTCTGGCAGAATAGAACGTATACCTATTGGTAAAAAATGTTCCATTATAACATGGCAATCATGCGTCTTCAAACTCTTTAACTTGAGGTCTTTCATGGACACAAGTCTTCTAATATCTGAAGAGTAGCCTTCTGGAACTTTAACTTCACTGAGGAACTTACACAATGTTTTCTTCTCCTTTCTAGATAGAGTGTAAACAGCAGGTGGCAGATATGTTCGTCTTCCTTTCGTCACGGGTCCCAATTCAGTTCTCATCCCCATGTTTACCATGTCATTCCTTATGTTAACGCCATCCTTAGACTTTCCTTGTATATTGAGTAACGTACCTATAACGTTGTCAAATACATTTTTTTCAATATGCATAACATCCAGGAAATGTCTTACGTACAACGACTTCCAATATGGAAGTTCAAAAAAAATTGACTTCTTCTTCCACCCACCCTTGACAAGTGAATGTGCAAAAGGCTTGCCAAACTGAGTGCTCACATCTTTCACCTTTTCAAAAATTTGATCACCTGAAAAAAAAGGCGGGGTTGTACGATGTTCGGCCTTTCCATTGAATGCTTTTCTCCACCCACGGTAGTGATGATTAGAATTTAAGAATCTACGATGGCCGAGAAAGACATTCTTTTGACAAAGCTCCAATCGTGTCGTATCGGTTTCATCTTCATAAACAGGACACGCTTTTTGACCTTTATTGCTGTACCCGGATAGATTTCCGTATGCTGGAAAATCATTAATTGTTCCAAACAACATCGCCCTCAAGTTGAAACTTTCTTTCCTATACCCATCGTAAACCTCCACACCGTTCTCCCACAAAAATTTTAAATCTTCGATTAAGGGTGCCAAGTATACGTCTATCTCATTCCCTGGTTGTTTAGGCCCAGAAATTAGCATAGATAACATCATGTACTTACGCTTCATACATAGCCACGGAGGTAGGTTATAAATCATAAGAATCACAGGCCAGGTGCTATGCGAGATACTTTGAATACCATGCGGGTTCATTCCATCAGTAGACAATGACAAGCGAAGGTTTCTTGCTTCTTTTCCAAATTCAGGATAATTAGTATCAACTTTCATCCACTGTGGTGAGTCTGCCGGATGTCGCAACTTTCCATCAATAATTCTTTCATCTGCATGCCAAGTCAAGTGTCTTGAATCGGTCTCACTACAATACATGCGTCTAAATCTCGGAATTATAGGAAAATACCATAAGACTTTGGCCGGAGACAACTTTTTCTTATATCGAGGGGCACCGCATTTAGGACACTCATTCAACGCTGCATACTCATTTCGAAACAAAACGCAATCGTTTGGACATGCAAGTATCTTATCATAGCTCATGCCAATAGAGGACAACATCTTTTTGGCTTCATACGTTCGATTAGGAAGAACATTATCCTTTGGTAGCATATCTTTCATAAGGGCTAATAACTCTGTGAAACTTTTATCCGACCATCCATTGTCCGCCTTTAAGTTGTACAACTTTAACACCGAAGACAATCTTGTGAATTTTGAACAACCATCATACAACGGTTTCTCTGCATCGCTTACCAACCTCTCGAACATTTTGGGACAATCCTCAAGATCTTCTTCAAGCGCTTCTGCAATCTCTTCGACTCAATCGCAATCGTATGTGTCTGTGCAATCGTCGTTTGAAGCATACTTCCTATTACACATCGACTCAACATTCCCGTTACTTTTCTCACCATGCATTGTCCAACATGTATAACTTCTATCAATTCCAAACCGTAGTAAATGCGATGCCAACTTATTCCCGTCAACCTTATCCCCATAACAGCAACCCAAGCAAGGACACGGCATTCGAATCGGGTCTTCGGAGTGCGCAACCGCAAACTCAACGAATTCCCATACCCCTTTCTCGTACTCTTTCGACAATCGGTTTGAATTCATCCATGTCTTATCCATGTCTTAATTAAGCTAAACAAATGCTTCTTGGTTTCTCTATCAGGTTCTAAGGAATTCTGTCAAGATAATAAATAGCTATCATCATTATGTCTTGATCAGAATACCTAATGAGATCTTATAAAGTGTGAATAATAGAATACCTAATCAGAATACCTAATCAGAATACCCGATTTCTTAAAGAAGACATTACCTTATTTCAAGGTAATATAAGTCCACAAACCAAAAAACTGATTGAGAGACACTAAATTGAAATTAAATAGAACCATAAACAATAAACTATAAGCAGAAAACAACAAACTATAAGCAAGAAGAAAGGGATAGTAACCTGAGTTAGACTTGATGTGGGAGATGGGTAGGTTTGAATCGGCGTTGTACAAGTAGAAACCAGAGACTTCAAAGTAACTGTAAAATTAAACACACACACGATGCAGTTAAATACACCACTACTAACAAATATCAAAATAAACCCAATCTAGAACTCAATTATTTAAAATGATATGAAATCAATTATCAATTAGCTAGTAACTACAAACAAGAGAAAGAACAGATGCATACATGTGTACCACGGCTTGTTCAACATACATTGGTTCGTAAATGAGAGGCTAGTTCATTAGTCCTAACAATTAACCTCAACTAACAGTCTAACTTTATAAGTAACTTACAACATAACCACTAGTAGGATTAAGTGACTTAGACTTTTAAAAGTAAAACATGAAAACTGTATTATAAAAAGAATAGACCGGTGGATTCTATTGTAAGGTAACTCTATTATAAATGCTTAAATTTTTAATAATCGGATTTAGATAAAAGCATGGATAACTTATGAAGTTAAGTTGTGCAACCTACTTAGTTGTTATTTGTTGCTATCTTTTTAAAATAAAATCTTAATTTTTTTCATACATTACTTTTAATATGAAATGAAATAAATATTGAATTAGTAATGCTTTGAGAAATGAAACAAATGATTATTCTCTTAATAATCATTTGGTGTAGACAAGTTAACCCTCAATTGAACTACCCATTACAATTCAAATAACTCAATGATATGAACTGGACTTGTTGAAGACATAACAATTGTTTAGTCTATCATAAAGTCAAACCACATTGGATTCTTTTAATCAGATTAGTATTATCAGATTGACTAATATGTGTTCTTGGCATGTGCAGATCAGTTCCACTTTGTAGAAAAAAATGCAGTAAGTAGTTCTATATCATAACAATTGACAAAGAAGAAATTAACAAAGAAGAAGTTATGCAGTAAGTAGTTCATGCTTTCATAATATACTATAGCTTTCATTTCATATCATTTCCAGTAGTATGTGGTTTATGGCTTAAATCAATACGTGTCCCAAATCATTAAAACATATAAAAACGAAAATGGCACTAATGTGTTCTATTCTTGACAAATGTGTTTGCAATTTAGATATGAAAATATCAAAGTTCTGTTTTTATCTAAAAATGTTTTGTTTTTAGCTATAAAAAAATTGTGTTCTTCAGCACAACACATTCAGTACCCAACAACAAAGCAGCAAGAGATTTGATTCGTTCATGGATTATAACCTATTAAGAAACATATCTAGTCGAACAAAAACAATTACAAATAAAGCAAAAGAAAACAAGATGACATACATGAAGATGACGGCGGCGGCGAGATGGTACACGGCGGCGGCGGCGGTGAAGAGCTTTGATATACAGAGTTGTGGGAGACGAAGTGGGGGCGACGACGGTTTTCTGGGTGAATGGTTTTTGCAGATTCGAAGTTGAATTTGTGGAAGATTGGTTTTCTGGGTTTTCTGGGTAGTTAGCGTCAATGGGAGAAAAAAGATGAATTAGGGATTCTGAAACGCGTAATATCAAATTTTGGTTTTAAAAATTTTAATTTAAAAAGGCTATGAGAGCACTTTTGAAAAGCGCCTTAGTAGACATAGCTATACCAGCGCTTTTAAGGGAAAAGCGCTCTTGTACCCTACCCCCTGTAGCAGCGCTTTTGAAAGCGCTTTCATAAAGCCACCTATAAAAGCGCTTTTGAGAAGCGCTTTCGTACCCCCCCCCCCCCATATAAGAGGGCTTTTTGAAAGCGCTTTCGTACCCCCTATAAGAGCCCTTTTTGAAAGCGCTTTCGTAACCCCCCTCTTCCAGAGCGCTTTTTTTGCGTGTTTTTTTAGCGAAACCTATACCAGCACTTTTTCCTAAAAGCGCTTTAGTAGGGGTGCTGCTAAAAGACAAATTTGGCATAGTGATATCTCAGTTTATTAATAAAACTAAGGGGTATGTTAGATTGTTTACCCAGAAAATTAATAAAATAATTTGTTTGTAAACTACAATGTTTATCCAGAATATTATATTGTTTGCACAGAATAATAAAAGAAAATTTAATATGTCCGTGAAGATCATATGTTGGACCTTCAAATCTATGATATTTTAGGCAAGTTCAAATGATGGGTGCCAATATATTTTTTGTTGCTTTTCCTTGCATTTGTTTCTGATATAAACAAAAAAAGGGTTCGATAAGTAAATGATTTTTTGCTCAAATAAATATTTAAGATTACAAACCTTAAACCCAAAAATTTTGTGCTCTTGCAATCCATCATAGATAACTCTTTTTTTTAATAATTCAAACTTTGATTAATTCAAAAAATGTTTTCGTTCGTGGCGATCCACATATCCAGCCTACCAAAGATCCATTCCATCATCAATAGATCTATACGTGATCTTAGTACATTTCTATACCACCCCATGTACATGATAATATCAATAATGATTTTAACGATAGTATTCCTATCCTGTCTTGTGCCAAAGCTCACTTCATTTCTATGGTGCCATACACCATACACGGTTTCTGAAGGTGGAGAAAAACACAAGAAAGGGGGGTTTGAATTAGGTTTTAAATAATTTCCCTTTCTTTAAAACTCTCGCGCGGAAGCTTAAGAGGTTGTTATTTATCAGAAGCTATAAGCTCTCACTTATCAGAAGCTTATCGTTTCTCAGAAGCAATTTGCCTTCTTAAAAGTTAAAGACTTCTTTGAGCTTCTAATAACTAAAAAACATTAAACATCAATAATAAATTGAACACCAGATATATCCTGGTTCACTTGAGAAACCCTCAAGCTAATCCAGTCCACCGTTCCGAGGTGATTTTGCCTTGAGCACAAGGACTTAATCCACTATAACCAAACTGATTACAATTGCATGGGAAATAGTCGGTGACTAACATTCCACACACAATCCTGTGAATAACAACCTTGCACGGGAAACCTCCGGTAACTAACATCCAATGACATGTTTAGTGATCTGAGTTAACAGATATAACATTCATTGTTCCCTGCACAAACCACCGTTTGTGACTAACATCCTTGCACAGGAGACCCCTGTTACTGACTCTTGCACAAGCCACCGCTTGTGACTAACAACCTTGCACAAGAACCACTTGATACTGACCAACAATGAAATGTTCAGTGATCTGATCCACAGATATAACATTCATCGACCCCTTTAGATTCCCGACCTTCACTCGGTCTTCTAAGAGGATTTCCCACAATGACCGCAACCACAGTCTTCGCAAGATTCCGACCTTCACTCGGTCACTCAAGGAACAATCAACATTCAGTTGATAAACTTGTGTTTATATGAATGCTTCTTTTAAGCAGATTACACAAAATATTAAGCACATATTGTTTAACATAGTTCCGAGCAATAATTCCTATGTTAAAATCATTTACAAGAAGAATCCTAAACCTAAAACACTATACGAGCAACAACTCTAGGGATCATTACATTTTTCTGCAAATATGTACATGATAGAAAGTTGGGTAGCATCTTGTAGCGGTCTTCTTTTTCATCTTCTTTGAGCAAGTTCTGAGCAGCAACTTCTTGCTTCTTCTAATTTCTTCCAAGATGCGTATGATGATAGTTGAATGGCATCTTGAAGAATCTTCTTCTTCTTATCAACTTAAGCATATCAACTTAGGATTTAGCAACAGCTAAATAGCCCAACAGTATTTTGGTTGGTATATATGTGCTTCAGCTTCTCATTTTGATATATGCTTCTTGATATCAGCTTGTTAGCATAGTCATCTTCTTCATCAGCGTGTTCATGTTAATCTGTGATGGTTGAGTTCCATTTGAAACCAAATCACAATTAAAAACTGCAACGACAACAACCCTTATAGCACTATGAACATCAACTGTGATATCTATTTTTGTAGCGATACCGGCGACATCAGAAGCTACGCATGGATGTGATATGAACAACATAGGCGTTAACAATGTCGTCACTTTTTGTTGGATGATTTGATCTTCTTATATAGTTCTCAAAAGAGACGTTGAAGGTTAATAAGGTCTTTTGAATTCCAACGGCTAGTCCCAATGGATAGAATCAAGCTTTGTTGTGGATAGTACTTTCCTTTGTCTTGTAGCTTGATACGTGGGAGACAGCTTCTGAGAAATATTACATACATCTGGTTGTAGTGGTTGTGATGTATTGTTGTACTAATTTCTTCTTTCTTTGATCTTATCCTCAATTAATAAACTTCTGGTTCTGAAGTAGTAAGCTTGGAGGAGATCAACTTAACTTTATCCTCCTTCAGATAATGATTCTGATGTGTAGTTCAGAAACTACTTTGAGTGAATAGTAGAATCATCATCCCGTGAAAGTCAGAGTCTCGTTTATCAGAATTGATAGCAACAACTTTTCTGAAGGAACGATACTTGACTTCTGATCTGGAGTTGACTTGTGATGATGTAGCCTGCCCAGATTTTGTTTCAGAGTCCTTAAAGTTAGAACCTTGCGTTCTAGATATTTAGGCAGCAGCCAATCTGAAAACGAGTTCTTCCTTTGTTGAGGGCACTTATGATTCTTGAAACTTTGGCTTCTGATCTTCAGTACATCCTTGAGTCTAATCTTCATATGCTTGAATTGACCTTTGATGTATCTGATCTGTATTCAAAATCTTCAACTTTGTCTTCAGAGATAGAAGCAGCAGCTTTTCCGATGGACAAATCTCAGCTTCTAATTTATGCTTGAAATCTCAGCTTTTCCGATGCACTTATCCTGTTTCCTTCAAACGACCTTCGATGACACTTCGATGTCCCGAACACGTCCAATAAATAGGACTACCTACCTACAAATGGTATGGTTAGCACTATCCCTCTGACAAACATAAAAGTATAGGAGAGACTAAGTGTAGGGTAAATAGCCTTAGTTTGCTTGCTCAAAATATTTCTCTCACCACTTACTTTTTTTCAAAACAAATTTCAAACACTTCGCATACATCCTTGAGGACCACTAAAATAGTACATCCGGCAAGATGTAGCATGTATAGCTAGCAGTTTCCTCATGCATACTCTGATACACTAGATCACCATATCTATCCTGCAGCCAAGATAAACAAAAGTGAGACCTCTCTTATACCTAAACTCCTTTATCACTTTCTCCTTAGTAACCCCCAAGTTTGAACAACAATCGTATGTGTGGTGAGCGGTGTAGAAACTACTAGACAGCCAAATATGAAGTAGAGAGAGGATATCATTCATTGTGATCATCATCTCACCAAATAGAAGATGGAAGTAAAATGTCTTATTGTACCTCAACAATCATCTTCACCTCTCGTGGCATCACGACATTAGAAAACTTCTTCCGCTTCAACTTATGGGTGGACTCATTCATCTGAAACCGACAACCCAAATTCATGTTAAACCATTAACCTCTCAAATCGATTAATATAAAAACCTAGGAACCCCAAACCTTATATATTTTTTATGATTAATCATTATTAAATATAATAAATTAATTATACTTATTTAGAAAAATATCCTACTATAAAAATCTTTTCGGAAAAATTTTGATATAAAATTTAGATATTATTAAATTAATTATAATTATAAAATTAATTATATTAATAATTAAATATTAATGTTAATAAAAAATATTTCTTCTAAAAAATGATATCGTATAAATATGAAATTTAAGAATATTAAATAATTTTTCCTACAAAGAATAGAGAATTTAATATGGTAAAAAAATTAAATGTGCTTACGTGAATAGTAGCTGTTGAAACGCCGTAAAACGAGTAGTATTAGACCATATACAATAGTTTTAACACTCAACATCCACTTTTTCAACTCCCAACACTCCACATTATTTTCTCTTTCTTCCACCTAATAACTCAACACCCATTCAACTTTTACCCTCTCCAATGGTTTTTCACTCAACACCCTACCCCACCACTTTTTATTTTCATATTCTTATTTAAATTTTATTTTTATTTTTATGATTACATAAAATTACAATTATCGATTAAAATTAAATTAAAATAATAAATACTTAATAATTTATTTTTTAATTTTTTGTAATAAAAACAAAATATGATTAAATAATTTGATAATTGTTGGGATTTTGGTTAAATGGAAAATTAGCAGAATTTTGAGTGTCAAAATGATTATTGGGATCCATTTCACTAAAAAAAAGACACTTAACTTCAAAATAAACACTAATAGAAAGATAATAATAAGATTAAGATAGTGAAAAACTTCCAAATCAAATGAACCAAGTCTCTATTTATAGAGAAAAAAAAATCATGAATTTTAGTAAAAAAAAAAAATTAATTTGCAACGAAATAATTGAGTTCAAAGTATTAAATGGATAAAAATCTGGCCGGCCAATCAGCCGCTGCCACATGCGCCCCTGCGTCAGTGTACATTGTGTTGAGTTTTCTCAACATCTCTCTCCTCCAACACACTCAACACTACTCTAAACACCCATTGCACATGATTTTAACATGTTGAATTTAAATAAACACACTATTGCACATGGTCTTATGTCGACTAAATCCTTTATTGTGAATTGTTGCCTTTTCTATAATCTTAATAAAACCGCGTAAAGCTTTACTGTGAATTATTGCCTTTTCCGTAATAAAACCGCCAGAATGTATTTATTTATTTTTTAATATATTTTATTAAAAGAATAACCCTAAGAGAAAAGAATACCGTAATCAATCTCAGAATAACAAGGTTAAATGAATCTAATAAACACAAAATAAAAACATGTGTAAAATAGTTGAAAGAGAACAAAATGCAAAAACATATATATCTTAATTGAGAAAATTTCATGAATTTAATAAAACAGCAATATTATGCTTACACGTATACACTGTTCATCGTATAAAAATTTATACGAGAAACAGTATTTTTCAAATAAAATAATATTAAAAATGGTGAACAGTATTCGTGAACAGTGCTGATGAACATTGTTTATGAATAGTATATAAATAGACTTTTAATATAAAAATAAAATTGGTTAAAAAAGTTAAAAAAATTGGTTAATAAAATGATGAAGTTAATTAATAAATATCCTGTTGTTAAAAAAAATTTAAAAGTTGATTAATATAATATAAAAAATTGGTTAATGAAGTTATGAAGTGTAAGTGTAAGAAAATGATGTATGAGAATATCATTTCTCTTAATAAAAAGCTTTTGACATGCACACTAAACAGAACAGAATATAACACTCACAGACAAACCACACACATAATTCGTAGCATGTGTCTCAATCTCCTAAACCTGGAACTCAGCTACACACTAATACTTATTATTTCATCATCTTAATACATTTTATTCATACGTGAGCATCAACATGCCAAGTGTGAGTAAATGGGCTTAGCCCGTAATATGAATGGGCTTAGCTTCGGGCTTCTTAAATTCCTCCTTAGGAACAGTAACAGTAAGCACACCATTCTCCATACCAGCCTTCACGTCATCAACCTTAGCATTTTCCGGCAACCTGAAACGGCGGAGGAAACTCCCCTGACTACGTTCAACACGATGCCAAGTGTCGTTCTTGTCTTCCTTTTCAGTTTTCCTCTCTCCGCTTATCTTGAGCACACGATCTTCTTCTATTTCAACTTTCACTTCTTCCTTCTTCACTCCCGGTAGATCAGCCTTGAACACGTGAGCCTCCGGTGTTTCCTTCCAATCAATATGTGCGTTAGCGAAAGCTGCCGTCTCGTTGGTGGTTCCAGTGGCGGATCTGGCCAGCTGGAAATCCTGGAATGGGTCCCATAAGTCTAGAGAAAAAGGATCGAATACGTTGGTTCTTCGTCCTGTGCTGAACACACTTGGAATTATCGACATAGTGATGATTCACAACAAAGTAGGAATAGCAAAAGCGAGTGTTTTTGTTTGTAGAATGTGTTTTATCAATGGTTGATGATTTTCCGATGAATTGAGAGTTGGGATGGTGTGAGTATATATAGTTGTGGCGAATGTTTCGGTTTAAAGGAAATGTTGGCGATGATTCATGAAAGATCAAGTGCGACATTCTGAAGAAGTGGAAAGAAGTGTTTAGATATGCTGGAATTATGAAGAGCTTTCTCGAACATGTGAGTTTTTTCTAATATATATTCTAAATGTACTATTAAATGTTATTAATAAAAAATTAATTTATAATTTTATTTTTTCAAACAAAATTATCTATTTTTACATTGTATAATATAATTAAAACATTAAATTAAATTAAATTTATAATACAATTTGAATGAAAATACATATTAAAACATTTATAAATAAAAAATATTAAATTAAAAATCATCTAAATGATATTAATAACTTAAAAATAAAAGTATTATTTTGAATTTGATTCAGCTAATTTGCATAACTTAAAAATATTAATAAAATTTCTTATTTATTTTTTAAAGTATTATCCTGTATCAATTTTTAGAAATAGAGAGTATTATTTTTTTTTAATGTAACCTTTTGATTTATGGAGATAAACTCCATCGATTACATACCTTGAGTTCGAATCCACTTTATTTTGTCTTGTTGTATAGATGTGTGATGTTTTGTTGAGTAACAAAAGATTGATGTTGTGATATTAAGAAACTCACTTGGTATCGTTGTACAAGTCTCCAATGCAATGAAGTAATGGTGGACTTGTAACGTTAGCACTTCAATGTCCAAGTCATTGAAGTCAGAGATGTAACTTGCAAGAGTGAGAATGAGAGAATACCTATTATGGTGAGTGGCATGGTTTATATATGGGGGGAGTTAAAACTGATCCAGCTCGACGCAAGTTGCGGGATATCGTTTAGATCTGATGGTTGCTTATGGGCCACTAGCTCAAATATGGTGTACAGTCTTTTTGGCGAAGATCTGCTCGTTCATCGTCGTCTTGCGAGAGTTTTTTGGGTTAGGCCCTACGAATTGGGTCGGTCTTGCTGGAAATTTGGCCAGCCTAGAACACTTGTCCCCTAAGTCCTTGTTATCACGTGTAAAGTTAGGATTGTGTTGGAAGCTTTGAGATCGGCCTCCTGATCGTTT
This sequence comes from Vicia villosa, assembly GCF_029867415.1. Lineage (NCBI taxonomy): Eukaryota > Viridiplantae > Streptophyta > Magnoliopsida > Fabales > Fabaceae > Vicia > Vicia villosa. The sequence goes on along the minus strand of NW_026705481.1, from coordinate 577,272 downwards.
TTCTTGTTGCCTTAAATTATTCGGGCATGTCTACACCTTGAAAAAGGGACCGAAGGAGTGTTAAGTGGGAGCAGATGTCCTCGAAAATGCTTGTCTTATTATTAAAATATTTTGCAACATATGTCATCCATGTGACCCTAGGTCTAGAGCAGAGGCGGTCTTTTAGTCTACTCAAATCTCATGGGGAATCGAGGTTACTACTACAAATAATATATTTTATGATGGCACTTTCACCTCACCCGACAAAAACTTGAGGTGTAAACCATATATGTGTTACATTTTAATTTTTTTTTAAAATACTATATATTCCCTTGGTTGAGCTGACAACCGAGGGTTAAAGTATTTAGATGAGACGTCTTTGAATCCCAACAACAATATTTTATCATCTTTTAATTTTTTTAAAAAGTTTTTTATGACTTATTACCACAGTTTTGCTTAAAATCGAGGGGTAAAGTAGCTCAATGACATGTTTTCGAATCTCAGCAACTACATTATCATCTTTTATTTTTTAAAAAAATTTATGACCAATTACCTGAGTTTTTTTTAAAACTGAGGGGTAAAGTAGCATATTTTTTTATTTATGATCAATTTGATAAAAAAAATTAAGTAATGAATATTTTCCGTCCATTTATAAAGTAGGAATGCTCAAGACATTCTCAATTCATCAATCCACGTGAAGCATTAGTGATCTGAGTGAAACTCTCACTATCCAAACAAAATGTGAATGCCACGACTATCCATATTGGATGCAAAGTTCTGAAATTTAAACTTAACATATTGTTTACGGTGATTTCCGGTAAACAACCGCTAGTCTTCCAAACTATAATAAATATGATTTGGTTACTCGCAGGATCGACTAGATTGATCCTAGGACACATAGTCAAAAAGATTGTTATCAATGGTCACTCAAACCATAGTCATGATTCGTCTTCGTTAATAAGAATTGTTTCGAATAAAACGAGTAATCCTGACAATCACTTGGTTATACGTAAGTATAATTTCAGTGAAAGGATAAGTAAAATAACATATGAAACGAAAGTATTGTTAAAGCGTAAAGAATCTTAAAATGCAGGAATATTAAATACTTCAAAAGTAAATGACATGAAAGTAAAAATACAGAAATGTAAATGGCAAGAAGTAAATGAAATGCAATAATACTGAAAGATATTTGAAAACGAAAGAGAATACACATGTATTAAAATGGTGGTGTCATACGTACATTTTCTCAGCGAACTCTTTCTCTTAACACTTGATACTTGAGTAATATGTGAGTGATTTGTACAAAATGAACACACAGAATCCTAACATTAAGACTCCTATTTATACTAATTTCGACCTTAACGGCCCTACGCTAATCTAATGCCACGTTTCTCATAAGAACTCCAGGGACGCCATCTGTTATTTAGACAGTTACGAAACCGTCTTCGAATTTCAAATCTTCCCGCCTGAGTCCTTCTTCGACGTGTGGCAGTGTATTTAAAAACACTACGAAAACACGCTAAGTAGTAATACTTGAACATATTTCATAAATTTTGTCTAAGTCCTCGAAGACATACACTTCTACTAGCTTCAGTATTCATTATCTTCATAACGAACTTAGAAGTCTTCATTCTCGAAGCATGGCCATCAGGAGCCATTCTTTTATTTTTAAGGGATGGTCATCAGTAACCATCTTTCCTTCGAATTTTTACTTCTTCGAAGAACCAAATTTGTAAAACGAAATCTTCAGCTAACAAATTGCCCCCAATAAATGCTTGTTTCGAAAATCAAGAGAAATAGGCGTTTCTTGCCATCATAAGATTTCGTCTCTTATTGATCTTTGAAAGTTCCAAGATTGCTGACTAACGTCATAATCATTGCTGACCCTGTTTCCAAAACGTCTTGTCATTTTCAAAGATGTCTTCTCATAACTTACATTCCCACGTTTTTGACCTTACTTCTTGATCATTACTCCTACATACTAGGAGTAAAGCTAATTTATTCGACCGCCGTTGGATTAAATCACTAGCCGCCACGTGTCCCTTGGTTTTTACCCAAAAAGATTTAAAAAGGGTTTCCGTTAAACCTTTAAATACTTGGTTTTGCACTTTTATACAACTTTTCATTCCTACTTTTTCATCCTCTTCAAAAGAAAAAAACATTCTCAACCCTTTCAAAAAGCTTACTTTTCCAATCAAAACCTCTCCATGGCTTCATCTTCAAATGTTCTTCAACCTGTTCTGAAGCTCCAAACAACAACGCGGTCTGGGGAACAAGAACACATTCCAAACCCTAATACCGCAGAAGTGCGCGCTATTTACGCTTCCCAGGTAATCATTCCCTTTGAACTTTCTGGAAAACCTCTTGCTTTTATGGGTCCGTTACCAGGTGAAAACAATTCATCTATGAACAGATTCTTCCCCGCTTATTACAAAACTAGACCCTTAGTTAGTAAGATTAAGATAGATGAAGATGGTCGTTCCCCCTTAGGAGAATCTGCTAATACTGAAGAAACTTCAACTGTGACCCCTTTGGCTTTGGAGAAAATTAGGTTAAACTATATGACCAACTTTGTAAAAGTGTTTAGGTCAATCCCTTTAGCCAAAGATCCTGATTTGTACTATGCCTGGTTAGAAAAAGTAGAGAGAACGAAAGGATCTTTCTGGAAATCGTTAGGCATATATGATTTGATTCAACTGTCAAAAACAGGCTTAGAATATAACCAACCCATGTTAGTAGCAGCGGTTCACTTTTGGGATGCTTCTCACAACACTTTCCATCTCCCATGTGGGATGGTTACCCCCACTCTCTTTGATATAGCTGCTATTACAGGACTTCGACCAACCGGGGAAACCTTCGATCCCAATGAGATGGATACTGATACTATTGGTTTTAATGAATCAACAGTTACTTACACTGCATTCATCCAGAAGCACCATGACAAAACGCAAGAAGAAGTTTCTGATGAAGAACACATTGCTTTCTTGGCATTATGGCTCTCACGATGTGCCTTCTGCTCAAGATCCATACAGGTCGCAAAGAGATACCTTTGCATGGCTAATCAGCTACATGCTGGAAAAAAGCTCAACCTAAGCCAGTTACTTTTAGGATCTCTTTATGAAAATCTTAGCGAAGCCTCGAACCTTACCAAAAACTACAAAACTGGCACTCTGCTTTTTGCTGGTCCTTTCTGGCTACTGCAACTGTGGCTTAATGCTACGTTCGAAACTCATCTTCCTTTTCGAGGCAATGTCAACGAAGAAGATAACAAAATCAAGAATCGAACTATAGAAGGAACCAGGTTGGCTTACCTAACTCCAAACGAAGAAACTGGGAAGCTTCGTGAACATTTTCTAGCATATACAATGATGTTCGCCGAGCGCAATCAGTTCGATCCTTCTATGGCTCCGTTCGTACACAGCAACATCTCAGGATCAACAAACTGAGTCTATGGAAATTTGGGAGGCCTTTCTGACCCCAAGGTTGTTTTCTCATCGCCTTCGACCATCAAAAGATCAATGTGTCCTTGTATGCTACCAACCAAATCTGGTTTCGAGACAGTTTGGGTTGGTTCAAGTAAAACCCAAGTGTTTATATGAGAAAAGGAACTATATGTGTTTCCATACCTTGTACCTGACTGAAGAAGAATGTGAATCAAAAATCAACAAATACGTTGGCGTCACCAATCTTTCTCCCATTCCTTTCGAACCTGCTTTTTATTCTACACCAGACTTTCACCAGTGGTGGACGGATTACTATACTTCTCAAATCTTTGATGTCGATAGTCTTACTCAAGAACTAACTGCAGCTTTTGCTGATGTGCAGGAGAATTTTCACAAAGGTACTTCGACTCACATTAAAGAAATCCAAGCTTTTCAAAAATTCTTTGAAACTATCTACAGGCCTGATGATCTTAGTCGGACCGTTCGTGAGGCTGCAGTCATTTTGCGCAAAAAGTTTTCCGCCAAACTGGATAAGTTGAAATTGCCCTCTGTAACTCGGTGAACTGACTTTTATTTTTAATATGCAACAATGTTGCGGTGAGCATGAGTCGCCACCGACTTTTATTTTGTCCAATTTTAGGAAAGGTAAAAAGTACAGAAAAAGACCTTTTGAAAAGAAAACGGGCTCGGGGGGTAAGTTATGAAAAGGGAAGGTGTAAGCACCCTTTTCATCCGTAGTTTTCTACGGGCTCTTAATTTGCTTAGCTCATGTTTGTTTGTTTTGAATTGAAAAAGGGCATAAGGACTTTAGCGTAAATGCGTAGCCTTAGTTTTTCGAAAGAGTTTTGAAAAGATGTTTTTTTATTGAGCTAGGCATATTAAGAGCACCACCCTAAATAGTTGGTCTTTTTCTATACCTTTTTAAAATTCCTAGGATTATCCATACTATATAGAAGTAGGAAATCCTTGTTTATATTGGACGTGTTCGGGACAATCGAAGGGTCATCGGAGGTCGTTGAAGGCAACAATTAGAGGTACCTTTAGCAAGTTCGAAGGGACAATCGTCACTTTTTCGTAGGCAACAATCGAGGGTCATCGAGGGACTTAGTGACGATTTTATATTGAGGGACTTTTGCTAATTGGTACCTCTATATTCGAGGGACACGACCTTTATTCATTCGTAAGGCAACCAAGAGGGGCGTACCTTAAAGGTGAGTGAGTGAAATGTGTATTAGTTTCAGATATGTTATCTTGATTTTAAAGTTAGCTAACGTTCAATTAATTAATCTTGCCATACACGCCTAATTACTAACAGTTAAATATGTGCAAAAAATAAAGTGCGGAATGTAAAGTTCCTACGCTATTACATGGCTTCGGGATGGGGATACATAACTAAACGAATGGGGATAGAAAATTATTACAACAACCGAATTAAAATGATTAAATGTGCAAAGTTAAATAACTTGTAAACATCCATGAAAATAATTCGAAGGCTTCAAATGTAGTACCTCGCAATCAAAAATGAAATGTTAGTAATGAAATGTGAGAAAATAAAATCTAGTCATGTTATTTTTGTATTTTTGAATTTACCTAAATAAACCTAAGTTAAAACTCTAAGAAAAAAAACAAAGAAATTTATCTAATCGGAATTATCCTAATTATTATTCTAAAATTTAATCTAATTAAAAAATTTGATCGGGCCATAACAAGATTGACTAAAATTCTAAATTAAGACTAATAGATTAAATAAAATCCAATTTAATAAACATAAGTGAGTAAGTATAAAACTGAATTAAACAAATGAAAAAGAGAAGTCCTAAGGTGAATAAAAAACCAATTTCTACTCATTAAGAGAAAATAACTAAATAAATAAAAGCAAAGAACTAATACAAAGAACTAATACATCAACAGGTCATCGCCCCATAATTTGATTCAGCATACCTACATCATTTTAAATTCTAAAGAAAACAACTATAACCACTAGAACATTGACATGTGTTGGTAACAAGATTAATAAACAAACATATAACACCAAAACAAAATCTCAAAACAAACACAGCACTGGTTCAAGCAATACAAGTCATGAAAATTACACTACAAAGATGCAAAAAGAATACATTTACCGGTGACGGCGGTTTGGTGATGATGCATCGAAGGGAGCGGCTCCTCGTGAGTTTCATGCGGATTCTCTTCGATCTGACTGAAGGTGTTTGGTCGGAGACGACTTCATGTGGTTCTCACGGCAGTCGTAAGGTTGAACGTGTGTTGTCAGGATCGTTGTTGGTACAATCAGATTTGTGTTGTGGTTCCCTCATGGTCATAGCTTCACATCGGTGTTTGACGGCGACTCAGTTCTGATCTTCTTCTTTAGATCTAACACCATTCAAACACATGCAATCAATAAAAATCAAAGTTGAGGAAGAAAACAACGGACCGACAACAGCCGTGGCCGGATCTAAACGACGCGGTGATGGATAATGAGTCAAAGTTTGGTGCAAGACGGAGCGACAATGTTGTTTTGTTGTTTTCCGATGACGGCAACATCAGCGTAAGCAGTTGACACGGTGGCCCTTGAGTCACACTCCTCTTTAGTTCTTCTCTTCTATGTCTTTGTTGGATCTGGTTTTTCTACCTGCAAGTTGTTAGAATAATTAAAAATAACTTTTGTGGCATGTTGATTATGACCCGGTGTTATTTATATAAAGTATCAGTGTCAATAAGTAGTAAAAATATGAATATTTTTAGTGTTAAAAAAAATTATATACAAAAAAAACAAAGGAAAAGTTGTGTTTAGTTTGATGAATGAGTTGGTGTTTGATTGTATGTGTTAGAAACAATTTGGAATGTGAAGATTAAAAGATGGTGCGATTGTGAGAATGTTTGGATCAGTAGGTTTTGAAGATGAAAACAGAGGTTTGTGAAAGTTCATAAGATAATCAAGATTAAGGTTATTGTACGTGAAATGGAATTTTGTACGTGAAAGTGTTGGTAAGAATTAGGGTTTATTGTTAGGATGCAGTCTATGTGGAAACAGTTTGGTTTTGAAACAAGATTGAGATTGTTCTTAATATGGTCTGAAAGTTTGTGATGATGAATGGTTATGGTGGAAAGTTTTGTACGAAAAGCTGCCCCTCTCTCCCCCAGTTAGCGTTCTATTTTTTTTATATATATAAACCTCAGAAATATGTCATAGTTGGATTTGGACAACAGATTAATTGATATTAAGAACTTGTCTCTCATAGTTAATTTCCTTTCAATGCTGTCTTGAGAATGTTTTGGAAAGTTGAAGATGCTGTCTTGAGGTTGTTTTGGAAAGAAAATAACTTTGTGTCTTTTTTTGATATTTTTGTGATAAAAAATACATAAAAATGAAAAAATAATAATTTCTAAAAATGCTTAAGTTAAAAAACGAAAATTAATATAAAAATATTATTTTTGTGATTTTTTTGAATAAAAAGTAAATAAAAGTAAAAAAGTTGAATATTTCAAAAAAAGCTTAATTAAAAAAACAAAAATATTAAAATTAAACAATAAAAAAAAACTTATTTTTGTGATTTTATTTTTTTTAATATAAATAAAATTAAAATCATAGTTAGAAACAAATAAAATGAGAAAGTGTTAGAAGTGGGATTCGAACTCGGGACCTTGCGCTAATGTAGCTTTCACGCTCAAATTCTTACCAGCCGTGCCAATTCATTTATTCGAAATAAAATGGCGTTGACAAATATATGAGGGCAAATTTTGGGGTATGACAGCTGCCCCTGTTCAATCTTCTTAAACCTGAAGATGTAGATTGGCCTGTGTGCCTGTCGGAATCTGAAGGTGGAAGAGGATTGAACACTAGAATACCCAGAAATTTGCGCTTGCTGGTGCAGGGAATAATGTTGGATATGGGCTTAAAGATGCCATCCAGATGTTTTAACAAGATGTTTGTCTAAAGCAGATGCTTTTCAAACTGAATCATATGCTTTGATTATGTCTAAAGGGGAGATTCATCAAAATGAAGTAATGTCTTATAGAAGACTACCTGAAGAGATTCCTGAATAGGGTAGATTAATGACTGATGTAAAGGAGGTTAGGCTTTAAACAAAGCTCGGGGAGAAGTGTCTTATAGAAGATTAGATGAGAAGCTCCTTGAAAGGACAATAGATGTCTTAGAAAAAATTGGATAAATGTGTTAAAGAAGATTACCTTGAGAGGTTGAAATATGTCTTAGAGAAGACTAACCTAGAAAGGCGCATAAAAAGGGTATGATATGTCTTAAACAAGACTACCTAGAATGGTTCCTAAAAAGGATATGATACGTCTTAAACAAGACTGACCTAGAAAGGCTCCTAAAAAGGATATGATACGTCTTAAACAAGACTGACCTAGAAAGGCTCCTAGAAAGGATAAGAAACGTCTTAGAGAAGACTACCTGGAAAGGCTCCTAGAAAGGATAACAAAGGTCTTAGAGAAGACTACCTGGAAAGGCTAATAGACGTCTTAGAAAAGACTACCTAGAAAGGTTGATAAACGTCTTAGAAAAGACTACCTAGAAAGGTTGATAAACGTCTTAGAAAAGACTACCTAGAAAGGTTTATAAACGTCTTAGAAAAGACTATCTATAAAGGTTGATAAGCGTCTTAGAAAAGACTACCTAGAAAGGTTGATAAATGTCTTAGAAAAGACTACCTAGAAAGGTTGATAAACGTCTTAGAAAAGACTACCTAGAAAGGTTGATAAACGTCTTAGAAAAGACTACCTAGAAAGGTTGATAAATGTCTTAGAAAAGACTACCTATAAAGGTTGATAAACGTCTTAGAAAAGACTACCTAGAAGGGTTCCTATAAAGGATGAGAAATTCTTTGAATTATCTTTGAAGAAAGACCTGGAATGAAGCATCAGAATCGTATTTATGTCTTGAATGAGTGTTAAGATTGAATTGTTGATACAATCGTCTTTGCACTGTATCTGGATAATAATGTTCTTATAATTTTGGAATGACCTGAAAAGGAAAAATAAGTTTTATGCAATGTCATGATGCATGTATTGGTGAGGTTCTCGAAATAAACGAGAATGATGAATGTTATGTATGTATTGTGAATGATGCATGGATGGACTATATAGTCGAAGCATATTGGTAACATTGTATAGCAATTGCTGGTTGAGAAAATAAATCTCTGTATGCTGCTGGAGATGATGACAAGGTGATGGTGTTGAGAATTCCTGTCTTCCGTTCGAGGATATCCAGCTGGGGATTTTTATTACCGCTTGGGGATGAAATTAGCTTGAGTGATTTGATCCTGATGTGCCCTGAATGGGGATAAGAGAGATGGATAACTGACCAAGTTTCCACCGTGAGTGCCAACTTTACTGGGAACAGTGAGTTTGAATAAACCCCGTTGGAGAAGAAGATTGTATCGGAGAGCCTGTAGTATTAGGGAGCCAAGTCTTTGTTGGGAAGAGATTACTTGAAGATAACTCCTCGAGGATTACTTTGTGGGGATATTATTGTGAAAACAACTTTGTGGGTAAGATCCCTTGAGGTTTCATCTTTCATTGCCCCCATGTCACTTGCTGTTGGAAAACATTTTCTTAACCATATGTGGCCATTTGCATGGGGAAGTCTATCTTCCCATGGAGTCGGTAACCTGGTATACTTGATTCTTGAGATTACTGGAATTAGAACTTCGAAGGAGATACTGATCATGCTGCTAGTAGCTAAATAGCTTTTGCTGAGATTTGTGACTAATGCAACATGCCCCCAGTGGTGGCCTAGCCTTTCTGGTGGTTCAACGTCTTTGAGAGGTTCTGTGAATTGTGACCAGATTGCCTCTGGTAGATGGAGTGATAATATGCCCCTTGTATATACAATCTTTTTAGCTGACTGAATCAGGCGTAGGAAACATTTATACTTTTGATGCGCCTTTGAAGCGACTTTGTCTGTCGGGAGGACTTTCTGAGTTCTGTGCTATCACAAACAACCTGCCCCAGTATCATGAGTTTAGGAACGATGCCCCTGATTGATCAGGGTTGGAGGTAATTCTAGTTGTGCTTGGGTGAAGGCTCCTGGTAATTTCAGCAGTTTTGAGAGATCCTTTGAATCTTGGCTTGATTGCCCCGAATATCTGAACGCTTAGTCCATGGGGTATTTTAACCGTTTTTGTGACCCTGAGGGTGATTATAATTTGAGATGTTCATGCTCGAACTCAACGGAGTTCTGAAGACAACTTGTCCCTTGAGAGGGTTAAACTTTTCATCTGCAGCTCATGATGGAAGTTTTCCTGGTGTCAAGTACTTGTTCATATGCAAAGAATGTTTAGTATGAGAAATATAAATCTAATGCAAAGTTCATGTTTGTCTTGAAGTTTAAAAAAGAAATTTTTGAAAGGATGTCAAAACATCGATTATTTTATGAAAGGTGATGTGATACCAACTCAAACGTTTTAGCAAAAACTCCTAGGAGTCGGTTTACCGTATTCTCGTTACGGCATGCTTTCGAACTAACTCTGCTTCAATTAGGACTTTTGAGGGTTGTAGCGTGGCCAGGTTCACGGTTTTAGAAAAAAATATTTTTAGGCTCAAAATTTTATTGGTGCCCACCCCCTTCGTGATGTTCTCCAACCTAAGATCAGTTAATTTGGTGCAAGCATTCGTCCTTCAAGAGGAGCTTAAGACGAATGAGGACTCAATTAGGTGTTTGGACATGGCAGTCACTTTACCTTTCGTATTTTATGTTTGATCACACGACTTGTTCTTTGAATTTATAGTCACACGACTTTGCCCATTTTGTTGAGGATTTTTCTTTTCTTTTTTTTTAACATTTCCCTAACTTTTTCCTGGACAAATTCTTTTGAATTTTGGGTTTGAAGTCCAGCGGGATGCCCTAACTTTTGCCTAAGTCATATGTTTTCAATTTATTGACTTAGCGGGCTTTCTTTTCTCTTTTTTTTTATTCGTTCTTTTTTGAACAAGTCGTATGATCCTGACACGTCTTCAATTTGTTGGAAAGATTGTAACTGCCTCATTTCTTGGTCGACGAGGGATAGTCGTTGTTGCATTGTCATATTTTGACCTCCTGTTGCGAGAGATGACCATTGCGGTCTCGACTTTTCCTCAACCTTTTTGAAAGATAACCATTATTGTATCCTTAGATTCGTGTTAAATGTGAGGTTTTTTCGTATAGAAAAGAAACTCCTACTTCAAGGCTCAAATGGGTTGACAAGGGATTAACTTCCTTATATCTCCAGTGTTTGGGAATTTGAAACAATGCCTGTACATCATCAACAGGGTTTTACTCGAAAGCACACCATTTGAGATTATTGGTATTATGTGTTCGTCATTCTCCCTTCGGAGTCATCATGCTTTATCACTGAGAGTTTGGTATCACAAGCAAATAAAAACATATTAGAGCGAGAGCGAATGAATTTTTTCAAGACAAACATATCCAATGCATTGTTATTATAGTTCAAAAACAAACAAGTATTGCATATAGACAGTATTGAACAAGAACAAGAAAGATTACGCATGAAAATGCATGAGAAATTACGAATTGCCAATATTGAGGAGATTTTCTCCGTATGGACTTATTGCTTTAGAAGGTCCATTGAGTCGAAGGAGAACTTCAAATCTGGCCTGCAGGTGTGAATATGATAGCCTTTGCATCAATCATGTATTGTACCTTATCTCGGACTGGTTGGCAATTATCGATCGACTGACCAAGTGCCCCAGATAGGAAACCAAACCAAGCGTGCGTATCTGAACTACAGATTACTTCTAAGAAGAAGATTCTGACGAAGCCACAAAGGAGTTGTGTAATCTCGGTGAACTGACTTTTATTTTTATATGCAACAATGTTGCGGTGAGCATGAGTCGCCACCGACTTTTATTTTGTCCAATGTTAGGAAAGGTAAAAAGTACAGAAAAAGACCTTTTTTGAAAGAAAACGGGCTCGGGGGGTAAGTTATGAAAAGGGAAGGTGCAAACACCCTTTTCATCCGTAGTTATCTACGGGCTCTTAACTTGCTTAGTTCATGTTTGTTTGTTTTGAGTTGAAAAGAAGTATAAGGACTTTAGCGTAAATGCGTAGCCTTAGTTTTTTTCTTGAAATAGTGTGGAAAAGATTTTTATCGAGCTAGGCAGGTTAAGAGAACTACCCTAATTAATTGGTCCTTTTCTGTGCTTTTTACGATTCCCAGGATCATCCATACTATATAGAAGTAGGTAATCCTTGTTATATTGGACGTGCGGGTCATCGAAGGGTCATCGAGGTCATTGAAGGCAACAGGTAAAGGTACCTTTAGCTATATTCGAAGGGACAATCATTGTTTCGTAGGCAACCGTTTGAGGGACTAGATCATATTACCGAGGCAACATCGTGGGTCATCGAGGGACTTATGATCTTTACAATGATTTTTAATCGAGGGACTTTTGCTAATAGGTACCTATACGTTCGAGGGACATGACCTTTTAATCGAAGGCAACAAAGAGGGGCGTACCCTAAGGGTGAGTGCGTGCAAGTGTGTTGGATTCAATTATATTTTATCTTGTATCTTTTAGTTAGCTAGCGTTTGATTCTGTCTTATCATACACACCCTAGTTAGCATACATCTAAGCAATATATATACAATAAAATACGAGAATTTAAAAGTGCATAAACATAAAGATATTCACTATGATTTTTACATTTTTTCACCTATGTACATTCTAATATCTTAAATAAAATAAATAAGTTAAATCAAACATGCGCCATACACGGGATTTGAGATGAGAGAAGAAATCGGAAATGATAAAAAAAACTAGCTGTTAATTAAATTAAATTAAAATTACTTGATTAATTCCTAAATTAAAAATTAATTACTAAGTTATCTAACTAATTAACTAACTTAAATTTAATAAATTAATTAAATTAAAATTAAAAAATAAAAATAAAAAAAACTATATTTTAAAAGTACCAAAACCTAATTTACTAATCTAATTTGTTTAATATTGAAAAAAGTTATTCATGATTTTATGGTGAAGTTAAAATTACTAGTTAATTAGTAGTTAAGAAAAAAAAAAGTAAGAACAAGACATAAAAAAATACAGATACAGGTGCTGGGTTTCGAACCCACACCCTTGTGGTCCCAGGCGATCCCTGCTTGCCAGCTGAGCTATCTCCATGATCTGAAATTAAAACGCAGAGTAAAAATAAAAAAAGTTAAACACGAGTGCCAAAACCAAACAGTCAAACGCAGTCCCCACACATGTTCACGAGAGCCAATGGAAGGAAAGGGAAAAGTCTGCGTGATTGACCGTCCAATCACATGGTCGCGTGCGAAGCCTATGGGTCCCGGTGCCAACTCATCATCTTCAACCTTTGTTCATGCGGCTTTTCCTGCGGAATTAGCCACGCTTTTTCTTGCGGATTCTCCTGCGAGTTCACCATTTTTAAACCTGCGAATTTAAACAAAGAAAACGAACAACAAACCGAACAATCTACCGGCCCAGATCTGTTATTTAGGACCTTGTGAGTCCATTGATGACGTTTATTTGGCCTGAAACATCACGCATATAGGAAAACGCGAAACAACATATCTATGCCCTAATAATGGTGATCTTTCATTTATGCGTGAAAGCTTTGCGTTTGACATTCAAAACTCCATTATTCCATGTCATAAACTCGAAACCAACGTTAAATCAACATAAAACAAGAGAATATGGCTAAAACGAAAAATCAAGAATCAAATAAAATATGAGCAATGATGTATGAGTATATAATCAGTATGGGCATCATGCATTCATCCATGCTTACCCCAAATTACCTCCGTACAATGATTAGATGGCTGGTTTTCGTTAAAGGGGGCTGCAAATGTGAAAACGAAAATTCTTATTTTTTAGTGATTTTTGGAACTTTGGTGGATGCTTCAGAGGCTAGCATTCGTGGCCTTGGAGGCTGCTACTGTTAGGTATATATAGTAGCACATTTTAGGGTTGAAAAAGAATGGAAAGAATCAAATAGCTTTGATTAAAAAATTTGATTTTGAAAAACAAATGAAAACTTTCCAAACCAAGCTTCAATCTATTTTTCAAAACTTTTTTAACGTGCAATTGGTCTTGGTTGGATGTATTTGGACATGTTTTATGAATGGAAACCTTTAATATGATTTGATTCTAATTTATTTTGATTTTATTTGATTTATATTGATTTTAAATGAATAAAATCAAAATAAATATAATAAAAAATAAAAATAAACTTATCAAATGGTCCTTGGGCTTTTAATAAGTTTGTATTTTCGTGGATGATTGAAGAAATGTGGCCCACTACTTAAAAATACAAAATTCTTCACTTAGGTTTTCACGCCTTTCTTGAAAATCGCCTACCTTGTACCAATCATATCTCCCTCATTTTTTACCACATGAAGGCGTTTTTGTACATTTTAGAAAGCTCAAAGAGTCTTCTAAAAGATCCTTTTGGTTTCACCTTCATTGAGTTTACCATGTTCATTTACCATCCTTTGAGAAAAAACGTCTTCTTGTCGACTTTCAAAAGGACCTATAATGTATTTGCTTGTACCTTCCCACTGGTGCATTTCTTGACTTTGGACCCAACATCAAAGTTGTAGATAATGAAATTTCCTTGAGAATAGGCTTTGGTTGGGCAATTTTTGATGAACCATTTGAGAGTTACGATCAGTCAAAGTTCAGTTGACTTTCATCTTAAAACCCTAATTTAGTAACTTCCTCCTTTGATGATTTTGGACCTTTTTCTGATGAATCATGATCAAATTTTGATCAAATGATGAACATAACATAGAAATGTTGATGCTGACAAAAAAATCAGGAGTTTTGACTGTACTTTGACCATAATTGACTTTTGGGTCAACCCAGTCGACTGTTGACTTTTTGAACAATTAAGTGACCAATCCTTTGAGCCGAGACTTAAGACTTGTCAGAGAGGTAATGTGAGCTATCCTAGGCCATATGGGATGCCTTGGCGCCATTGATTCATTGATTTTCTTTTGAACAAACCAAACCCTAGTTTCTGAGCCCTGTTTTAGGAGAGTGTGTTTTGGAATTTTGTGTATTGATTTGGACTTGAATAGGAGAAATAGTATGGGCAAATTTTGGGGTATGACAAGTTGTAAGTATCAAGCTTTAGGGATTTGAGGTAGAAAATGAGAAGCTCGTTGTCTGGAAACCTGTTATGCAATGATATGTATGCAAATGCATATGCAATGCTTTCAAGGATCTTTTTGGAACCCAATTTGCAACATTGACATGTAGTTGCAGCTTTGTTGAAGAACTATGACTTCCATCTTTGAACGTCCTTCTTTTAGAATCAGGCTCACCATATCCAGTGGGTCATAGCCTCTGATTCGGGGTATGGTACTTTTGAGCTTAAAAGCATGTGGCTAAAGGAAAATAAATCCTCTTGCCCCTTGATAGGAACTGTACCCTTGAGTTTGAAGGCATCTAGCTAGAGGAAAATAAATCCTCTTGCCCCTTGTCAGAAGTTTAGGCTCTTGATAGTCTTTTCATAGTATCTGGAAAGTATGCGCTATGAATTCCTAAGATCCTTGAAAAAGGTTAGTAAACATGTTTGGTAAAAGCATAAGGTAATATGGACAAGGGAGTCCTACACATAAAACCTGCAAGGAAATCAAATCGTTAGGGTATGAAAAAAAATCCTGCAAGAAGATCAAGTTGTTAGGGTATAACAAATCCTGCAAGGAGATCAATTTGTTAGGGTACACACAAATCCTGCAAGGAAACCAAACGGTTAGGGTATAAACAAACCTTGCAAGGAAACCAAATGGTTAGGATATAAACAAATCCTGCGAGGAAACCAAGCGGTTAGGGGATAAACATATCCTGCAAGGAAACCAAAGGGTTAGCAGCACATACAAACAACTCACACAAGTGTCCTTAGGTTTAGAGGCTCGCATGAAGTTCATAGGTAAATACCCTCCCACTGAAGTTTAGTTGGTTCAACCTGTCCTAAAAGAGTAACCGGGTTCTATGGTGCTCATATCCCTGATCTTTCTCGCGGGCATTATCTCAACATGGCACTCAATCGGCCAGCCAAAAAGATCCCTAGAGTCCAATCTCAATGAGTGTAGCATCGAGTATCAACCGGCTTCAGTCAGGAATCCAAAGCCAGCCATCTCACTACTTCCTATAGGCCAAAGTCAAGTTCACTAAGGTTCTAAGGGCGAATTAGCGCTTAATGACACCACACGGTAGCCAAATGTCTCCTCGATCACTTTCAAGGGTCATCAGGACAAACCAAAGCTTCGCACTAACGGTGGCCACCAGATCAACCATAACGATACATGTCGTACAGTCTCCTTGGTCTCATGCCATTTTCCTAAGGTACTCAGATCCGGGTGTAGGACCTTTCACACAATAACAAACCCAAGAAATTCCCTTAAAAATAAAGCATACAAACAAACAATTAAAAACATTTATAATGAACTAAGCCCTAAGGTAAACCCCTCTTAAAGAATCCCCAGCAGAGTCGCCAGTTCTGTAACTCGGTGAACTGACTTTTATTTTTAATATGCAACAATGTTGCGGTGAGCATGAGTCGCCACCGACTTTTATTTTGTCCAATTTTAGGAAAGGTAAAAAGTACAGAAAAAGACCTTTTGAAAAGAAAACGGGCTCGGGGGGTAAGTTATGAAAAGGGAAGGTGTAAGCACCCTTTTCATCCGTAGTTTTCTACGGGCTCTTAATTTGCTTAGCTCATGTTTGTTTGTTTTGAATTGAAAAAGGGCATAAGGACTTTAGCGTAAATGCGTAGCCTTAGTTTTTCGAAAGAGTTTTGAAAAGATGTTTTTTTATTGAGCTAGGCATATTAAGAGCACCACCCTAAATAGTTGGTCTTTTTCTATACCTTTTTAAAATTCCTAGGATTATCCATACTATATAGAAGTAGGAAATCCTTGTTTATATTGGACGTGTTCGGGACAATCGAAGGGTCATCGGAGGTCGTTGAAGGCAACAATTAGAGGTACCTTTAGCAAGTTCGAAGGGACAATCGTCACTTTTTCGTAGGCAACAATCGAGGGTCATCGAGGGACTTAGTGACGATTTTATATTGAGGGACTTTTGCTAATTGGTACCTCTATATTCGAGGGACACGACCTTTATTCATTCGTAAGGCAACCAAGAGGGGCGTACCTTAAAGGTGAGTGAGTGAAATGTGTATTAGTTTCAGATATGTTATCTTGATTTTAAAGTTAGCTAACGTTCAATTAATTAATCTTGCCATACACGCCTAATTACTAACAGTTAAATATGTGCAAAAAATAAAGTGCGGAATGTAAAGTTCCTACGCTATTACATGGCTTCGGGATGGGGATACATAACTAAACGAATGGGGATAGAAAATTATTACAACAACCGAATTAAAATGATTAAATGTGCAAAGTTAAATAACTTGTAAACATCCATGAAAATAATCCGAAGGCTTCAAATGTAGTACCTCGCAATCAAAAATGAAATGTTAGTAATGAAATGTGAGAAAATAAAATCTAGTCATGTTATTTTTGTATTTTTGAATTTACCTAAATAAACCTAAGTTAAAACTCTAAGAAAAAAAACAAAGAAATTTATCTAATCGGAATTATCCTAATTATTATTCTAAAATTTAATCTAATTAAAAAATTTGATCGGGCCATAACAAGATTGACTAAAATTCTAAATTAAGACTAATAGATTAAATAAAATCCAATTTAATAAACATAAGTGAGTAAGTATAAAACTGAATTAAACAAATGAAAAAGAGAAGTCCTAAGGTGAATAAAAAACCAATTTCTACTCATTAAGAGAAAATAACTAAATAAATAAAAGCAAAGAACTAATACAAAGAACTAATACATCAACAGGTCATCGCCCCATAATTTGATTCAGCATACCTACATCATTTTAAATTCTAAAGAAAACAACTATAACCACTAGAACATTGACATGTGTTGGTAACAAGATTAATAAACAAACATATAACACCAAAACAAAATCTCAAAACAAACACAGCACTGGTTCAAGCAATACAAGTCATGAAAATTACACTACAAAGATGCAAAAAGAATACATTTACCGGTGACGGCGGTTTGGTGATGATGCATCGAAGGGAGCGGCTCCTCGTGAGTTTCATGCGGATTCTCTTCGATCTGACTGAAGGTGTTTGGTCGGAGACGACTTCATGTGGTTCTCACGGCAGTCGTAAGGTTGAACGTGTGTTGTCAGGATCGTTGTTGGTACAATCAGATTTGTGTTGTGGTTCCCTCATGGTCATAGCTTCACATCGGTGTTTGACGGCGACTCAGTTCTGATCTTCTTCTTTAGATCTAACACCATTCAAACACATGCAATCAATAAAAATCAAAGTTGAGGAAGAAAACAACGGACCGACAACAGCCGTGGCCGGATCTAAACGACGCGGTGATGGATAATGAGTCAAAGTTTGGTGCAAGACGGAGCGACAATGTTGCTTTGTTGTTTTCCGATGACGGCAACATCAGCGTAAGCAGTTGACACGGTGGCCCTTGAGTCACACTCCTCTTTAGTTCTTCTCTTCTATGTCTTTGTTGGATCTGGTTTTTCTACCTGCAAATTGTTAGAATAATTAAAAACAACTTTTGTGGCATGTTGATTATGACCCGGTGTTATTTATATAAAGTATCAGTGTCAATAAGTAGTAAAAATATGAATATTTTTAGTGTTAAAAAAAATTATATACAAAAAAAAACAAAGGAAAAGTTGTGTTTAGTTTGATGAATGAGGTTGTGTTTGATTGTATGTGTTAGAAACGATTTGGAATGTGAAGATTAAAAGATGGTGCGATTGTGAGAATGTTTGGATCAGTAGGTTTTGAAGATGAAAACAGAGGTTTGTGAAAGTTCATAAGATAATCAAGATTAAGGTTATTGTACGTGAAATGGAATTTTGTACGTGAAAGTGTTGGTAAGAATTAGGGTTTATTGTTAGGATGCAGTCTATGTGGAAACAGTTTGGTTTTGAAACAAGATTGAGATTGTTCTTAATATGGTCTGAAAGTTTGTGATGATGAATGGTTATGGTGGAAAGTTTTGTACGAAAAGCTGCCCCTCTCTCCCCCAGTTAGCGTTCTATTTTATATATATATATAAACCTCAGAAATATGTCATAGTTGGATTTGGACAACAGATTAATTGATATTAAGAACTTGTCTCTCATAGTTAATTTCCTTTCAATGCTGTCTTGAGAATGTTTTGCAAAGTTGAAGATGCTGTCTTGAGGTTGTTTTGGAAAGAAAATAACTTTGTGTCTTTTTTTGATATTTTTGTGATAAAAAATACATAAAAATGAAAAAATAATAATTTCTAAAAATGCTTAAGTTAAAAAACGAAAATTAATATAAAAATATTATTTTTGTGATTTTTTTGAATAAAAAGTAAATAAAAGTAAAAAAGTTGAATATTTCAAAAAAAGCTTAATTAAAAAAACAAAAATATTAAAATTAAACAATAAAAAAAAACTTATTTTTGTGATTTTATTTTTTTTAATATAAATAAAATTAAAATCATAGTTAGAAACAAATAAAATGAGAAAGTGTTAGAAGTGGGATTCGAACTCGGGACCTTGCGCTAATGTAGCTTTCACGCTCAAATTCTTACCAGCCGTGCCAATTCATTTATTCGAAATAAAATGGCGTTGACAAATATATGAGGGCAAATTTTGGGGTATGACACCCTCGTATGTTCGACCAGAACTACGTTATGAAGTGGCTTTCAAACTTAATCCTCCAAAATTCCCTCCACTGCCAAGTGCGGATTTTGGTGTGGCTCTGAGCCCCCCTTTTCCAAATTGGTTTGTGTGTGGCAACGTTTTAAAAGATCTTCAAGAAAGTACTAAAAAACGTGCTGAACGAGTGGTTCCGACTAAGCATACCTTGGATACTTTCAAAGGACATCTTCATGTAGATCTTGAACATGTTCGTGTCTTGACTCCAATACCTGAAGGTTTGGATTCAGACAATTTTTCGACTGACTTTTCTTTTCTTTGCTGATATACTGATTTCAGTTTCAACTACAGCTATTGCTCGAAGGAGGAAGATTAAAGAAGCTCCTACCCAAAAGGATTATGGGGCATCTAAAAGCAACAAACCAAGTGAGAGTGACTCCATTGTTACTGACAAGAAGCCCACGGTACATACCCACTTTATATTCTTAATCTTGTATAATCTGTGAGCAGTACTCATTTTGCTTAATATATATATTTTCCAGAGCTCGAAACCCCCAACAGGTTTGAAACGGAAAGTCTCTTCAACAGTTGTCTCAGATGACGAAGATAAATCTCCTCCTCGTACCAGACAAGGACATAGAAAGAGACAAAAAGCTGTTACCCCTTCAGGAAAAGAGAAAGGGGTAAGTTCCTCCAAAGTTGCTTCTCCTAGCGACAAGGCATCTTCTGAAGAATCTCCTCTGAAAACCGCCAGTAATGCTTTCGTTGTCGAAAGCCATAATTCAAGTCCAGACAATATCCCAACCAAGGTATTTGGGTTTCAACCCACATACTATCTTGTAATTTTAACTAAATGATTAAACCGACATCTTACCTTGTTATTGCAGGATGACGCTGGCACTGCCACTTCAGGTCTTAAGGCTCATGACCTCACTATTAATGTTGATAAACTTCACGGTAATCGTAACTCTTTCACTTCCGTCGATAAACTCCTCAAAGCCTTATCCTTACGACTAATTCTGGTTTGTTTAACACAGATATCTCTCAAAACAAAACTCATGTTCTCTCACCAATCTTCGAAGATGCTAGGCCACTCACCACCATATTGCCTAATGAACCAGTCGAAGAAAGCCAATCTACTGACGAATCCCCACCTACTCATCAAGACAAAAATTTGGAAGAAGATCATCCATTCTCAGGCAGCGACAATGTGAATCCACAACCACATGACAGCGAAGACACTGCATCGGAACAAGATGCTATGGAGGAAACTTCTAAACCAGAAAAACACAATCCTCAAGAAACTTCAGCCCTAGACACAGAAACCACTCCTGGGACAACTTCGAAGCCTGCCCCTGCGAAGCCTACTCCTTTGGAACTGGAACAGCTTAAGCAAACTGATCCTCTTAGTTTTCTAAAGGCTATTATGAATATGAATACTTCTTCGCCTTCAGAACTTGATGTCTCTCCAGCTGTCGTTATAGAATCTGGTGACAAGGAAGACATTCCCAACCTCCTTCGACAGATAAAAGAAAAGTTCTTTGGGGTCAATCTCGTGGATGTTCTTAGCTGGGAACCTATTAAGAGTCACAACTTAAATCAACTCTTAAAGAAAGTGGATTTGTTTCAAGTCTCAACAGAAGTTTCAGAGATAATTGTTTTGCTAGGTTCTCTAGTTGAACAGCTCCAGGCCAACATTCTTTGAAAGCAAAATGTCGAAAAGGAACTATCTGAGAAAATGGCCTCTCATGACTCTTCATGGAATTCTGCTGTGGATGCAACGAAACAAGGTGAGGCCCTCAAGCTTAAACATTCAGAAAATCAGAAGGCTTTTGATGATTACGAGAAGAACATCAACTCCTGGAAGCAAGAGATAAAGGCCCTCGAAGAAAAGATAAAGGAAGCTGAACATTGTCAGGCAGCCATACAAAAAGCCAACCAACAGGATTTGCTCGAAGTGGTGCAATCGGGGATTAAACATTTCGAAACTGCGCAGAAATTAGTGCCAGAGATTGAAAGATTGAAGAAACACCGGGCGTTACTTGAGCTTCGTATGTCTTCGTGGGAAACTCAATATTTGAAGATCAAAAATAGCCTCCTTGAGGATTTTAACTAGCTGTTTCCAATCCTGTATTTTGTTGCATTTTCGTTTTGTAATCGAACCTTTTGTAGAAACATCTATCTGTATGCTTGACTTCTATTTTCATTCCGTCTATGTTTCTAATATTCGCAAGCACTATCTTTTAGCAAATCTTTCAAGTTCTGCCAGAATATATCTTCAGATTTTCCACAGTGATTTTATTTAATGCAACATGTAGACCCTGACCATCCTTCGCAGCATCCTTGCCTTTAGACTTGACGTTTCCACTTCTCTAGCCATAATCATTATTACACAGTGACGTCACTCTCTTCAAAACGTCTATTTGAGACGTGCGTGCGTCAGTTTCATGATTACTTCTCAACTTCCAAGGGCGGGAAACGGCGGAAGCCTTAACTCCCTTTTTGGAAAACCAAATGCAGTCTAATCAATCATCAACATTTTAAACCAACCTTCAGTATCCCAGGTCTATATAAAGGGTCTAATATTACTTTCATTTCTTCATTCCTGTGCTTTCTCACATACTAACAACAGAAAAGAAAAACCAACTTCTTTCTCCAAACCCTTTTTCTGAAATGGCTGCACCTCTTTCTTTCAACAACATAAAAGCTCTTATCAAGAAAGAATTCAAACTTTCTGAAGATGAACTTGATAACAACTTCATCAGCCTCGAAAACCTCTTTGTCAACCAAGAACTGGACTTCTACTTTGAAGAAATCCTGGAGGGTCCTGTCTACCCCAACATGTTGGCAGATTTCTGGATGTTTGCGTCTCTACGCATAGATCCTGAAGGTAGGACCACCATTGTTTCTGAGGTTCGACATGCTCATATCAGCATCACTCCCACCACCATTGCCAACCTAATGAGATGCAATAATTCTGGGGAAACTTTTGATGATAACAGCTTCAACATGACTACTCATCTCATGTTAAGGACTCTCATGGACAACGACCCCTTCAGTGCCAAGGTTATCAGGATCTGGCATCAAATGCTTGTGGGTAACTTCCATCCTCGGAGGCTTGATGAAAACAGCATTATGGTTGAAGATTTGGAGTTTATTCTTTGTGGTCTTCGAGGGAAGAAGATTAACTTACCTTTGATGATTTTCAAAGGACTTATTAAGGCTGTTTCCATAGGTGTCACACGTCAAGGGACTGTGACCTGTCTTCCCTATGGGAGACTCCTCTCTTACATTTTCCTTAAGAAAGGTGTAGTGAGGAGGATGCGCAATTCTGGATCCATAGACATGTTCGAAGCCGTAAGCTTGCCTGTGCTGTCCTTGGAGGGTTTAGATCAAAGGATTAATTAGCAAGTGTTTGCCTTAGGTTTTTATGCTTTCTTTTTGTAATCTCAGAAGTTTCTAGATCATGTTCTTTGGATCCTTTTTGTAATGCATGTACTTCTGTGTTTGAATGAAAATATTTTGGTGTTTTCTTTGACTCTTTTCCTTTAATTTATCAACCCATTCTGATTGTAAAGCCATTTTGATCAATGCAACACATATGTTTTGATACATGCCTGACCATTTTGGCTTTCGTAGTACCCTGAATGTCTACGTTTTTGCAATCTTTACTTCGTACATGCTTGGTTTATATCTCTTCAAATATTTCCCGTTTACTCTCAAGATCCTACGATCTTCTGCCAACTCTTCAATTTCGTAAGCATTGTTCGAAAATACCTTTAAGATTCGAAAGGGTCCTTCCCAGTGTGGGGACCATTTACCAAGTGTCTGATTCTTTCGATCTATAGGTAAAATAACTTTCCAAACTAGGTCATTATTAATAAATGTTTTACCTTTCACCTTTTTGTTGTATGCTCTGGACACTCTTTCCTTTTGTCTTTTTATCATTTCCAGCGCTCGAAGTCTGTCCTCATCCAAATCTACCAACTCATTCATCATTAACTCCCAGTATACGTTGGGAGGAATATCTGCTTGTCTTTGTATCCTTACTGATTGCAAATATATCTCGATTGGAAGTACTGCATCATGTCCAAACGTCAACTGGAAAGGAGTTGTGTTTGTAGCTTCTTTTGGAGATGTTCGACAAGCCCAAAGTGCTTGGTCCAAAGTCTTATGCCAATTCTTGGGTTTCTTTCCCACATGTTTTTTAATAAGGCCAATTATTATTGTGTTTGCTGCTTCAACTTGTCCATTTGCTTGAGCATAGTAAGGTGTAGAAGTAAATAACTTGAAACCTATTTCTTTGGCAAAGTCTTGCATTTTTCGTCCAGTAAAGACTGATCCTTGATCAGTTGTTATACTTTCTGGGATTCCAAACCTATATATAATATGTTTCTGAATAAACTCAATCACGGCCTCTTGATCCACATTCGCCAGTGGTATTGCTTCGACCCATTTCGTGAAATAGTCTATTCCTACTAATATGTACCTTTGACCTTTAGACGACTTGGGGTGAATTTCTCTAATCAAATCTAATGCCCATCCCCTAAAAGGCCAAGGTTTCACTATTATACTTAATTCGTTTGCTGCAGCGTGTTGGATACCTGCATGTTCTTGACACCCTTTCGCAAACTCTATGCAATCTTTTAACATCGAAGGCCAGTACATCCCATAACGAAACAAAAGCCATTTCATTTTGTGCCCTGCTTGATGTGCACCACATGCTCCACTGTGTACGTTCGACAGGGCCAGATATGCTTCTGCTTCACCCAAGCATTTCAATAATACCCCTTCAGGAGTTTTCTTGAACAATTCATTTCCCATCAGGAAATATGACAGGGCTCTATACTTGATTTTCCTGTCTGTATCCGTCGAAGGATTTTTTAGATAGTTTATTATTGGACTCCTCCAATCTGTATCTGCCAATGAGTCTATGTTTAATACTTTGAATTCTTCTTTGTTGGCATAACCCAATTGTGAATTCTCTAGGTCACTTGGGGAAAGTTTAGTAGACATTGCTCTCCCTCTTACTTCAATCAATTCCTCTAACTTCTCTTTTGATACTTTGTATCCTGAAGCTAATTGTGCCAAGTCGTTTGCTTCTTGGTTATTTATCCTTGATATGTGTTTTAATTCCACATATTCGAATTTCTTGAGTAGCCTATTTGCTATGACAAAATACATGATCAAATTTTCTTTGATGCACTTGTATTCCTTTGTCAATTGTTTAATGACCAATTCGGAGTCTCCTTTAATTTCGACTCTGGTTGCCCCCAATTCTAACAAAGCTGCTTCGTATTCAGCTTCGTTGTTGGAGCATAATGGACCTTCGATTTTATACTTGAGCTTTGTTGGAATTCCATCAGGAGAAATTATCAACATTCCAACTCCAGTTCCTTCTCTATGCGTTGAACCATCGAAGTATAACTTCCAGGGTTTTAAACCCACATACTGTTGATGACTCTCAACTACTTCATGGTCGACAATGAAGTCTGACACAATTTGACCTTTCATTGCCTTGAGAGGCTGAAATATTAATGAATATTCAGTAAGGGCTAAAGCCCACTTACCAATTCGACTATGTAGTATTGGCTTGGATAACATATGTTTAATAACATCACAATGAGATGAAACATAGACATCAACTGGCTTTATATAATACTTAAGTTTGATATAAGAGAAATACAAGCAAAGGCAGAGCTTTTCTATAGCAGTATATCTAGTCTTTGCATCATTGAGTACTCTACTTAAGTAATAAATGGCTCTTTCGATGCCATTCTCATCTTCTTGTGCCAGCATGCTGCCTATTGTTTTATCTGACGCTGAAATGTATAGGCGCATGTGCTTCTTCCCATTTGGGGGAGATAAGATTGGTGGACAAGTCAAGTATTGCTTGATCTGATCGAAAGCTTCTTGATGTTCAGCACGCCATTCAAATTTTCCTTGCTTAAGCCGTGGTAGAGGTGAGAAAGCTTGCGTGCGTCCACTCAAATTAGAGATAAATCTCCTTAAGAAATTTATCTTTCCCAATAATGATTGTAGTTCTTTCTTTGTGGACGGAGACTTGGTTTCCATTATGGCTTTCGTCTTGTTCTGGTTAATTTCTATTCCTTTTTTGTGGACTACGAAACCCAAGAAATCACCTGCCTGCACAAAGAAAGCACATTTGAGGGGGTTCATCTTCAAGCCATGTTTCCTCATTCTTTCGAATGATTGGCTCAAATGATCGAGATGACTCATACCCGAGGTAGATTTTACCACAATGTCATCTATATATACTTGCATGAATGTTTCTATAAAGTCATGGAATATAGAATTCATTGCTCTTTGATAAGTTGTCCCAGCATTTTTTAAACCAAAAGGCATTACAACCCATTCGTAAGTGCCTATTGCCCCTGGGCAACGAAATGCTGTTTTGGATACATCATCCTCTGCAATAAAGATCTGATTGTATCCAGAATATCCATCCAACATGCTCAAATACTCAAAGCCTGCGGCTGAGTCTACTAGCATTTCTGCTACAGGCATGGGATATTCGTCTTTAGGAGTGGCTGCATTAAGATCACGAAAGTCTATGCATACTCTTAATGAACCATTCTTTTTAATTACAGGTACTATATTAGCAATCC
Source organism: Vicia villosa (assembly GCF_029867415.1). Taxonomy (NCBI): domain Eukaryota; kingdom Viridiplantae; phylum Streptophyta; class Magnoliopsida; order Fabales; family Fabaceae; genus Vicia; species Vicia villosa. Next base: position 551,531 of record NW_026705481.1, on the reverse strand, counting down.
ATTCAACATACCTTGTAGTTTGGATAAACTTGCAACGTAGAAGCCTTTCGACCTCTGCTTTAATCTTCGAATGAATCTCTAGCGCGAATCTCCTGGGAGTTTGCTTTACAGGCTTCTTCCCTTCTTTTATTTGTAGTTTCAATTCGACCAAGTCTCTTCCTAGACCAGGCATCTCATCATAATCCCAAGCAAAACAATCTCTGTTTTCTTTCAACATTTTGATGACCGTTGCTTTTAGTTCTGGTTCTAGTTTCGCGCTGATGTATGTTATTCTTTTTTGATCCTTGTCTCCAAGATTTACTTCTTCAAGTGGATCTTGAGCCAACATCTTTATGTTCGATGCCATTGGGTCTTTTTCAAATCCCAAAGGTTCTTCGTTGTAAATTGCATCTAACCTTTGACTCGATTCTTCTCTCACGATCTTTTCGACTTGAACCGGGTCTTCAGAGAATTCGAAACTCGTATGTATCTCTAACACTGTTACTCCTTTTTTGGTTAGAACTGCGTCCATCTTTGCATTTGATAGTTCGTCTTCGAGAGCCGCCTTCCTTTTGTTCTCGGCCACGTAAGCCGAAATCTTTTCGAAGAACGAAGACTCAGACATTATTAATGTCATCGTCCCAGCCTGTTGGCCGTACTGCTGGATAATTCTCCAATGGTGCTGTATCTGCTGGACCATCCATGATCTCTCTATCCCACTGGAATCCATTTGGGTGTAAAGTTAAATAGTACAATGCATTCTTATTTGGGGTATACATCTCTTCTGCAGCATGACAAGGACTTATGTTTGCCAGGTTCCTATCGAAGTTGGTTTTATTCACCTGGTTAACTTCAGCCATATAGTAACTCTGATCTCCTTCGATATTCTCCACTATACCATCTTCCCTCCAAATTGTCACCCTTTGATGCATTGTCGAGGGCACAGCTGCCACCCCATGAATCCATTCCCTACCAAGCAAAAGGTTGTAATTTGCTTTTGCTGGTATAACCATGAACATAGTTGGCCTTGTGACTGAGCCCACTGTCAAATTGACCTGAACGACTCCCACTGTTTGTCCTATTTTGCCTTCGTAGTTAGATAAGACCATGTTATGTGGCCTTATATCAGTATCGAACATACCAATTCTCTTTAGCATGTATTGAGGCATTAGGTTCCCCGCTGCTCCCCCGTCGACTAGGACTTTATTAATGCCAACATTCTCAATTTTAGCCCTGATATAGAGTGGCTTCAAATGATTTCGCATACCCTCATCAGGCCTTTCGAAGAAAGCGTTCTGTTCTTAAACTGCACCATTATTCAGCACATAATAACACACAGGCCTGTGCTTCGCCATTTCCTCGATATCAGCCTCTTCGCAGTCTTCAACTTCAGTCTCCTGATTAAACTCATGAGGGAGTACGTATACAAAGTTTCAATTGAGGTTTATAGACGAAACTCCATCAGAATCGAAATCATTTGTCATTCTATCCTCTTCTTTCCAGGAATTGGAGCACATCTTTTCTTCTTCGTCCAAGATCTTTTCAGCTTCGAATAGCCTGCGTTCCACCGGAGGTTTGTTTGACTTTGCCCCCTAGTGTGGGACTTGGTTGCTACTAGAATCACCAGCTTCTCTTGGTCTGTATTCCTTTTGAGCCTTTTTTATTCTCTGATGCCTTCTCCACTGGGATCGGGACATAGGATTTTTTCCTTTGTGATTCTCCAATCGATACGCCTCTCGATTTTGTTTTTGAAATTGCTTCCTATATGCCATTGCAGTTCTTCCTCCTTGGTCCCAACTTCGCCATTTGTTGTTTCTTGCATTAGCTTGCACCCATCTATCCCTGGGTGCATCTGTAGGGACTTTGAATGTTACCCTTTGAGCTCTGGGGTGTGGGCTATCAGGCCTCTTCGTTGGAGTCCATATGTCGAAACCGTATAGGTTAGGACGCAACCCCTGAGTTTCTCGACCCATGTAGCAGTACACACGTTCGAAAGATCTTGCCAGCATTTCATCATAGACTGCCCCACATCTGGGGCATAGTGCAACTTCAGTGTTCCCTTTGTGGCATCTGACCAAAAATCCTACTAAGCTTTCCTCCATCCTTGGGTACACTTGTAGTAGGGGACTTGGTTCTCTCCCTGGGTGTTCCCATCTTTCGCGTCGAGCCCTTTCGAAGTTAGCTTCGACCCTTCGATTCAGCATGATCGAACACCTTGGACACATCCATTGTTTTCCACCATTCCTCTCATGGCAATTCCAAAGGTAGTCTTTAAGGCTTTCACCTTTTGGAGGAGCTTCGATGCCCCCATTTTGCCTCGTCAGCCATGTCTCTAATTCGCCAAATTCAGACACTGGACGTCTGGCGCTGACCATGTTAACAACTGCTGGAGGAACTTCAGAGATTTGGATTTTCTGGAGTTTCATTCTGAGGTCTTCAGTGGCCCCACTGTTCTCTCCCTTCGACCCTTCAGGTATCTCTGTCTTGGAAGATTCTTCAACATCAGTATTGAAGACTATATCATTATTTAGGCTCTCAGTAGCCTGCTTTCCATTGAACATTGTTTTGGTTTCCGCAACTTCGACTTCAGATGCCTCCACCATGTTGATATCTTCTAGCTCACAGAGGCTAGCGTCAGCAATGTTCAGGGGATTGGTATCGACCTTCATGTGACTCTTGGTCTTGTCAGCAAACTTCAACCTTCCATCTTTGATAGCATTTTGAATTAGATCCCTGAAAAGAAAACATTGTGAAGTTTTATGGCCTAAAAAACCATGATATTTACAAAAACCTCTTTTCTTCCGTTGTTCCAACGGAGGAATTTTGGAATTTGGAGGCAGTATCATTTGGCCATCTTTTACCAGTAAATCAAATATTTCATCACACTTGGTAACGTCGAATGTATAAGTTTTCTTAGGGAACCTATCATTCTTATTGTTTTCTACTGGATTTTTTCCATTTGCAGGGTTTAGCAATTTGCAGGCATAAGGTGGCGCTTCTTTCAACTCAGCTAAGTCTATTTCGACTTCTTCAGGGTTATACGAGTCATTGAAAGACTCATCATCAGCGTCTTCGGCTTCGACGTACGCTACCCTTTCCTTTTTATAACTTTTATTTGCTCTAACCTTTTCTACTTTCAAGCGTTCGACCTGTCGAACCCTATCTGCCAACTGGGCCATATCCCTAAGGTATTGGGTATCTAGTTTCTTTCTAATTGAATAATCTAGACCACCCGCAGCCATTTCGACTAGTTCATGCTCTGGGACTGTTGTAAAACACCTTGATTTCAACAGACGAAACCTATTTAAGTAATCATCAATTGGTTCTGTGAACTTTCTTTTAATACTGGCCAATTCTTTCAGACTTATCTTAGTTTGGCCTATGTAGAATTGTTCATGGAACAGCCTTTCTAAGTGTGCCCATGCATCTATTGAATTTGGTGGCAGGGTAGTGAACCAAATGAAAGCATTCTTTGTTAGCGAACTAGGGAAATATTTGATCCTTAGGTCTTCGTTTCCTGCTAAGTCCCCTGCTTCTGTCAAATATCTAGCAATATGTTCCACCGTTGACTTGTTAGTTTCGCCTGAAAACTTTGTAAATTTGGGTACCTTAGTGCCCCTAGGCAACTCTGTCTGCATGATATAATCTGATATGGGGGATGTATAATTTGGACGTCGAAGTCCAGTACTAAGGCCATTATTGGCCATAACCCTTTCTATCATGGCAGTTAAGTTATTTTCTGTAGCCAGATTTTCTCTTCTGACTCTTTGGACAATCTCATCTGGATGCTCGTCCCTACCCACGATCCTTAATCTGGGTCTCTCTTCTTCTGTTTCCTGTCGAACGGGAACGGTTCTTTGATTTGAAGCCTCTAAGTTAATTACTGGAGTTCCTTCGGTCATCTCTGTTCTTCGTGAGGGGCCTATATCTCTAGTGGCTGTCCTAGATGGTGGAACCACATCTTGTATACGTTCCAAAATGGGCCTCTCTTCTTGATTCGAAGGCTGTTTGTCTTTCCTTCTTGGTTGTGGCACTCCCATGAAATCTGCCATTCGATTCATTTGGGATGATATCTTTTGGAAAGTCTCCACATTATCCCGATTTGTATTAGCAATATTTGTCGCTAGTGGGTTCAAAATTGAAGCCAATTCTTTGGCCAAGACCCCTAACATATCATGGTTGCTTGCATCCATTTCTTGCCGAAATGCTGCTTGGTTATTTGTGGTAAAATGGGGCATCTGGGTAGAAAAACTAGTGTTGTGTGCACTTCGACCCACTGAACCAACATTCGGTGAAAACGTCGCATTGTTAGTTGTGCATATGTGGGCCCTGCCCCTCGTACGTCTGTTCCAAATGGATATAGCATTCCGTATGGATTATTTGGCCTCCACTCGAAAGTAGAATTCGTGCCTTGTGTTGCACCCCAAAATTTGCCCTATTTATTTGAGCTATAAGTTAGTGATGACGTTTATTTCGTCATTCAAAAAAATCAAGAAAATAATAAAGGGTTTCCCATCTGAGCGCTTGAGTTTGTGGAGGTTTGATTGATGATTAATTGGCTTATATGTTGAGGTTTTCTTCAATGGATTGTTGTTGTGGTGTTTTGAAATACAAGTGTGGTGGCATAGGAGATTGATTGGTTCATTTACTTTGGTCAATACACTTTGCGGTTCTCATCAAATGTTTGTTACTTCAATCACAATTTAATTGGTATTTTGAGAATTGAAGTTAAGGATTCAAGGTTGTCATTGAAGTTTAGAAGCGAAGGTTTACCAAGTGAACAAAGTTTCATCGAAATGGCGATTTGATTAGAGTTTATTGATTAATATTCAAAGTAATCTAAATCAAAGTTTCGTTCAAAATTCTTTCCAAGGGAGGAATCAAGATTCATTCAAATGTCATTCACTCAAAGTCAAAGTTCAAAGGCTTGAAGCATATTTCTAAATCATAGCAATTCATGTTATTTCCAATTACAAATATGATTCAAGTCCATGTTCATTACAAGAAATTACAAAAGCCCATTTACAAAACTATACAAAAAAAAATCAATTGCCCACTCCATTACAAAAATACCATACAAAAAATAGAAAGACAATCTATATGCAAAATTCCAACCCTGCATCAAATAAACCAAAAACAACAAGTTTAAGTTTCTGCATAATAAAACCGCCAATACATACTTCAAATGGACGGCATCAAAACCAAAAATCAGAAGGAAAACCGACTTGCAACTATTAACAAAAAAAGAAGAATAAATCAGTTCGAAAGAAAAACCGCAAGAGGATTTCACAGCTCAGCAGAGAAACAGAAAATAGTAAAAAAGAGAATTCAAAACAAAAACGCAAGAGAATCGTAACAAAGTTTGCGCTTCAATCTTCAATCTTCATCAACCACAACAGAAGCTTCATCTTCACGCTTCAATTTTCATCATAAAACAGAAAACCTCTTCATCTTCAATCTTCATCGTTCCTCATAACCTTCAACTCTCATCCATAACAGAACTCATCGATTCTGAGAACCTCTCAACCTTCACAGAATTCTTCAACCACAATCATCAAACTCCAAGCTTCAATATCAATCTCTAATCTCTTCCTTCGATCTTCACCAAAGGAAATTCAGTAAAAAAAAGAGAAGAGAGAATAAGAAACCTGTAACAGAATGTAACAAACTCTTCTTCGATTCATCTCTCTCGTTCGCCTTAACCTTCATCGTTCATCACCACAACCGAAGGTTCTCACTATCAGGACGCGTGAATCCACACCTTCATCAATCCACCACCATAACTTTCGGAACCTACAACAACGTCTTCATCGCATCAACATCGCCCTTCATCTTTTCTCAGCATCGTCTTCCACAAGCCATCTGCAGCAAGAACGGCATCCTCTCGGATTAACCTTCACAGATCCACAGAGGCACTCTTCATCTCCATCATCCTCGCAACAATCAGCGACACGATTCACACCTAAGATTTCAACATCAAACTTCAATGAGAGTTCGATCAACAACACAACAACTCAGAAAAAAAATCAAGAAAAAAGAAGAATCAAATTAGAGATGAGTTTGAGGCGAAGAGAAGTGTGACTTGATCGGAGTTAATCGGTTCAGAGATGAGATGATGGCGCGCCGATTTAGTTTTTTTGGAGGTATGCTGTCATCACATTTGCGATGGGAGATAGCGTGAGAGATCGAAGGAAGATGAGTGCGAGTATGAGTTCGATGAGAAGAGGAACGAATGGAGAGAGAGGGATACGTCGCGCTATTGGCTTGCATAGAAGGAGATAAGCTCGCCGGAGAAGAAGAGCCTCCGACGCCGCCGCTGAGTTCGTTGAGGAAGAGAGGGAGAGCGTCTTTCACGTATAAATTCCAATGGTCACAATTTCTACCCTAATCCCCTTTGTTTATTCATTTTCTTGTTTTAATTGAGGTTAACTAGAGTAATTGGAATAATGCAGTGGTTAATTAAGAAAATGTGATTAATTAGGATCCAGTTCTATAATTGATAATAAAACTCTGATGGATCATAGCCTTGGCCCAAAACAAATTACTGTTCATACACCCCCAGGCCCTCCAGCATCCCTTTTTGTTGGCAAAAAACACTCCTTGGGCCAGCAACACCTGGGCCATGCGCCCTTAGCCTTTGCATACACCAGTTTTCTGGCTATTAACACCCCTTGACCCATGTACTATTCTAGTTAGAATTAGTTTTGATTTCGTATTTTCTTAGATGATAAAATGTAACGGTATTTCAATATTCTTAATAGATTTTGTGTTAGCTTTTAGATAGAAAATGCAATACAAAAATATGTAATATCTCTTGCTTGTTAGAATTTAATTGTTTTTTAGTTTTGTTCTATTACTTTTTAGATAGAAATGACATAAAAATCATCTTGTTTTGTTGGAATTTGCATGATAAAAATAATCAAAAACATGTAATGTTTCTTTGTTAGAATTTAATGTCTTGTTCTATTATTCTTTAGATGAAAATGCCATAAAAAACAATTTAATCTTGTTAGACTTTTGTTTTAGAATTTAATTAGGATTTAATTTCTATTATTTTCTATGGCGGGTGCTTGCCTCCTTGTTATCACTGATTTGTTTGTTGAGATGTGCGAGATACTTCGAGAGAGCCTTCGATTGTGATTCGACTTGCTTCGTGTTCCACTTTATTTGTGGGACACAAATTCGCTTCCGGTGCGATTGACTTGCGTCGTGTTCCACTTTATTTGTGGGATACAAACTTACTCCCGATGCCAGTCACCTGATCTCTCATTCATTGAGATGTATATCCCTGTATTGTCTGGCTTGTGTTCTCTTGCAGGTTGCTCGTGTGGTTATGCTCGACGCGTGCCACATGTCGCTGGTAACTTTGCTTGATGATGGTTTTTCACGACGACGCTTTCTGACTTGCTTTGCTTGATGCTAGCTTACGCGAAGTATTTTGGACTTCTCTGCTTACGCTTGCTAGCTCATTGCGGATTTGCTATCCGCTCGGTATTGTCTCCTTGTCCCTTTTACCGCTTTCCGCATCATCCTATAACATGAGAAGTAGGACTTAGACATGCATCTGGCCAAGCCCTCGAAAGAGGCTCTGTTTTTGTTGGTGTGTTTATATTTGTGCTTTGCGGCAGGGAGTCACGGTGTAATAAGTCCTATATGGCACTCCGTTAAGTCCTCATGGAAGGCATGCGGTCAAGGGTTCGTAATCAACCCCCGCCCAGTCTCATCGAGTCTGTTTGGTATGCGCACGCTACACGTTGCTCGCTTCCGAACCAGCACAAGATCTTGTTATCGAGTATGTCAGGTAAAGGGTTCATGCAATCGGACCCCCGTCTTTCCTATAGCTCGCGTCGCTCGACGTTGATGCTCGGTGTACGCACGCACCGTTTTCCTTTACGATCCGTGACGGCTTGGTTGCTGAGAGGGGTCCGCCCTCTTGTCTATGGCCCGATCATTTTCGCGAGGTCTAATGCTTGGTTGACTTGGGTTGAGCTGCTCCCCTTGGCTATGGCGGGACCGCTTTTCTACCATTCGGTCAGTACCGTTGGTTTTGTTTGCTTTACGAGCGGATGCTCGTTTGTGTGATATTATTGTTTGCTTCCCTTTTCCCTCGTAGGTTGATTAGTTTAGTTTAGACTGATACCCTTTGTATGATAACATTAGGTAGCAAGCTTTCCCCCTTAGCTTAGGTCTTCCTCATGCATTCTTTAAAACACAAACCACACTCTTTGATTTTCTTTTCTTAAGAACTTGTTATTTCCGCTCCATTCCCAAGCGTAAGCCTCCAAAGGTCGAGCAGCGGAGTGTGAATGTAACTCGTTCACCTAAAAAACACAAAACAAACGGAAATTAGTTAGCCGAGCTACGGTAGCTCTGATTCTGCAAAACAGATACGTAGGCAGCGGGGTAGGGCCCGTGCGAGCATAATACTTTCTTTTCCCTACATTCTGCATTCATTTTAGTCCAGATTAGCGTAGTTTTCTTACACACCCATAGTTTTAGACACAGGCGTGGATACCATCGAGTACGATGGGCGTGAGGGGTGCTCATACCTTCCCCTCGCGTAACCGACTCCCTTACCCTTTTTCTCTGGTCGTGAGACCGTTGTTTTGTTTTGTGGTTTGCTGGCATTCCCTTCCTTTTCAGGATAAATATGTTAGTGGCGACTCTGTTAATTTTCGCGGGGTAGCGACAGCTGGCGACTCTGCTGGGGACGTCTTGACCTGTTGCTGGTCCGGACTCAGCGAGTCGATCCTAGCGCTTGTGTGTTTATCATTGGGTGTTTTTATTGCTTTGCATATTTACCTGTTTGCATTGCATTCTATGTGCGCTTTTACTTTTCTGCATCATATTCTGGACTGGCTGGATCTCTGTCTGTTGGGTGGGTGTTTCAAGAGGTAAAAGGCCCAATACCCAGGCTATGTGTGAACCATAGGAACCCTAGGATAGAGTGGGAGCATGGTTTGTCTCGAGGTGTACGTCTCGGGATGGATTATGTGACCACGAGCAGAGTAGTGGTTTCAAACGGAGGTATTATCGTCACCCGCTTCCGCGCTGTGATGATGCTTACCTTCGGGCGGACCGTATACTGCGTTTCATGACCTTACCTTGGCCTAGATTTACCCGTGAGTGGGGCGGGAATCAATCATTGATTAACAGGTACATTGATGGTGACTTTGGTTCTTGTTCGTGGGTTACCGCTGTTCTCGTTCGAGTGTACTATTGGTTCCTGTTCGTGGGGTACTAGGGTTCTTGTTCGAGTGGTAATCTATGTTCTATTCCAGTGTGTTGGTGACTATGGTTCTGATTCTATTGGTTATGTCCCGTGATCTACGGGGAGTTCCGAATTGGTGCCGAACCTTTGAACCTGTGCCGTGTGATTTCTCGGTATCTCAGATATATCCAGCATTTGTGATTCCCACCACCTTGCATCATTGCATATTTACTTTCCAAAAAATGATGTACAAAAAATAACTAGCATACATGTTCCTTTCATTTCCAAGGAATCGTATCTTTAAGCCTCGTGTTGAGCTTTTCCATCTCTTGCTTGCAAAAATCAAAAAAACAAGGATTCCTTGGAAATCGAATGAACATGGCATTGCATTCATATCATGCATCCCATACATTCCATGCATAACAGGTGTTCAGGATCGAGGATTTCTTATTCAGACTTGGTACAAACACTTGATACAGACTCAGAGACTTGATTTGTCCTTATTGTGTGTTCAAAGATCAGTCATGAAACAACTTTGTGGGTGACCAAGAGGAAAGCTCAGTTGAGGTTCTTCTTGAAGACTTGTCTTATGCTCATTTGCTTCCATGCTTGCTTTATTTGCAACTGGTTAAGCTCTGTATTGTGTGGATATCTACAGATTCTATGCTTGATGACGATGACACTAGGTGTGAGTTCTATTTTGGGTCACCTGGTCGTGATGTTAGTATCTACAAGTCTTTGAAATTGCTTGGGGCTCCCGCACGAGGGATAAGCAAGACATTGTCTATCTTGAGCATTGCACCATTTGCATTGCTCGAATCCCTAAAGCATTACAGATTCCGTGTGACTTTTCCAGAATTTTTTGCCAGACAGTAATCCAAAGTGTTCAGCAGAGACACCTCTCATTCTCAAGGATCGGCCTTACATCCCGAGTCACCTCTCCTCATGGAGTTTCCTTTTCAGCAACCTTTGCTTGTCAACAGAGACATAAAGAATATGAGAAACAAGCTGTTGTGATCTCAATGCCTTGAATTCGAGTTACTTCCTTGCTTGTTGGAATTTCAGTTGGTTAAGATTCATTCTTTGGGTGTTTCTCACCACAGATAGCTCTCTTGATTCCGATGACAATACTCGGTGTTTTCCATTTGGGGGCACCTGATCATAATGTCAAGTCTTACAAGGTGTTGAGGTACAAAGATTCCAGGACTTGCTCGACACAGAGATGTTTGGTTCATTCATAATGGTTTCTACTAGTCAATCACATTTCATCTGCTGCAAGTAGAATGTTTGTCCTCCTCGAGGAGTAACTCATGAGAATCACTTACAATTGATACTACCAGAGGTTTCCTTCACAATGGCTATTGTGTGTTCCAAGTAATGACTTTGATAGCCAAGCGTCAGAGTTTATTGTTGTTCGCTGATAGTAATACAAGTTTCCTTCATTCATGATGGTGTTTTCTGTTTCAGCAGCTATATTTAGGGCTCCCGACCGAGGGATAAGCAAGACTCCGTGTTGTTGAGTTCGCATCATTGGCAGCTCAAATCCCTAAAGCATTCATAAACTCCAGTCGCTATATTTGGGGCTCCCGACCGAGGGATAAGCAAGACGCCTTGTATCTTGAGTTTGTACACCACTGGCATAACTCAAATCCCTAAAGCTGAGCACTTACAACTTCTGTATGACTTTGCCGAAATCTTCTTCCAGGAAGTGATCTAAAGTGTTCTATCTGAACATATGCAACGCTTGGTGTGTTTTCCACTATGGGGCACCTGGTTATCTGATTGAAGGTTGACATTCATTTAAAGACAAGGTACAAGACCTGATTGATTCAGAGGCTATCACATTCGCACCTGAAGGCCAGAATTAAAGTTCTCCTTTGACTCAACGGATCTTGTGAAGCAATAAGTCCATACGGAGATGATCTCCTCAACATTGGCAATTCCTAATTCATCATGCATGTTCATGTTTAAGCTTTCTTGTTTGCTCAAAACTATTTGTATGCAAAACTTGTTTGTTTTTGAACTATAATTATAATGCACTGAATATGTTTGTCTTGAAAAAATCCTTTCGCTTTTGCTCTTATATGTTTTTCTATGCTTTTTGTGATACTCAACTCTTGTTAACAAAGCATGATAACTCTGAACGGAGAATGATGAACATAATACCAAGAACCTCAAATGGTATGCTTTTGAGTAAAACCCTGTTGATGATGTACAGGCATTGTTTCAATTCCCAAACACTGGAGATATAAGGGAGTGAAACCTTTGTTAACCCATCTGAGCCTTCGAAGTAGGAGTTTCTTTTCTATAAGAAAAAACCCTTATCTTAACCCAGGGGCAAGGTAGTATTCAGTTGACCTGATCGAGCATTCAAAATTCATCAGGAGCACACATCTAAGGATACAACAATGGCTATCTTTCAAAAGGTTGAGGAAATTCAAATCCACAACGGTTACCCCTCACCTCAGGAGGTCGAGACATCAAATTTATCCCTCACATCAGGAGGTCGAGACCAACATCCAAACCGCTGTGGTTTATCCCTCCCATCAGGAGTTCAAAATATGACGATACCACAATGGTAATTCTTCATCAAATCAATGACTCAGGCAGTCACTATGCACTTGCAACAAATCAGAGATTCAGGATCACACGACTTGTTTAAAAGAAAAGAATGAATCAAAAAAAAGGAATCAAAAAAAAAGAAAAAGAGCCCGCTAAGTCAACAAGTTGAAAGCATGTGACTTAGGCAAAAGTTAGGGCATCCCGCTGGACATCCAAATCAAAATTCAAAAGAATTTGTCCAGGCAAAAGTTAGGGAAACAAAAAAATAAAAGCGAAAAACAAGGATTACAAAATAAAGATCCTCAACAAAGAACAAAGTCGTGTGATCAGACACAAGAAACGAAAGGTAAAGTGACTGCCATGTCCGAAGACCTCATTGATTCCTCAATCATTTCCAAACTCCTCTTGAAAGATGAATGCTCATGTCAAGTTAACTGAACTTAGGACTGGAGAACATCACGAAGGGGGTGGGCACCAAATAATTTGAGCCTAAAAATCCTTTTTTGCTTAAACCGTGAACCTGGCCACGTTACAACCCTCAAAAGTCCTAATTGAAGCAGGGTTAATTCGAAAGCAGACTATACACAAGAATACGGTAACCTGACTCCTAGGAGATCCGCTAAATGCTTGGGTTGGTATCACACCATCTTTCTTTCATAAAAAATCGATGTTACGACATCCTTTCAAAAAGTTTTCTTTTAACTTCAAGACAAACATGAGCTTTGCATTAGAATTATATTTCTCATAATAAACATTCTTTGCATATGAACAAGTGCTTAACATCAGGAAAGTTTCCATCATGAACTTATGATGAAAAGTTGTATCCTCCTGAAGGACAGGTTGTCTTCCGAACTCCGTTGAGCAGAGGCAGTAGTATTTCAAAGTCTGATCCCCTCAGGGGCACAAAAGCATTTGATTACTTTGTTGAGCAAGTTTTCACTCAATCCAAGGCAATCAGGTCAAGATTCGAAGAATCTCTCAAAGTGCTGAGCAATCAGGGGCATTCACCAAAGCACAGCTGAAGCTACCTCCAACACAGGCCATGCAGGGGCATGATTCCAAAATTCATGATATTGGGGAAAGTTGGCTATGATAGCACAAATTTCAGAAGGTCCTTACGAGACGAATTTCTTCAAAGTCCTTACAGGTTGGGGTAAAGCAATATACAGTGGCATTCTTTCCTCATCAGAAGGTGTCCAGTTTAAAGTTCGGGTGTGAGCTAAGCAACTTATGAACTTGAGAACTGTCAGGGTCGTCATCCTCAGCAGTCAGAAGCTGAAAGTCCAATACTTGCTTGACCCATTAATCCCACTTCTTGGTGGCATTCTCTTGGAGAACCAATGTCTGTTTGATGCTCCGACTGATGCTTGTTTGGTGTTCTAATCATTGCTTGCCTATCAGCTCATTGAATCCATTGCTTGTTTGGAAAGTTTCAAGCCGAGATGTATGACAATCTGTTTGCTTTTGCATTTGCCCATTGTGGGTGAACATCAGTATCCTCTGCCATGTGAGGAATCCCGTGGACGTCATGCTATATCCTGGGACGTTTTCATTTGTCTGTCTCGCAGGTACGTCCTTGCAAGCGCTTCGCATCAACATATTGGCGGACCTAGCTACGAGGGATCCTTACTCCCCAGCCGAGTGCTTCCTAATGAGAGATTCTCATTCCCCAGCTGATTACATTCAGATGAGACTTTCTTTATTCCAAGATTCTCATATCCTCAGCAAAGCACATCTCGATGCATTCTCCGTGCTTCGGAAGCCTTATTCCCCGATGGAATGTATTCTCCCCAGTTGAATCATGATTGAATGGTATCTGATTCCCCAACAAGCTCTAAATGAGGTTCCATGCCCGAGTTCCTCATTTTCCCCAGTAGAGCTTTTCTCTCCCCAACAGATTGACCTGTTGTCCCCAAGAGAGTCATCTTATTCCCCAGTGGAGTGGTCTTAACAAAGGTTCTTATGCTAAGTTCCTTATCCCCAGTGGATCTCTCATCTCCCAAGTGGATCGCTATGTAGAAGTATTCATCTTCTCCACTGAGTCTCTCCCCAGCAGAGTTTCACTTGCATCCTCAGCAGAATCTATGTCCTTCAAGGATTTCCCCAGCGGAATGCCTTCTACACAAGCAAGTCGGTTACTCCCCATCAGAGTTATCTCCATGACTTGCTCTTATCTCCACATCCCCAGAATGTCGAGAATTTGCTTCTCCATTGAAGTTGCCAGGGTATTCCCTAAGCAGATAATTGGGATGTCCATATCCCCAAGCAGGATTTATTCCCCAAACAGAGCTCGCATCCAGATTTGATCGTCTCCAGCAGATTTCTGATCCATCTTTGCCAGCTCGTAGTTGTGACTTGTGGTCACTCATCTTGTCCTCCCCGCAGAGTTCTATACTCTCTCCAGGACTTCTTCAGCAATTCAGTGCTCCTTCGTTGTCTCCTTAAGCAACGTTCGAATCATGCATCATTTGCATTGCATTCTCAAAAGCGTATAGCGTCTTCCTTCTCGGAAACGTTATTCCATACACATTCATACATACATCATGCATAAACCATATCATATCTGTTGTTTCTTTCTACGGGAAAGTTATCCAGATTCAAATGCTCCCTAGAGAGCAATATTCGCCTAGTCATTGCAGGCGCTTATCCTGATGTTTTGAATCAGAAGAGGATTGTTCTACTTATTTTCTGGCATAGCTCATATCAGTTCAAAGACATTCCTATTCCCGATGCCCCCAGATCGGTGGAAGATATTTGTTCCTATTCCTGATAAATCAGACTTTCAGTTGAAGGAACCGCCTCCGGATCTCCCAAGGTCTTCCGAAGGAGCAAGCCCTCTGATACATCAGATCAGTTGGAAATATCTACTCCCTGACGATTTAGTTTGTTCAGAAGAAGAAACTCGTTTGCCCAGTCCTGATACCTTACTATCAGTTGAGGACGCTTTCTTTACCCGGCGTACACAGTTCGGAAGAAACATCTGTTCCTATCCTAATATTCAGATTCAGATTAGTTGAAGGAACCGCCTCCGGACCCCCGTGGTCTTACGAAGGAGCAAGCCACTGATATCATCAGATCAGATGGAGATGTTTGCCTGATTGACTTTTTCATTCAGATGAAGATTGTCCTACTTATTTTCTGGCATCATGTCCAGATCAGTTTAAAGGCATTCTTTCCCCGGCGTACACAGTTCGGAAGAGATATTGTTCCTATCCTGACTTCCAGTTCAGTTGAAGGAACCGCCTCCGGATCCCCGTGGTCTTACGAAGGAGCTAGCCACTAATTCCCAGATTAGTAGGAATATCTACCTGATGATTTAATTGCATCAGAAGAGATGTCTGCCCAGATTCCCAGATCATGATTCCCAGATCAGAGATACCTATTACCCGTTGATGCCCAGATCAACCGATGTATCTCCTTCGATTCCCAGATCGACTTAAGACATCTATCCCGATGCATGTTCGGAGACATCTGCTACGTCTGATACTCAGATCAGTCGAGATGTTCCTTCTCTTGATGCCCAGATCATTTGAAGTGTTTCCCCTGCCTGTGGGTGCCCGTTCCTTCTTATCACAAGTTGGAGCATATTTAATTGTCCAGATCAATTGAAGTTTTTTCTCCTCGCCTGCGGGGTGGTATATTCCTTCTTATTGCAAGATGGGATCTTCTATTGATCAAGAGCGCAAATTTTCGAGTTCATTCTAGTATTCAATCTCCTTCCACCTCGACGGTTCGAAACTTTCGTTTCTCACTCGCCAGGTTCAAGAAGTTTGAATAGGGGCAGCTGTTGCACCCCAAAATTTGCCCTATTTATTTGAGCTATAAGTTAGTGATGACGTTTATTTCGTCATTCAAAAAAATCAAGAAAATAATAAAGGGTTTCCCATCTGAGCGCTTGAGTTTGTGGAGGTTTGATTGATGATTAATTGGCTTATATGTTGAGGTTTTCTTCAATGGATTGTTGTTGTGGTGTTTTGAAATACAAGTGTGGTGGCATAGGAGATTGATTGGTTCATTTACTTTGGTCAATACACTTTGCGGTTCTCATCAAATGTTTGTTACTTCAATCACAATTTAATTGGTATTTTGAGAATTGAAGTTAAGGATTCAAGGTTGTCATTGAAGTTTAGAAGCGAAGGTTTACCAAGTGAACAAAGTTTCATCGAAATGGCGATTTGATTAGAGTTTATTGATTAATATTCAAAGTAATCTAAATCAAAGTTTCGTTCAAAATTCTTTCCAAGGGAGGAATCAAGATTCATTCAAATGTCATTCACTCAAAGTCAAAGTTCAAAGGCTTGAAGCATATTTCTAAATCATAGCAATTCATGTTATTTCCAATTACAAATATGATTCAAGTCCATGTTCATTACAAGAAATTACAAAAGCCCATTTACAAAACTATACAAAAAAAAATCAATTGCCCACTCCATTACAAAAATACCATACAAAAAATAGAAAGACAATCTATATGCAAAATTCCAACCCTGCATCAAATAAACCAAAAACAACAAGTTTAAGTTTCTGCATAATAAAACCGCCAATACATACTTCAAATGGACGGCATCAAAACCAAAAATCAGAAGGAAAACCGACTTGCAACTATTAACAAAAAAAGAAGAATAAATCAGTTCGAAAGAAAAACCGCAAGAGGATTTCACAGCTCAGCAGAGAAACAGAAAATAGTAAAAAAGAGAATTCAAAACAAAAACGCAAGAGAATCGTAACAAAGTTTGCGCTTCAATCTTCAATCTTCATCAACCACAACAGAAGCTTCATCTTCACGCTTCAATTTTCATCATAAAACAGAAAACCTCTTCATCTTCAATCTTCATCGTTCCTCATAACCTTCAACTCTCATCCATAACAGAACTCATCGATTCTGAGAACCTCTCAACCTTCACAGAATTCTTCAACCACAATCATCAAACTCCAAGCTTCAATATCAATCTCTAATCTCTTCCTTCGATCTTCACCAAAGGAAATTCAGTAAAAAAAAGAGAAGAGAGAATAAGAAACCTGTAACAGAATGTAACAAACTCTTCTTCGATTCATCTCTCTCGTTCTCCTTAACCTTCATCGTTCATCACCACAACCGAAGGTTCTCACTATCAGGACGCGTGAATCCACACCTTCATCAATCCACCACCATAACTTTCGGAACCTACAACAACGTCTTCATCGCATCAACATCGCCCTTCATCTTTTCTCAGCATCGTCTTCCACAAGCCATCTGCAGCAAGAACGGCATCCTCTCGGATTAACCTTCACAGATCCACAGAGGCACTCTTCATCTCCATCATCCTCGCAACAATCAGCGACACGATTCACACCTAAGATTTCAACATCAAACTTCAATGAGAGTTCGATCAACAACACAACAACTCAGAAAAAAAATCAAGAAAAAAGAAGAATCAAATTAGAGATGAGTTTGAGGCGAAGAGAAGTGTGACTTGATCGGAGTTAATCGGTTCAGAGATGAGATGATGGCGCGCCGATTTAGTTTTTTTGGAGGTATGCTGTCATCACATTTGCGATGGGAGATAGCGTGAGAGATCGAAGGAAGATGAGTGCGAGTATGAGTTCGATGAGAAGAGGAACGAATGGAGAGAGAGGGATACGTCGCGCTATTGGCTTGCATAGAAGGAGATAAGCTCGCCGGAGAAGAAGAGCCTCCGACGCCGCCGCTGAGTTCGTTGAGGAAGAGAGGGAGAGCGTCTTTCACGTATAAATTCCAATGGTCACAATTTCTACCCTAATCCCCTTTGTTTATTCATTTTCTTGTTTTAATTGAGGTTAACTAGAGTAATTGGAATAATGCAGTGGTTAATTAAGAAAATGTGATTAATTAGGATCCAGTTCTATAATTGATAATAAAACTCTGATGGATCATAGCCTTGGCCCAAAACAAATTACTGTTCATACACCCCCAGGCCCTCCAGCATCCCTTTTTGTTGGCAAAAAACACTCCTTGGGCCAGCAACACCTGGGCCATGCGCCCTTAGCCTTTGCATACACCAGTTTTCTGGCTATTAACACCCCTTGACCCATGTACTATTCTAGTTAGAATTAGTTTTGATTTCGTATTTTCTTAGATGATAAAATGTAACGGTATTTCAATATTCTTAATAGATTTTGTGTTAGCTTTTAGATAGAAAATGCAATACAAAAATATGTAATATCTCTTGCTTGTTAGAATTTAATTGTTTTTTAGTTTTGTTCTATTACTTTTTAGATAGAAATGACATAAAAATCATCTTGTTTTGTTGGAATTTGCATGATAAAAATAATCAAAAACATGTAATGTTTCTTTGTTAGAATTTAATGTCTTGTTCTATTATTCTTTAGATGAAAATGCCATAAAAAACAATTTAATCTTGTTAGACTTTTGTTTTAGAATTTAATTAGGATTTAATTTCTATTATTTTCTATGGCGGGTGCTTGCCTCCTTGTTATCACTGATTTGTTTGTTGAGATGTGCGAGATACTTCGAGAGAGCCTTCGATTGTGATTCGACTTGCTTCGTGTTCCACTTTATTTGTGGGACACAAATTCGCTTCCGGTGCGATTGACTTGCGTCGTGTTCCACTTTATTTGTGGGATACAAACTTACTCCCGATGCCAGTCACCTGATCTCTCATTCATTGAGATGTATATCCCTGTATTGTCTGGCTAGTGTTCTCTTGCAGGTTGCTCGTGTGGTTATGCTCGACGCGTGCCACATGTCGCTGGTAACTTTGCTTGATGATGGTTTTTCACGACGACGCTTTCTGACTTGCTTTGCTTGATGCTAGCTTACGCGAAGTATTTTGGACTTCTCTGCTTACGCTTGCTAGCTCATTGCGGATTTGCTATCCGCTCGGTATTGTCTCCTTGTCCCTTTTACCGCTTTCCGCATCATCCTATAACATGAGAAGTAGGACTTAGACATGCATCTGGCCAAGCCCTCGAAAGAGGCTCTGTTTTTGTTGGTGTGTTTATATTTGTGCTTTGCGGCAGGGAGTCACGGTGTAATAAGTCCTATATGGCACTCCGTTAAGTCCTCATGGAAGGCATGCGGTCAAGGGTTCGTAATCAACCCCCGCCCAGTCTCATCGAGTCTGTTTGGTATGCGCACGCTACACGTTGCTCGCTTCCGAACCAGCACAAGATCTTGTTATCGAGTATGTCAGGTAAAGGGTTCATGCAATCGGACCCCCGTCTTTCCTATAGCTCGCGTCGCTCGACGTTGATGCTCGGTGTACGCACGCACCGTTTTCCTTTACGATCCGTGACGGCTTGGTTGCTGAGAGGGGTCCGCCCTCTTGTCTATGGCCCGATCATTTTCGCGAGGTCTAATGCTTGGTTGACTTGGGTTGAGCTGCTCCCCTTGGCTATGGCGGGACCGCTTTTCTACCATTCGGTCAGTACCGTTGGTTTTGTTTGCTTTACGAGCGGATGCTCGTTTGTGTGATATTATTGTTTGCTTCCCTTTTCCCTCGTAGGTTGATTAGTTTAGTTTAGACTGATACCCTTTGTATGATAACATTAGGTAGCAAGCTTTCCCCCTTAGCTTAGGTCTTCCTCATGCATTCTTTAAAACACAAACCACACTCTTTGATTTTCTTTTCTTAAGAACTTGTTATTTCTGCTCCATTCCCAAGCGTAAGCCTCCAAAGGTCGAGCAGCGGAGTGTGAATGTAACTCGTTCACCTAAAAAACACAAAACAAACGGAAATTAGTTAGCCGAGCTACGGTAGCTCTGATTCTGCAAAACAGATACGTAGGCAGCGGGGTAGGGCTACGTATATTCATTTTGATTATATTCATTTTGATTTTGTTGTTGTTATTGGTGTTGTTGTTGTATTTGATGATGATGAGGAGGAGGAGGAGGAACATTCAGAATTTGTCAACAAATTTGATGCTTCATAGATTAAAACGAGAAAAAAAAAACAGGTTAACACTAAAATTATGTAAACAGTACTTTATCCCTCAGGTTTTGTTAAAACCGAGGTAAAAAGTAGCGTAGTTTTGAAAACCCTAAAAATGCAATTGTTGGGGATCAAACACATGACCAATGTCACGTTTCCCCTTGATTATTCAAAATGCAGTTGTTGGGGATCAAACCCAATTCCAATGTGCATGACAAAAGTAAATAAATCTATTACATGTTCATAACAAACGAAAACAAATGAAAATTACTCAGTAATACAAAATCAGACTACTAAAGCGATAAAAAAACATTATAGTAATGTTTGCGTGTGTCGTGCCATTCAGTCTTCCTCATCATCAATTTCATCTTCATCATTGCCTTTTGGTTCTTCTTCATCTTCTTTTTTCAGAACCCAGTGTTCCACTCCCACTAGTATGATCACTATCACACTCACAATGGAATGGCCTATTAGTGGGCTATTGTAAATAGCTACCAAAATTGTCTTGAGTGGGAACTGGCTCAAAAGGATCATGTGGATCTTGTATCCATGATTGCAACCTATTCAAATAATTGTTAAAAGATAACATACCTCGGTGATATGCCTCAAGGACATCCCACCCTTAAGAGAAGCTCGTTGTCATAGAAGGATCCACGCTATCAAATCTATCTCCTTTGTGTTTAGGATATCCACGTACAACGGGTGGCTCTTGTGGTGGTGGTGGCACCTTCTCTCTATGACTTATGCAGTGGCGTGCGATGAATGCTTCATCCAAATTAGCTACTTACATAGGGTGGTGATGATCGGGTAGGTCAACACCATGATGCTTACACAACCCCGTGATTAAATTGAGGAATTTAAGAGCATGCCTATTTGGGGATTCCATAATTTTTCAGATTTTGTTAGAGATAACTTGGGCATTATTCACTTGCTTCCTTTTATTATATATCAGATAAGTTGTGCAGTTTTCAAGGTTGTAGAACAAGTATTACTTAATAGTATAACATTTTTGACTAGGATTGTCAACTAAATTGGTGATCGGATAGTTAGGTCAAATCTTTTAAAATGAATATGAAGTTTGGTTTGTCCCAGGTGGTATGTTTTCCCTGGTTCTCAGATATCAGTGGCTATCTTATCATATATTTAGTTTCCTTTTGTCAATTATATGGAAAATGGGTCTAACTTCCTATGGTGTGCCATATAGTTGTCTTCGACGTATATATGGATGGCATCCTTATCATATAGGACTTATTTGCCTCGTACCCAAGAAATTATAGCTAATGGTGCTTCATCATTTGGTTTAGCGTTTGTATAAAACTCCTTAACTCACTACTACAAAAATGGTCTTTTACCGTGGTTAGTAAAGATATATCATCACATGTGATAAACTGTGGTAACTTAGAATATAGAAGTATATGCCCTCTTTACCACCACGAGCTACCAACCGTGGTAAAAACATAGTAGCGTGTAGCATATAATTATGGCTGTATAAAAAAACTGCACTAAAATGTTAAGGTCAGGGGTTTGATACCCAACACCTGCATTTTGGAAAATTTCTAAAACATTTCACCGCGATTGTTTCTTCCCATCATAGTGAAAGACTTAGCACACAACATATCACCACGAATATAGATTCAATCATGGTGATAGTATACTTGAGTTTATTATAACTTATGTGGGATGCTTATTTTACCAAATGCTCACTAAACATATAACCTTTGAATCTGATTTAGAAATCAATATCATGAAAAAGTTAAGTTATATTAAAAGAACAAGTTAGACTAATCAGTGTTCTACGATATTTATACAACCCATTATCTGCATTTTACTCTTTAACAATTTTAATATATTTCAATGCTTATAATTCTTATACTAACACTTCCTTCACTACTAGTTTATTTTGTAAAGTATTAATTACTTTGCAAATAAAAATAGTAGTGGCAGAAGTGATGATAGAAGAACCAGAAGCATTGAACCAAGTTCTAACCGTTAAATAGTAAAATACAATATGGGCTGCAAAAAGTTCGTAAAGTATTAATAAGTGTAAGTTATTTCCCAATATAACATAATATCTCATATTATTATTTTTAATTAAATTTGAAACGCAAATAAAACTAGTGATGGCAGAAAAACCAGAAGCATTGAACCAATTTCGAACCGTTAAATAGTAAGATACAATATGGGCTGCAAAAAGCTCGTAAAATATTGATTAGTGTAAGTTATTTCTCAATATAACATAATATCTCATATTACTATTTTCTAATTAAATTTGAAAGGTTGTGTAGTTAGTGAAGGAATGGTAAACACTCAAACCGCATATGATATAATGAACTCATCTTCTTGAACATATTGGCTGAACAAAATGAAAGTTGCTACGTATTAGAAATAGAATTAACAATAACACAAACAACAACGTTCATCAACAAAAACATCAACATACTTCAACAAAACTTCTAAGATAACACAAACAACAACATTTATCAACAAAAAAACGTATTTTAACAGAAACAACAACTTTTCTTAATAAAAGAACAACATACCTCCATACAGTGTCGAAGCCAGAAATTTTAGGCAGCTTGGGCAAAAACTTTACACCATTAATTATTCATCTGTTTTAATTTTCACACACTATTTTTACTAATTTTGTCCCTGATTTTGTCTAAAAATCGACTATTAAATTGGGGGGAGTATAAAGAAAATAAGGGTTGAGCTCGGGAGCCTGCCCGGGCTAGCTGGGCCTTGGCTCCGCCCCTGCCTCCATAAAAACATCAACATACCTAATAAAAAACATCTACAATATCACAAACAACAATACTTATCAACAAAAATAACAACTTACCTTAACATAAACAACAAGCTACTTAACAAAAAAACAACACACCTCAACAAAAACATCAAAAACCTAATAAAAATACTGTACACTAGATTCAAGCTACTGCCCCCATAAGGACCGTCTGATCTAACTAAATGATATCCTACAATTCTTGTCGGACGAAGTTGGATTAGTTTTAACTACCTCCCATATATAAACCATATCATGTGCCATAATGTGTATTCACTCATTCTCACTCTTGCAAATTACATCTCTGACATCAATAACTTATGCGTTGGAGTGCTAATTTTGCAGGTCTACCTCCACTTCAAACTCGTACCGCTACACCAAAGGAGCTTCTTTCTATCACACCATCGATCACTCGCTATTTAACAAAACATCATAAATATATACAATAAACAAGACAAACTAGATTGGATTCATATTATCTTAAATGTGTGTGATCGATGGAGTTTATCTTATCTCAAAACACCATTCTTCATAAATCGACAATAATAATTAATACACTCTTATGTGTTTGCAAAAATAATTGATACACAATAATACCTTAAAAATCGAAATTAAATTAAATTATTTTTTAATTATACAAATTAACACTATTTGAATTATATTCGATTTAATATTATTTATTTTAAATTATTAATATCATTTAGATAATTTCTTATTTAATATTCATACTTATAAATTTTTTTAATATGCATTTCCCTTTAAATTATATCATGTTTCAATTATTTTATATAGTTTAAAAAGTAGATTGTATGAGAAAATAAAATCATAAAATTATTTTTTATTAATAATATTTAAAAAATATATTTAGAATATTAGGAAAAAAACTCTCTCATGTTCGAGAAAGCTCTTCATAATTCCAGCATGTCTAAATGTGGCTGACATGTCACTTTTCTTTCCTTTCCTTCAAAATGTAAGCACTTGATACTTCATGAATCATCACGAACATTACCTTTTATAACCAAAGCACCCGCCACAACAATATATACACTCACACACCGTTTCTGGTTTCTCATCACCGAGACAATAACAAATACGACCAACAAACAAAAACAATTTCTTTTGCTGTTCCTATTTTCTGAATAATAATCACTATGTCGATAATTCCAAGAGTCTTTGGTACAGGACGAAGAACCAACGTATTCGATCCATTTTCTCTAGACTTATGGGATCCATTCCACAACTTCCCACTCGCAACATCCGCCACTGGAACCACCAACGAGACGGCAGCTTTCGCTAACGCACATATTGATTGGAAGGAAACACCGGAGGCTCACGTGTTCAAGGCTGATCTACCGGGAGTGAAGAAGGAAGAAGTGAAGGTTGAAATAGAAGAAGATCGTGTGCTCAAGATAAGCGGAGAGAGGAAAATTGAAAAGGAAGACAAGAACGACACTTGGCATCGTGTTGAGCGTAGTCAGGGGAGTTTCCTCCGCCGTTTCAGGTTGCCGGAAAATGCGAAGGTGGATCATGTGAAGGCTGCTATGGAGAATGGTGTGCTTACTGTTACTGTTCCTAAAGAGGAAGTTAAGAAGCCTGAAGCTAAGCCCATTCAGATTACGGGCTGAGTCCTTATCCTAACTATTCCCGTTCCTTTTGATGTTTGTGTGTGTCTCTAAATAAAATATTAAAATAAAATAATTAATAATAATGGTGTTCCTTTTGATGTTTGTGTGTGTCTCTAAATAAAATGTTAAAATAAAATAATTAATAATAATGGTGTTAGTAGTGTTCCAGCTTTAGGAGATTGGGACATGTATGTATGTTCTTGGCTATTACAATAATGTAGCAGTTTGTGAGTGTTATGTTCTCTTATCTTTAGTGTGTATGCAAAGAGCTTTTCTTGAATATATGAAAGTTTCTTCTGATTAAGCTGTATTTATGAGTTGACTCTTTTGTTCTGTTTCAACGTTGTTTTGGTGAAATACTGTTTACGTTTCAGGGGATATCAAAATTCAGATGTTTCTACATTTTTTAAATTATTATATGATGATAATCAAATAGAGGATAAATCAAAACTCGTCATAATGATACGGAGATTAACCTATTTAATTTAATGAGTAGGGTACCTTTAATTTAATGAGTAGGGTATATTTAACTCTCAATTTAATGAATAGAGTAGTCTGGACTAACAACTATCATTTTTTAAAAAATTTAAATTTAACTTGCCACAAATAAAGGTTGGGATTTTCAAAAAGGTGGTGGTAAGTTTAAAACAGAGATTGTGTGGGAAGTCGTTTTCTTTTTGCGACAATTAGGAGTTATACTTTAATTTTCATGCTCGGACAATTAGTCCTTTAAATAAGAGTTATGCTCTAATTCATTTGTTAGATGAATAATTGTTCTTGAGAGTTTCAACAATATTTAAGAGTGAAGTGATCATTCTTCTTTTTCAAGTGCGGGTTGAAACGGTTAATCTTCTTTTCACGAATAAGTTTCAATTATTTGAGTTCAATTTTGATTTAACGGGATAATCAAATAACCTCTAAGATTTTAAATCTCAAACCAAGGAAGATTTTTACTATCGGTTAATTCAACCAAATTTGGTTTTAACAAGATAAACTATAACCTTTGAGATTTTTACCAGGCTAAAAAGGAACTGATCACACAATTTTTAACTAAAACTTTTATCGTGTTTAGCTTCTAACAATATATATAATCCTTATTTGAACATTATTAAACCAAGGTGTTCATAAGACATTGCCTTGGTGAATTTTACAATTCTACCCTTTCAAAAATATAACATTATCCTCACAAAAATAGTTTACTTACAAAAGCAATTAGAGAGTGTGTGAAAGAGGGAAGTGTAAATAAAATAAACGTTTCTGGATGATTTGAAATGTGAAATGAGGTCTCTATTTATAAGTAAAAGGAGTTCCCAAAACAGAATTCTCATTTAATTATTGTTATCGTTGGCTAATCGATTAGCACTTTAGTCTAATAGATTAGATTATGAAAAATATCCGTTGGGGGTCATTCTAAAAGGAAATAATATATATCTAGCCGTTGTACATCATTGAGGCGCAGTCTTAATAATTTGGGGCTTAAGTTTGAAATGATCTAATCGATTAGCAAAATGACCTAATCGATTAGTTTAGTCAAATATTTCCTTCTAACTATTTCCACTGCTCCTAAGTCATCTGACAGAACTTTAAGACACTTTGAAAAGTGTTTTAGTGTGTGTGCACGCTTATAGCCATATACATTTACGAAAAAGTCATTCGCTTTTACAGAAGGTCACTCACTTACTAACCTAGGAGATTAACTCCTTTTACACGCCACTTGCCAGATATTATATTTTGTGTTGACATTGCTTGAGGTTACATGAGGCTTTTAGATAAATCACCTTGTTTTCCTTCTTTGAATAGTTAAGTTTATCAAACTATTTTACTTGGGTTTGTATCTCAAACCGCTTATGCTTGACTTATCATAAGTTATCTTTATGGTTGACTTTATAGGTGCCTTTACAATTGTCATCATAGTTGTTATCATAGTTGTCATCATCAAAAGATGATGCCTTGGTTAAATGTATATTACCTGCAAAACAAGGTTTCACATCTATTACTATGTTTGTCTTACTTGAAAGGTAATTCACTTTCACTACCTCATATTTAGCTTCTTTTGATCAAAGAGATACTTTAAAGCTTTGTGATCACTGAATGTTTCTAATTGAACACCATATAAACAATGTCTCACAATGCAAAAACAATTACGACTAATTCCAAATCATGAGTATGATTATTCTTTTCATGGGATTTAATATGTGGAGAGGTGTAAGCTATTATGTTTCTCCCTTTCATTAGCTCACATCCTAATCCCTTCAATGAAGGATCACAATATACTTCATACTTTTGCATTGGATATGAAATGAACAATAATAGTGTAGTTGTCTGTTTTTCTTTCAACTTCACAAAAATCTTCTAACATTCTTTGTCACATAAAATTAGAGAATCCTTCTTGGTTAAACTATTCAAATGTCTATGGAAAGACTATCATAAAGAATCTTCTGTAGTATCATACTATTCTCAAGAAACGTCTGAGTTTAGCTACATTATTGGGTTTGTCCTAGTTCATGACAACTTTTACTTCGGTTTACTAAACTTTTACTCCTCCTTAATGATTACATGACCAAAATTTAGAATCCATGACCATGAAAAAAGATTAGGATTAGAAATTGTATTATAAATGATATATTATGATGATTATACAAGTGAATAACTTGATGAAACCTGATTAGTGGTTGAGGCTTGAATTGAGGAAGCCAAATTTGACTATTGGAGCCAGGTAACCAGTTGCTCATATTGAGCTTAATAAATTGGCACACTATTACTTGCAGAAGAAGCTACCTGAGTCTCATCTACTTGTTGAGAATATGCAATGTTCTCAACCTGACTTGCATTTACATATAATTTATTCTTGTTGAATTTGGAATGATCATGCTTTATAGGAAAAATCAATAGTATGACCACTTTTATGAAAAAATGTGCATACCCTACAAGAGTTCTTGAAATTTGGTCTATGTGCAAAATTAACCAAAATGGAATTATCCTTAAGTGGTACTAAATTCTTATGGTTAATTTCTTCTTGAACCACAACGAAGTATATTCGATTAATGGATGGCAAAGGATCCATGAGTAAAAATTGTGTTTTATCCATAAAAAAGGTATCATTCAGACCTGTGAGAAATTGAATGGCTTGATCTTCAAGCATGTATTCTTGATCATTTCAAAAATCAAATTGCTTCAACAATTGTCTTTCATGAAAATTAATGCATTAAATGTTTGAAATAATTTGTGTAGACGATTTTCAAAGACTGATTGTGTTGGGATTTCTACACCTTGTTCATTAATTAACAATTAGAAATAAAAATTTGTGATCAATTACGGAGTATTTTCTTGAACTGAAAGGACTATGGGAAAAGCTCAATTATCATTATCCATTATTAATATGCACTTGCATTCATAGATGTTGTTGTCACACTTAACTTTAGCTAATCTAGATAAGGCTTCTAAAAACTTAAAACAACCTTGAATATGACAAGCCAAGATAAAATAAAATAGCCAACATAAATTACAAATCATAATTGTTGTCCATCTTCATGCTTCATACTTCCAGCACCTGAGTTTATGTTCAACATAAGAAGATCTTCAACAAATTTGGTATTGGGGTTTATGTTCAACATAAGGGCATCTATTCTTATGTAAAAAACTAAGTATGACGGAGCTTGCCCTCAAAGGTGAGGGAACCTAGGAAACTTGATGTTATTGTGACTGACTTTGAGGATTTGGAAGTAGTGGGCTAGGAACTTTGTTCCAAGAGAGTGTCTGACTTATCCCTTTTGCGGGACCCCCTTTGTATGTCTTATCCAGTGATGGATTAGTTCATGAATCTCTTTATCTGAGATCTTGAGGCCTATTTATAGAATGGGTTATGCTCTTATTGAATAGTCATAATCAATACCCATCATGACGTTTCTTACTTTTGTGTTTGAGCATTTGGAAGTATCTTGCTTGTGTGCTTGAGCATTTGTAATCAGAGTTGGTTGTAGTGAAAATATCTTAGAAATGCAAGGGGACTAGACTACTCCTGATTTGTATGAGGAACCAAGATATATTGCTTGTGTTATTTATCTTTACCTCTGAACCTTTATTCTGCTGCTATCATCAGACTCTGAATCAGATGACAACCTTGTGTTCATAATTTGATAAGAGATTTTATATAGTAAAGGAAGAAAAAGTTAACACAATTCAACCGCCTTCTTGTGTTTTTCTCACCTTCAGTCTTTTTATTATCTACATAACTCGTCTAATTGCTTAGAATTTTTTTGCTATTTCTTGTATAATTTCAAGTCTTTTAATCCGTTCATAATCTTTGTTTTACATAAAGGCCTTTTTTTTCTTCTATACAATTATTCATAGAGAGTCATTCCTAGAACGAAATGGTAATAGTTATAATATGAAAATTCAAATAAGAGTATGTGTTTCTTCCTATTTTATCCATCTTTTAGACTGCAGGCTCAAACCCTATCTTCTAAAATCTATATTGTTCTTTCTGTTTGTTTTTCAGTCAGATAATGATGTGACGTGCTAACATTAAATTTAGTGTGTAAAACTCACTAAAATTTTCTCCAAAATTTTAAAGTAAATTTTAGATTCCGATCACACACTATGCTCTCTGGTATCTCATGGAGCTTCCAAATTTATGATATAAACAAGTCTACCTAAAAATTCACCAACTTAGTTAATCTGTCAACAATGACACAAATTGAATCATAACCAACTAACTACTTATGACCCCACAATCATATGATGTAACATTAATATAAAGATCTCTAAAATCTACATAAATTTAACACTTATGCATCAGGAGTTCTGACTTGTACAAAAATTTCCAACCTAAGGAATCTATTACTATGTTCGTCTTACCTGAAATATACTTCTCATTCATTTTCTCATATTTAACTCCTTTTGATCAAAGAGATACTTTAAAGTTTTGTGATCACTGAATGTTTCTAATTGAACACCATATAAACAATGTCTCATAATTGCGGCTAATTCTAAATCACGAGTATGATTATTCTCTTCATGGGATTTAATATGTCGAGAGGTGTAAGCTATTCTTTTTCCACCTTACATTAGCTCACATCCCAATCCGTTCAATGAGGAATCACTATATACTTCATACTTTTGCGTTGGATATGACATGAACAATAATAGTGTAGTTGTATGTTTCTCTTCCAACTTCACAAAAATCTTCTCACATTTTTAGTCTTATAAAATTAGAGTATTCTTCTTATTCAAACTAGTCAAAGGTAAGGTTATTTGAAAGAATATCATAAAGAATCTTCTATAATATCCTGCTAGTCTCAAGAAGCGTTTGACTTCAGCTACATTCTTGGGTTTTTCTTAGTTCATGACAACTTCTACTTCAGATGGTTAAAATTTTACTCCTCCTTGAATGATGACATGATCAAAATTTAGAATCCATTAGCATGAAAGAAGATTATGGCTACAAATTGTATTACACATGATAGGTAAAGGTGATTCAACAAGCGAGGGACTTGACGAAACCTGATTAGTGGTTGAGGCTTGAATTGAGGAAGCCTAATTTGACTGTTGGAGCAAGGTAATCTGTTTCCCATACTGAGCTTGATAAATTGGTCTAATATTACTTGCAAAAGAAACAACCCGAGTCCCATCTACTTGTTTAGATGATGTAGTGTTCTCAACCTGACTCGCATTCATAGATGATTTGTTCTTGTTGAATTTGGGATGACCATGCATTTGAAAGAAAAATAAACAGTATGACCACTTCTATGACAAAATATGCATACCTTAGAAAAGTTCTTGAAATCGTTGAAACTTCATTTAATCTTGATATTTGGTCTATGTGCAACATTAACCAAATGGAAGTATCCCGGACTAAATTCTTATGGTTAGTTTCGTCTATAACTAAAAAAGAGTAGATTTGATTAATGAATGGCAAAAAAAAATTGAATGGCTTGATTTTCAAGCATGTATTCTTGAGCATTTCAAAAATTAAATCGAGCATTTTTTTCTCTAAACTAAAATATATTTCAAAATTCATAATATTTTTTAAAACAGAAAACAATTAATAAAAATAATTTTATAAAAAATAGGATATATGATTAATAATAATAATAATAATAATAGTATAGTAAAGTGAAAAATAAAACCCAATTTTCCAAGGTTGTCTTCATAATTCCAATCTAGCTGGCATGCCACTTTGCAGAATACTCTCCACCTTTCTTTAGTTTTCTTCAAAATGTGGCACTTGCTTGATCTTTCACGAAGCACCGCGAACAACACCTTTAATGACTATAACATGTCCTACAAACTATATATACTTACACACATTGCCAATTCTTCATCATCCAAAAAACCAACAAACACATTAAACAAACCAAAGCACTCTCGCTTTTACTACTACTATTATTCTTTCTATTTTCTGAATAATCACTATGTCGATAATTCCAAGTGTGTTCGGCACAGGACGAAGAACCAACGTATTCGATCCATTTTCTCTAGACTTATGGGATCCATTCCACAACTTCTCACTCGCAACATCCGCCACCGGAACCACCAACAACACGGCGGCTTTTGCTAACGCACACATTGACTGGAAGGAAACACCGGAGGCTCACGTGTTCAAGGCTGATCTTCCGGGAGTGAAGAAGGAAGAAGTGAAAGTTGAAATAGAAGAAGATCGTGTGCTCAAGATAAGTGGAGAGAGGAAAATTGAAAAGGAAGACAAGAACGACACTTGGCATCGTGTTGAACGTAGTCAGGGGAGTTTCCTCCGCCGTTTCTGGTTGCCGGAAAATGCTAAGGTGGATCATGTGAAGGCTGCTATGGAGAACGGTGTGCTTACTGTTACTGTTCCTAAAGAAGAAGTTAAGAAGCCCGAAGCTAAGCCCATTCAGATTACGGGCTGAGCCCTTATCCTAAGTATTGCTGTTCCCTTTGATGTTTGTGTCTCTTAATAAAATGTTAAAGTAAAATAATTAATAATAATGGTGTGTAGTGGTGTTCCAGCTTTAGGAGATTGAGACATCTATGTATGTTCTTGGCTATGACGATAATTTAGCAGTTTGTGAGTGTTATGTTCTCTTATGTTTAGTGTGTATGCAAAGATTTTTTTTTGAATATGAAAGTTTCTTCTGATTTAGCTGTATTCATGAGTTGACTCTTTTGTTCTGTTTCAACTTTGTTTTGGTGAAATACTGTGTAAATTTCAGGTGATATCAAAATTCAGCTGTATTTAACATGTTTCCACGTGACGATAATCAAATAGAAATAGAATATATAATTCTTAATTTAATGTCTATGGTAGACCGGATCATCAACTATTATTTTTTTAAAATTTATATTTAATTTGCGATAAATAAAGGTTGATATTTTCGAAAATGTGGTGGTGAGTTTAAATCATCTTCCTGAGACGATTAGTCCTTTAAAAAGAAATTAGACTCTAATGTTACTTATTGAACTTGAGATTTTCCACACAAGAGAGAGTCAAATAACTTCATAGCAATTAGTCTTCAAGTTCTAAATATTTGAAATCAACTTTGATTTAACAGGATAATCAAATAACCTCTTAGATTTTAATTTGGCTAGTCTCAAACCAAAACAGATTTTTAATATCGGCTAATCTTCAACCAAATTTGGTTTTAACAAGATAAACCATAACCTTTGAGATTTTAACCAAGCTAATCTCAAACCTAGGAAGAAATTAACATCGGTTAATCTTCAACTTAAAAAGGAACTGATCACACAATTCTCAATCAAAACTTTTATCGGGTTTAGCTTCTAACCACATATATAATTCTTATTTGGACATTATTCAAGTAAGGTGTTCATAAGACATTGCCTTGGTGAATTTTACAATTCTACCCTTTCAAAAATACAACATTATCCTCACTCACAAAAGAAGTTTTCTCACAAAAGCAATTAGAGAGAGTGTGAGAGAAGGAAGTGTAAAAAAAAACGTTTCTGGATGATTTGAAATGTGAAATTAGGCCTCTATTTATAAGCAAGAGGAGTGCCCAAAACGAAATTCTCATTTAATTATTTTTCCCGCTGGCTAATCGATTAACACTTTAGTCTAATCGATTAGATTATGAAAAATAGTCGTTGGGGGTCATTCTAAAAGGAAAGAAAATATATCTCGCCATTGTACATCATTGAGGCGCAGTTTAAATAACTTGTGGCTTAAGTTTGATCTGATATAATTGATTAGCAAAATGACCTAATCGATTAGTTTGGTCAAATAATTCCTTCTAACTATTTCCACTGCTTCTAAGTCATTTGGCACAACTTTAATACATTTTTGAAAATGTTTTCTTTTGGTTAAGGTATTTGAAAAGTGTTTTAGTGTCTGTGCGCACGCTTATAGGCATATACTTTTATGAAAAATCCATTCACTTTTATAGAAGGTCACTCACTTACTAACCTAGGAGATTAACTTCTTTTACACGCCATTTGCCAAATATTATCTTCTGTATTTACATTACTTGAGGTTACATGAGGCTTTTAGATAAAGCACCTTATTTTCCTTCTTTGAATAGTTAATTTTATCAAACCATTTTACTTGGGTTTGTATCTCAAACCCCTTAGGCTAGACTTATCATCAATTGTCTTTATGATTAACTTATAGGTGCCTTTACAGTTGTCATTATAGTTGTCATCATAGTCGTTATCATAGTTGTCATCATCAAAAGAACATGTCTTGGTTAAAGGTATATTACATGCAAAACAAGGTTTCACATCTATTACTATATTTGTCTTACTTGAAAGGTAATTCACTTTCACTACCTCATATTTAGCTCCTTTTGATCAAAGAGATACTTTAAAGCTTTGTGATCACTGAATGTTTCTAATTAAACACCTTATAAACAATGTCTCACAATGCAAAACAATTACGACTAATTCCAAATCATGAGTATGATTATTCTTTTCATTGGATTTAATATGTCTAGAGGTGTAAGCTATTATTTTTCCACCTTGCATTAGCTCACATCCTAATCCCTTCAATGAGGCATCACAATATACTTCATACTTTTGCATTGGATATGAAATGAACAACAATAGTGTAGTTGTCTGTTTCACTTTCAACTTCACAAAAATCTTCTCACATTCTTAGTCCCATAAAATTAGAGAATCCTTCTTGATTAAACTATTCAAAGGTCTATTTCAAAGAATATCATAAAGAATCTTCTATAGTATCTTACTAGTCTCAAGAAACGTTTGTGTTTAGCTACATTATTGGGTTTGTCCTAGTTTTGTCCTAGTTCATGACAACTTCTATTTTGGCTTACTAAATTTTTACTCCTCCTTAATGATTACATGATCCAAATTTAGAATCCATGAGCATGATATATTAAGGCGATTCTACAAGTGAATGACTTGATGAAACCTGATTAGTGGTTGAGGCTTGTATTGAGGAAGCCAAATTTGAATGTTAGAGCAAGGTAATCAGTTGCTCATACTGAGCTTAATAAATTGGTACACTATTACTTGCAGAAGAAGCTACCTGAGTCTCATCTACTTGTTGAGAAGATGCAGTGTTCTCAACCTGACTTGCATTCACATATGATTTGTTCTTGTAGAATTTGGGATGACCATGTATTTGATAGCAAAAAACAATAGTATGACCACTTCTTTGAGAAAATGTGCATACCCAGAAAGAGTTCTTGAAATTGTTAAAACTTCATTTATTCTTGAAATTTGGTTTATATGCAACTTTAAGCAAAATGGAATTATCTCAAGTGGTACTAAATTCTTATGGTTAGTTACTTCTTGAACCACAAGAGAGTATATTCGATTAATGGATGGCAAAAGATCCATGTGTAAAACTTAATTTTTAACAACAAAAAAAGGTATCATTCAGACTTGTAAGAAATTGAATGGCTTGATCTTCAAGCCTGTATTCTTGAGCATTTCGAATATCAAATTGTTTTAACAGTTATTTTTTATGAAAATGCATTGAATGCTTGAAATGATTTGTGTGAACGATTTTCAAAGACGGGTTGTGTTGGGATTTCTACACCTCGTTCATTAATAATCAATTAGAAACAACATTTTGAGATCAATTATGGAGTATTTTCTAGAATTGAAAGGATTATGGGAAGAGCTCAATTATCATCGTCCATTATTAATGTGCACTTGCATTCAAAGATGTCGTTGTCACACTTAACTTTAGCTAACCTATATAAAACTTCCGAAAACTTAAAACAACTTTGAATCGAAAGATATGTAAGTCGACCCACATCTATAAACACCTCTAAATATTTACATTGGCGATTAAAATATATATATTTTCAAATTCTCTCTTTTAATTATTGTCAATATTTAATTCTTTTAAATTGTCGTTATGGAAGAATTTAATAATTTAAATTTATTTTTTTAATTTGTTGATATTATATTTTTTAAAAATTAAATTAGTTTTCACTGTTTTTAGAAAGTTTCTAAAAGATTTTCCCATAAACTAAAACGTATTTTAAAATTCATAATATTTTTTAAAATGGAAAACAATAAATAAAAATAATATTATAAAAAATAGGATATATGAAGAATATATAATAAAGGGAAGAAAAAAACAAAGTCCCAGTGTTCCAGAAAGATCTTCATAATTCCAACTAGCTGGCATGCCACTTTGCAGAACACTCTCCACCTTTCTTTAGTTTTCTTCAAAATGTGGCACTTGCTTGATCTTTCACGAAGCACCGCGAACATCACCTTTAATAGCCATAACATCCTACGCAACTATATATACTTAACACACCATTGCCAATTCCTCATCATACAAATAATCAACAAACACATTCAACAAGCCAAAGCACTCTCGCTTTTACTTATCTTCTGAATAATCACTATGTCGATAATTCCAAGTGTGTTCGGTACAGGACGAAGAACCAACGTATTCGATCCTTTTTCTCTAGACTTGTGGGACCCATTCCAGAATTTCCAGCTGGCCAGACCCGCCACCGGAACCACCAACGAGACGGCGGCTTTCGCCAACGCACACATTGACTGGAAGGAAACACCGGAGGCTCACGTGTTCAAGGCTGATCTTCCGGGAGTGAAGAAGGAAGAAGTGAAGGTTGAAATAGAAGAAGATCGTGTGCTCAAGATAAGCGGAGAGAGGAAAATTGAAAAGGAAGACAAGAACGATACTTGGCATCGTGTTGAACGTAGTCAGGGGAGTTTCCTCCGCCGTTTCAGGTTGCCGGAAAATGCGAAGGTGGATCATGTGAAGGCTGCTATGGAGAATGGTGTGCTTACTGTTACTGTTCCTAAAGAGGAAGTTAAGAAGCCGGAAGCTAAGCCTATTCAGATTACAGGTTGAACCATTGTTCTTACTATATTTTGATGTTTGTGTGTCTAATAAAATGTTAAAATAAAACAAATAATAATTGTATCAGTATGTAGTGGAGTTCCAGTTTTAGGAGATTGAGAGACATGTATGGACTTGGCTATTACAATTGTGTAGTAGTTTGTGAGTGTTATGTTCCCTTATGTTTAGTGTGTATACAAAGAGCTTTTTTTAGTATGTCAAAGTTTCTTTTGATTAACCTCTTTTTATGAGTTGACTCTTATGTTCTCTTTCAACTTTTTTTGTGTGGATGAAATACAGTGTACTTCAAACATTTCAGGTGATATCAAAATTCAGCTGTATTTAACATGTTTCCAATTTATTTTTTTTTTGAAAGCCAAATAAATTAAATCAAACAAGCATAAGCCATGCTTACACAAAACATAGTCCAGTTCAGTACGATACAGGAAAAATCCAAACATTTCAATTCCTCTAAAATAAACACACTCCAAAATTACTAACTCTCCAAACTACTCTCTCCAAAATCGCAATAAACCAACACAAATCATTAAGATTTCCACCTTCTTATTATTGTCTAGCAAAAGTCTTGACCGAGAAACCTGCTGCGTCGTACCACTAGATAAATTTATCTACAAATATCCTTCTTATGATTGATTTATTTAGGTTGTCTAATCAATTATCCTAATCGATTAGAGCATTCATTAGGTCCATAGATTGTTTCTAAATTTATACCATGTGTTGGCCTATAAATAAAGACATTCTCCAAGACTTTTTCACATAGAAAACAAGAATAAACATCACTTTTCATTTCTGTTATCATTTCTCTGAAGATAATTTAGTGAAAATCTTCATAATGATTCTTAAGCGTAACCCGGTTAAAAGCTCTAATGATTTGAGATCCCGGTTAAAAGCTCTAATGATTTGAGATCAGTCTGGTTAAAATCTTTCTTGGCTCCTGAGTTTAGCATGGTGTAAGAGGTCAATGGGTTCAATATCAACACGGTAAAAATCCCGATTTGGTTTATATTCAGGCTGTGTAAAACTATGGTTCGACTCAGAGGATAGTCAACTAAAAACTCCTTCTTGGTTCGAGATTAACCCATGAAAAATATATGTTTGGCTTAGAGACTTATCACTATAAGCCTTGTTCGGTGTTTGGTAAGAAGTTAACCTAAAATTTTCTTTCCTTGTATAAGGAGGCTTATAGGTACATCCTTCTAAAAGCTCTCAAATTTAAGTGAATACTCTCAAGAATAATTCTTGAGTACGGAAGTCGGTCTTCTTACCTAAACCTGTATAATTTTATGATGTTATTTCTTCTCCCTTAAATCCTTTACTTTTCAATATTTTTCTTCCCTTTGGTTTTCCGCTACTTATTAACTCACAATATTTTCAAAATCTGATTTTATAAACGGTTTTGTTTTAAACCATAGTTTTTCAAATGTCCCCCATTCTTCCACCTCTTGTTTATGAAGTTGCATGTCGAACACAAAAATGGAGCGGTGGATCGAAAACCTCCCTAAGAAAAAGAAGCTTCCCAGAGTCAACAAACTACACCTTAACAGCAAACACATGAACAAGAAGCTCCTTCAAATTTAGATGAATTCGATTATGAGATACCTATAACTACTCATAGTGAAGCTCTCCTCCACACCATCATCAAAGAGCAGAAAAAAACAAATAAGAAGATTGACTACTTGAAGCGGAAGCTCGCTGAGACCGGAATGCCCATGCCATCTGGGTTGTTTAGTGATGATGATGAGAATACTGAGTAGTCATTTCTTTCTTGCTTTAGTTTTTTGTTACTCGTTTTACTTCTTTTTGTTCAATAATTTTCCTTTGTAATTGTTTCCATTTAATGAATAGACTTAATTGCAACTTTAGTCCCCCTATTTTGTCTTTTTCTTGATTTTGATCCCTCTATTTTATAAACCACTATTTTAGTCCCTTTTATAAGTTTTTCGTGCAATTTTCGTCCCCCTATTTTGCTTTTTTCTGCAAAATTAGTCCTTATTTTTGTCTCTTTTTCAATAGAAAATTCAGAAGAGAGACCAAAATCGTGGTTTTGAAAATGAGGGGATCAAAATCGAAAAAAAGATAAAATAGAGGGACCAAAATTGCAATTAAGCCTAATGAATAATGATTATTTTGGCTATTAAATATATTTGTGTTTGATTGCTTATGACCTAGAATTTGCATACTTTTCCCGCCTTTTAGGTATTTGTTTATGTTTTTCTCCTTTTTTATTATTCTAAAGAGGGAGAAGTATACTCTTAGGAGGAGGTTATACTCTCTTTATATATGTGAGAGGGAGTTAACCAGTTCAATTTTTTAACCATGTTTCACTAATTTTCTACCTCCTTAATAGATGTGCTTAAAAGTACAAATGTTTGCAACCGTAAGATAATCATAATGGTTTTAATGATGACAACACTGTATGTCCAATGAAATTATATAAAGACTTCATGAGTCAAGAAGAAGCAATGATCAATATGTTCTATTAGGATCTAGATGTTCCTTATGAGACTAAGATGTCAAGCCACATTCAATGATGACAATACCTAAGGATAAACAACATTTACTAAAGTGAATGGTGGTTTACTAGCCTACAATATATGATGACGACATCTATCAAAAAATATATATCAAACCTCATCAATTAAAAGAGTCATGTCCTATATGTAACACTAAATCAATATGGAACCAAGCAAGGGATTTAGAAACTTCAAGGTTGTGAAAGAGAGAAAGTGTGAATGCTCACTAAGTCTTGTGTTTGAGTAAATAGTTAAGTGTAACTGTACGAGAGTAATTCTTGAATTACTAAGGCAAGTCACTCAAGAAAAATAAAATTATTTAAACTTCTCATAATTCGCTAAAACACCTTAAAACCCTTGGAAAAACTACCAAGGCTTGTATGGAATTGACCAAAGATTGTTCCTAATCAATTGGGAAGTATTTTACACTTACTAATTGATTAACGAGTTAGTCCAGTTGATTAGATCAAGGAAAAAGACTCCTTAATCGATAGAAATATTCTTAGTCGATTAAATCACATAACTATTTTAGGGCTTTCTTTTTGGGACTAAGGTTGTAGTATGCTGAAATCTCTTCATCGTTTAACAACTATAGTTAATCGATACATCATTAAGAAAGCCCATGGAACTTTCCTTATTTAGATATTTATTTTCTTATAAATAGATGTCTTCTCCTCATTTTCATTTTATACTAGAAATTGAATCTAGATCTATTATTTCTCACTTTCTACTCTCCTCTACTTCATCTTTGTGTAATTCTTCACGAAGTTGCATTAATGCTTGAAAAGTGAAAATATATGTGAGATCTAGTTCTTTTGGTGTTGTGTTATTGTTGTAATTTACTCAATAGGGTATTGTCTTTTGTGTAATATATTGAATAGAAGTTGTTGTTTGGTTCTTAAGATTATCCGATTTAAAGCTCTGGAGATTAGATTAACCTGATAAAATCATTCATTTTATTTGGATGATTACCCTATTAAATATATCATTTGGATCATGGGATTAACCAAATTAAATTTCCGCTTGACTGTAAAAAGCCTTGTGGGCATAATCTGTGAGAAGTTAACATCTTTAGTGGAACTCTCAAGAGGAAACTATTTAGGACAAGCGTAGGCCAAATGGTTAGCTTGAACATGTATAAATCTCTAATTCATGCTCTCTTTCCCTTATCTCCTTACTTTCCACCGCTTGATTTTCTGTACGCTGTATTTCATTTTCTTAATCTTTTTATCATTTAATCTGCTGCCCATTCTCTGTGTGTTTTATAAAAATAACTTAAAATATTTTACTAGTCAATTTGTTTTATAATCACACAATTTTCAACCAACACAATTAACCCCTACCCTTCTCGTGTTTGAAGTCACTTGGTCAATAATGACAAATTTCCTGAATTCTGACGCCAAAATCATTTCTTGATTGTATTGGGCACTTATGTTTACCTTCTTGATGAGTTGTCTCCAAAGGAGGCCTATTTGAAGAATAACGTAGTGGCATTTTGAGAAAGTATATACTTTGTTGCGGTGTGAGACCCTATACTATTACATCAAGATAGAAGAAGAGATGGTGTATAAAAATTCACCTGTTAATGGAGGAGGCTGCCATAAAGCAGAGGTGAGTTTGTTTACCAGTGATTTCTGACAAACAACCGCTAGTCCTCCAAATTTATAAATGTATTTGGTAACTTATAGGATCGACTAGATTGATCCTAGGACATGTGCCACAAGTGCTAATTTTAATATCATTCTATCCATGATTCAGTTCTTGAGTAATAACTTAGTATATGATAGTGAAATTCGACAAGGAAATAAAAACCTAAAGAAACGAGATTCGAATAAAAGGCTCCTAGTATGCAAGAAATGATAAAGTTTAACAAAATAAAGACTTGACTGGAAATTAAATGAAACAAAAGACAATGTAATGGAACTTGTGTTTATTCGAAAACAATAAATATACTTAGAATGTAAAGGAAATCTATGGTGTTCTTAATACATACATGATCAGCAAAACTTGTTTCTCTCGCTCTGGTACTTTGAGTAATTTAGTGATTTTTTGTATATCAGTTTGAACACACCAAATCTAGTAACTAAGACTCCTATTTATACTAATTTGACCCTAACGGTCTCTATACAGATGAGCACCATGTTCGTATCTACAAACGCTACTTTCTTCATATCTTTCCACACGTTCATCTGGAAAAAGCCTATAAACTTGAAATTTGAATTCTCCCGCTCGAAACTTCAAATTTGACAAACACTATCGTCGAAGTGTATTCGCGAGTATTTCCAAAATCTTCTAAGTTTTTACTTTAATACAAACTTCCTCGAACTACTAAATACACTAAATAGTTCAAAAAAAACCATTTTCACATCACCTTACTTCGATCTGTCGAAATTCTCAGCTAACATAATTATATTTGGTAAGGGAGTGAAAGACTTTCCCCTATTTCTCCTTTATCGCTTCAAATTGGGTGTTCTCACTTTTTTTATTTACCTTTCTACTAACAGGTAAGATGGGTTTCTATAAAACAATATTCCTGATGAGGAGGACGTCCACAAGTACACCTTCACCTTTTGAGGTTGTGATCTTGCAAACCCTAAAGGAGGCTTGCTCCTTGGGAAATTTTTTCACTTCAGCCTCTCCCACTCTTCCTTATCCAAAGCGGTATAAGATGCGAGACCCTTTCAGTTGGCCCTCAAGCGAGGATCTCTTGAGGTCGTCACCAAGAGTGATTGGAAAAATGAAAGGGCTTGAAACGTTCCAAAGTCAGATCTTGTAGGAACAAGATCATGTTGTGAAGGAATGGATGGAGAGCACACTAGAATTGGATCATTCACCATTGAAGGAAGAGGTGGAGCTTGTTTGATTTAACAGCCTCAACAACGCATGACGTTGTGCGGATGATCTAATAATCTTCTACATCACCATTGCTTTTTTTAGTTTAATATTTGATTTTTTCGGCAAAAAGATCGGTGTTTTGTGAGAAGAACATCGATGATCTAAATCTTCCGTGAGGAGACAGTGGTTTTCGTTGAAAATGGTAGGAATCAATAGTCAATTTCCATATTCGTTGTCACTGTTCCAAATTGAGAACTATAGATAAGTGATAAAGTGATGGAATACAGTTTGACATATCATATCAGACTTTTGATGCAAGATTAACATTTCAACGTTCAAGTCAGTGACAGTGAAAAGTAGTTCGAGAATGGAATTGAATTGAATTCCCGAAATCGAGCGATTTGGTCTTTATATAGTATGGGCAGTTAAAATCATCCGCGTGTGATTTAGTGTCTTATGCGAGTTGTCATTCAGTTGGATCCAACAGGAAAAGATGTGATGGAGGATGTGGTCTTATGTACTTTGCAGGGATGAGAGACCATAGTTTATGTACACCTTGTTTTCCCATACTTATTATTTCTCCTTCTTCATAGATCTTGTGGGTGTTCCAAAACAAATATCATGCAAGTTATAATTGGATGAGCACCCTTAATGCAAAAAATATCTTGAAGTAGGAGCTAGATGGACGGTAGGCAAAAACAAAATTTTGGCATGACAAATGGATCCCAAACAAGTCATAGATATACATGCTTCATTAAACTCACATAGCTCATCTCTCTAGAAAGAAATTTGGAAAGCTCCAATTCCAAATAGAGTTAGAAATTTCATGTGGAGATCACCAAAGAACATCCTTCCAACTTTAGAGAAAGGAATTCAACTGAACAATTTAAGAATCCAAAACTAGAGGAATTAATTTATGTAACTTATAATACAACATTATATTCCTCAACTACAAACTTGACCAAATCAAACATGAAATGAACTTAGTATCAAATTCACATATCTTGAATGTTTTCACTAAGACATGAATCAACATCATTAAAATCAACTACTTTAGAACCACTAATCTTAAAAGAACCAGATTGAATCCTAAATGGTAATTTACCATTACCAACAGAAACAATCTCTTTTTCTTCCTCTCTCTTCAAATCACTAGGAGCCAAAAAACAATCCAAACACAACCCTTTAACATTAAAATCCACTTCTTCAATTTTCCAAACCTCTTTTATTCTTGTCCTTGAATGACTCTCAGGTCCTTCACCAAACCTTGACAAAGTGACCCAAGTTTTTCCACAATGTGCTATTTGAATATCATCCACTATTCTATAATCTTGTATGGTTGATTCTGTGTTTGTTTCCCAAAATATGGATTCGGTTTCTGATGATTTGAGTTTGATCAAATGTGTGTCTTCTAGTTGGACTAAAAGTCCTGTTCTTTGGCTGAAATAGCCTAAGACTGTGTGGCCAATTATTTCTATGTTGTTGCTGCTTCTTGTTTGTAATGAAGTTGAGTCTGTTTCGAGCTTTAGAATGAAGCATTCTTCTTTGTTTGCTGTTTTTTCTCCTATGCATGTTGAGTTGTTGAATAGATTGGCTATGGAGTTTGGATCAAGACCCTGTTAAATGACATTCATTGACTATTAAGAGATATGCAGAATGAATATGATAATAATTATTTGCAAGGTTTTAAGCACTATGTTACGAGAAAAACAACCGCGACAAAAAAGTATTGCAAAGTTTCAATACTGAGAAAAAAAAACAGGAAGAAAAGTCATTTTTGTAAACTCATAATACATGTCAAAGTCTAACCAATATTAACATTAGAAGTAAAATAAATTAAAACAATCTTGAAAAATTCAAATGTACATTACAAATATTTTAAATAATAAAAGACAAACCAAATATGATTTATATTAACCAAACAATTAATATTTTAAATTATCAAAATTAAATGTTTAAAATTATAAGCGGGTTAAAGAACAAGTTCGAAGTAGTTATCAGTGTCTCAAATACGTGTCTCATATCCATATTTTAAAATTATGAAAAATAAACTCAAACTCAA
Source organism: Vicia villosa (assembly GCF_029867415.1). Classification (NCBI taxonomy): domain Eukaryota; kingdom Viridiplantae; phylum Streptophyta; class Magnoliopsida; order Fabales; family Fabaceae; genus Vicia; species Vicia villosa. Next base: position 508,747 of record NW_026705481.1, on the reverse strand, counting down.
ACTCAATCAACATAGATTTTTTCTAATAAACTCGACACAAGTTAGGGCATGTATCCACAAGTACAAATATTCTGTCATATCTTATCAAATTTTAACACAATACTTGTATTAGTCAAAATCGGGAAAGCTCTTGTCCGACCTCGGGCATTATTTAAAACCTTATAATTTGTATAAAGTTGTTTCTCAATTACTAGTATTTTTGTTTTTTTTAGCACAATAGCATCATGTTCTCCTTTTTATCATGGAAGTGAGGCTTCTCATGGCCCATGTACAGCAATCCAATGCCTAAATTCTATCAACTCAAAGTGACCCATCAAAAGGGTTGGAAGGGCAGGAATAAAAGTAAAACAAAGCTTTTTGAAAAATAAAAATGGGAGCAAGTTGTCATTCACTAAGGAATGAGAATGACAAGTATTGTTGACATTTGGGGATATCACAACTAACTAATTGGATAAATTCAAATTTCAAACTTAGGATTTTCATACATTACCTATTAAATTGTTGACTATATAGTTATTAAATGTAGACCTTAACAATATGGAATATAAAGTGACCTTTTTCAAATGGGAAGGGAGGAAGTATCCGGTTTTAGGTGGGATGGATTGAGTTAGGCAGTGTTTGGTTAGGTAAGATGGCAATATCCAAACTTAGATTTTTCTGTTATAGAAAGCTACACTTTTATGTCAAAAAGAGAAGATGAAAAAAGTGAAATGAGAACATAACATATACATTGTATTCAAACCAGATTCACACTTGAAAAAGTTAAGTGAAATCAAATTTAAAAACATAACACTATTGTCGGACATTGATACGAGTCAGACACTACTTATACATGTCAGACACTGAACGTATAATATTGTTAAATATTGTCGGACAATGAGTCAGACACTATTTATGTGTCACACGTTGAACACATTCTAGTACAGAATATTATTGCTGATATGCGTGAAACACTACATATAGGTATGTTAAACACGGTAAACACATGATATTGTTAAATGTTATTGATATTATCGGACACTGATATGTGTTCGAAACTACTTATACGTGTGTGACAATGAACATAAGATATTGTTGAATGTTAGGGAGTTTAATGCTATTAATTTCTAAAGAGTAACCATACATTCATTCAAATTGAATAGCTTTAATTGAAGCAATAATGAAACAAACAAATGAAAATTAATGAACTTTAAATGAAATTTACCTGAAGTAAACGTCTAAGGGGTCTAGGTGGGCCTCTAGAAGCATGAGAATGATGCCAAGGTGTTTGCCTCCAACCCACTTTTCCATCACTCCCTGCACTAATTTTGTACCCAGAAACCACCAATTCCAAACACCACAATTCTGGTCTCTTTTGCCACAAAACAAACCCTCCCATTTCTTCTTTCACCTCCACTTTCTTCAACTTCTTCACCATCTTCTTGCTATTCACACCTCCTTCCCCTCCCACAAACTCTGATGTCCCTATTCTCACCTCCCCCATTGCATACATACTCTCAACCTTACTCAAAACACTCTCCCCTCCCACCGCCGCCACGTATTGTTTCACTATATACTTCGCCATCGCCGCCTCCTTCACAAACACAAAAAATAATATAAGCAAAATAAAAATCAGTCGATTGTCCGTTTGTCTGCAATTTCTATATAATATATATTGAAAGGGTTTAAAGATCAATCAAAAATAAAGTTTCATGTATACTTACAATGTTATGGCTTTTAATGTTGTGAGTGATGATGGGTTTGTAGTCATTGGTGATAGGGAAAGGAATCAATGGAGCTCCAACAACACCAAGCAATAATTGAATATTTGTGTTTGAATCTTCAAAACATGATGATCTTGATTCATTGTTTGGTTTTATCCATTGCTTCATGTTTTTCCATGTGTTTCCACTCTTGTTGATGAAAATCTCTTCCGGGATAGGAACTTCGAGCACGGTTTCGAGTCCATATTCATGATCAAGGTTGGGACAAAGCTTCTTCATAGCATAGATGAAATTGAATGAGATGAATAAGAATTTAAGAAGGTAATAATGAGAATATAATTGTATCAACACGCCCGTGTTTGTGTCGATATGAATCGTCTGATCTTGATCGAACAATTGGAACAGTGGTTTATAAAATTGTGTGAATGTGTGAATTGAAGTTTTGAATTGAAAGGGAGATAGTATTGAGATATTTAATGAGAATGTAACTTTGGAAAAAGATGACCAACCAATCTATATGGGGACACCTTTTTTTTTTTTTTCTCTGTCTATATCGTCGTGATTGCACGCACCTTACGTATTGGCAAATTAATTTAAGGTTTTTATTTAAGATTTATACTTGTTGTTTTTGACTGCATAAGTTTAAGGATTATTATTAAATGTATTTTTATAAAGGGAAAATGTTGATTTGTATATATCTTTGATATTAAATGCAAAATAAAGGTTTGTGTTAAAAGTCTCCATGTTCATATCCTGTTAAATTAATGTCATTTATTTATGAATTTAATTTATTTATATTAATACTTTTTAATTATTTGTTCCATATAAAACGAATAATAACTAGTGCCACTATTTTTTTAGTGAATTTTTTTTTTAAATTAAATTTATTGTCGTAAACAAAACAATGATATGCATGAGACTTTATATTCTCTTTAAAAGATTCACAATTTCTAATATTAGAAAATTAAAAGTGTTAAAAGACAAATAGTTTGAAAGTTTATTGAACATGATTGCTTATGCTTGACCACATTACTTAAAACAATTTTAAGAGTTGTCTATCCTACATTAAAATCTCCAGCCTTCAATCTCACTAATGAAAAAATCCTGATCAAGTCTTCACATGCATATTTTCCTCTTATCCATCTGTACACCATAATATATGTTGGTCTAAGTATCGATCCCCTCTCATGCGGGTCAGTCAGAAATTTATAGGCGCCTCTTTCTTTACATATAGCTGATGCACCGAAATATATTAAATAGTATATCCCTAACAAAGTCATATCGGCAATTGAATCCTAAAAACTTCTTACAATGAATGACGTGTTTCCCAAATGTATCCAAACACATATTGCAAAAAACAGAAGAAAAAAACTTCATCAACGGAAAATAAAGGAATCATAATTGATATTTAAGGATGGTACGATACTCTCTATATGGGGTATATGTTGGCCTAAACCATCAATATGGATAGCCAGGAGAAAATCTTAAGCACATGTTATTTGCAAACATAAAAAAAAAACTATATTTTGCCTCGTGGTCAAGTCAAACATCACATTCATGTCCTAAACACTTTTACTTAAAAGGAAACTCAGCAAAATTTGTTGTGTTTTGGGAGGAACAATGATTTCTAGTAAAAACAACTAAGGTAAAAATCTAGAATCACAATACTAAGATCATCCAAAACTCTATCGAAATCAAGGTCCATACCATATATCCAATTGTCTCTCAATATATGATCATGTAATCTAAGATATGACCCTAGAAGCCACATACACATATGAGGCAACCTCTACTGCCGAGTACAAATCAAATTCTCCAACTCTAATAAATAAAGAAGCCACACTCCATGGAAGTCCAGAAGAAAAGACATCCACCAACCACGATGTTTTCAAACACCATTCACATTTATTTATCAAACTAAATAGTTGTTTTTTTCATATGATTAAGTTGACACATTCTAAGATCAAGATGAGTTTGGTGATACCCATGCAAAAACAAAGTAGAAGAAGTTCACTCTGAAGATCCTTTAGTTTAGCAGAAGATGCATTAACTAAACAATCTTGAGCGTTCTCTTCATGGAAAATTCCTTGATAAATTATTCATCTCGACTAACAGCCCCTTCAAGCAACTTCATCGCCAACATTAGTCTCGCAATGCTCGAAGGAAACAACTCCCCATAAAGTTTACTATACACGAAGGTCAAAAGTTCTCAGATTTATGAATATTTAATTCGAGACCTAATCTTAGAATGGTCTTCGAAATGATGTCAACGGAATGATGGTCTCATTATTAAGATATTAGGTATGAAGAAGAAGCTTAAAATTATGGGGAATCTGACGAATAAGTGGGTGTAACACAAAGACGAAAAGGAGTGGCTCTAACAGATCACCTTGTTGCACTCTAGTGGTTGGCATAATATGTTAATCCCAAGGTATAACCATGCAACCTAACCATAAAGAAACTCAACCCACAAGGAAATAAATGGTCATCTCACCCTTATCTCTTGCATTATAGATTATCGATTTACTAGGTTGAAATATTCGAGAAATCTACCGTGAGCATAGTCAAAGAGTCATCTCCATATTGCTTGCTCAACACTCTGTTGACACAGTACAAAATGGCCTTAGCACCGCTCGGTACCCCAACTCCAAACTGAAAGTCATTGAGATTTTGTGTCATGTCCTTCCTTACTAATCCTTTTCATTGCAAACTTGAATATAAACTGACTAAAAAAACTCACAATAATTGGCCGTATTCCACCATCAGACTTAAATTATTTTTTTACGTGTGATATAAATTATTGAGAGTTCTGTTAAAATAATTATTAATTAAATTTTATTTATTTTAAGTTAAATTTTGAATTATTAGAATCACTTTCTTCTAGAAATAGAAGATTTAGACCAAAATATAAAATGGTTGAAACAAAATTAACTCTGACATAATATTAAAATTACACTCTTATAGTGAGTAAACTAATGATGTGTAAATTGTTAGTTTAAAATTGATATAATTAAAACGTTCATATTTATCAATCAAATATTTTTATAAATAAAAAATAGTGCACAAACTAACAAATAGAATTGTAGGTAAAATATATCCCTTCAAAGAAAGTTAGGTGAAATACATATTTACTTAGTGTATCCGCGAGCTACACAATTAAGATACTTTAATTAGACGTATAAAAATGTACACACTCATAAGCAAACTTGATTAAGATATAAAAAACTTCAAATCAAAAGTGAAATCATCTAAAAGAAAAGAGAAATTCATTGCTTATGTTACAATTTACTAAAAAAGAGTGTTGATTACCCTACAACTATAGAAACTTTGTTACCTTATATTATAACATACTTTCACTAACTTTATCTTTTACACAATAATCATAACCTAGTTAAGGAATCTAGTACAAAATCTTACTCTAACATAGTACCTTAAACAATGTCGGTAATATTACATAACATGATATGGTCCCAAGAACATAAGAAATGCAAGAAAATGTACGACCAACATTCTTATTCAAATTGTAATTGAGAATGGTAACCCATGGCCCTGCCCATTGGTGGTTGTTGTTTTGTATTAAGCTAGGATGCCATGAATCTATTCTTGTCGCAAATAAACAAAAGCCATGTGAGGTGTTCTTTGATCATGTTTTGATTTTTTGTTGTGTTGAGCTGACTAGGATGGTGTAAAGCGACAAGTTATTACGTTGTCTTTTGTGAATTTCGAATCATTTCATGCACGTTCTTGTTCTTGTGTAAAATGGTGGTGTTTTTGTTAGAGATGAAATTAATACGTTTTTTATTGTAAGGAAAATGTTGTGTGGAAAATAAAATTCAGGGCATTTTCTTTTTCTTTGTAATTGTTGGGAGAAACATCATAGACAGGTTATTGAATTATTGAGTGAAAGAAAGTAATGAAGACAAATTAATGGATAATTTCTGTCACTTTTGAGCATCAATGTTATTTATACACTTGCACAAGAGTCCAATAAACATACACTAGCACTGGGTTATACTCTATTTATTCTTATACAACTATCTCTTTTTTCCTTACACATATTACAAAAATTGCTAAGCAAATTAAATGTGTTTTAAAAAAGCCCTATAATGCCAACTTTTTTATTTCCTTATACATATTATAATTGAATGTGTTTTAAAAAACTCTATAATGCCAACTTTTTAAAAAAAAAATGTGATTGGTTAATGTTAGGTAATCAATTCGGAGGTTAATATGAGAAGACATTTTTACATTGGAGTTTCTCTTTGGAGTTTTTCTTTATGAACAATACACCTTATGATACATCACATATTCGCCAAAAACATTATATTGATAGGTGCGGAGATTCTTTCACTTATATATAAATGATCAAATTTCCACTTTTCTAAAATCTCCACTTTTCTAATTAACGTGGAACTTCTCCATACTTTATTTCTTAATATTTTCAACTCATGCTTGTTACTTTTCAATAGTTAAATAATCTCGGAAAACAAATAATCATAAGTAGTTTGTGAGGAGTTAAACTTATTATGAGAGAAAGATGAACAAAATGAAGTAGAAAGAAAGTAGTTTCTCATAGGAAAATGAATGTGAAGATTGCATCATATATCATATATACATGTAGGTGATGCTCACTCTATGTAAGTGTATGACACATGTATTATATAAAACCCTATGGTGCAAGTTAACTAACAATATAACCACCTAACTAATTTGCATAACTAACTTTTTGTTATTGTTGTTATTGGTTAAGATACCCCTTAAGTTGACACTTGATATATGTCGGTCAAGTTCAACTTGGATATGAGAAAATTAAATGGTTGTGATGGGAGAGACTTAGCAAAGAAGTCTGCAAGTTGGCTCTTGGAAGAGATGGGAATAAGTTTCATGATCCAGCAAAGAATTTCTCTCTTACGATGTGGCAATTGATTTCCAAGTGTTTGGTTCTTTCATGGAATACGGGATTTGCAACAATGTGAATGGCACTTTGGTTTCCATAGTATAGAGCTGGAGGTTTATCACAAGTTACTTGAAGGTCACACAAAAGATATAAAACTCATTGGTGTTCATAAGTTATTGCTGCAAGGGCGCGATATTCGAATTCTCATGAGGAACGAGACATTGTTTGTTATTTCTTAGTGCGCCATGATATAATAGATCGGTCAATGAAGAAACATGAGCCTGAAATGGAGCGTCTAATATCTTTGCAACCAGCCCAGCCAGCATCCGAGAAACCAAGAAGGTGCATTTTGAAGTTGTGTTGGGAGAAGAGACCTTTTCCTGGACATGATTTGAGGTATCAGACGACTCGACAAGCAGCATTATGACGAGTAATTGATGGATTGGAGAGGATTTCGCTCAGCTGTTGTGTGATGTATGTGATGTATGGTTGAGAGGTGTTGAAATAAATAAGTCGGCCAATGAGTCTTCGATAAGCTGGAATGTCAAAAAATCTTCACCATCATCGTGACAAAGATTAATGGAAGGATCTGATGGAGTAGATACGGGTTTGGAGCCAAGGAGACCTGGATCAACAATAAGGTCCAAGCAATACTTTCGTTGGCAAAGTGAAATGCCCTTGGAAGAGCGAGCAACTTCTAAACCTAAAAAATATTTCAAAGTGCCTAGATCCTTAATTTTGAAGGCATGATGAAGAGCATCCTTGGTTTCTATAAATACAGAATGAGAGTTTCCTACAATTAAAACATCATCAACATAAACCAAAATGATGGTGATATTGGTATTGGTGGATTTAATAAAGAGAGAGTGATCTGAGTTAGCTTAAATTTTGGTGCCGCACTTTCTGGGTCGGTCAAAGGCTTTATAAGATGAGGCTTATTCCTCTTATCTTCTCCAATGAACCCTAAGTATAAATACAATTATAAGAGTTTTCATGTACACAATTTATAATCTCCACTCTCACTATGATTATTGATGAAAATTCTAGCAAGTTACTAGTCTCATTGAAGTAATAAATATAATTCGTCTCCACAGAGATTGCGAATTTAAAAAAGGTAACTATGTGAAAATTAAAGTAAATAACAAGGGGGTTCAAAGTTATTTGGTTCAAAAATAAAAATAAGAAATTAACACAATTGAATTTACCTTAATTCTTGTCTTTGGGATCTACCTTTCTCTTTCTTTCCTAACATCGCTCAAGCTTCTGACTCCTTGCCTCTTTTCCCTACTCCTCAATTTTCACCATCTGATAATTCTAACTCTCACTTTATATATTTACTCACCCTAATTCTCTTTAACACCCCTCCATTCTCTTAACACCCTCACTAACTCTAAATTTTTTTCTAAAAATTTAATTATCTTATTTAACTAGATAATAATTCCATTAACTAATTATTCTATTTTAGTTCAATAATTACTTAATTAAATTAAAATAGCACAATCATTTATTTATTTAAATAAATTTAATTCTCAAATAATTAATAATTCTAATCCCAAAAACTTTCACTACACCCTAGCTCTTACTCAAAACACCTCTCACTCACTAATTCCGATTTCTCTATTACTTCTAATAATAAATTAATATAATTAAATAGAAATTCTAATTAAATTTTAATCCACTTCTAAGCTATTAAACCTTCGTTCTACATTACATTGAATATTGTAGGTCTACCCACAATTCACCAACTAAACTAATTAATTTAAAAACACTCCTAAAACTCTATTAAAATTAAATATAAAAAATCGGGGTGCTACATGTTTCGTCCACCGTGAGGTATGTGTTCTATATTAATAATGTGAAACATGCTAAAACTTGGGTTTAACTAAACTAAACTAATGTTAATAAGATTATATGAGTTTAGAAGTAAGAGTTAAGAACAAACCATATGAGAAATTAGAATAATAAGTTATTCACCTAATTAATAATATTTAAGTATTATATCAGATAAGTTCCTATATAAACAGTGGCGGAGCCAGAAATTTTATACAGCCTGGGCAAAAACATTACACCATTGATTATTCACCTGTTTTAATTTTCACACCATATTTTTACTAATTTTGCCCCTGATTTTGTCTAAAAATCGACTATTAAATTGTGGAGAGTGCATAGAAAATAGGGGTTGAGCCCGGGCACTTGCCCGGGCTAGCTGGGCCTTGGCTCCTCCCCTGTATATAAATAACTAAGTTTTTTTGTAATCAGCCCACTGCTGATTTGAAACAAAGTGAAATATGGATGTCGATCAACTAGAAAATCTTCCAACGAGATTTTTTGAATTAAATGGTGAGGGTCATTTGGTTTGAGTAAAATAGTGGAAGCATGTTTAATTAAAGGCCTAATTGGATATTTTGTTTTTAATGATATATATTTTTTGCGTTTTTTATATGTAGATTACCTTGTCAACAAACACTTCAAACAACATTTTGAGATTAATCTTTGACAAGGAAAAAATGTCAGGAATAAATTTTATGGATTGGCACTGAAACCTGAGGATTATCCTTAAACATGAGAAAAAAGTTATATGTCTTAGAGACACATGTTTCTCAAGAGGAACCTCCTAGTTCTACTCCTAAGGCTGAAAGAGATGTTTATAAGAAGTGTGTTGATGATGCTAAAGAAACTTCCTGCCTCATGCTGACTACCATGAACTCTAAATTGCAAAAGTAACATAAGAATTCTTGGGTGTGAATATGGCAATAGAAAATAGTCTAGAGGGATGAATAGACTTTCAAAAATGAAATCAATCGATTCGTCAAATGAGAATAACCAAAAATTTTTCAGAGTTTGAGCGCGGAAGTTTGTAGAGTGGAAATATGAAATTATACTCAATTGACAATTACTCAGCAGCAACTCAAATCACTTTACAAATATCGTACTGTATTTGACGAGGAAACACAATGTATGTGATTGAATCAACAGAATAATTCACGTGATGTGGTTACACAATTAATAAATAAGGAGAATTCTAAAAGCATGATATTTTTCAGATTTTAATCACCACTAAAGCCCTTAATAGGTTTCTAAATCCAACAAAACCTAAGATTATCAATTAAACCTCTATTACTAAAAATATAACCCTAAGCATGCATGTTTTACGAAAATCAAGAGTAAGAGATACAGAGATGACACTGGAATATATATATATATATATATATATATATATATATATATATATATATATATATATGAGGAGGGTTATATTTACTCCAGGAGCAAGTTATTATAACTTACTCCAAATCTAGACCATTGATTTTTCTCAATCTAATGGTTAAAAATAATAAGTAATAGTTTTCTCTCTCCACATTTAAATACTTATTATTTTTAACCATTAGATTGAAAAGAATCAATGGTCTAGATTTGGAGTAAGTTAAAATAACTTACTCCTGGAGTAAATATAACCCTCCTATATATATATATATATATATATATATATATATATATATGGGTTCGACTTTTTTGTCCTCGAGTGAGTCTACGTCCACTTTAATAGTTGTTTCTTTATTTTGACAAATATCTTGAGAGAATATGCAATCACTAGTCCACGATACTGCTGAAGAAAAATAAAAAATAAACTCTTCGATCTAGATTTTGATTTGTATATGGCCTACTGCCAAATCCTCCTACACAATCTTCACTCGATTAACGCTTCCAACCTTCAAATATCACCAATTCTGCTCCAAGACTTCGCGTGTAGCAATCAACCCCTTGATCCTATCGATTCCTTAAGCGGTGAATTCTCTATTGATGTAAAAGAAATTTTTCTTATCTGTAGCCTTCCACCCATTCAAACTAAGGCAATTCCGGATAGGAGACCTTCTTCTTTTCACTAGAATTTGTCAGCACCAATGACAACAACCGCAATCTTAAAAGAACCTGAATTTTTTTTAACAAATTACCAAGAACGGTTAGTTTCAAGCCGGTGTTTCTCCCAATCAATTAACATTCACTCATGATCAAGATATGAGAATTGGGACGCGGTTGTAGATGAAAGATTTCTACGGAAAGAGCTTCAAAAGAGGTGGTTGATTTTTCACATAAATTCACAAAAATGATTATGAACTCTTTCACGGATAAGATTGACAAAAGGTAATATATGTGCTTGAGATGAAGCACACAAAAGACTAGAAAAATTATTTAGATTTGAATCGAATAAAGTTATTTTTTAAGTCAAGAGTGTAAGTGAAGAGGAATAAAAGAAAATCAGATTTTTGACCCATTTTTCTGTTGATTGAATCAGGTTCAAAGTTTTATTCAAATTATGTACCCCGTGATTCAAATCATATACGAATATTTATTCGAATCAAAGCTGACAATTTTTTTTGAAAAATACAGCAAAATATGTGTAATCCAAATCATGTACAAAATTTGATTCGAATCAATTTGAAAAGAGATTTACATGAAGAGTGTGATTCGAATCATGTTGAAAATTTGATTCGAATCAATTTGTTCATAAATTCCCAGAAAGTGTATGTTCATTTTGATTCAAATCAGAAGGTTAGTATAAAAGTTTATGATTCGAATCAATAGTGTAAAATCTCAAAAATATTAGTTTTCAAAACCCTTTGAGATTTTACATACCACTTTGGACAGATAAAAAACACATAACATTCTTATTCCACCAACATATGCAAATGACTAAGAATCTCACTATCTTGATTGAATACACACAAGGATTTATGCATGCTAAAAAGATTCATGAATCAATTTCAAAGATAATAAACGAAAGTGATAAGATAAGCAACAAAATAACTATATCACAATTGCCCCCTGTATATGATAAGGACACGCAACCAACTTCTCTAGGGATGTGCAACTACAATATAGCAGCGTTCGATATTATCGAACACCTGAAGATGCTCTATCAAGAGAAGGCTAGGCATGGGTGGTTTAAAGTTTCCAAAACCCTATTTCAAGGAAATCTATCTGAGGGAACCCCTGTAGGACCCCATGTACTCTAAATTATTGTATATGTGGAGAACCTTAAAAGGTTTGGTTTTCCCCTCGGAAAAGAGATTGCGACTGATTTGATCCTACAATCATTGTCGTGGAGCTAAAGTAAATTTGTCCTTAATTTCAATATGAATAATATGGACAAATATCTGCTAAAGTTGCTAGGCATGTTAAGAACTGTTAAGCAAAATCTAAAATCTATAAGGAATGTCATTCTCATGGACAATAATGGAAATAAGCAGAACAAAAGGCCCAATAAGCAGGGTAATAAAGGGAAATGAAAGGAAGTTTCTAACATACTTTGAAGGCCCTATTTCTCATACTTTGAAGCCTTACGTAGGTATAAATAAGGAGGGCACTTACTTATACAGCGTTAAAACCAGACATTTGAAGAGAAACAACCCAAAGTACCTGAAAGATAAGAAGAATGGAGTAGAGACTTAAACTTCTAGTATATTTGTTATAAAAATAAATTTATCTACTTTTGCATCATGGGAATTGGATACTAGATGTGGTTCTCACATTTTTACTACTATGAAGGGGCTAAAAAGGAGTAGAGATTTGGAAATGGGTGAAGTTGATCTACAAGTTGACAATGGAGAAAAGTTTTGTGCTTTAGTCGTAGGAATTTATGTATTGACTCTACCTATTGGCTTAATAATTCAGTTAGAAAACTATTATTATGTACCTGCAATTATTAGGAATACAAGTTTGCTTTTTTATTTATAATAAATAATAATTGTTGCTCTATTTATTTGAATGATGTATTCTATGCTACTTCACAAATGAACAATGAATTATGTGTCCTTGATCTTGAAACGCCTATTTATAACATTAATACTAGAAGGATGAAACTTAACGAGTTAAATCAAACTTACCTTTGGCTCTAGGAAGTACAAAACCAACTAGGTAAGAATATTAAAATTCTTCGATTAGATCGAGGTGGTGAATATTTAAGCTTAGAGTTTGATGATCATCTGAAAGAGTGTGGGATTCTATAAAATTAACTCCTCCTAAAACACCACGATGGAATAGTGTATCAGGGAGAAGAAACTGAACCTTGTTAGACATGATTCGTCCATGATGAGTCATGTTGATCTTCCAAAATAGTTGAGAAGACACCATATGAGATATGGAGTTGTAAGCGACCACATATGTCTTTCATGAATATTTGGGGTTGCAAAGTTTATGTGAAATGAAACAAATTTCAACTAAGCTTGAGCTCAAATCTCATAAATGCTTCTTTGTGGGGTATCCTAAAGAACTTAGGGATATCTCTTTTACAATCCTTCTAAGGGCAAAGTGTTTGTTGCTCAAACTAGAGTATTCCAAGAAAAGGATTTTATTTCCAAAGGAATCAGCAGGAGTAAAGTAGATCTTCTAGTAATTAAAGAATCATAATGAAGTCATATAAGCAGGAAACAAAAGAGATTGTGGAAGAGAATCCTACTCATGTAGAACAAGACCAACATGGGTCAAACATGATATGTCACCAACCTAAGAGATATGATTATCTCGTAATTGAGCACGGAGATGTATTATTCATGGATAAAGATGAGCTATAGACCTACCAAGAGGTCATCACTAGCCCTGAGCCTGAGAAGTGGCTAGAATCCATGAAATCTGAAATGGATTACATGTACACAAACCAGGTTTGGACCTTCGAAGAGCCTCTTGTAGGAGTTAATCCAATAGGATGCAAGTGGGTCTTCAAAAAGAAGAATGACATGGATGTTAAGGCAAATACCTATAAGGCCAGACTGGTTGCTAAGGGTTATAATCAAATTCATGTTGTAGACTATGATGAAATATTTCCACCAATTGCAATGCTTAAATTTGTTCGTATTTTAATTGATATCACTACATATCATGATTTGGAAATGTGGCAGACGGATGTCAAGACTGCTTTCCTTAATGGGAATCTTTTTGGGGATGTGTATATGACATATCCTAAAGTATTTGGCATACCACAAGAAGCTCAAAATACATGCAAGTTACATCGATCAATTTATGGATTGGAGCAAGCTTCCAGAAGTCAAATCTTGTTTTGATGAAACAGTAAAATAATATGTATACATTAAAAACGAAGATGAGCCTTATGTCTACAAGAAAGTTTATGGGAGCATGATCGCGTTCCTAATATTTTATGTAGATGACATATTATTCATTGGATAAGATGTCCCTACCTTGCACCAAGTGAAAACATGGATAGGGAAATATTTTTCTATGAAGGACCTGTGTGGAGCAACTTATATATTAGAAATCAAGATCTATAGAGATAGATCACCAAAAATTGTCTAGCTTAAGTCAAAGTACACACATAGATAGAGTGTTGAAACACTTTAATATGCATGATTCCAAGAAAGGTTTCATACCTATGCAACATAGCTTGTGTCTATCAAAAATACAATCTTCTTCATCAAAGGAAGAAAGGGATTGTATAAATAAGATTTTGTATTATGTATTCCAGATATCTCGTATGCTTTAAGTGTAATAAGTATGTACCAGTCTGATTTTAGCGATGCACATTGGCTTGCTGTTAAGAATATTCTTAACTACTTGAGAAGTACTAAGGACTCGTTTTTTATATATGGAAGTCAAGAAGAGGTAGATGTAATTAGATACGTTGATGCAAGCTTTCAGGAAAATAAACTGCATAATATATGGGGCTCAACTCAAGTGGTCATGATTTTGATAAGACAAAATATTCGTCCATAGATACATATCTGAGATCATGGTTTTCATAAGAGACTTTTCTTCCACTTAGGATGGATTAGCAATTCCCTTTTAAAAAACCATGATTTTTTAAAATTTCAAAAACTATGGTTTTTTAAAATCTCAATGGGGCGCAGGGTAATGCTTACACCACTTGTTAGTGTAAAAAGAGAGAATTTCTCTATGCACCCATATACATACTCATAGACCTGCGGTGAAAACCCCCAAAATATCCCTATACTTCGGATATGCATATCGGGAGACATTTTTTTTTGTAAAAAAAAAAGTGATTTCGGATATGCATCTCCGAAGTAACCTTATGTTTTTTTTTAAAAATGTCTTCGGATATGCATATTCAAAATCACCTTTTTTTTAAAAAAAAAAAAGTGTCAACGGATATGCATATCCGAAATCACCTTTTTTTTATAAAAAAAAAAAACTTCGGATATGTATATCCGAAGTATTTTAGGGTTTTTCACAAAACGCAAACAACCATTTACAGTCTCTTCAAAACACAAAATTTTTACTTCAAACCCATTTCTACCAAGTTCCTGTCAAGGCATTACTACTCCACAACTTCCATTCAAGATCCATTCAAAGCTCAAAGCTCCATTCAAGTTCTACTCAAAGCTTCAAAATTTTGTAAGATTCCACAACTCTTCACTCTAGCTCAATGTTATTAGGGCTGTTAGAAATTAGGATAATGTTGTAGGTTGAAGTTATTGTAGTTCAATGATAGTGTTTATACGGAAAAAATTGGATTTTGTATGAGTTAGGGTAAGAAATGGAAGTCTGTAAAAAATGGTTGTTCGCAAGTAATTTCGGAAGTGCATATCCGAAATCATCTCTGACTAGTTTTAGATATGCACTTTCGAAATTGGCTTTGAGTTTTTTTTTTTAATTTTCAATTTTGTTTTCATTATACTCTTACCACTGGCAATTTTTCTAGGAAAATGACTAACAACCAGGCATCGATCGATCGACTTAGACAGGGGAGGCAGACATAAACAGCCTCAGCTCGGCGCAAGAGAGCCGCGCAACAACGAGTGACTCGGGGACGGAGTCGAGTCCGAGTCCAAATGGATGAGGCACCTGCAGGATCCTCATCTACACCAAGGAGTTGGCTATCTTAGGCGTCTTCCTCTCGTGACGTTAGTCGGGAGGAGGAGGAGGTATATGAGAAGAAGGAGGTACCCGAGGTTCAACTTGAGCACGACGATGATGCCCAGGACGATGCTTAGAACGCACGGGATGGCGGCTACCCAGTAGGGCCTTCAGACACATCTGTCTTGATATACTATCATGACCATGCCGCTCGACATATTTGGGACGGCGAGGTTTTTTTATTTCACTTTCTAATTTAATCGTTTTAATTTCAAATAGTTGAAATATATTCAAACGGTTTAACTAACATTGTTGTTTTTGTGTTGTGATAGGAACGAGTGTAACATCCTGGATTTCCGCTTACCCCGCAGGGCTTCCGGCCTACCAAGCATGTCACCAGCTAAATCAATACTCCCCTTAGGTCCGCTTACCGGCTGCCCAGGAAATATTGTTTCTGCCTCCCGCAGGAATCGAACCACGTACCTGGGGGTTAAGTACGTATTCATAATGATTCGTGCCGTTGCATTTTCAATACTATTTTTAGATGAACGCATAATTTTGTCTTTTGTTTGCAAGATTGTTGGATGAGTGTTCAAAGTCCTCACCTTTCGGTGTTTTTCATCTACCGATGAGTTTTTGCTAGGCGTGATTCGTGCTTGAGCTTGTTTTGTTTTTGAATGTTTTGTATGATTTTTGTACTTAGGATTCGTTTCGTTTTCATGTTGTCGTTGTAGGATTGTGGTAAGTATTTACTTTGTTCGTACGTTTTTGTTTGAACCGTACAATTGTTTCATTTTTCCAAATCTTGTTGATTCTTGATTCTTTGGATTTTTACTTTTGATTCTTTGAGTGTTTGGCCTTGTTTGAGGACAAACAAATTCAAGTTGGGGATAGTTTGATAAGTGCAAAAATGTACTTATTTTGTATATATGTTTTGTTGCACTTATCGATACTTTTTGTTAATACCGTTTGAATAATACCCCGTTTTGTGCATAAATACGTATACTTTGTGAATAGATATATTTTCATACACTTTTATACTTTTTGATAGTTGTCTACTCTTTTTGTAGTTATTATTGCGTATTTGGAGTATGAGCAATAAAGTGTCGAAGACACCGCTTCAAACGCGCGATTTTGAGCGACGGAATCAATTCATTCGGTGGTTAAGGCTAAAAATGAGGATGATAAAAATCATCAATTTGACTGCCATTTATTCATTGTTAGATAGGAAATTGAATAAGCTTTCCAACACTTCGAACCGGGCGCAAATCGGAATTACGGTTCTCAAGTTACACCATTTTTACTAAAAGCTGTTTTTTTCAATACAGCAGGTTGGGCGCGACGCACGTTGTATGGCGGTTTAGAAAATCATAAAAGATGAAAAATCACATTTTTGAGAGATGGTTGGATATTTTAGAGCTCCAATCCATCCAGTAGCATTTTTTGAGTGGAATGATGCTAGAAAACACAATGGAGTTGTCAAATGGATGATCCGGGGTTGAATCCTTCATCAATCGGAGCCGACAAACCGGGAGATTTTTGGGGTTTTCTCCATTTCTTCTCTTTGTAGTTTCTTTTGTGAGTTTTGTTATGTATATACTTTGATCTCATGTATATTTGTCGCCCATGGCGTTATATAAAGCTTGCTTTACAAATCTCGGTTGATTATTGTCGTGGATTTTTTGCTCTGTGCTTCGGGTTTGTGTTGTTTCAGACATGGACAGCGTAGAATCTTATCTAGGATGATTATTTGTTAGTTTCTGGATTTCATACATGGATTTAGAGCTAACAATCTTTATGGGTGTTGAAGCTTAGTGCTTCTGTGTTGGTTGTGTCGGTTGAGACATCGTCGATATGATTGATATGGATGTCTGTTGTGTTGGTTGTGTCGGTTGAGACATCGTCGATATGATTGATATAGTAGTTCTCTCTACTTTGGGTTAGAAATGACTTAGGGTGTGAGCGATGCCGGATGACATTGACGAGTACTGTAGGTTGAGTGTAACTGGTCGATAAGTTTAAGTTTGTGAAGAGTAGATTATATGCAATACTTGATAGTTTCTTCTATTTGAAGAATGAATTATTTTTATGTTTATAGTTACTTTTCAGTTTTTACTTTCAACCCATTGAACCCAAACTCAAGAACTAAGAATTCGTCGAACGGCAATTCAGTAGCACTAATATCTGTGGACACGATAATTTCCCGGATAAATACTTCCAAACATTTTGTTGCTTGCCGCTTTACCGCTTCAACAAAATAGGCCAATACACGAGGACTTGAGGAGCTCTTGGAGAATCAGCCGGCCGAGGAAGACCATGTCACTGATCTCCTGCTGATATGCCAACGGATACAGTTGATTGGACAGAAGACATTGAAGAGAGGGATCACTAAGCAGGGCGGTTCAAAGGCGGTTGCCATAGTGCAGAGGATGGTCAGTGAGACGTCTGGTGCGGCGGCGAATAGGAGGCAGAGGAGGTCGCAGGGAGTTCGCATTAGGCATACTCAATAGTAGTTGCCAATTTATGTTTTATTTATGGTTTTTTTCGGTGTTGTAATATTTTGACATTTTGCACTTATCCGAACAACTATTTCTATATTATGATATTGATATTTTATTCTAGTCTACTTCTATTTTATTTCCATTACATTTTGTCGGATAATAGGAGGTATTAATTTTAGTTGCTACGATACTCCAATTGTAACAATGTAATGTTGTTTTTAAAAAACACGAAGGACTTCAAGCATATTTTGGATATGCATATCCGAAACTAGTTTATGGTATTTTCATATATACATATCCGAAATATTAAAAAAAAAAAAGTTTCAAACAATGGTGATTTCGGATATGTATATCCGAAGTAATTGAAAATGAGATAAGAGTACCTTTGAATATGCATATCCGAATGATATTTTGAAGTTTTTAGAGGTGTTTTCCACCCTATATAGATATACAAAGAAATTCTCTTAAAATGATGAAGTCACTTTCTCATGAGGTTGGCCTTATATAGACCCAAATGCTTTACAATATGAGTCAGTGTACTAACATTTGGCCTGCA
This sequence comes from Vicia villosa, assembly GCF_029867415.1. Lineage (NCBI taxonomy): Eukaryota > Viridiplantae > Streptophyta > Magnoliopsida > Fabales > Fabaceae > Vicia > Vicia villosa. The sequence goes on along the minus strand of NW_026705481.1, from coordinate 490,264 downwards.
GTCTATACGGATTGGACTAGCGACTAAATTAAGCAGCCCAAAACACTCCTTTTTGCTCAATGCAATACAACTTAAAATTTAGTTGACATCAAGTATTAAATCAAATCACATTAATTATCTTTGGCAAGACAATTTTTTCAGATTATAAGTTATAAACTTTTATGATCAAAATAGATGTATTTACTAACAAATTTTTAGCGTTTCATTTCCTTCTTTTCTTCTTCTTAATTTTCCCTTTGAATCTTAATTAAAACTTAAATATTAATGGAAGATACATTTTTCATGACATTTCAAACTTACCTTAAATTACAAATTCAATGTGATAACTTATAAGCTATGCTAGATTATAATTTATTAATTATCAACTATATGTTTGTTCACTATGAATCAGGTTGTGAACATTTTGAGACTAAAACTTAGACAATTTCACTATCTCTGTAATACAATTTCCACATGATAGAGAGAAAAGACAAAACACTAGATAACATTTTGACATCAGAAGTAATTTGAGAACATAGAATAATATATGTAACCCTCTCTGTTATATAGGTTAGTGTCGGAAACTGACACGTGTCAGACACCATACATGACTTTGATTTGAAGCATCAGTGTTACATAGAAGATAATATAACTCGAACAAAATAAGATAAATAATACATCAAAAATACACATATGAACAACATATAAGTAAAAAAAAAAGCCTCCAAATCAAACTATGGAGAGACACAAGGTATTGAGTTTGGTTCCTTAGTTAATAACCCTCTATCATGTTACCTTGGCTTCAACTTAGGAATTCAAGAGGGGACATTAAAGTGAAAAAGCCATGATATGACAAATGCAAAAACCATACATGCTAGCAGGAAATTCAAAAACCGGTGTCCCTGCCAAAAATTTCGAGTTTCAATCGGCGGTGAAGGTCCGGATGGTGGTCCAATAGAGGGATCACTTGCTTCATTCAATTGGTCTGTCGTTTGAACTTCAAAAGCACCAGCTACATTGTGTGCTATTGAGCCACAGATTTCACAAGTTCTGTTCAAAGAAGTCCAATAGTTAGAATACTCATAGATAATATCTTTTATCTTAGAACCTTCCTATAATTGAAGATAAAAACAGATAAAACTACTACATGAAATGCAGGTATCACAAAAACTGATAATTATGCTAGAACACTAGCTGTAATGCAAATGGGATTTTTCAATTTCCACTATATTCCAACATTTTTCTTTAAGCATTATAACATGATAAACCCTTTTTTGTAACAATGTAGTGTAACTTAGTTCACACTAAGTTTACAAAACAATAATAAGATTCACACTCCACTATCAAGATATAAGCACTATCTTCAAAACCCATTATCCAAAATCTTTGGCATCTAAAGAATATGCTATAAAGACAATAATCAAATCAAGAGTAAATTTCAGTGTAAAAATCACGCTTAGACTCGAAACTTATAAATCTTGTCTTCAAATAGAATCTGAAAAACATAATCAATTCTACTCGAACAATCCAACATGTTAAAATCAATTCTACACATTCAGAATCAATTCTGAGTGCTCCAAACGTGAAACCAATCCAATCATACACGGAATCAATTTCAATTGAATACACTAAATCAATTCAATCAAAATCAATTTTTATCACCACAAAATCAAACTCTTATATATAACACAACTTTGACATTTCCATCCAATGTGACTTCTCACTCACACTCAACACTCCAACAAGTATCAACTTAAATACAATGGATAACACTAGCATTCATCAATCAATCTCACAAATTCACCACCCACAAGAGAATGAATCTCAAAAAAACACTAAAAAATCAAACTTTAATCCCAAAGGGTACTAGTAGTACTTACTTGTTTCCCTTAATCTTGAACCAAGCCTCAGCACAATGTGTATGAGCAGCAGCCAAATCCTCTTTACAAGAACATCCAAGCTCAATAGGAATCCCAGATTCATGATTTGTCATATCCATACTAAGATGACAAATCCTACAATCTCTCTCCACCTTATCCAAATGCACCTTAACATCAACATCACAACCAACTACACCATCCAGATCCAACACCACAGATTCACCTGACTCAACAGATTCAGATGAATCATCAGAACCTCTTTGTTTTTCATCCACTCCCACAATCTCTGACCTATCACCGGAGTCACCCTCCTCGTGACTCCGGTGACAACCATTGTTCTCTATGTCCACAACATGAAAGTTTTCCTCCTCATTCACCAACATTTTTTAACAACCAAGTTGAGAATCTTCATGTAATGAACAAGTGGTGCAAAGATCATTAATAACCACCCACCAAGTTTTTATGAACCAAAGGGTGTGTGAAAAATAAGTGTTACTCTACTTTGCTAGGTAACTAATCTCTCTCTCTCTCTCTCTCTCTCTCTCTCTCTCTCTCTTCTGAATTCCTATAGAGAGAGAAAGATGCAACACCAACAACAAAAGCTGTTGTTATTATTAAGAAAAGTAAGAAACAGCATTATGAATTATGCAGTGAATCTCTGATAGAGAGAAATTTAGCAAATAAATATATATTTTTTTCTTTTCTGTTCTTTTGTTTGTTTCTATGTAATAATTCTATTTAATAATAAATAGATTAAAAAATGGTTCTTGAAAATCTAACTATGTTCAAGAAAGTATAGTCTTTTTAATGTGTTTTATTTCTAAAATTTGGAATTTATCATTGATTAATCTAAGTGGATAATTACAATGTCTACTTGCAAAGTTTATTTAAAATCAGAGTAAGGGTCTAATTCAATTATATAAAAAATTGTTTTCGCTTATAAACATATGTTCAGGCTATAAATTGTCTGAAGATTGATCATCTGGAACGTGAAGATAAATGGTAGAAGACCCGATATCAAAAGTCTAATAGCGAGTGACCCGCCAAATCTTAAATGAGACTCTGATATTATTTTAAGAAATGTGATTATGTCTAACTCAATTCTACAAAACTAATTTGTATGGTGAAGATTGCTCCTTTTTATAAATACATGCTTAAGTCATATATTATCAAATATAATTTTTTTAATAATTAACATTTATCGATATTTTAACCTGAGATATTAAGAGATGCACATTTAGAATCGGGTTTTAATGTGTTATTTTCTACATGTCAATGTCCATAGTATGATAATAATAAAAAACAAGCAATAGGAAGCTTAAAATAGGATTAGATTATTCAACAAGGGTCATGTTGATAGTTAATTAAGAGTTAAGTTATTCAATGATCTTAATCAAATGTTACACCATGTGCAAATTAGTCAAATTCTAGATTTGTCAAGTGTTGTTGTATAAGATGTGAAATATGTGGACCCCATTTTTTTTTTTTCTTAGTTTTGGCGAGTTTTGCGGGTAGAATAGAATAGTACAGTGTGTTTTCTACTGTGGTGGCAAATCTTGAGAACAGAAAATGCATGGAAGAAGGAAAAGGAAAATGGGGATTGAGATTTGAGAATGAAGTTGAACAGAGTGCCTATGATACAGTTAAGCTAAAAAGAAGCTCTTTTTTTGCGTTTTTCTCTATGGTAAATTGGTACGAACAGAGGAAAGTGTGAAAAGCAGATAATTTTGTTTTTTGCATTTACCTTCTTCTTCTTTTTCTCTTTTTTATTTTATTTTTTTATTTTCTGTTTTCATAAATATATCATATTTAATATCAATTAATTGATAAATATGAAAAAACAATTAAAAAATTAGATTTTAATAATTAAAATAATTACTTATTATCTTACTTAAAAATTAAAGTAATAATTTATATATAAATTAATATTTTAAAAACATATTTGTTATTGCTAAAAACACATTTTGGATAATCTCTCTTATGCTAGTAAGCTGGGATTGCAAATGTATGGAAGTATGTTAATTTAGCTTCTATTATTAGAGTAATTTGCCTGTTTTTCAGGTGTTCCACCCTTTTCATGAGGAGCTCATTTATACTCTATGTCTCATCTTTTTGGACTATTAAGAACTCTTTTATCGAGTCTCGTGATTAAATGACTCCAATAACGTCTATCGTCATCATCATTGTCACAACTTATACCATGTAACGTCTTTCCCATCAATTTTGTAACTTCCGTGTGACCATGGGACTACACAGAACCTTTACGATGGGATCTCAACTTGGATTTTTGATCTCTGGCTAAACACCAATCATAGGCGTGCCTCCGAGAACCATATGCCGGACCTCTTATGTCGATCTGGTATCTTACTCGTCCTCGGTGCATAAGCAATAACTCAGCTATTTTTTGGTTAAGAATAACCCCACACATTCGGTCTTTACCTCTCAGCTCCTATTAATATATACAACTAGGCTTCAAGACTTTCGGGATGTACATAAGCCCCTCGACCATGAGGCCTAACAGAGTGATATGTTCAAACAAATAGTTCCAGAATTCTATTTGTTTATAAGGATTGTACTCCAACCCATATTTAATCAGTCCATAGGTCACCTCATAGTCTGATGACGTGTGATAGTGGGTGTTTATGAATAATAATTACAAATATCATGTTAGATTTCTTTTCTCTCTTTGTCGTGATACCTTTTTATGGGTAAGCCAATGTCATTATGACCCTAGTTCGATAGGATTTACCTAACCATTTCAAAGTCTTTGTTTAATAAAGCCTCAATGTTATTATTTCCCTACTCATAACTCTTGACCCTTTATCCATTTCTTCAAGTTGCTCTTAAAGTGTTACATTTTCTATCCGGTGTTGTTACCTTGCTTCTTTTCTTCTTTAATTCTTTTACCATGGTTATAATACATGAGTGCGGTGGTGCTCTTGGAAATGTTATGATTCCCCGAAATTCCCAGAAGAGAATAGAACTCTGGGATTCATGTATTAGAGAATGTAAAGACCATTTGGGGCAAGTTGAATTTGATCAGCTTATTAAGAAAGCTTACAGCAATATTTTTTTCATCTTGAAGTGAAACTGATTCAGAAATCTTCATCATTGGGTTCTGCAGAAATCGCGACGGAGATGACTGGATCCTTTATTAATCAAGAGGTTCTAAGCTACGATCACATCACTATTGATGTCAAAGACATTTCCAAACTTCGATCTAGTAGGCATATTTTTTCCACTGGTAATAAATCAGATGTTGTATTGGAACCCTAGACCAATGTCGTATAAGTTAGATAAATTCCATCACAACATAGATGTTTGAATATTTCTTCCTTTCTAAGTTGCTTGTTGTATTCCCACGTATAACATAAGGAAAATAAAAATTCCTTCATTGCCGGGAAAGTTTCTTTCGGTGTATTCAATAATTCAACCACTCCATTCTCATACTCGTCACTTCATCTATTGACTTTCATCCAACTACGGCTCATAACTATGTACGTTCTAAAAATCAAAATCAAAATCCTACTTAAATTAATCATGAGTTTTGAATGATAACTTTGCTAAGTTCAAAACTTTTCTAAGTCACATTGTATTAATTCTATACATATATAAACTACTCATTTTAACAACTTTTAAGAGAGATGTCAATACTTTGATAAGTTAATGTAACAACAACAACAACAATAATGAACATTCGATCTCAACAACAATAATAACATTAAACCTTATATCTCAACAACAACTACAACAACAATAATAACAACAAAAGCAACAACAACATTAAACCCTTAATCTCAGCAGCAACAATAACATTAAACCTTAAATATCTCAACAACAACAAAACAAGTACAATGATAGACAAAGTGTGAACGTACCAAAAAATACGATGAAATACTCAAAAAAATGAGTTGGTTTGAGTTTCAAGATTCCATATTCGAGCTTGATTTGAGTTTTGTTCAAGTTTCCTTCCTCTTTTATTTACTTTGTTCGACTTGGAAGATAGAGTTTAGTTGGTTTTGTAGAGAAGATGAAGAATTGTATTTTTGAACCTATGAAGATGGTTTTTTATTCGTTAGGTGGAGAAGATTAAGAAGGTGCTCCGTTCGCTAAGACTCAATAAGTTTACATGAAATTCAAAAGTGAATGAGATAACGTTGTGTTTTGGAAAAAAATGTTACTAGGAGCTTTCCCCTCAGTTCTGCAGTATAACCGAGGGAATAAGTTGGAGTTTTCCTCTCGGGTAGGTAGTACAACTAAGGTAACAGATGATATATTCTACCAGAAGAGTTTACACAAGCACGGATCAGTGAGTAATACGAGAAAATTGGGGAAAATCAAATAAATGAGAAAAAAATTTCAAAGAGTCACAAATGGAGAAAATAAGAGTATGATCACTCAAGAACTCTTTATATATATCCTCTATAGAAGGTGAGTCACGCCACCATCGATATTGGGAAGTATAGACTGCATCACCAACGATCAAAATTCAGTGCACATTGTTCAAAGAGTTCTCAAAAGTCCTAGTGCTAAAAAAATCATTACCGTCAGACATAGGGACACGTGTTAAGACGTGCGTGTGAAACATTATTAATCACTAGGAAGAAATGTAATGCACCTTTTTCCTAAAGACATCAACACCCATCAAGACTCTTATGCTCTTTTTCACCAGCGTCTGAACTGAAGACAAACCAGGTAAAGCCCTTGCTCTACAAAGTAGAAACGGGAGCCTAGGTGTCAAATGTTATGGGTCGTCCGCAAAGCCTGTGAAGAAAACCCAATAACTAGCAGTTTGAAACGTCAGTACTATTTCAAGATCAGATCGCACCACTTTAGGGATTCGACTCATTCTCGTTCTCACACTACTTTTTACTCAATAACTTATTTTTGTGTTGAAGTACTAACATTACAAGTTCACTATTTGTCCATCGTGTCGGAAGCTTACTCCAAAACCTCATTACACCACTTTACTATTCATTTTTGGTTCCTAACGAAACAAAAATAATTGTAGTAACCAAAAATATTTTTTACTCATTATTTTTTTGTTAAAACAAAACTATTATTGATAAGGATGGATGTCTCATAGACAAATAACTATACAACAACAACCAAGTCTTGTCCAATTAAATAGAGTCGACTACATGAATCAACTTTCGTCGTAGTGTTCTATCCAGATCCATAATTCTATCCAAATTGTTAATCTCGTGATCTTTCTCAATAACTTCTCTAATAATTTTTCGAAGTGTTCCTCTTTCTCTAGTTGATTGACTTCTCTCCATCAAATCTACTATTCTTACCACATAATCTACAAATCTTCTCTCTACATGTCCAAATCACATAAGTCTATTTTTCATCATCTTCTCTACTATAGGTGATACCTCATCACTCTTTCTAATAATATTCAAAATTATATATTTTAACAATAAGTCTATATATAATTTTGTTATTAGCATGTGACGTGTGTCGGTTATCCATCAATGTTTTTATAGAAAAGATAAAGAAAAACGTAAATTCACAATATAAACATCGTTTTAAAACATACGGTATGCTATGGACAAAGCACAACCAACACAAAGTTCATAATTATTAACCACCTAATATACACCATTCTTTCGAAAGATGCACACCATCAAAAATAATTGTTATACATTTAAGTTAACACCACACTAAAATTTTATATGTTTCAATCATATTGAAGATATTAATTTCTTGCCGACGAAAAAAACACATTATTTCTACGCAAAAGTGTGGACTTTTATGTAGAATCTCATATCATCTTAGACTTTACTAGTACATTATAATTTGAAAGGAACATTTTTTATTTTCATTAAAAAAAAGTTGGAGTTCAATTAATAATAAACGCTAGTTCCCGTGATGGAATAGTACGAGCTTTATTTATTATGACATAAATATTCATTAAATTATGTAATACTGTATCATTCATTGTACGGTTTTTAGAATTCACTACAAATTAATTTGCATGGTTTGTGATTTCATTACAAACATTGGTTCCACCACATTGTCTTTATGCGTTCTGTTGTGGCCCTTCAACTTGATATCATTATATCTCCCTCAGTTATAAAATCCTAAAAGGGTCCAAGCAATGCAAATCTTACTCTATAGATTGTCATTACTTCCTTCCCCTTAAAGAGTAACTTATTTTACCAAATCCGGAACCAAACTAAAGATTAGAGGAATAAAAGTATATATATATATATATATATATATATATATATATATATATATATATATATATATATATATATATATATATATATATATATATATATATATATATATATATATATATATATACTTTTAATATCAAACAAATTGATATTGAACCAACTCCAATGTATTCTAAAAGAACTTAGTTCTAATGAAATGAGGAACTTCTGACCACCAAGTAATGTCCAACAACTCATGACCACCATTAACAAGCCAATATGCGCTCTTATTTCCTTCCCTCATATGAGTGAAGTACTTCAGACTACGCCGGTGTTTGCAGTTATCCCATATGATCTATAGTTTTCAAGATATTAAAGATTCATTCCTAACGGCTTGGGAGTCGTTTCTATCCCATGTATTGTATCCTTTGGCCACATTTGTATGATACCAACACGCTGCAAAAACATGGCTCCGACATGAAATTTACTTTTTCTTTATTTATGACATGCCCGGAAATTGCTTCGAAATCATTAAAAAATTTCAAGATGCATTGGATACCCCTTTTATTAATTTGGCAAAACATCATGATGTCATCCGCATACAACACATGAGTTGGAGGAGTCATCCTCGTCGTGACCCGCAAATCTTTAAATTTTCCTGATTGAGCAGTAATTTTCAAAACTTGACTAAGAACATCTTCAACTATGAAAAAAATAGAAGAGATATGAGATTCCCTTGTCTCACCCCACATTTGCATATTCAAAGTAACTTCTTTAGTGTCTATTGCTAAGAACCGATAGTCTGGCGGAGAATAAGATTTTCTTGATCTAGCCTTAGAACTTTTCATTAAATTCGAAAGCCTCCAAAACCTCAATTAGGAAGTGTCTGTCTAAGCTAGAAGTTAATTGTTTTAATTAGTTATTTAAAATTTTTAAATTTTTTTTATGAAGTCAACAAATTTTCTAATTCATTTGAAAAGATGTATTTGGATCTAACTCAATTTTAAAAAACAAAGATGGTAAGATAAGAACAAATTTCACTTATAAAACTTCATATTTAGATTAAATCTCATCAACGGTAGTAGTGGTTTTAACGCATATCTCATATGTTTGTGAATGAAAATCTAAAGTAAATGTGATTTGAGTGTCTCAATAGAGGTGATGTGAATGTCACTCAATGTACCTTATGTATACTATCACATCATCTAATTTAGGGTTAGATTAACCAGATCCAACTAAAATTATATCGCAGTGTAGGGACTTCCTCCATATTAAAACATATTGTCGAGATATACATAACATCTATTGCGGGACTTTAATTAACACACATTGATTTCTCAATCTAGAATTGAACATCTAAAATGTAATTTGAGTTTCCTGATAGCCAAAACATAATAACATATGATCTAATAGATTTTAATAGACTTTGATATCGTATTTAAAATCTGGGCATGACTTAACTCAACCGTACAAAATCAGTTTGTAAGGTGAGAATTCTTCCTGCTCATAAACACAAAGAATAAGACATTTACTACTAAAGAAACAAATATTAGAGACAAACAAATTCTAAAAGTAATAACACAAAGTGGCAAGTAATATAACATTAATGGAGATCTAAGAAAAACCTTTATTCGTCTAGGTATAAGGTGGTTGGAAACGTTAAATGCAGAAACTTCAACCAACAATAACATCTTATTATTTTCTAAATACATTAATAGCAATCTAAACAAGGGGTAATTACTTACAACTTTGACCTCGATAAATTACTAATAGTTTAGACTGCCACAAAGGAATAGTAGAGATATAGTATATGGAGAAGTTAGAATGAGACTTTCACAATACTAAAAATATTTGAATTCAAGAATTCAGAGCATGCTTTTGGTGTTAAGATTTTAAAATTCAAACGTATTGTTAATCGTATACAAACATTCAACCTACATACTTTATTACTTCAAATTCAACAGAAACATAACACATAAACAAAATAACATAAACTTAAAACATCAATTAAACATAAACAATATCACATATGAGACAAATTAATTTCTTCATCCAACCATGCGCATCACAATTTCATCAAATATTCTGGGCTAAATCAAGATTGAACAGATAACATGAATGAACTTTGTCAAGATAACATCTAATTCGATTGATCTCTTAAAACAATACTGATTATATATTTATAATGTGGTTGCGTCGTCGTCATCATCATCATTTTGAAATTGTATATTAATGAATCCAACTCGTTCATCTAAACTTATTGATAAACAATGATATTTCTTATTAGGTATTGTTGTAATCGAGATGACCATTCAATTGATCTTTTTAAATCACATAATTTAACATTGTCATTAAATAGAGCATATATTTATTATAGTAAATTGTTGCTAAGTTAAAATTCATTTCGATTGGACATGAAAAAAGTTATAATTTTTTATAGGGAACTAAAATGAAAAAAATAGATCCAAACAAAACCAAGAAAAAAAAAAGAAAATAAAAGAAAATACATAAGCTTAAGATTTGAGCAAATATGTTCAGACTTATTATTTAATATTTAAAAACCTATGGATTCTATGTATAGAAAATTTTTTAACATTCAAAAATGGAATGTAGAAATAGGGGAAAAAAAACCTCCAAATAATCCACAAACTCAGGACCTAATAGTGAGCCATATTCCTTTAATTCTTCTGCACATCAGCCACATGCAGGGCCGTCTTTGAGGGCGTGCAAAGCGGGCTACCGCACAGGGCTTCAAAATTTCCAAGGTTAAACTACAACTAAATAGGGCCTCATAAAATATTTGGTAGATTAAATCATGAGTGCATAGGGCCTCTATTAGATTTTTATGATTAAACGGTGACTATTCTACACAGGGCCTCCAAAAACTTGAGACGGCCTTGGCCACATGACCACATTATCTTGAGAGTTGGGACCATATGGGCTCACAATCAAAACCATCATATAACTTGCAGACTCTTTAATGAAATTCAGTAAACCCATTCTATTCTCTCTTCTGACTTCTGCTAGTATTAAAACATAATTAATGAATTTCACCAAGCTAAAACTACTCACGTGTAATGCGCTTCTACAATTTAAAGTTATGTTATGTACAAAGGGGTTTAAGTATTAGCTTGAGAAAAGAGACAGGTGTTTTAGAATAATATTTTAAGTATTAACATAAAATTAAGTTCTAATGTCTCAATGTACATATATACAACAACAATCCATATGTGGTTCTACACACTCCCTATAAAATTTAGTTGAATAGTAGTAAAATAATTACAACTAAGTATTGTTGTTTGATTCAATTATTAAAGAAAAAGAAAGGAGTAAATCTATTAAAAACAAAAATTTTAATTTTTTTAAATTAAAATGATGGCAATTAATTTTATACTCTTTTTTTTCTATTAACATTTCTAGGGTTATTACCACTTTTGCTCCTACCATATATATGACTTTTAGTTTACCTTCCTATAATTTTTTTTTTTAAATTAATCTTGTCATATAAAGATTCTATCAATTTTAACTTTGGCCGAAAATGACATACACCACATGCTTATGGGACATGCTTAGTGAAAACTGACGTGACTTTTATATTTTTATTTTGAATTATTTATTTTCAAGTGTAATTTTATGAAAATTTCTTTACCCACCTCCCTATGGGGGTCACCCCCAGCGAAAAACCAAAACTGCCCCTGCTTCGGAGATTCATCTCCGAAGTTATTTTTTTTTGAATTTTTTTTAACTTCGGAAATGCATCTCCGAAGTTAAAAAAATTTAAAAACGTGAATATTTTCGGAAGTTCATTTCCGAAAATATTCCTGCATATACAAATTTCCCTCCTTCACTATTTCATCATTTTTCTCCAAAACATCTCAAAACCCTCTCCAAAACCCAATCAATCTCCATCCATTTTTCGCCCTAAAATCAAGTTTCAAACCGTTGATCACGTTAAAGGGAGCATAGAAAGCTACAATTTCAGGTAAACATCACTCATTTCATCCCCTATTTCACTACATTGATTGATAAATTTTATGCTGAAACTGATATGGTTCGGAATTCATTTCCGAAATATATTACCTAATAAATTTCGGAAATGAACTTCCGAAATATGCCCTGACAGTAAAAAAAAAAACTGTTTTGGCCAATTTTGCTAATTTATTCATTTGTTAGGTATGGTGCATCCGGACAACATTGTGCGAGACGATGGAGCATTAGTTCCGAAAATTGTCAACGTTAATAACGATCCGGTTATTGACGTTACTCCTATGATCAATGCGGTCGATGTTCGGCAACATTTTACAAATGATCGGAGCTTCGGTAGTCGCGAACAATTGATTGATTGGGTTCGGAAGGAAGCTAACAAACATGGATTTGGAATTGTTATTTTAAGGTCGGACAACGGAAATAGTAGGCGGAAAGCTTTCGTTGTTTTGAATTGCGAACGGGGTGGTAGTTATGTACAATCAAATCGGGTGCTAAAACACGAGGACACGGGATCGAGAAAGTGCGGGTGTCCGTTTAAGTTGCGTGCTACTCGGAGGGTTGATGATTTGTGGCGGTTAACCGTAATTTGTGGAATTCATAATCATGCCTTGGATGTCAAGTTACACGGACATCCAATGGCGTGTCGTTTGTCCCGCGAAGAGAGGAATGTGATATCGGACCTAACGATAGTCAAAGTGGCGCCTCGCAACATACTTGCCGATTTGAAGCGTAAGAATCCGGATAGCGTTTCAAATATCAAGCAAGTTTACAATGAACGACACAATCTCAAAGTTTTGAATACGGGCCTTCGGTCGGAAATGCAACAACTTTTGAAACTACTAGGCGATAACAATTATGTTTCAAGCTTCCGAACCTCCGAGGACAAAGTTACGGTGCGTGATATTTTTTGGACTCATCCCGAAAGTATCAAATTATTCAACACATTTCCAACCGTTCTAGTCATGGATTCGACGTACAAGACAAACAAATATAGGCTTCCTCTTCTAGAGATAGTTGGTGTGACCTCGACGGACAAGACTTATTCAGTCGGGTTTGCTTTTTTGGAGTGTGAAAAAGAATACAACTTTACACGGGCCTTGGGAATTTGCAAGTCTTTGTTAGTTGATCAAGAGGTTATGCCAAACGTCATTGTCACCGACCGGGACAATGCTTTGATGAATGCGGTTGATACCGTCTTCCCGACATCGACCGCGTTACTTTGTCGGTATTACATAACTTGCAACGCGAGAAGTAAGTTGAAACCCGCGGTTGAGACAAAAGATAGGCCGGATGAAAACGGTAAAGTTATCAAAGCCGGTGTTGTGGTTGAGAGGATAATGGTGGCATGGAGGGAAATTTTGGATGCACACTCCGAAGAGGTGTATATCGAGAAATTGGTACACTTTAGGTCTTTGTGTGGTTCCATTAAGACATTTTGTCATTACGTCGAATCCACCATTCTTGACAAAGTTTGAGAAAAAGTCGTGTGCGCTTGGACAAATCGAGTTAGACATCTTGGTTGCACCACGACTAACCGAGTTGAATCCGCACATGCGGTCTTCAAGAGGTGGTTGGGTGATAGCAAGGGAGATTTGTGTCGGGGATGGGACACCGTCAACCAAATGCTCTAAAATCAACACAATGAAATTCAAACATTGTTCGGTCGAAGCAAGACGGTTATGGAACACCGGTATAAGGGCCAAATTCTATTCTCCCAATTGATTTACAACATATCCCGGACGGGTTTGAATTTTTTGTTTCATGAAGCGAAGCGGTCGGAGACCACGGGGCCGGATAGTTCTTTATGTGGGTGTACCATTAGAACTACATACGGCCTTCCATGTGCTTGTATACTTTCAAAAAAGAAGAAGTTGAATTCACCAATACGCATGGATGAGGTAGCCGACCATTGGAAGAAACTTCGTTTTGATGATTTTGACCCGCCGAAGGAAAATGACTCCAAAATCACCATCTTCGACGAGTTGGAAGTGATAATGGAGAAGTTTGCTAAAGCGGATGACACCACCAAAATGCACATAAAAGAACAATTGCGAAAAATTGCATTTCCGGAGACCACCGATTTGAAACCGCCATCTCAACCGGTTAAAACGAAAGGTGCACCGAAAAAGTCCAAAATTACACAAGATGACACGTCAACAAAACGATCTCCTTCCTACTTTGAACATGTTGATTCATCGTTCCCGGATTCACCGACACCGAAGTCCAAGTGTAGTGGTAACAAAGGTGCCCGTATTTCGAAGCCACCTCGCACACCGCCGATAAAAAAATCACCCATACCCTACATTGATGAGATGCCACTTTTTATGCACAAATATATCGATAACATCGTTGATGTTGGAGGCGACGACAATTGTGGATATCGGGCCGTTGCGGGTTTGCTCGGTAAAGGGGAAAATAATCACACTTTAGTCCGACGAGAACTTATTGCAGAGTTGACTTCGTATCGGGACATCTACGGCCGACTATATGAAAATCAAGAAAAGTTTGCGAAAATTCATGACTCACTTGTTCCATCACTTACCGGTATCGCTCCGGTCTCGAAGTGGATGTCATTCCCCGATATGGGTCATCTAATAGCAAGTGCATATGATATTGTATGCGTCGATTTGACGAGGTTTGGACTAAGTGAGACTTTCTTTCCACTTCATAGTCGACCGCCATTGGACTCGTCGGGCCGGATCATATGCATCGGGTATCTACGATCGCGGCACTTCGTCCAAGTGTTTTTGAAATCGGGGTGTCCTATACTGGCTACTTGTTGTCAATGGACCGCACATCGTTCAAATGAGGCGGAGACTTGGCCGGATCCTTTCGTTTCAAGAATGGCGGAGTTTGAAGAAATGATGAGCCAAGAGCGCGAGCAAAATAGAGAGCGGTCGAAGAACGTGCCTATTTTGGACTTAGGATCCACCGATTGGTTCGGTGAATTTTAGTTCGTTCCGGATCGTTTTTGGTTTGTAATGACCATTTTTGTATGTATTTTTGTTTATCATGTAAAATCGGACCGATTCAATACATATATAATATAAGTATGTTTTATGTCATCTTTGTCTAATTTATGTTTAATGTACCTTCCATTTGTTCAATTTACACAACACACTAAGCAATCAACAAAATGCAAAATTTATGTCTGTTTCTGCATAATTCGGAAATGAACTTCCGAAATATACATCTCTGCCTCCTATTTTCGGAAGTTCATTTCCGAAAAGTCCCCTGAGGCAGGATAAGGTTTGTTGGACCATCAATGCTCCAATAAGTCTATAAATACTACACACTCTTCTTCATCCTCTTCACACCACAAAACACAAATGACACAAACCTACCCCCACCTAGCATTCGTGTACTTTGAAACCGGCTACCCGATGCCGTTCCAATTTCGCTTCTCGCGCGACACGCTGTTTGCGGAGTTGATACCGTCGCTCAACACGCTTTTGCACTATCCCGAGAATCGAAAGGTTGTCAAGCTCGAGTACCGCTCGCCATCTCTTAACGACGAGGGAGGCATTAAGTTCACACCTTTTGAGATCAAGAAAGACGAAGATTTAGCGGTTTTGTGGACAACGTTCGACCGATTTTCTTCGAAAGGCCCGATCGAGTTGGACGCGAAACTTCAAAGATCGGCGGACGACATTATCAAAATGTTGACTCATCCCGACCTACCCGTGTTCAACAATATGTAACTTTAATTTTCAGTAATATTATCGTTCTTCACCCGATTAAATAAAGCGAATCGTTGTTGTTTTTCATTTTTTCTGTCCAGACATAAATTCGGAGGTTCATTTCCGAATTCCCCCAAGGGGGGTGCGTTCGTAGATAAACTTCCGAAAACACCACATTTTCTGAAAAGTAACTTTATTTCGGAGATGCATCTCCGAAATCATTATTTTATATTAAAAAAAATACGTTTTCGGAGATACATTTCCGAAAACACATTTTTTTACAAAAAAGCACCTTTTCGGAAATGAACTTCCGAAACAAGGGGTAGTGTGGTAAATTCACTAGGGGTGGGCAAGAAGGTTAGGAGGTGGGTGAAGAAATTTTCAATTTTATTTTCTTTTTCAATTAATTTAAACTTATTTAAACTTAAGCAAAATTTCTTGGGTTATTTGCCATAAAGCCTTGCCACTGGACCATTGTTGCTATTTATTATATTGTTTACATGTTTAATATATATAGAGCTGTTAAAATGGGTTTGATCCATCGGGCCGGTCCATAAGCCCAACAATTAAGCGCGGGTCGGACCGCAAAATACCTTTAAAAAACACGACTCTATTTTTTTGGGTCAGCGCATCGAGCCTATGTTTTTCATGGACTGGGTCGGGTGGGGCCAAGCGAGCTTTGCGCTGTCCCATTAAAAAAAGATTTGGTAAATTTTGGGGAAAAAAGATTGAGATAAGATTTGATTGCATAAATGTATTATCAAGTGATAAAGAAAAGTTAAACAGGATGAAAATATTTTTTCAAGATGATGTGATCAAGGAAATGGTTGTGAGATGAAGAGAAAATTTAATAAATATTGATGATAATATTAAGTAACTTTATACTTTTACATGAATGATTTTGTGGTATTCATATATATATATTTATGGATAAATATTTAAAACATCACTTATATACACGTTTATGATGACTATCTACTTATGTTGTGATGTATTTATCCATTACATTCTTTTTATAAAAATTAAAACTATAATATTGAAATACGGGTCGGACCAACTCATCGGACCACACGGTCCTTTAAAAAATGAGTCGGGCTCATTTTATGTAGCTCAATAAGTAATTGGGCCGGGTCGGGCCTGTCCAGCCCCTTTAAACATATTGACCCATTTGACATATATATGTAAATTATAATTTGTTTTGACATATTAATAATAATTTTTTTACATATTAATATATCAAAAATTAATTTCACTTTATTAATACAAATATATACTATAGGTTACAAATTAAATCCAATTAAATAAATAAATTAAAATTAATTTTTGACATATTATAATAAAATAATAAATAATATATATTATGTTATAATAAATTAATTTTTTCAATAAAATAATATATAGTATATATTATGTTATAATAAGTTAATTTTTTCAATAAAATAATATATTGTTATTTCAGATATATTATAATAAACTGAAATTAATTCTTAATATATTGTAATAAACTAAAATTAATTTTAAATATATTGTATATATTTGGATAAATAAACGAAAATTAATTTTTATATATAATAATAAACTGAAATTAGTTTATAACATATAGTATAAATTTGAATAAATAAATTGAAATTAATTTTTGACATATTATACTAGTTGTTTGACTGTATATTAATTTCACTTTTATAGTTTGACAAATAATACTAATTGTTTGACATATTATAATAATTATTAGAATAAATTGAAATTTTTTTTATTTTTTGAAAACTTGATATATATATATATATATATATATATATATATATATATATATATATATATATATTCATTTATTACAATTTACTATGAAATTAATTCAATGAAATTAATTCAATTTGAAATACTGAGAACATTTGATACATTTTTATACGCTTCTTGCATGAGACATAATACCATTAAAAAATTGTTCATATAAATTTCGAAATAAATAATATTATTAAATACAAAATAATTTAAACAAAAAATATGTTAAAAATATAAAATATGACAAACAATTATTTAATATATACAGTTAAGTAACAAAACATATCACATTGAATAAGCTGACCTAGTGGTAAGTGCTCATGCATGGAACATTGAGGGAATGGGTTCAACAAATATCTTCACATAAATTTTGGAATTTCACATCTTTTAAAATTTCAAAACTTAAAATAATAATAAACTAAATACCAACGTAGCATTTAAAATAATTCAAAATAATTTCACATCTTTTAAAATTTCAAAACTTATAATAATAATAATAATAATAATAATAATAATAATAATAATAATAAATTAAATACCAACGTAGCATTTAAAATAATTCAAAATAAAAATAATAAAGCTACGTCATCATTTTTTAAATTAAAAAAAATATATGAAAAACAAAAAAAAATGTCACTAAGCATACCACATAAGCATGTGGTGTGTGCTATTTACTGCCAAGGTTTAAATTGACATACAATCTTCATATGATAAATTTAGTTTTACAAAAAAAAAAAATTTAAAGGAAGGTAAACCAAAAGTCGCCTATATGACAGGGGGCAAAAGTGGTAATAACCCAAATTTCTATCTTTGTCAAATCATACAAATTTTTTTAAAAATATTATCCCCTCCTCTCTCGTAGGCATGACAACATAAATTATATCCCTGGCGACCCATTTGAACCCACTCCGAATTTGATAGGAAAAATTCACTTTGATTGAGTTTGAATTCGAATTTAAATTTTTTTCGTTTATAAAATATTAGATTTTTATGTAACTCCTCAAGATAGTCTGGTTATGATATGTACTATTTATGAATTTGTATCATAATGGTGTTTTAATTGTTGTATGGGCATGAATACTACTTCTACTCTACATCAATTAATTTGCTTATAAAAAAAAGGCAAAATTATACTATAGGTCTTTTAAGTTATTTTTGTATAATAGGTTAGTCTTTTAAGTTTTTTTTTATAACAACTTGATCGTTTAAGATACCAAATGTGTGCAATGTTATCCCTTTTTAACAGAGTGAATGTGCTAATTATGAATGCAATTATTTTGAGTATATGCAACCAAATAAACAACCATCACAAATTTCTATATATTTAAAATGTGAGGAAAATGATGTAGAAATCAACCAAAAGGACCAAGTTATTACAACAAAAAAAAAAAAACTTAAAGGACCAACTTGTTACACAAAAATAACTTAAAGGATATCTGGTATAATTTTGTTTAAAAAAACAAGTATCCACTTTGAATTCACTCTGTTTATTTCATTATGTACTTTGTTATATATTTTTTATCATAAAAAATATTAAATATATGGTCAATATTTTGATATTTTGATTTGTACTTTATTATTTGAAATATTTGCAATGTATGTATTAAATTTTTTGAAATTGTTTTATTTTATTATTTGTAATGTAATTTGATGGTTGGAAAATGAATATTTTTATTAAAATTTGAATCCTCTAGAGAAAAATAAATACATGGATGGTGGCGGGACGGAGATACTCGAACCCGTTTGGGACGAGTTTGGATTTTAATTCTTCATCCCCATTAGAGAATATGGCATGGAACGAGGATTGATCGAAAATTCGAATTTAGGTATGTGTTGAAGCGGTAAAGCGGCAAGCAAAAAGTAATAGGTATTATTTATTACCGGGTGATATAGGTTATATCGTATCGTAGTCCACAGAGATTGGTGATACCGAACTGCCGTTCGACGGTTTCTTATGGTATTGAGTTTGGGTTAAAATGGGTTGAAAGCAAACAAGTAAAAATTAACATATGAACATAAAAAGAATTCATTCTTGATAGAGAATAGCTTATTTGGTTTGAATCTAAACTACTCCTCACAAACTTAGATTTATCACTCCGCCGTACTCAATCTACAATACTCGTCAGAATCACCACATATCCCTCACATCAATGTCCATGTCTGCAACACCGACGGAAATTCACTATATTGCTCTTTCGACGATGTCTCCACCGATCGAACAACACAGAGACATTAAACTCAGATATTATGTGGATGTTAACCCTAATCCTATGTCTAGAATCAAAAGCTAACAGATATCCCCCTAATCAAGATCTGTGGTGTCCATGTCTGCAACAACACAAATCCAGAGCATTTAAGCAAAAAGATCAAGGAAACACCGATTAAGATTTGTAAAGCAAATATATTATACAACTAGTACAAAGAATAACAAACATCCATGTGTTTAGAGTAAACTTACAAACAAACCCAACAAAAATGGTTACAAAGAGAAGAGGAGGAGGAGAAAACCAAATCTTTCGCGGTGTCAATCACGATCAATCGAGCTCCCGACCAAGAATCTTCCGATTACAAGCCACAAATGTTGTTTTATAAGCTCAATCTACCAAAAATGACCTAGGATGAGTTGGGGTTCAAAAATACCCAAAACATACCTAAAAAATATGATTTTACAACATATATACCAAAACTGAAGTCGCAGACCGCGCTAAGCGCGCCCACCGCGCTAAGCGGGCTGCTTTTTATTTTTCTTAGACCGCCAGACCGCGCTTAGCGCCAAAAACCCGCGCTAAGCGCCCAACTTTCTGCCAAATGGGTCAAAAATGCTCCCAGAGCCCGCTTAGCGCGGTCAAGCCCGCTTAGCGCGCTCAACAGAACAGCAAATCTTGTTTTGGTCATATCTTGAGAACCGTAACTCCGATTTGCGCCCGGTTCGAAGCGTTGGAAAGCTTATTCCATGCTCTATCTAACAATGAACAAATTGCAACCAAATTGATGAATTTGATCATCCTTATTTTGAGCCTTGTCCGCCGATGAATTGGTAAAATCGCGTGTTCGCCGCCGTGTCTTCGACACTTTATTTCTCATAGCTTCGAACACGCATAAATACCTACAAAAAGACAACAAAACTATCAAACGGTATATATTTACACGAAAACGTAACAAAACACAAACGATACAAATATACACAAAAACGGGGAATTATTCAAACGGTATTAACAAAAAGCGTCGTTAAGTGCCACTATTTACATACACAAAAGTAACACAATTTGGCACTTAACAACTCTCCCCAACTTGAACTTGTTTGTCCCTAAACAAGAATCAACTAACTCAAGGAAACAAAAGCGATATTCAAGCAATTACGCAACAACAAGTTTTGAAAAACGGACAAGTGTATGACTCAAATGCAAAACGGTACACACAAAGTAAATACTTACCACTTAAACTAGGACGATTACATAAACACGAAACAAACGCAAATTACAAATAATATACCAAACATTCTAAAACAATACAAGTTCACAAATGAATCGCACCTAGCAAAATGAAATCATCGGTAGATGACAAACACACAAAATGAGGTAATTTCACTCACCCACAATCTTGCAAACAAAAGATTAAATTATGCAGTCATCCCAAATCATATTGAAACTACAAAGGCAAGAATCACAAGGACTTTCAAGGATGTAATGTGGCTTGGTTAACAAACAAGTGATAATTCCTAAAGCTAATCGAAACAAAAACTTGCCTAAACCTAAGGGAGTAATTACTTCCACAAAGTTTCAAACAATGGAATTTCAATCCAACTTTCTTCTTCATCACAAGTTTCACACCAAAAACACCACTTATTAACACAATTTATTCCAGACTCTTTTTGTCTTACTATTTTTCAAAGCTTTTACTCTTTTTTCTTTCTTTTTCTTTTTCTTTTTCTTTCTTTTTTTTTTCTTTTCTTTTCCTCAACACATACTCAACCAACCAAACAAGCACATAATCAATGTTCTCCCCAACTTGAATTCAACCAACATTATACAATGAATACTCCCAACTTTCTAAGGCAAGGTAAAAACTCATACAACAACAAGAGGTTGAGGGTTCAAGAAAAAAAACAACAATCAAAATCCACCAAAAAGCGAACTAATTCTCAAGTTCAAAAAGAGAAATGGATAATGACAAAAAGCTCAAAGGGGTTAACAAAAGATCACACACTCACAAGGTGAAATGAATATATGGCTAAGGTAGTTGTGCTCAAAATCAAACAAAATGCCTTGATCATTTTCATGCTTTCACAAAGTCAATACAAACAAAAGATTTAACATAATAAAATCCAGTTAAAACAAGAGTTGTGGTCTCCAGCATATGTAAATAATGGACAGCTACCTCACAAAAAAGGTGGGAACTAAAGTGATTCACAAATGAACAAGTATACAAAAGAATGAATGGCATAAAAGTTGTAAAAAGCCTAAGTATCATAAATATGCTAAAGTCTAGAAAGCGATAAACACATACCTTGAACGTGTACAAAACTTTAACAAAATCATTACCATACACTCGCAAGTCGAAACGATCAAACTTGGAAAATCACCTCAAATTCCTCAAGCTACTCAAAACAAGCTCAAAGACAAACACACAACTATTAATATACACAAACTAAAAAACCAGATGAAATTGTCTAAACTAAACATAAACTAAAAAGAATAAACATGCTTGTTTTACGTCGTAAGCTCGACGCCTGTTATTTAAGAACGTTCCTCCAAGTCACTTCCACCCGGTTATTCCTAACCACACACAAGCAAACGTGAAAGGAACCAAACAATGATATAACAAATTTACAAATATAGAAAACGTGTGCAAGTATAGTAAACATATACAAGTATCAATATAAAAAAAGTGAGAATATACAATATGTGCGATATATACAAAACTCAACACTAAAGAAACTATCGCAATGCGAATTCAATAAAAACACCAATCCCCGGCAACGGCGCCATTTTGCTGGAGCGGTAAAGCGGCAAGCAAAAAGTAATAGGTATTATTTATTACCGGGTGATATAGGTTATATCGTATCGTAGTCCACAGAGATTGGTGATACCGAACTGCCGTTCGACGGTTTCTTATGGTATTGAGTTTGGGTTAAAATGGGTTGAAAGCAAACAAGTAAAAATTAACATATGAACATAAAAAGAATTCATTCTTGATAGAGAATAGCTTATTTGGTTTGAATCTAAACTACTCCTCACAAACTTAGATTTATCACTCCGCCGTACTCAATCTACAATACTCGTCAGAATCACCACATATCCCTCACATCAATGTCCATGTCTGCAACACCGACGGAAATTCACTATATTGCTCTTTCGACGATGTCTCCACCGATCGAACAACACAGAGACATTAAACTCAGATATTATGTGGATGTTAACCCTAATCCTATGTCTAGAATCAAAAGCTAACAGATATCCCCCTAATCAAGATCTGTGGTGTCCATGTCTGCAACAACACAAATCCAGAGCATTTAAGCAAAAAGATCAAGGAAACACCGATTAAGATTTGTAAAGCAAATATATTATACAACTAGTACAAAGAATAACAAACATCCATGTGTTTAGAGTAAACTTACAAACAAACCCAACAAAAATGGTTACAAAGAGAAGAGGAGGAGGAGAAAACCAAATCTTTCGCGGTGTCAATCACGATCAATCGAGCTCCCGACCAAGAATCTTCCGATTACAAGCCACAAATGTTGTTTTCTAAGCTCAATCTACCAAAAATGACCTAGGATGAGTTGGGGTTCAAAAATACCCAAAACATACCTAAAAAATATGATTTTACAACATATATACCAAAACTGAAGTCGCAGACCGCGCTAAGCGCGCCCACCGCGCTAAGCGGGCTGCTTTTTATTTTTCTTAGACCGCCAGACCGCGCTTAGCGCCAAAAACCCGCGCTAAGCGCCCAACTTTCTGCCAAATGGGTCAAAAATGCTCCCAGAGCCCGCTTAGCGCGGTCAAGCCCGCTTAGCGCGCTCAACAGAACAGCAAATCTTGTTTTGGTCATATCTTGAGAACCGTAACTCCGATTTGCGCCCGGTTCGAAGCGTTGGAAAGCTTATTCCATGCTCTATCTAACAATGAACAAATTGCAACCAAATTGATGAATTTGATCATCCTTATTTTGAGCCTTGTCCGCCGATGAATTGGTAAAATCGCGTGTTCGCCGCCGTGTCTTCGACACTTTATTTCTCATAGCTTCGAACACGCATAAATACCTACAAAAAGACAACAAAACTATCAAACGGTATATATTTACACGAAAACGTAACAAAACACAAACGATACAAATATACACAAAAACGGGGAATTATTCAAACGGTATTAACAAAAAGCGTCGTTAAGTGCCACTATTTACATACACAAAAGTAACACAATTTGGCACTTAACAGTATGGGGAAGATAAAAACCATTCCCGGCCCATCCCATTGTCATGCTTACTCTCTCATTTCTTTCACTCATTCCCCTCCCCCATGGTTAAAATCTATCTCCTTCTATCAGTTAAATGTAAAGATAAAATTGACAAGGCAATGATTGTAATATTACTAATGGAAAGTATAGGTCAACTACCAAGAAAATATCCAGTACACAAAATAACCGAATTTCAAAGAGATAGTGTGACTAATCACTCGTTGCCTACCATATTCCCTCTCATGTGTTTGTTATATAATCCTCTTGCCTAGTATTGGCTGCTTAAATATTTTTTCCTTTTCTCAATCCTTCTAAGTTAGTTGGAGTTATATTTGTTTAGTCACCTTTATTTTGATTGTTTCCAACTTTATCCTTCATAAGAACGCATCCCCTTTTGAACTCAACGTTGTCCTCAAGGTTTAATGATGGATAATTGTCTCTGATTTCCTTAAAGTCCTCCCACTTGACTTCTACATTGGCTTATTTTCCCCTATTGAATTAAGACTTGTGGAACTTGTAAGGTTCCCTGAATAACCATTCTAATGTCTAGCATTTATGTAGGTTTGAACATTGGTTCTATCTCTGAAGTTGTGAAAGGCAATGGGAAATTAGGTTTATCATTTGGTGCCTTTGAATTCTTTCAACCGAGCAATGTGGAAAATTGGATGTATCTTAGCAGAAGGTGGTAGTTCAAACTTACCAGCCATTGTTCCCACCTTAGCTAAGATTTTAAAAGGAACAAAGAACCTTGTAGAAATTTTTTGGTTATTTCTTAGAACTGCGGAGTGTTGTCTATACAATTACAACTTAACCAATAC
This sequence comes from Vicia villosa, assembly GCF_029867415.1. NCBI lineage: Eukaryota > Viridiplantae > Streptophyta > Magnoliopsida > Fabales > Fabaceae > Vicia > Vicia villosa. Next base: position 465,516 of record NW_026705481.1, on the reverse strand, counting down.
ATGTACTGCCACCTTTAATTCTCTATCAATTATCTTCTTATCAACATGATTTTTCATTGCTTATTGAGCTTTGATCAACTTACTCTTGAACTATTCTATGATTACATCTCTTTGCATTAGTTGGTCTTTCATATTTAAATGGTCACATGGTTTTACAAGATATCTAACTAGAGCCGGAGGCTCTCTCCCATATAGAGCCTTGAAGGGATTCATGCATGCACTAGTGTGAAATTTCATATTATACTAGTATTTAACCATTGCTTATATTTTTTACCATCCTTTTTTTATTCTGAAATGTAAATCTTCTCAAGTACATTTTCAAACATTTGTTAAGGATCTACGATTGGCCATATGTTTGTGGATGACAGGTTATGCTCATGGCTAATGATGTGCCTTGCAATTTAAACAAGTGTTGCCATAATCCACTTGTAAGATTTTCATCTATATATGAGACTATATATTGGTGGGTTCCATGTAATTTGGAAATGTTAACCTTGAATGCTTAACATACATATTTACTAGTATAATCAGCTTTTTGGGCAACAAAGTAACTATACTTAGTTAACCTATCTATGAATACCATGATTATTGTGAACCTAAAAGAGTTTAGTAAGCCAGTAATTAAGTCCATAGAAATATCCTCACATACCTGATTTGGGATAGGTAGAGGTTGTAATATCCTCTCATACCCGATTTTCCAAATATGTCTTCTTCTATTAACCTCTAGTTGTTTCCCACTAACACTTGGAAGCAAGGGGTAGCATTACTTGGTACTCTAAAAAATTGTGTGATAAGAGGTTGTAATAAGTAAGTATATGAGCTACCCTCATCTATCAGAACTTGCACATCAGTGTCACCAACTGATCTAGTGAATCGTACTATACCCATTCTGCTACTTAATTTCATGAAATTCAACGAGAGATGGTGTTGAGTTTTATGCGAGGTGAATTGTGTTCCTCCTCCTCCTGTTAGATTCGATTCTAATGTTTCCATTTCCTCATCTATTAATTGCAACATTATCATTTTTTAATTGATACAAAAATTGTGTGTGGGAGAATTTTTCGTCGTGCGAGTTGGTGTCAAGCAAACTCCATGACAATGGTACAAAAAGTTTTATTCTTTAATGGAAATGAATGTTTATGGCAATACTACTACTGATAATTGTATGTTTGTGGAAAAAATTTCTTATGGTGACTCTATTATTCTTTTATTATATGTTGATGACATGTTAATTGTTGGTCATTACACTAAAAAAATTGAATGCTAAGCAAGTCCTTTGCAAGGAAGAAAGATAAATTATGATTTTCTTAACACAATTATATTGAAAAGGTGTTAGAGAGGTTTAACATGAGCAATTTAAAACATGCGAGTACTCTACTTGCTAATTATTTCAAAATGAGTTATAAACAATATCCTACAAGATAAAAATACAAAGAAGATATGAAAAAAGATCCTTATGCATCCACATTTGACAGTTTGATGTATTTTATGGTAATACATAAGACCAAATATTGCTCATGATGATGTTGATGCCGTTAGTTGGTTTCTTTCTAATCCCAGTAAAGATATTTGGCAAGTTGTAAAGTGAACTATTAGATATCTTAGAGGTACTTCTAGAGTGTGAATTTTTAGATATTTTAGATATCTTAGATGCATATATGGCCGGTGATACTATCTCTAGAAAATTTACTTCTTGATGCGTGATGAGTTTTACAGGGGAAACAATGTCTTGAAAATGAAGGTTACAAAAGTGTGATGCTTTATCAAGCCCACATGGGAGTCACGAGGGGAGGTTTATTTGTTGAACTCACTCTTAAAGTGAGCCCACTATTTATTTAGAAGAAAAAAGTTAAATAAAAAAATGAGATTGGATGGTTTTGTGGGTCAAGCCCACATGAATATTTTTCTATGGTTAAGAAGGTGGTTTTATAATTCCAAGTATAAGCAGCAACAAGTTAAAACAGTAAAAAAATGAAAAAAAATTAAGATATAAACAAAGTAATGAAATACACCCGTTGCGACTAAGAGAAAAAGAAGGAAAATTGATTCCATGAGATCAATGAGTTTGTAACAAATTTTATCGATTTTTTTCTATAATTGGACTGTGTTGTTCCTATCATTTAGCTAAATATATTTATGTAACTTCTAAATAGTTTTACCTTCTCTTAGAGTTATTTTGATATATTTTTGTGGAAGTGTTGATTAGTTGTGCGTTTTCCACTATTGATAAAAGCTGTTATTCCAAAATGCTAAAAGAAAGACTTTTTGTGTACTCATTTTATATAGGGGGAGATTTTACTAGATTATTCCTTCTAGTTTTTATTCTCTCACTTTGAAAAGAATTTAACTTGTTAAAAAAACTAGTGTTTCTGCTATTTAATTTTTTAGTTATTATTGTTATGCTAAAAAATTTGTTTTGCGGGATGTTTATTTAAATTGCACATGTGTAAGAAAATTATTTTGCTTTAAAGAGATCAGTTTATTTGATTTTTTCCAATACTATCATTCTAAAACAAATATTAGATGCCTTCTCCATAATTGATTTTGTTCCTTAAAATTTCAAAATAAAGTGGAACAACTTTTTTATTCAACTTATGAGATTTTTATTTTTTTTAATTTATAGAGAAGACAATGATTATGTCGATAATCTTGTGTTTTTTTAGTTTAATTGTTATGCATTGTTAGTGTAAAACTTTTTACACTGTCAATGCATCACAACCACTCAATTATATTATTTTAAAAAAATTAAAAAAAAGTCAAACACTTTCAACAAATTGACGGTTGTGATTCACTGACGGAATAATTTTCCCTCTTTAATTATGTTGGATTTTGACTAATATATCTAACTCGTCTACCTTTGAGTTAAGTAATGTAATTTTGGCAACTATTATTTTTTTTCCTCATGTTTCATCTACCTTTAAATTTCAATAAATGTAGTTGAGACTTGAGAGTACCAGATGTGCTAACTTAGTTGAAATTTGGCTTAGAGTGTGTTTATTTCTGTTATGAAAAAATTTGATTTTGAGAGAATTAATTTTGTAGAATTGACTTAAGTTAAAATTGAGTTTAATATAGTTATTTATATTTGGATACAGCCTTGCTATTTTTATACTGCTTTGTAGATACACCTTATCTACACCGTAGGTCATAACACTGAGCAAATGTTTGCAAAAAAACCAAAGTCATAATAGATTATTAAAAAAAATAAAAAGAGTATATTTTGCCTATACCAATACGGTGTAGGTGTCAAAAACCGATGTAAAAATATCTTTTCTCATTTGGATATTCACAATAAAAATTATTTGTATGAAAAATGTTATTTGGATACTTTTATCAAAATTTCTTTTGGATGTGTATACGACGAAAAGAAAGGAAAAAAAAGATGACGAGTGTTATTGATGTTGTTCAATTTAAAGCCAAAAAAGAAAAAATTGATGGAAAGAGATCATTGATTTCAAGAAGTTAGGAATTGTAACTTCATAAAAAAAATCAATTCCGAATAAGAAAAAACACGGTTACAACAGGATATTTGAGAATATCAAACATGTTGGAATTGATTTTGAAGAACTAAAATTGATTTTGAGGATTTCTACCGGATAACCAAACATAGACTTAGTCTGTCTTTGAATTGGTGGACGTAATTAATTTTGATTGAATTGTGTTTGGTAAAATTGATTTTAATACAATTGAGTTTAATAGAATTGATTTATATTTGAATACATTTATGTAAAAGTGAGTTGAACAAATAACTTTAGTGTAAAAACCACGTTTAAACTTAAAACCTACAGATTCTAATTTTAAGTAGAATCAATTTCAAAGGCCGAATCAATTCAACCAAACACCTTATAATTACTCTAGAATCAATTTTACAACTCTAAAATTGTTTTATTCTCATTTAAAAATCAAATTAAACATGCTGTCAATTTTAAGAGAAAAAAAAAACTAATCTCAAGTTTATCTAAAATTACCCATATTAATTTCACATTGATAGAAATGTTTGCCTCATCCAACTGGCTAAAATTGGGAAAACTAAACTTTAATATATAGAGAAATGAAGATGAAGAGATGTGTTTTGTAAAACAGTTTATAAGATTACTAATTAAGTTTTTTTTTGTTTTTTTTGTTTTGTTTATGTTAAACTAATTTAATTGATAGTTATGCAAAAATAAAATATAATAATTTTGATTCGAATCTGCAACATTTTATTTATTAATTTTTAAAAAAGTAAAATTTATATCACTAAACTACTTAAAAAAATAATAAAGTTTTTTTAAATTATCTCAAATATATTGAAAGACTCAAAGTAAGTCCAATAAGATATAAGAATAGGGCCCAATCCATGAGAGCAGGAGTTCTTCTATCCACACCTTCTCATAATTCTGCAAAAAAAATATTTGGAAAAGAAAAAAGAGCAAGAGTACAATTAATAAATTTGAACATTAGCGTGTAAATTAATTTTGCTATTATTGCGTCTACGTGACAATGAAGTTCCATGTGGTTGTGAGAAAACAAACAAACCAACCCAACAATTCAAATTGGATCTCTGTACATGATAATCATTACTGGGCTCTTGCATGTTAACATGTTTGTTTGTCACACCCAGACAACTTTACTTTTCCACATTAATGTGTTTCTACATACACTGTTCATCTGTGTTTGTATGTGACTTTCTAAAACAAATATCCTAAACATTTGTATTTCATTTCTTAGCTATTTTTTCTTTTTGAATTTTCATTTATCATACAGAGTTTCTTTTCTAAGCCTATGATTTATAAAAACCTATTTGATTCAAATTTACCTATGAGATGAAAACACAATTTTTTTAAAGATTTTTTTAAGAAAGTGTAGCTTTTAAGTAAATAATAGATGAAAAAGTGCTCTCTTATTATTTGGTTGGGTCTAGTTTTGAACATGTTTTGGACCAGCCCAACTCCAAATTTATTTCAAATAAATAGAGAAGGAAATTTCTTTGTAGAGCCCTATGGGGAGAACCCCTGTTGAAAAGTAAAAAATATCCCTGCTTCGGAGTTGTATCTTCGAAGTATTTTTTTCTTTAGATTTTTTTAGAATTCGGAGATGCATCTCCAAAAACACCAATTTTGTGGTGTTTTCGGAAATGCATTTCCGAAAGCACTGAAAATTCAAAATTAACGTTAGATTTAACTATCCAGTATTTTTTCGGAGATGCATCTCCGAAAAAATCCTTCCCAAAATTTGAGATATTGATTATTTCAGATATGCATATCAGAAATATCTCAATATTCTAAATTTGACGAACCAAATTTTATTAACACACAAACTAAATAAAATAAAGATGATAAACCGTACATTCAACCAAAAAGCAAAAATACATCATAAAATAAAAGAATATTAATATTTCAAATATGTCATTGGTAAATTAATCGATCAATTAAATGCTATTATATATATTAACACACAAATTAAAAGCACAAACTAAATAAAATAAAGATTTAATAAAGGTGATAAACCGTACATTCAACCAAAAATACATCGTAAAATAAAAGAATATTAATATTTCAAATATGTCATTGGTAAATTAATCGATCAATTAAATGTTTATATATATATATATATATATATATATATATATATATATATATATATATATATATATATATATTATAAAATAGTTAATATTCATTTTACTTTATTATATTAAATAGATATTTGGAATATTAATATCCCAAATATGATTCACCTTGATTTATGTTTTATGTATCAGACAATATTTCGGAAGTGCATCTTCGAAATATTTCAAGGGAGTGAATTCGAAAATGTATCTCCGAAGATACCCCTCTCCAAAAAAAAAGATGATTTCAGAAATGCATCTCCGAAAACACCTTTTTTGTGCTTTTTCAGAAGTTCACTTTCGAAATCAACTTTTTTCATTAAAAAAAAATAATTTTGAAGATGTATTTCCGAAATATAAAGGCATTTTGGTATTTTCGCCGCAGATGTCCAAGAAATAAAGAATTATTCACACTCAGAGTTGCTTGAAGGATAAAATCAGCTAAACCATACTAAAAACACAAAACAAGTATTTAGTATAAGTTTCCTTTAAGATTCAATTGTTCATTTTATTCTCATATAAATTTTATAAACTTTTACTTTTTCAATTGTTACTTCACTGTTATAAATAATACTACATTATAAGACCAAGTTTTCACATCTTCTAACAAATAATTGAGGTATATGTTTTGGTAGCGTCATGATTAATTTTAACAAAAACTATATATAACATATTTCTTTGATTTAGAGAAAAATTGAAGGAACAGATCTACTAGAGAATTCACTTCAAATTCTCGTTACTATATTTTCTGTTTTTTATTTATTTTTCAATTGCTTAGAGACTAAGCATTACATTTTTTTAGTTGGTGACTTTCCCTTTTTCCCTTTATTTATTTATTTATTTATATTTTAAATGCTTTCAGTTTGTGTCTTTCCATGTCTCTCTGTTATTTTGTCCAACCGATGAGTAATATCATTTGCATACAATTCTAGAATATGACACTTTTAGATTATTTTAATTTTAAATTAATCTATTTCCTCGATTATCCTCGATACCCGACGTGTAAGTTCTTTTGCATGAATACTTCATAAAATTATACTCTAAATTTTTAATTACTTATTCTCGAAGTAATCAATAAGAAATAAATTGAAAAGATAGTAGATTAATTGGTGGGAGAGAAATTACAAGAAGTATTAGAAGTGGACTGAGAAAAGTGTAGAACTGAACTGAGAAAAGTGGATTCAAGTGGAGCGGGAGAGAGTGACTCAAGAGGAACGTGAGAGGGTACATCTGGAGGAGCGGGAAAGGTTATTACAGGACGTGCGAGAGAGGTTGTTGCCAGAGGAGAGAGAGAGAGAGAGAGAGAGAGAGAGAGAGAGAGAGAGAGAGAGAGAGAGAGAGAGAGAGAGAGAGATGTTGGCTGAGGATATGCGGGAGAAGTGTAGTTGCGATGTGATTGAGGTAAGTGTATGTTTGGTTTAAAAATTTATGTTGTATGTTGGTGTTATTATTTATGTATTTAAATTTATGTATTATGTTGCGGTTGTATTTATGATACAACAATTAAAATCAATGGATGTACTCATCCATCTAAACGTAGATCAGTTGGACATAGTTAAGAAAATTGTTATGGATGGTGCAAACACGCAAGGTAGTTGTTTTGCCCCACAACACAATATTGACACCACACTACCTTAACTAGATAACACACAAAAACTATCAAGGATGGTAGGAGAGATGCGAGACTTCTTCGAGATGCCATTAAAACATGAACCAGAACATGAATATATACTTCATAAGAGTTGTTTTTGAATTTTTTGAATAGAGATGATTGGTTGGACATAACCGTACTACAATTTTGGTGCTCGTATGTATAATTTTTAATGGTGATTTCAATTTATATTCATTGTTCTCATACTTTAACATCAAAATTTGACTTTTGCATTAAATTTAGGTACATGCATGAGGTGTGTGTTGAAATGGACTTAAGCAAGTATTATTTTTTATACCCTTTCAAAATTTAATCTCTACACTGAGGAGCAAACACTATCCAGACATGCATAAAAAATAAGTTGATTGATGAGAACAAAGAATGTTAAATGAGACCGTTTTACCATGCATAAGTATATATTAATTTGTTTTTTATTTTATAAATTAAATTTATACATATTATTAATTATTTCGAATGTTTATGTAGTTCACATTAGCGCGTAAGTGGTATCATTTGTAATACTCAAATTTTACCTTTAATCTTGAATAGTTTTTATTAATGTTTAGTTTTTACCGACATGTACAGATGTGGATGGATATAATTTTATGAACATAGAGTAAGAGGTAAAAAACCAAGGTTCTTTTTCCAAAAAAGTAAGTATTACTCGTACTTTTTTGACATTATTTCATTTTCACTAATATATTACTTGTGCTTTGTGTGTATTAATTAGTAATTATCTGTAGTCGCGAAAACAACCTGATAGTCATTCGTGTGGATACAATGTTATGAGACATATGTTTAATATTGTCTCCGGAGGCACTGTTAATTCATGGGTTAAAGTATTAGCTTTATACATATACATGTAATTTATTTATATTTGTTAAGTTAACGTTGTTGTTGTTAGCTTATCATAATTTAAATATTGTTCAAATTATAGGCGTATAACGACCAGACACCATTCTCACACAAAGATATAGATAACATTCGATCACGTTTGTTCGGTGTTTTCCTATCTTTTTATGAATCTCCACAATACTAGTTTTTCTTGGTTGTTGTAAGCATTGTATAAAGGTTTTGTCACTATAGATTCAAATATGTATAAGTTTAAATATGTATAGGTTCTCTTTCTAGAGGCTTTTTGTATCCCAAATGTAATTATAGGTTATGTAAGCACAATATGATTTAGTTTTCAAGTATGTATAGGCTCCCTTGGTGTACTATTTTGGATATGTGTACATTTGGTTTTATAAGCAATGTAATTTGGTATTTTGTGTATATTTAGTTATGTTCTATATAAAAATAAAATCTTATGATTCTGTTAAAAAATTTGTAGTTTTTGTGTAAAAAGAAATAGAGACCAATCAAATTGATATTTAAAAAAATTTAAATGACAAAAATAGGCTATACACCTCGATTATTATATAAAATTGATGTAAATACTTTTTTTCTCTGACATATACAAAAATCGAGGTATGTGGCACGTGCTTATACTTTTGAAAAAAATAGTATTATTGGAGATCGAAGCAATGAGCATTACAACTTTTCCTCAGTAGAATATAAATTGACAGGTAAAGTGACAAGTTTTCATGACATTCTTCGTTGCCTCACAAGTGAAACCGAGGTTTTCGTTATAAATTTCCTAACTTGTAATTTTATTGGTTAATCTTTTAATTTTATTTATAGATTCAACTTTGACGTTATTTAACTTTGACGTTATTTATCAGATTGAATTATTCAATATTGCAGATTAAATTTGTAAGAAATTTTAGGTTCTATTTTTTGTGCATTATTTTTCTATGTTTTCCTAAATTGTCAAGATTAAAAATAAATTAAAATGATTTAGAATTTAATTGAGATGATGATTTTAAAAACTTAATTTTTATTAGGGTCCATTTTAAATTTTAAAATAACTCCAAATTATTTGAGATGATTTTTTTGTAACAATTTGACGATTATGTGATTGACAACCTCCTTGAAAACACCAGTCTTGTAGGATAGGTGTATTAAGATCATGTGATCTTTCGCATTTAGTGAACGTTGAAAATTATTTAGAAAAACTAAAATCTTTTACTCTTTAGATGTGTCCATCCTCTAGATCGTCTTACCTTCTAAATGTGTGTTTGGATTGCTAGTGGACAAAATTGATTTTGATAGAATTAAGTTTAGTATAATTGATTTATGTTTGGATATATTTATGTAAAAGTGAGTTGAATAACAAATTTCAGTGTAAAAATCACGTTTAAACTCAGAAACTACAAACTTTTACATTAAATAAAATCAATTATAATAATAGAATCAATTCTACATTAAAAGAGCCAAATATCTTAAAACTACTCCAAACCAATTATACATTTCTAGAATTACTTTTGATTATTTCAAAACGGCAAATCAAACATGTTATATAAAACTTGGTTGATCAAATTTTGTGGTTTAAGCTGTGATTCATAGGGAACAACATCCAAATAGGCCACTATTAAAATTTTGTTTTAAACTCCCAAATATATTAGATCTGCCAAACTTTCAATCTCTACATATATATCACTATTGCAATAACAAACTTCTTTCTATGTTATTTTCTTTCCTTGTTTACTTTTTCACGGAATCAAAGAAAGGTTTATAAACTTTAGAGCTAAAATGTGGTCCATGCATGGCATCAATTCAAGCATTAATGAATAAATAAATAACAAAAAAGGACCACCAAATAAATTCTTTAAAAAGATGCAACTACTTTTCTTTAGAAAAAAAGAAGATGATCCAATTGCAGAATTCATAGATATGAAAGTCAGCTAACAATCAAGATATGTTTATTAGAACTATACACTAATGTGTATAGTTTGGTATTAAAAGTTCCAATGTAACTTTAGCTTCTTCAATATAATGGTAATGTTTTGTGATGTGTAGAAAGTAGAAATAATTAAGCTAACTTTCAAACTTGTCATGTCAAATTGGTTAGATCGGGTTGGTGGTGCACAATTGGTATCTTTTTTCTTTTTCACAAATTGAGTTTGATTGGAAGACAAATGGATTACAGTCACCACATTTTTGTCATAAAGCAAGGGAGAGAAAATTATGCGAGTAATTTATGCCATTTAAAAAAAATATATACATTAATTTAATTTAACTAATTTTGATTTTTTTATTATTAACAAATTTAATTAAAAATTATATATTTTTTCTTTAAATAAATAGATTTTTTGTTAATTATTATTTTATATATTTATTAATCCAATAAATATTTAAAAATATTATTAATAAATTCATAATTAAAATTATATCAATTTTTAAAAATGAAAATTTATAAGAATATTTTTTTAGGGTGTGTTTGTTTGAAGAATTAAAATTATAATCCTGAGAATATTATTACTGAAAATTTTATTCTCATTTATTTGGTGAGTAATATAATTTCCTGGGAATATTTATGAAAAATATTTAATTTAATTTTTAAAATAAAAATAAATTAATTAAAATGCTTTTGAATGGAAAATTATGGGCGGTTAGTTCTTATTCTCATGAGAATGAGAATGTAAGATTTCCACCCTATAACATGAGAATAGAAATGTACAATAATATGTGTAAAATAAGTTCCTGGGAATAAAAAGTTCCTAGACATAATTTATTAAAAACTTAAAAAAAACATAAGAATGAAAAATATTCCAACCTATACTCGTGAGAATAAATTTGCAATCCATGAAACAAACGCCCTCTTATAAATGAGATAGGTAAAACAAATTAAATAGATAGAATAAAAAATTTATTAAGTCAAGTTTTTCTTTTATTTTTAATATTTGGTTTACTGCCTAATTTGATTTAGGAGTAAGTTTTGATATTAAGTGATTTCGGCTCTCTTTCAATCACAATTGAGAGGATCGAACCCTGATCAAATTTAGCGTCAATCATCACTTGATCAATTATAAAGTCAATTTTTGAGATGATGATTATGGAGTAACTTATAATTTATCTATTAAGATATTCATATAAATATAAACAATGGAATCATTACTTTTACTATTTCATCTTATTTATTTAATATTTTTAAAATTTAAGATAATTATTGATTATTCATATCGACATCCTTACTTTTATTATTTCATCTTAACTTGCTATTGTTTTAAAATTTAATTTAATATAATATGAATTATTAATTTGTTGATAGTGCAATTAGTTAACTACTATTGAGACAAATAGATGAAATTAGGCAGTGATAGTTTAAAAGTTATCACACTTATGGAAAGGATGACAACATGCTTGTGTCAATAATTATCTCTTGTTTGTTTAAACAAAGAAAACTTATAAGTTATTAATTAATTAAGCATTTCCTAATTTTGATTTAAACTTAAGTGATATAGATATAGATCGATACTATGAGAAAGTTTTAGGGCAAAAAAGGCTCTGTGAGTGGAAGTTGGCATTGTTGTTGTTGTATGTAGGAAATGGAAGAAAGGTACGAGAAAAACATTAAGGGCAGAGGAAGCAACATAAATGGGATTGTGATTGAAAGCTCTTTGTGCTCCACTCAATTGGTTACAAAGGCTAAGAGGAACTAATGTTTTTGTCCTTCAAATGACAGACATGTATTGTCCTCTACCTCACAGGTGACAGGTCACACATGTACCAAAATACCCTACTCCTTTTAAATCACATCAGACATAGGATTGTCTTACAATTTACCTCTATCATTGTGGATGTAAGAAGATCTCTACGCATTTTAAAAAATAATTGTTACTAGAAATTAGTGAATAAGACCTTCTACTATTATAATCATAGTTTTAAATGGTTAATCCAATCCCAGATCGGAATGGAGGTGTTATGATTGCGGTCATTGCATTTGTTGTGATGTGGATTTTAATTGAGATTTTGAAACATGCCGTTAAAAAAAAAATTATATTAAGCTTTTTCATTACATAAAAATTAAAGTGAGTTTAATTGAAGTGTTATGAATGAGGTCATTGCAATTACTTTTGTGATGTGGAAAGATTTTGAAATATACCGTTAAAAAAATTTGATGTTAAGCTTTTTCATTACATAAAAATTAAAGTGAGTTTTTGGGTTATGAAATTTTGAGTTTTGATAAAAATAACATGAGCGAAATTGTTTGATGAGATTTCTAATAGCATTAGCATGCATGATTTTAATGCACACTACAACTGCGGCCCGACGTGGTTGTGGAGGCTACTACGTAAGCAATGTTGAGATTGTAATTGCGGCTGCAGACTTTAATTTAAAATCATGATTATAATTTTGAATTGAGAGAATATTTTTTCTATGGTTTAAGAATCGAGATTACTGATTATAAACTTTATCTCCACTCTTCAGCTAAAAAAACACCTTTTATATCTCGGAAACACAACTTTGTTGACTTAAAATCTGAATAAAAATAATGGATATTTACTAAATTAACATGTTAGAACAGACTTAATAATTAATACAAAGCAAATAATACCATAGTTTTGTGGACATTAGGTCCGAAGTGCTATTATATTTTGCCTTTAGGATAAGGTTCTAAATGAAATCGCGATGGAGAAGATCATGATTGAGATGCGGGTTAAGTTTGAATAATTATATAGTCACATAAAACAACAACTCTATTCTTTTTATATGGTGAAGAATATCTCCATTGTGGGGAAATTGGTATAATTTCACAAAATCATTATTGATTTGCAAAAAATACTGAGTTGATGATTGACGATGAATATAAGCTCCAATCTTTTTAATCTCACTGTCCAAATCCTTTGAGCACTTAAAGGATGCATTTATGGTAAAAAAAAAGTACTACCATTTTGAATGAAGTCGAGACGGTTGTGAGGTACAAGTAACTTTTAATGGTGAAAATTTTGAAGGTTAACGATAATGGTGAATACTTGAATGTCTCAAGAGGAATATATGAGAGTAAAGGAAACCATAAGAGGAAGAGATCCAGATTAAACTCAAAGTCCAATTATTTTGATAAATCAAATTAAGTTCAAATAATACACTTGTCACAAAACCACTCACTTCAAGAAGGATTGTCCTGAGAAGGGGAGCAAGGGTAAATCTGTTCATATGTGTTGGAGCGCTAATGGTGATAAGTTTGGAGACATGAAAGGGTTAGGTCATGGAACCAAAATTCTCTTATCACATGTGTCCAAGGAGGGAATATTTTGAGACTAGAGTTGAAATAACGTGCATTCATTTGACTCGGTAACTATAAGACTTGCAAATTTTAGAGGTATTGGTATAATTAGACTTAAAATGTTTGACAATCATGAGTTTATTATGTAATATGATGTATGTTCTCGAGCTTAAGCGAAATTTGTTTTTCACAAGCATGTTTTATGATTTCGGCTAGTGCACTAAAATAGAACATGGTGTATTAAAAATCTCGCATGGTGAATTTATCATAATTTCTAAAGGGACTTAAATGTGTGGGTTGTTTATTTTAGATGGTTCTACTATTACTGGTCATGCATCATTAGCTAGTCAAGACTTTCATGAAAAACTCAAGTTATATAATATATGATTATGACATGTTAGTGACATAGATTTGCTTGAGCTAGCTAAAAAGAGGTTTAGTACGAAGAGAGAAATTGAAAAAACTGAAATTTTGTGATCATTGCATACTAGAAAAACAACACAATGTGAAGTTTGGGAGTGGTGTTCATAATTATAGTAAACTGTTTAAGTATGTTCACTCGGATATATGTGGTCCTATAAGGGCCAAAACTCATGGGGTGATTTCTATTTCCTCATTATGATTGATTATTTCTCTCAAAGAGTATAGATTTACATATTCAAAAATAAAAGTGACACCTTAGAAAAGTTCAAGTAATGACATAATCTGGTATGAAATCAGTTTGGAATGAAACTAAATATATAGAGAACTAACAATGTACTTGAATTTATTTCAAAGTAGTTTGATGAGTGTTAAAAGGCATAAAATTGCGGCTGGCACAACTCAACAAAATGGCCTAGCTAAACGCATAAATATGACAATTTTCGAAAAGGTAAGGTGCACGTTTCTTGGAGCTGAGTGACCATAGAGTTTACGGGATGAAATTATTGCTACAATAGCTTACCTGATCAACAAATGTCTATCCATAAGAATAAAATTCAAGACACCTTGGGAGGTTTGCGCATATCAAGCAAGATAAACTTATGTTATGGATGTGAAGTTGTCTTTATTGGTTATCATGAAGGAGGGAAGGGTTACAAGTTGTGGAAGGTGGAACCCGAAGGATCAAAATTTATCATAAATGATTTTACGTTTGATGAAACATGTATATGCATGAAGTAAAAAGATTTGGAAGTAAAAGAATTTGAAATTATGGTGGAGAATGGTCTGTTTAAGGTATGGTTCCTACTATTGGTACTAGAGATAAGGAGAAAAATGAGACTCCTATTTTTCAGCTTTATTGAAGGGCAACCTATAATAGCTCCTAATTATTAGTTGACTAGTGATAAAATTTGGAGGAATATTACCCCCTTAAAGGTACGATTATGATAACATTATTTGTTATATTTTGAATGTGGCTGAAGGGTTGCAGGATTCAAAACCCAAGCCTTTAGGTAAGCATTCAAAAGCAAATATAGTTAAAGTTGGTTGAAGGTGGTGAATGATACATGCATTCACTGATAAACATACATGAGAGCTTCTGAGACTATCTAAGAATTAAATAGTGGTTGGATGCAAATGAATTTTCAGAAGAATGAAGCTATTTTAGGAATTGAAGAGCCAAGATTTTAGGTAAGGCTTGTAGCATTGGGTTTAACTTAGGTTAAGGGGATTTATTACAAATATTTTTTTCATCTATGGTTAATTATTGTTTTATAAGGGTACGTATAGCATTTGTGAATCAATATAATCTTGAGTTGGAACAGATTTACATTAAAAAAATTCTTACATGGAGACCTTGAAGAGATAATCTACATGGAAGATCTTGGTGAAACTAAGAGGATCCCAGTGATGGATGTCATGAAAATTTGCAACACGAGTGCATTGTTCTCATCTCAATCTATTTACTTGAAGAAATTGTTGGAAAGGTTTAGAATTCAAGATGTTAAAATCCTTAACACTCATTTGGGTCACCAATTGAATATTTCAAGGTCAAGTTCATGGGAGAGCTTTGAAGATGGTGATGAGATATTTTAATAGTTTCTTAAAGGATGGTTTAGGTTACACAATGGAAGCTCAAGAAGGAGATTCTTTGGAGGGTTTTGTAGATGCAGACTGTGTAGGTAATGTGTACACTAGAATATCCATATAAGGTTTAATTTTTATGTTGTATGGAGCAGGTATAAGCTTGAAGGAAATTATACAATTAGTGATAGCATTATCTATTACTCAAGTAGAATATATTTCTCATGTTAAAGGGGTCAAGGAATCTATATGACTGAAGGTGTTATTAAGGCGTTAGGGATCATTCAAGAATATAAGAAGATACATTTTGATAGTCCAAGTTTCATTCGCTTGGCCAATCATTAAGTGTATCATGAGAGGACAAAGCACATTAACATTCGTTTGCACTTCATAAGGGACGTGATCAAGTTGAAGGAGATTAAGGTTTGAAATGTGGCTCTAGAAGAGAATCCATCGGATATTTACACCAAATCATTGCCTAGATAAAGGTTTAATAACTTCTTGGACTTGATGAAGTTCGTTGAAGAGTGATTCAAACCTTGGAAGTAAACTGACATTATCATTGATTTTGAAGTCAAAGTGAAGAATTTTGGGAGTTTGACTTCAAAATGGATTTTGGAAGATTCACGAAAAACCCACCAAGTTTGGCACAAAAGAAATGTGTTCTAGAAATGTAGAGAGTCCCAGGTAAGGTAATGCATTCATGCATTTTAGGAAAACAATGTGTTTCCCCTGTCACCTATAAAAGGTGTTTTCAACCTTTTTTTATGGTATATAGTATGGTGAGATAAACTTAGAGAGTTAAATGAAGGTATTCTTAGGACTCATTGTTCTAAAAATTGGAAGACTTATGGGGTTATTTAATGAAATTGGGCAAAACTTACAACCACATTGGATTTATGTGATACATATAATATTAATATTTGAAGAGATTGAGAAACACTTGGATAGAAAATAGGATTTGAAGGTCATTTTCTTGTAACTCTTCTTATAGTCTTTTGTAACAACTTTTGAAGTATGGTATATATGAGAGTTAATCTCTCTCTCTCTCACACACACACACACATTGCAGATTGATATGATCAAATCAGATAAGAAACTTCTTAGTGTTCTCATATTTCATTCTCCATCTTCATCTTCATCTTGTAGTTTTCTTTCACTATTTGGGAGATTTAGTTTTTTTCGAGGCAATTTATTTTGGTTGTCATTTTTTGTCCCTCGCATCAAAGGTCTTGAAATTAATGAACTAATTATACAAACTTATTCACAAGATGTTGGAACAACTATAGTAATAAATCAATACAAAAAGACATGATCAATACAACAATAAAAAATATAATTAAATTTAGGCAGCAAAATTAAGTAAGAAGATGAGCATGTATGTAAATTAGGATTGTAATTACAAAATGCACAATAAAGGTTAGAGAGAGTCAACTCACATGTAAATGAGAGAGTCAACTCACATGTAAATGATGAGAAACTATGTATGTGTATATTAGGGTTTTCGTGGAATTCGTCCCCTATGCATCATGAGATATGGATCTTTATATGAGTCTCCATGGGTTGGGCTAGAAGCAAAAAAATTGGTTTTCTCTAGTTTTCTGGTGAACACATGGAATTGGGGAAGAATGGTTCTTCCTCATATTTCGAGGAGAAGGTTCAGTCCTCATTGAAATCCTCTTGGATCATATTGCTTTATATTTAATAACATTTTGATTTTCTAACTTAAAGCAAAACAAAACTAATCAAGCTTATCTATAAAATACCTGCACGTGTTAGGTATTATATAAATAAAATAAGATAGCATCATCACCAAAAAGAAGAAGTCCAAGGCATATTTCATCCTTTAAAATATGAATATGCATACAACTTCCATCCTCCATGTTGTGAATTCAATACCAAGAACAAAGTATAATGCAAGGGAAGAATAAAGAACAAGGAAGAAGAAGAACACAAGAACTGGTTATAACTGCTATTCTTTTACTTTCTCTTTAAACAAGATTACAAGTTTACAAGAATAACAAATAACCTCTCTCACCCTAAATTAGGATTTGCAACTTAACAATGATGAGAGACTAGTATGCTATTTATAATAAAACCTAACATACTAACTAATGGGCTTTTGCCACAAGGCCCATTACACAAGCCAGCTTAATAAACAAGCTAACTTAACAAATTAGGGTTTAAACACTAAAACCTAATTTAACATGCTAACAACCCTTGCATCTTCGACACAAGCATGTGAACAACCTTCGACTTCATGCTTAATCCTGTCGAACCAAGAAGCTACCCTTCGACCATACTAGAGTTCGATCCAATATCTCACAAATCTCCACCTTGGATCTAACTCTAGAACATCAAGGGAACAACTAGCTTTCCTCATGCAGCTTTATCAACTGCATACAGTGGAAAAACTTGCAACTCGGCAATGTCTTGGTGATCATATCAGCAACATTGTCTTCAGTAGAAACCTTCAGCACTTGGACTTCTCCACGCTCGATTACTCCTCTGACGAAATGCAGCCTAACATTAATGTGCTTAGTTTGCTCATGATAGGCTGAATTCTTCGACAAGTGTATTGCACTTTGACTATCACATTTAACAGTGATACCTCGACCTTGAAATTTCAGCTCCTTTGCAAAACCTTCAAGCCACAATGCTTCTTTCACAGCTTCAGTTAGGGCAATATACTCCGCTTCAGTGGTTGTTAGAGCAACAACTTTCTAAAGTGTTGCTTTCCAACTAATTGCAGTGCCAAACATAGTGAAAACATATCCAAAAATAGTTTTTCTGGAATCCATACAACCTGCATAATCAGAGTCAACATATCCTTCAATTGCTGCTTTACTATCTTCACCCAAGGCTCCACCATAAATTAGGACTCTGTTCAGAGACCCATTTATGTACCTTAATATCCACTTCAATGCTTTCCAATGAGCCTTTCCAGGATTCGCCATGTACCTGCTTACAAGACTTACTGCATATGCTATGTCGGGTCTAGTACATACCATAACATACATCAAAGAACCAACTATATTAGCATATGGGATGATATTCATATAGGCTCTTTCGACATCAGTACTGGGACACTGATCAATACTCAGCTTGAATTGAGGGTTTGTCGGAGTCACAATTGGCTTCAAATTCGACATACCAAACTTTTCGAGAATCTTTCGTAGATATGCCTCTTGAGATAAGCATAACTTCGACTTTTTTCTATCTCTTCGAATGTCAATTCCAAGAATCCTGGAAGCAGCTCCCGGATCCTTCATATCGAACTCCTTATTGAGTTCAGCCTTCACCCTCATCACATCTTCAACATTGTTGCTTGCTATGAGAATATCATCCACATAAAGCAACAAAATAACAAATGAATTACCAGGTCGAAATCTGAAGTAAACGCAGTGGTCGAACTGACTTCTAATGAAACTTATGCGTGCCATGAACTTGTCGAATCTCCTATTCCACTGTCGAGGAGATTGTTTCAGCCCATACAAAGATCTCTTTAACTTGCACACACAATCTTCCTTCCCCTTTTCGACATACCCTTCAGGTTGCCTCATCAGGATCGTTTCATCTAGATTAACATACAAGAACACAGTCTTCACATCCATCTGTTCCAGTTCAAGATCAAACTGTGCCACCATGGCAAGCAACATTCGAATGGACCTATGCTTCACAACAGGAGAAAACACATCATTGAAGTCGACACCTTCTTTCTGAGTGAAACCCCTTGCAACTAACCTTGCCTTGTATATTTTCGACGTCACTCCTTCAATTCCTTCCTTAACTTTGAAAATACATTTACAGCTGACTAACCTTGCCCCAGCAGGTTTCTTGACCAGTTCCCAAGTACGATTATCATGAAGAGATTTCATCTCATCATCCATGGCCTTCAGCCATTCAGTCTTATTTCGACTCCTCATAACTTCTTTGTAGTCTCTAGGTTCTTCGTCTAGAACCTCACTTGCAGAGATTAAGGCATAAGCTATAAGATCTGCATATCCAAGTTTCTGAGGTGGTTTGATGGCTCTTCTCGACCTATCTCTTGACAATAGGTAGTCATCGACAGTTTCCTCAATTTTCTCAGCATCTTCTGCTTCTTCATAAGGGATATGCAACTCAGCATCAACATGCTCCACCTCAACAGGAATCTCTACCTGTTCCAGCTCTTCGTCAGATGTTTCTGCATTTTGACCAACATCAGTTTTCTTAAAAGCCATTTCAGCTTCATTGAAAACTACATCTCGACTGGTGATACACCTCATGTGACCTGGCTCTAGGCACCATAGCCTATAAGCTTTGACTCCTTCAGGGTATCCCATGAACATGCATTTCAGAGCTCTAGGTTCGACCTTGTCTTGCCTAATGTGAGCATAGGCTACGCAACCAAATACTCTCAGTTTGTCGAGATCTGGTGGATGTCCCGACCAAACTTCTTCAGGTGTCTTCATATCTAACGCTGTCGAAGGACATATGTTTATCAGATATGTTGTTGTCGAAACAGCCTCAGCCCAGAACACCTTCTTTAACCCCGCACTAGTCAACATGCATCTGACTCTCTCCAAAATAGTTCGATTAAACCTTTCAGCCAAACCATTTTGCTGTGGAGTACCTGCAGTAGTTCTGTGCCTTGCAATACTAGAGGCAGCACAAAAAATGTCGAATGCCTCATTGCAAAATTCAAGGCCATTGTCGGTTCTCAACCTCTTGACCTTTCTGCCAGTCTGATTTTCAACCAGAGTCTTCCAACTTTTGAAATTCTCAAAAGTTTCATCCTTAGTCTTTTGGATGAATACCCATAATTTTCTGGAACAATCATCTACTATGGATAGAAAATACCTTGCTCCTGGATGTGATGGACACCTTGCAGGCCCCCAAAGATCAGCATGGATGTAATCAAGGGATCCATGTGTTCTTTGTTTTCCTTTGTTGAACTTCACTCGGCCAGATTTTCCAAGTACACAGGGTTCACAAAACTTAAGCTTTTCGACTTTGTCTCCACCAAGCAGATTTTGTTTCCCTAATTCGACCAGACCCCTTTCACTGACATGGCCCAATTTCATGTGCCAGATTTCTGTCTTCGACAAAGGTTTCGTGGATGCAACATTTGTCGAACCACTTACAACTTCAGCCTCAAGGGTATACAAGCCTTGTTTTTTCACTCCTCTCAAAACTTCCTTCGACCCCTTCATGACTCTTAGGATACTTTTCTCTCCTTGGAAAACATATCCTTTCTTGTCAAATTCACCAAGAGAAAGTAGATTTCTCTTCAAATCAGGAACATACCTGACTTCAGTCAACAACCTTATTGACTCATCATGGAGCTTGAACCTCACAGATCCAACACCTGCAATCTTGCAATCCTTGTTGTTTCCCAGCAATACTGATCCACCATCTTGATCACATGATTCCTCGAACAAGTCTTTGTTTGGAGTGATGTGCCAAGTGCAACCTGAATCCATAATCCACTCCTTCCTAGAGTCATTGCTTGAAACCACAAGAACATCATATGATTCGAAATCATCTTGAACAATGGCTGCATTGCCATTATCCTTACCTTCATGATCTTTCAGGCGTTCAGGGCACACCTTTCTTGTGTGACCCTCCTTCTTATAATGATAGCATCGAATACCAGATGCTTCGCCACTGTAATACTTCGAATGGCTTTTGCCCTTCTTCTTGTCAAACTTACCATCCTTTCGTAAGAATTTTCCTTTAACGGCCAAACCTTCACCAACAGTCGAAGGTTTATGCTCCTTTCGTTCGTTCAGGTCCTTTAAATATAGGGCTGATTGAACTTCTTCAAAGGTTAGGGACTCCCTTCCATACATGAGAGTTTCTTTGAAGTGAGCATGTGATCGAGGCAAAACGCACAATAGTAACAGCGCTAGATCTTCATCATCGATCTTTACATCAATATTTTCAAGATCAAGAATCAGCTTGTTGAACATATCCAACTGCTCAGCCAACACTTTGTCTTCAACCATCTTGAATGAATACAAAGCCTACTTCAGGTATAGTCGATTTACCAGCGATTTGGTTATATACAAACTTTCAAGTTTCGCCCATAACCCTGATGTCGTCGTCTCCTTTGATACTTGTCTGAGAACCTTATCACCAAGGCTCAACAAAATTGCGCTGTGTTCCTTCTCGAAGATAGTTGTCTTCTCCGCTGCCGTTAATGCAGCAGTCATGGTTGCCTCTCCCTTCAACGCTTCCAAACAACCCTGCTGAACCAGTAGGGCTTTCATCTTCAAGCGCCACAGACCGAAATCATTCACTCCGGTGAAATTTTCAATCTCATACTTTGTTGAAGGCATCTTTTCCACGCTCACCGCACCAATTTGTTGTGAATTCAATACCAAGAACAAAGTATAATGCAAGAGAAGAATAAAGAACAAGGAAGAAGAAGAACACAAGAATTGGTTATAACTGCTATTCTTTTACTTTCTCTTTAAACAATATTACAAGTTTACAAGAATAACAAATAACCTCTCTCACCCTAAATTAGGATTTGCAGCTTAGCAATGATGAGAGACTAGTATGCTATTTATAATAAAACCTAACATACTAACTAATGGGCTTTTGCCACAAGGCCCATTACACAAGTCAACTTAATAAACAAGCTAACTTAACAAATTAGGGTTTAAACACTAAAACCTAATTTAACATGCTAACAACCCTAGCATCTTCGACACAAGCATGAGAACAACCTTCGACTTAATGCTTAATCCTGTCGAACCAAGAAGCTATCCTTCGGCCATACTAGAGTTTGATCCAATATCTCACACTCCACTATGTATTGTATATGCATAAATAACATTTATATACAAAGGACAAATAATTAAGGAGAGTGCGGATATCCCAACCAGAAGCTTCTAGTGTGGTTCACTACATACATACAACTCATGATTAATCCAATAATATGAATGTGAAATCAAAGTCCTGAAGTGTTAGCTATATAAAAGACCAATTTAGTATATCACACACTTACTCGTAGTATGTTTTAAATACTAACATAACTTTTTAAGAGTGAGTTGAGTGCATGTAGGGAACAACCCATTGAGAAATAATAGCATTGTATGTTGGCCTCTTCTAGTTTTACACATCTTGTGAAAATGACTAACTAGACCATCCAAGAAGGGAATAATGAGGTTCACTAAGACTTTTGTGATCATTTTGAAAATGACATTACAAAAACTGATGGACCCAAGATTCTATAAGAAAGTTAAATTATTCCCTTTTATTAATCAACACTAGAAGAGTTAAATATATTCTTCATGGTAAGAGAAAGGTAGTGTTGTGAAAGAGTTGTTGAGCTACAGTCACAAGTTCTGCTGTGCAATTTGGGATAGAGAATATTAATGAAAGAATTGTTTTTTACTTATGGAAAATTAAAGTAAAAAATGTCTTTATACAATCTAGGTTACACAAGGTGTTTGTTAGTAGTTAGTTCATGAGCATTGACTGACATTGATGCAAGGTGTACTGTGAGATTATATCGGTGGTTGAGGAGCTTTCTGCCAACATGGAAGTTGCACCATAAATTTTCAGCCTAATTTTCAACTTGTGAAATTCTTGTAGCGGTTTAACTTCAAGCGAAATATATTCTTCATGGTAAAGTATGCTAGTTTTTGAACTATGATTGTCGGTGAAGACAATGTGCAAATTCTTAGAGTGGTGGAGCTTCAAGTAACAATGCTTTTTATAGAGGAGTATGATAGCTCTTTTGATCTCTGATTGTCGGTGAATATTAGGAATGCCAATTGACTGGTTTTGGGTAGGGTACCATAGTAGTCATACTCATACCCGCGGTTTTAAAAAAATCCACGTACACAAATCCATAACTGCGTGGGCACCAACGTTTGTACCTGTTCCCATACCCAAGGGTACCTAAGTACTTATATACAAATGTTTACAAAATTATTAGTGATGTATTTTAATAAAATTGATAAGTATACATGTGTATATAATAATAAATTTAAAAATTTAAAAATGTGTATTGTGCGGGTATAGAGAGGGAGGGGTACTAAGGTACTCGTACATGCGTCCATACTCGCTTATTTTAGTGGTATCGTTTGTACCCATACTCATACCCATTTTGTAAGTTTTTACACTACTCATTGTGGGTATCCATTGAGGCTGGATCAAATTGTCATTCCTAATGAAAACAATGAAAGTTGATGTATTATTTTCAATCAAGGTGGAAATTGTTGGGATTGATTGAAAATGTACATGTTGAAGAAGTTTCACATCGCCTAGTTTTTTAAAGGAAGAGTGAATCCAAGACTATATAAAAGATTCAAGTTCTTCATTACAAAAGTTATCAGTCAAAAGCATTTTAAGTTTTATTTGACTTTTTTTGTTCTCTTATATGTTTGTGATAGTGTGGTGAGCTTTAGCTAAATATTGTCTTTGAGAGGTGTGAGTATACTGGGGTCTGAGGTGATTGAGGATAAATCTTGAATTGTAACAATTTTTTCCACATAATTATTCTCTAGTTGTTATTTAACAATGATCATAATTTTTTCATGTTATATCCTTGTGTTGTGAATGCATTCCTTTCTTTTCTCTATATTGTTATTTCCAAACAAATTCTTCTAGAGTTTTGAAAGCAAAAGAACTTAATTGGTTCATATTTAGAGATGAAAATGTCTTTTAAAGAATACATGCGAAACACACTGCATTTCTGACAAAACGCAAGGTATTTTGTTCCCATGTAACACACAATGTTCACAAACGCAATGCGTTCTGGGGAACATCTAAACAAGATAAAATTTTATTTTGGTAGAATCTAAAAACAATATTACAGCTTCAATTTTGTAGTGATCCTCCATCAAAGGCATCTCCACAAACTTCAATTCTAGAATCGACCACAAGACTAACCCAGGGTCCCCACTGAGCCTTTGTTGCTGTACTAGTCACTAGTATTTTGCTTCCATCACTTATAGTGTGTGGGCGAAATGGTAGGTGTTATAGTCCTTGTTTGCATAATTTTGACAAATATCTGTGCACAAACACATGACAAAGCACTGTGTGTTCAGGAAAGTTGAATGTTTATGAGGTGGTAGGGTATATCAACCACCTTAAATGGATTGATATGTCCATTATGTTATGTGGTCATTTTTTGCTTCATTAGTATGGACAAAATCCAACACCATACATCATAATATGTAGCTGTATATTAATTGGTTGATACAAGCATAATACTAGTTAGAAAATGGCTTATACATTTTGAGATTGTTGGATGCAAAGGGTTATAAGTTATAACTCATAACAATAGTACTACAAGAAAACTTAAAATTACTCATAAGATTTATCCACGGCTTTGTGGCCGTCTGTAATTTTTAAGTGTAGACAATTAAGCTATTGCTAAATGTTGGTTTCAAACCTTTTCTAACTACTCACTGTCACACCCTATTGACTTATGTCACAAATTGAAGCATGGTGGATGTCAATATGTCCAACTAAAAAATGAGCTTAGCAAAATTCTTAGGATTCAGAGTGTCACTATTAAAAAAAAATTAAATATATGATACTTTCTAGAAATATATTACCGGGTAAAGCGAAACTCATCTATATTATATGGGTATCGTATGTCTAACCCTAAAATAAGTTAACAAATTACTTTGGTAAGAAATTTAAAAAGAGAGATAAAAGCAGGTAGGGTCCATCCAATCAACTTAAAAGTTTGGTTCTAATTTAAAAGCTGGATTTTAATTTTTAAAAAAAGTAAATATAAAAATTAAAAATGATACATTAAAAATATAATTATATATTAATAAAAATAAATTTAATTATAATTATTTTGACTTTTTTACCAATATTAAAGAAAATTTTAGGGATGTACCGTATAGTTTATTGCTCTTGTACAGGGTCAGCCTCATAAGTAGAGACACGGATAACCAATTAATGTGAATCAATTCATTTTATGGTTATAGTTTATAATCCAAACTATTTTTCACAAAAACTTGTTTGAAATTCATAACCGATTCCGAACCTTTTTAAAATTAATTTCAAATCGGTTTTGATTTTAATCCAAATTATTTATTAAATTTAAATTGATTTATTCAATTTAACTTAATATCAACATTTTAAATTCAAATACATAAAATATATTTTATAAATCCATAATGAAATCCCAAAGTAACTCGACACAAGACAAGACTTATGACGAAAGTGTTTCTTTAGAAAGAAGGAATCGAAATCGATGAAGTTTTTGCACCTGTTTCTAGGATCCAAACAATCAGGTTGGTTGTTGGTCTGCAAACATGAACAACTGGTTTATGTGTCACATGGATGTGAAACGTGCATTCCTAAATTACCTCTTAGACGAAGAAGTTTATGTTGTACAATTAGTTGGGTTTGTGAATCAAAGCAAAGAAAGGTATACAGACTTCATAAAGCTTTGTATGGACTCAAACAAGCTCTAAGATCTTGGAGTAAGAAGGTTGATAATTTTCTAAGGGAGAAGAAGTTTTTGAGGTGCACAACTTAGCATGGAGTATATGTAAGAAGAAGAAAGAGTGAATTGTTTATACTATGTCTCTATGTCGATGACTTGTTAATAACAGGAAGAGATCGAAGACTTCAAAGGCAGTCTTAGCGAAGAATTCGAGATGTCTAATATGAGTAATATTTCATACTTCATTGGTATCCAATTCTGCAAGAGTAGTAAAAGATTGATGATGCCTCAAAGAAGGTATGCAAGTGAAATACTCAATAGATTTGAGATTGCAGAATGCAACTCGACTCTGAAACCTACTGAACAAGGACTACAACTGTCAAAAGACTCATATGAAGATAATGTTGGCCCAGCACAATACAGAAGACTTATTGGTTCATTAAAATACATTTCTCATACAAGGCCTGGTCTAGCATACAATGTATGTATGGAGAGTATATTCATTAAGAAGTCAAAGGTATCACACCTAGCAATGATGAAGAGGATACTAAGGTATCTCAAAGGAACTCTCGGCTATGGCATTTTATTTCTTGTAGGTGATGAAGGAAAATAGTGCAAGTTAGTGGGTTACACCGACTAATATTGGTGTAGTAATGGTGAGGATAGAAAATACTTAGGTGGTACACCAGTTGCTTGATGTTTAAGAAAATAATCAATAGTTGCACTATCGTTGTGTGAAGAAGAGTACATAATTGCTTCTCTCTGTGCATTTTAAGCAATGGAGATAGTGAATTTGGTAGAAGAAATAATATGAAAGAATCATGGAGAAATTACCATGAAGATCGAAAGTATGTTAGCTATCAACTTGATAGCACATGGTAGAAGCAAGCAAATTGAAATGAGGTTCCATTATCTTCGTGAGCAAGTGGCAAAAGGGAAGTCGAACTTGGAACACTACAGAACTCAGAATCAGATTGTTGACATCATGATTAAAGGAGTGCAGGTCAAAGTGTTAAAAAATTAACATATATGATGAATATAAATAGCTTAGACACAATGAATTAAGTGGTGTGTTGAGAATGTAATTCCTTGTGTCGATGCAGGTTGCTTGACAGAAAACAAGGTTGTGTTGAAATAGCCTAGTGTGTGTCAGAGTTGTGTAATTGTTGAAGTGTCGAATGAGTTAGCCTCTGCATGGATTTCGACCTAGACCTAATTTTGTAGGGTTAGCATAATTAGGTATTTTAGCCTTTGTATTTTGGGCTTTGCTTAGGGAGCAAGAAAAACCAAAATCTATAAATATGGAGTGTCCCCTATTGTTGTAATACACATAGAACTTGCAGTTGCAAAGAATAAAAATTCTAGTTTGCAAGCAAAGAGAAACTCTGCAGAAATTCTTTTCTTCTTCCCATATTTTTCTAAAACCCTAATAATTTCTTTCCTTCGCCAATTTCATCTTTTCTTTCTTATTCCATTAACAATTGTGCACCAGAATCATCTTGCATTCAAGGTTGGTTGATTCACTTGAGTGAAGAGTGAAGAATAAGAGGGAATTCGATCGGTTGATTGAATCTTGTTCATCAAGATTGATTCGGAATTCTCCATAGATTTTGGTAATTCCAACAAAAGATTCGACTAACTTGTTTATATTTGTTTAATTTTCGATTTAGAACTAGAAATGATCGATGAAATTATGAGATAATGTTTTGTTGTCATGGACTTGTACTTCTAGTGCGACGGAGAGAGGACTAATATGCAAAGGTAACACTTCAACACCCAAGTCAGTGAGAGAATAATGAATTATGTGTGTAAGCCAAAGTAGATTTTAATCATATATTTTTCTTCATGTGAGATCTTTTATATGTGCGAGTCAGATAAGGAGTTGAGATCTCGGTCATATGTGAGAGATGTGAGATTTCTCTTATTGAACCTTTGATCGAATCAAAAGACTAAACTCCTATATATAACCCTAAATTTTATTGTTCGTCGATCTCGGCTACATATCAAGACCTTATATAGAGTAAATGACAAGACAATTTCACGTGAAGATTTTAATAAAAGTTGAACTCAATGGTTTCATGGGTTGCACGATAAAGAAGACAATTTTAGACCCCAAACTTTACTAATACAATGAATATTTGACAACTATGGTTGACGAGGCCATTTGTTGAAGAAATTTAGTTCTTTTACACCCCAATTACTTTGATCATGTGGGAAAGATTTACATCAGAAATTAAAAAAGAAAGCAAAGATTGCAAGGATCTAGACAGCTAAAATACACGATTAATGGTGCCTCCCATGTGCAAATTTACTGGATTGGATTTGAAGGAAACAAATGCCTCCCCCTTGGGTGCTAGTTATGTATGTGTCTGCCCATTTTAAGAAAAAGAAGAAAGAAGAACATGTTTCAACATATCATATCTATCTGTCAGATTCTCAAATGAATTAGTCTATCTAGTTGCACTTGAGTAATGTTGATTATTTAGTTATCTATATAAGTCATCTTTTGAATTTTTTCAAGCACAAGGTCAAATATGTCATGCAAAATAAAAAAATAGGTCAAATATGTCATGCAAAATAAAATATAGGTCAAATATGTCATGCAATTCTTTTAATTAAAAAATTTTAACAAGTTAATTTCTTTTAATAATAACTTGGTTATTTTAATTATGTAAACATTTACGTTGTTAATTTTTTTTTTCTATTAAAACGTTGTTAATCTTTTTATAAACACATTGATTACAAAAAACAAAATATGTATTCATTACTTTAACTACATAATGGGAATGAGTTTAAATCATCATACATGTACAGGTAAGATGATAATTATCTTAGCACATGTTGTATGAGAAATTGAGAAAGAGTTTTAAGAGCTTATAAGGACTAAATACAAATAATTGTCATCAAATGAGATAAGCCTTTTTATTTAAAATGATAAAATATAATGAAATCAAATAAACTAGAATACATTGAGTCCAAAAAAGTACATGTGAGAGTGGTATCTCTCATGGGAGTCTATGTTTTGTTGATGATGTTGATGGTAGTTTTGGTGGAGTGAGATATAAACTGTTCCCTTTTTGATGTGAAGTTTTAGTTTTATGAGTTTTGCTCTTGGTTGTTTTGTTGTATCTTTTTAGTTTTTGATTTGATTTGTTTCTTATGTTGTTTTAGTTGTTAGTGTGATCAGTTAATTATTTTTTTTGCTTTTTAAACTCACTCTTTTTTATATTTTTTGGATTTTATTCTCATTTTATTAATATATTATTGTACCATTAAAAAAAACCACAACAAAAGCAAAGCAGTTGAGTAACTCAAACAAAAAGAAAACAAGGAAGTGGAAACCTAAAGGTAGGCTTGGGAAGACTAAACAATAAACAAGAAATCAATCGACACCCAAGCGAAACTCGATTCACTACAACCTACTCCATAAAACGATATCGACTCAAGCACATACTTCCTCTGGCCATTATTATAAGCACATATTCTCTTTTTAGGTTCATTGAGTAATGAATGTATCTGGTCTACATAAAAAACCAGATACATTCATTATTCAATAAATCTAAAAAAATATTTGTTTATAATAATATTTGGAGGGAGTATTTAAGACTCGCCCAAGAGATGCATTTCCCTGGTGATAGTTTTAAGACTCGCCTAGGGTACCGATGACACGTAAGGAAGTTATTCAAAAGAGAGTGAGTCTTTCAATAACTCTTAAAGGATATGTGATCATAATTTCTTTGAATTAGAAGGAGTGATCGTTGCCGCTCAGAATTACTCAAACCCTAGGCCCAAAGAGTCTCAATAAATATTCCTCCCCTCAAGGGAAGTGGGACAGATCATGACACCCTAAACAACACTTAACAAGATTATATCTCCATTATCATACCCCTCAAAAGCTTATACCTAAGCAGATCGATCATCCAAAGAGCCTCCCACCTCAAGTGAGTAGGACTCCTAAAACTACAGTAAAACATTATCATACAAGGCTTCCCGTCACCATGGGCAAGCTCTAACCACCATACATTGTAATATACATACAA
Source organism: Vicia villosa (assembly GCF_029867415.1). NCBI lineage: Eukaryota > Viridiplantae > Streptophyta > Magnoliopsida > Fabales > Fabaceae > Vicia > Vicia villosa. The sequence continues at coordinate 435,714 of NW_026705481.1, read as the reverse complement.
AGGCCTCTGAGTCCCCTGCCCTTACAAGAGGAACACACACACCTGTACATTTTTGAAGGTGTGAAAAACACTAGAAAGGGGGGGGGGGTGAATGGGGTTTTTAACAAAAAAACTTTAATCAAAAAATAACTCCCCTCTTTAAACAACAAACTATTTACTCTTGATAATAACTATAGATTGCAAGAAGGAAAGAACAATGTATGTTTATACTAGTTCACTTGAGAAATTCCCAAGCTAGTCTAGTCCACCCGCCAAAGTGATTTCGCATCTCTCAATGGAGGTCTTAATTTACTATAACCAAACTGATTACAATTACACGGCCAACCGTCGGTGACTAACGATGCACAAGTAACAGCAAGTGACTCACTACAATGCACAAGCTACCCGCAAGTGACTAACCTTGCCCAAGCTACCTGCAAGTGACTAACCCTACACAAGCAATCGCTTGTGACTAACCCTGCACAATCAACCGCCTGTGACTGACAACCTTTAAGACTCTCTAGTCTTAAACTTCTCAACACTACTGACTGATAGGTCTCTTGAGGAATAATCAAACAACCATTTGAATCAAAGTGTGTTTACAATATAAGTGCTTCTACACAAGCTGAATGTAAACAAGATATTTCAAAACTACACTTAAGAGTATAAAGCTATGAAAAGTCTTTTCAGATTGGATATGATCGTGAATTAATAGATTTCTCTTGAGTCTTCAAGCCCTTTATATAGTCAATATAATAATATATCTGTTGGAGGGTAGTTTTGGAACTTCCAAAAGTTTTTCGGCTTGAACGTCGTGGGAGACAAGATAGTACACAATGTTCGTCCTTTCTTGGTAGTGGAACGAAACATTCGTCTGTACCTTGTACCTCGTACTACATAATGTTATCTTCTATTCTTCTGGAACTTCAGAGGCTCACAGCATGAGTTGGAAGAAAATAAAATAAGCTTCGGATCTTTAGAGCTTCAAGTCTTCAGAGTCTTCAGTGTATTCAACACTTGGTCTTTAGAGTCTTTAGAACCACGTCTTCAGAGTCTTCAGCACTTGATCTTCAGAATGGTTTCTTCAGACTTTGTATCACAGTAATGACTTCAGATGCTTCTGAAGCTTTGCTATTCTTCATCAGAACTTGTGTATCGCATAAACATAACTTGGTAGCTTATGATGTTTTGGCCACGCCATTTCATCAGAATCAGAACCTGTTTGTTAAGTAATCAATAAAAAAACGTTAGTATTACAAAATTGTTCATACAAACATACTCATTATTATCATCAAAACTCATAGACATATTGCAGAACCAAATCTTATTCTAACAATTTTGACCAGTACATTGGGGCGCTGATAAAACTAACCTGGACATACCCTCTTCATCACCATCACTCTTCCAATGGTTACCCTTCACTCTTACACTTAGCCATTCTCACCCCATGGTTAACATGAGAGAGCTAACCTTGACGTCAAAAGGTACTAGCGGTATCAGTGATGTTGATGCCCTGACGGAGAAACGTGTGCCATGGATGAATTACGCCTCCATAACCAGACACAGGAGGATGGCGTCCACAACATCAAACAACACGAATAGGATTTTTACCCCCAGAGGAGATGGAATACTTGGACCCATAGCCACTCTCAAACGAGATATGAGGGGGCATTTGTCCTTGAGGGCTTCAAACATTACTCCTTGACCAAGTTTGATGGACGCAATGATCCCTACAAACATTTTTTCTCTTTTAACATGTAGATCACAATCATAGGAGCGTTTGACTTAGTGAAATGCAAGCTGCTATCTGGAACCTTCAAGGATGTCGCCCTTCAATGGTATATGGGTTTACCCCATACCTCCATCAACAACTATCAAGAACTGATAAAAAATATAGTACACCAGTTCGTTGCCTTTCACCACAGGAAGATGTCCACCACCAACTTGTTTTAAGATACGCCAGGGTCATTTAGGGACTATCTCACCCGCTTTAACGAGGTCATAATCAGGGTTATTCCACCGAACTAAGAAATTTTTATGGGGGTGTTCTATAATGGACTCAAATCAGGGAACTTTAATGAATCCCTCGTCCAGAAGTCAGCGTTTTCGTTGCCAAAAGTGGTTTCCCGAGTAAAATGCTACATAAAGGATAATGAGAGCAATGCTGAAAAAGAAGGCGTTTAATGTCAAAGAGTGTGTTCCCAACTCCGAAGGCTTACATCACTAGAGAAATAGAAATTATACCTCGCCAATAAAGAACAAGTTTGTTTTCAAAAGGGCGGGAAAGGCGACATAGAACTTCACACCCATGAACACCTGCCATGTGCGGATCTGGCATGAAGTTCTCTATCTACATAGTATCCCTACACCGCTTTCACCCAGGGAAGAGGTCATGGGTTTTGAACCAGGAAGATGGTGAAGGTTCTAAAAAGTCAAGGAACACCAAACTAAGGATTGTTTTCAACATATAAAGGAAATCGAGTAACTAATACTGAAGGGACACCTTAAGAAATATGTGAAGGGTGACTCCTACCATTCTTCAGACTATTCTAATTGGCGAGGGTGGGACGATGCTAGAAGCCCAAGACCCGACAAGGCCAAAAAGATGCCTCAGGGAAAATGTTGTAAAGTTGTGTGCCACACGCTCAACATCATAACAGAAATATTTTTCAGAGGAATGGGAACTAGCTCCGCCTAAAGAAGGTACGCTTTCCAGATCTTGAGCGTTAAAAACCTCCCTGAGGTCAAGAGTGAAGGCAAGAGCCAAACGCCGGAATCCATGATCTTCTTCTCGGAGAAAGATGTAGCTGACATCCATCCTCATAATGAGGACCCCATGGTCATTACCTTCAAGTACAATGACTATGAAGTTAAAGAGTTATCGTTGAACAAGGGTGTTCTTTATACATATTATAGTGGGATGCATTTGAAAGACTTCGTATCGACTCATAACGCCTCAAGCCCTTTATACAATCATTGATTGGATTTCCTAGAGAACAGGTACAGGTAAATAGATATATCCCATTGAAGATCACTTTTGGAGAAGAAGATTATGCCAAAGAGATAAAGGTTAGGTATCTAGTTATTGATTCCCCATCTTATTATAGTATGATTATAGGGTGACGAGCCTATAACTTGCTAAGTGTCGCCTTGTCCATTTTGTATTTATGCATGAAGTACCCTATTCTCGATGGGCGAATGAGTGTTATACAATGAGGTCAAGAGATTGCCAGGAAGTGGTATGCAGAAAGCCTAAAATTGAAGAGGATCCACACCCTAGGCAAAAAAGCCAGGAGGATGAGTTCAAGAATAAAGCCACACGAGGAATTTCGCAGGGGCGAGGAGACTTCATGTCTAGACTCTGAAGAGATCGAAGGATAAAAGTCTATAACTTAATTTTTCATATTAGTATTTTCTAATTCATTCGAAAGGTGATATATATTCAGTGAGGGTTGGTATAACACTTAAACCACATACGATATAATTAAATCATATTCTCTGACATGTTGGTTGAACAAAATTAAAACCACAATGCACAAGGAATAACTTTAACAATAACATAGCTCAACAAATACATCTATAATAATAACACCCATTTAAACCCAACTGCCTGTCTATTAGGAGGAAGAGTAGTCAAGGACCAAGTGTGATTGGCCATAAGAGAATTGTATTCTTATGTCATGGCCTTAACCCATTCTGGCTTGGGCAAGGCTTGTTTAATGCTGGAAGGTTCAGTCTCTGTATGAGCTAAGAACACTTTGGGTTTAGATTTACCAGTTTTGGCTCTTGTCAACATAGGATGAGAGTTATGGAGAAGATGTGGGGGAGATATGTTAGTGCCTATGGAATGAGATAGAGAGGACTGAGTGGTGTTATCTACATCTTGGGTGGAGTTAGTTAATGTAGTATTTAGATCCTGTGTATTACCAGCAGGATGTGACATAAGTTGGTGAGTATTAGAAGGAACATTTATGTGGCCAGTAGGATTAGACTCATAAGAGGTGTTTTCAATAGTCTGTAGAGGGGACAGTCTGGAAAAATGAACATGTTCATGGGAAGAAGTTACATGATGGTTTGAATGTTTAGGCACATCAGGACTGATAAGCCTGTCACCCACACTTTGAGGATTGTGCCTAGAGGAAGTCTGTGGTACAGGAGACTGTTGAGCAGTCAAAGGAGACTAAAGAGTAGTTTGATGCTGGTCATTACTCAACATAACAATGGTGTTATCCACTGGATTATTTGTGTTTGTGTTTGAGATAGGGTTGTCATCTAGTTCCAGCTCATTAGGGACAGTGTGATTCACTGGTGGAGCAGACAATAAAGGCATATGAGATGGAAAGCCAGGACTAGACAGACTGCTAGTAGGATATGCTAGATTTTCAGAACCTGTACCTGTAGGAGTGACATTAGGAAAGAGATTGGGAAATGGAAAATGTTGTTAATTAAATGTGACATCTTTTGAGATGTAAATCCTACCATCTTGACTCAAGCACCTGAAACCTTTGTGTTGAGGGGATACTCCAAGATAAACACACTCTTGGCTTCTAAATCGAAGTTTATGCTTATTGTAAGGCCTTAGTAGGGGATAACGTGAGCATCTAAAAACCTTCATGGTAGTATAATCAGGTTTTTGGCATACAAGGCATGAAAGGGTGAGTTAGCTTGGAGTCAAAAGGATGAAGGGAGCATGTTAATGATATGGACAGAAGTTGTAAAACTATAGTCCTAGTAGGAAATAGGTAGGGAAGCATGAGCTAGCAAGGTAAGTCCCATTTCTACTATCTGTCTATGTTTTCTCTCAATTGAGCCATTTTGGTATGAGGTGTGAGGGCAGGTGAGTCTATGTGAGATTGCTAACTCTGTTAAGAACTTGGTGAAGGGTCAAAACTCACCTCCAAAGTCTGATTAAACAGCTTTGATAGTGGTCAGAAATTGTGTTTGGACAAAAGCATGAAAGAGCCTAAAGGCTTGCAAAGCATTAGACTTTTGCTTGAGTAAGTAAATCCAAGTATATTTAGAGTGACCATCAACAAATGCTATGTAGTATCTGTAACCTGAGTTAGATGGACATGGAGAAGGGCCCCATAAATCAGTATAAATCATGTTAAAAGGCTTGTGATAGACTGTGTGTGTAAGTGGAGCATTTAACCTATGTGCTTTACCAAGATTACATGCTGAACAAAAAGTATGATTTTTATTGGATGAAGAAATATTACACAATTTCAGTACACCAGTAACAGAACTAAAATTGGCATGGCCAAGCCTATGATGCCACCGAGTACTAGTATTACACACATCTACCTTATTGACATTGGAATGGGAAACAACATAACTATGGATACCCGATTGAAGACTCAGGCTGTTATTTTGGTTTGAAAACTTCTAAGGCTCCAAATGCAGCTGAGGAAAGTAGTACAAGCCACTGGCATCTAGGATTCCTTCAGCAAGTATTTGCTTAGAAGCCTGGTAGATTATATAGCATTTGTCAGGCATGAACTCAAAATTAACATTATTATCCCTAGCAAACTTTGAGACTGACAGCAAGTTTCTAGTGAAAAATGGAACATGAAGAATATTGGTAAGGATTAACTTATGTGCAAGGTGTAGTGTGGAGTGCAAGTGTGTGGATCCTACAGATGCTATGGTTAGAGTTTGACCATTTCCAACATACACCTTACTAGTACCTACATATGGCTTACTATTTTATAACAAGTGAGCAAAGGGAGTTAGGTGATGAGAGGCACCTGAATCCGCGAACCAAGCCTGAGATTCTAACTCTGAGGGTAAGTTGTACTTTGTAGTATACCCAGTTGAACTCCCTATGGTAGCCATCATTTCCACAGCTTGAGTGTTTTGAGAGGCAGCAGATGAATCTTCTTGATTAGTAGTAGTTTGCGCAGAGTTTGCAGGTACATTGTTATTGGCACTTGGAGGCATATAATTCTCATCAAACCTATGCCAGCAGGTTGAGACCTCATGGCCATACTTGCCACATAACTGACATGTTGGTCGATTTCCAGTAGCAACTCTGCCTTGACCTCGACCACGACTGCGTTGAAAGCATCCTCTGCCTCTATTGCCTGAATAAGCTCCTCTGGAGCCATGTGTTTCATAACTTATATGAGCCACATTAGCTGCTATGGTCAATGCAGCTAGCTCCTCACGAAATTTGTCCAATTGTGCTTCTTGCACATATAACAATGCTTCAACATCACACAGAGTGGGAGGTGTGGGACAGCCATACATTTGCATAACGAAGGGATTATATTCCTCTAGAAGCCCTTGCAAGATAAAGTCAACCTGATCTTGTTCAGTTATTGAATCACCGATTGCTAGAAGAGAATTTGCAATAGCTTTGATTCGCAGCACATATTCAGTAACAGATTTGGTTCCTTTCTTGGTGGATTTGAGTTCAACACGCAATTGGCGAACCCTAGCTTTCATCTGAGCATTGAAATGCTAATGAATTTTGCCCCAAACCTCAAAGGCGTGCTTACACGCAAGAACCCTAAGTAACACAGATTCAGAGATTGTAGATAATAACCAGATGAAGACAGCTTGATCTTGCACGATCTAGTGTTCATATTCTTCAGAAATCGTACCTGTAACACGATCTTGAGTTGTCTTGTACTTTTGCGGAATCACCGGATTCACCACAGACTTATGCATCTTCTGAGAAAGAATAACTCCCTCCACTTGTTGATTCCATAGGAAATAGTTGTTGTCTTGAAGCTTAATTGAGAGTTTTGGTCCAAAGGAGTTGGTGGATTTGGTTATAGTGACACCGGTGGAGAATTCTTGCGATTTGAGCACCGAATCTGGAGTTCCGTCAGACTCCATTGATGAGCTTCAAGAACTAGATCCCAAGAACACAACAAGAAAAAGAACTGAATCTAGAGAATAAAGAAGCGCGGAAGATCGTAACAAGCGAATGATACCATGTTAGAGTTTAAGCTTTTGCATCATACTTCACTCTGTGAAGATGAAGTGCAGAGAAAACATGGAAGAGAAATAGTGAAGAAAATAGATTTTCACATTAACCTCACAAGGAGCTGAAGCCTTGTTTATATACAACACAGTTCCGTTATCACACCTAACGGTTAACTACCAAACACACTAAATAGAATGGATATTAGTTAACAGTGTTAAACCTAACTGTAACAGAAGAAACTATCTAACTAATATCTCTAACTATATAAAATATACCAACATAAGAAACTATCTAACTAATATCTCTAACTATATAAAATATACCAACATTAATGAATTGATCAATTGAATCAAACCGACCGAACCCAATACCCATAAATCGCTCGGATTAAATTATTTTTAAGTTTTTTTATTTTTTGACAATCTCGAAACATTTTTTTTCTCTTCATCAACAAAAATTTTAAGACATATTTCAACAACTAGCTACAAATCATAACTTTAAATAAAATCAATTCTAAAAAATATAATCAATTATATTTGAGAACAATCAAACATATCAAAATCAATTTAAAATCTATAATGACTTCTAAATGTTAAAACGTGAAACCAAACCTACGGTATAGCTTGATCTATACGGAGGGAATTAGTTATAGTAGAACTAATTAGTGATGTAGTTTAATACATATACTGTAAACACATATAAACTATTTTCTTGAATATTTTATCAATTATAACAAACAAAAAAGTGAAATTATTTTTTTTTTTCTAGTAAAGTCAAATATTAGGATTATGATGTAAGAGGATGGGTAAAGATGATTGAGTGTAAACATGGAAACTTACTAGAAATAGAACATGATATCGATTACTTTTGAAAAGTTTGCTGCCACTAAATCATGTTGTCATTAGCAATACACAAATGACTCATTGAAATTTAACCATTCATAATTAACATGTTTAAGCATCGTTGACCAATATACACACACTACTTGGTTTTCTTCAAAGTATATATCTTTCATCATGTTCATTATTTACTCCATGGTCCATTCAATATGATTATCATTCACACTATTGATGTTCTCTTAAGTATTTTTTTTTCTTATATAAACTGTCAATAAATAATAATAATAATAATAATAATAATAATAATAATAATAATGAATAATAATGAATTATTTGTATAAATTTTTTGATATATTTTTCTGAATATATTTGTGTTTATCTTATAACTGTACTCGTATATAATGTAGGTATACTCTTATGAAAAGATATTATTGCAGTGTTTAATGTGAGTGAGTGGGAACATAAATTGGACCACAAAGGTTTTTGATTTAAATAAAGAGGGAAAAATTGGAGAGAATCAAAATCAGTTGTTTTTCTTTTAGGTGAAGAAAGAGAATAATAAATATATATTGCTGGCCACTTGTAGAGAATTTCCAATAATGGATAGCTGACCCATTGTCGGGTAAATTTTCTTTCCATATGTCTGGATTTTTAGGGAATGGGGTCTACATCTCTTAAATATCATTATTTTTTGCAAAACATTTTCACATTATTCTGCTAGGTTTAATAAATACTGTCAATTAATGGAAATTCAGAAATAAATACTAATTAGTAGCATTTTGATTATTATTTTTTCTCTTTTTGAAAATTTAATATTCAATTTTGTGACCTACTAATTTAAAAGAATCAATTATACCGTCAATCTTAAAGAGTTCATTTAAACTCGGAGTTTCTAAATCAAAACTTTGTATCGATTTTCAACATAGAATTTTATTAGCGCCTAGCAGGTGTCTAAGAGAATTAATTTCACTCTCTATTAACGAGAGCTAATTTAAATGCCGGACAAATTTCATATAGATTATCCAACATAAAATTTTGTTAGCACATATAAAGATTTGAATCTGAGACCCGCAGAGAAACACATTTTTAGTTCACAAACTTTCACCAACAATCGACCCTTAAAATCAAAAAGAAATCTTAAAAACTCTATCGGCTCGAGAGATTAGTCTCTATATTTTTACGCTCTACATTTACGCGTTTACAATTTCTATCATAAATAAAAATTTATAAAATACTAATTTTATATTTTAAATTAAAAATATATATTTAATTTAATATTTAATAGATATTCAAATATACTCCTTCAAAATTAAATATAAACAAAAGGGGTTTCAACTACCCACTCATAAATTTAATTTACAAAATTGTTATTTAGTGAATTTAAAGGAGTAAATTGTATGACTTTTATGATTTCAACTAAAATATTAATTTATTAAAATAAAAATGATGGTGGAAAGAGAAAGAGAGTCTGTGCTGCTATATATAAGTACTGCTTCTCTTTCACAGTGGAAACCTCTTCTAAAAAGCCTCACACCCATAGCCTTTCAACTTCCTTCAACCATGAAAGAAGAAGATAAGTTATCATATACATATTTCAAACTTGAAGAATTCTAAAGCTAGAAGATGAAGTTTTGGTTATAATTCCATTGCAACTGGAGGAGACATCCAAAGGGATCGCATTGATCTTAAACCTAATTAAGTCGATTTTTCTTAATTACATTCTCAGATCATGCTATCCCTTTGGATTCCTCCTTTAGTGGCTTCTACAAAAATCAACATTAACCTCAATTATATATGAGTAGCATCATATTCATGTAAGTTCATATTTTGCCCTTGTTTTTAACCCTATTCCACTTGCTAAATTATTGAATTATATTCAGATACAATTTTTTTCTTAATAATTATATCTTATATTGTTAAATTCATAACCTGAATTTTGCATAGATCCACATGTTTTCATCCTTCTGCTATATTTTACCAAATTAGTCCTCTTCCATGAATGTCAATATGTGTATTACAGTTTAAAAACATGTTAATCGCGGTAACGACTACGCCGCAATGATGTTGCAGAAAATTGTGGTACAATTGGTTTAATGGTGTGATCTAAAATGTGTTCAAGACCATTTTCTAAAACCCTAAATTGTGGTATACATTGAATTATTACAGTGCTGAGCAGTTACATATTATATGCTAACTTGAAGTAGAAATTATGAAATTGATGCATTAAGATTTGTGAATTAAGAGCCATTAGGTGTACTATTTCTAGATGTACTTTTAAGAAAAGTGCTAAAGATTGATAAAAACAATTTAAATTTTATGTTTAATTTATTACTTATTGTTGTTTTTATTTGGTGTTTGTATTTGCAGAAATTATATGAAAAATATTTTAATTATATGAAAAAATGTTAAATCTCTCAAGACAAGAGTTGAAGAACATGATCATCTGTGAGAAATTTTCTTCAAGTAGTACTGTTTATGAACATAGAAATGAAGGGAAGAAAAAAAGTGGTTTGTTTTAAAAGCAACAGTTTGCATATTCTCACTCTTAAAAGTCACAAGTTGAGGATGTCAGTGGTGGAAAAAGTCATAATAATTATTATTATTTTAAATGCAAACTATATAAAAAGTCATAATTCAAGTACTATAACAAATTAAGTGGAACCAACCTCTGTTAAAGCTTTAAATCATTGTGTTGTAGTTGTCATTACATTGCAATATTTGATTTAAATCATAAAAAAAAATTATTTTAACCTTGGCCAAAAAAAAAAGTCATTTAATTTCTACCCTATTTGAAAGTTTATTTGAATTAATTTTGATAATTATTCTATTTATTTTACTTTTTGATAAAGTATATTTTTTTACATTCATTGAACATGATCACTTTAAGCATAAAAGGTAACTGGGAAAACTTGTCACTCACAATTTTCTAAACTTTCTGATCCAAAATTCTGTATTACCATAGTGTTGGAAGGCTTCATGATCACACACAGTCAAAATCTCTTTTTGACAGCCTTATGCATGGTTCTAAATTTCATGTAATTTTTTTAATGAATAAAATGAAAATTAAAACGAGTTTGGTTTTTAGACATCTGAGACTTTGAGAGAATCACACTCTCAGGTCTAAGTCTTCACCAAAAGGTCAATTCGGTTATAAGACACTTGAGACTTTAAGAGAATCACACTATCAGATCTCAAGCCTTCAGCAACAGACCAACTTGATTTTGAAACATCTGAGCCTTGAGAGAATCACACTCTCAGATCTCAAGCATTCACCGACGTACCAACTCGCTATGAGTTAGCTTCTAATAATCAAAAAGTGTAGCATATGCAATTTTAAACCATTAATGAAGTTGAGTGAATAGTACTCTAATTGCCACATGCTTGATCATGGCCATATAAACTAGAATCCAAGGCAATGAAACTAAAGTTTCTCTTTAGGTTTTCTTTATATTGCTTTGAGCCTCACAGTACTATACTACTAGTGAGTGTCCCATAAGCAATGGAATCACATACATGTGGTGATGAAAGCCCAAAGAATTTAAAAATAGAAGGTTTTTTAGCATTGCTATATGTTTCAATGAATTAAAAGACTCTTTTTACGTCATAGGTCCTTATTCTTAGCACATGACCCCCAATGTTTCTATACATATAATTAATAAGCCCATACCTATACTTTCCTATTCATCTCTTTTATCACATGCTTTTCAATCCAACCCCCCTTAACAAGTTCTCTCTCCTATGTTAAAGAATGTACTCTCTTTATCAATTAGCCCTAGCAGTGGAAATAAATGTGTTTGCTATATAGGATATCTGGCCTATAGGCAGGCAAAAAAACCGTGGAACTGAATCGAACCTCTGAATTATCCTGAACGGAAGTTATTTTGAAGTTAAAATAGCTTAACTATTATATTTACATAGTGAATCGAATCATGTTATATAAATAATTTTAGAATTGAACCAAATGTTAAATAAATCGAATTGAAACTAAAATCAAACCAAATCAATAATGATTAATTTTTTTAACAAATAATTTAGTTAGGGAAAAAGATCGGTTAGTACAGTTCAGAATTTCAAACCAATGTTACCAAATTAATCATTTTGGTTTGGTTTTAGATAAAATCAAACCGTTTGACTCGGATGATATTTTAGTATGATTTGGTTTGGATTATTATTTTGACTTAATTGTCCTTATGATCAATTTTTTTGGGAGATCAATTTCACTAGGTGGGTAGGAGGACTTTATTTAAAATCAGAACATGACTATATGGTAGGTAAAGAAAACAAAAGAACAAAACAAGACCTCAACCAACCATTGTCGTAATGTAGTGTTTTATGTCACCGTGTTTGGTGAGTGCATGGAGTTGAAATTTTGTAATGAAATTGTAGAAGAAGATGGGGTCCTAGGTGAGGTAGAATTTTTGGACAAAAGAGTACTGTACAATATGTCTATGAGGGTGATATGTAACTTAAATGTCTCCCTCTTGGACTACATAAGCTTTATGAAGAAGACATAAGCTGTCTAAAGAAAAAAGGAGTTAGATTTTTCTTCAAAAATGAAATTACATGTGTTTTGAATCCATTGGCAATGTATGTTAGTGGTAGTGGCCCCAAAACCCTCCTTGATTTGTTGTATCCAATTGAATTTCATCTTCATTCTTTTGCATTTATTGCACTTTGTGTAACCAAACTTGCAAAATGCAACCATGAATTGAGGATCTAAAGTTGCAACATCATAAAGAATAGGTCTATAAGTTGTTACTTGTATAGTTGTGACTTATGAACAATATCAAACCACAATTGCTGCGTGATTGAAAATCATACATGTTATTGTATAAGAAATCACTTCAGACAATTTTAGTATAATTGTTCAATTATTTCCGTCAAAAACCATTTAGAACCTCAAAATTCAAATATATACTCGGTATAATGAAAATTTTGAATTTTAAACATATGTCAAATGTGTATTTCAAGTACATTTATATTAAAATTTACGCTTCAATTCAGGTTGTTGCTATAACTGCAATCACAACACCTACAACTGCATTCTTGACTGCAATTGCAGTTTAAAACTATTATTTTTAAGCAGCAGCAATTTTCTTTCAAAATAACTAAAGATAGATTAGGTCATGGTTTTAAATTGCGATTTCGGTCGCGGATGCAGTCGGATTGCGGGTGTTGCAATTATGGCCGTTGGGGCATGAATTTTGATTGAGAAATATTTGATATACACCATTGAAAAACTCTCAATATTAATGTTTTACATTACAAATCACATGTATATTGAGTTTTTGGATTCTCAACTTTTGAGTTATGATGAAAATATGTGAAGAAATATGGGTGAAGGTGTTTGATGCAAATTCTAATATTGTTGAACGTGTGATTACAAATCATACTGCAATTGTGGTCCAATGCGGATGCGGAGGCTACTGCATCAGCAATATTGCAGCCGCAATTGGGATTGTGGACTCCAATTTAAAACCATCAAATGATTGACTTTAAAAAAACTTGATAATTTAGAAAATATTGAAGTGAAATTAATGGATGAAGTTAAGGCTCTAATTATTATAAGTTCTCCATCAAATTCATATGAGTATTTAAAAAATCCATGTAGTTTGGAAGAGATCAAACCAGCACTCTTGAGGAAGTGCACTCCTTTTTGAACAAGGGAATGGAAGAAAAGACGAGAAGCCAAAACTGAAGGCATTGTATAAAACTTGATGAAAGATTAACTTGGTTGATGGTGAGCTAGGTGGAGGATCACAGAGTGTTCATGTTGAGAGGGAGTTACCTTCACAATAAGGAATTGAGCATGAAGATAAAATAGAAGTGATTATAATTTTGTCATATTGATCTCATTTCTTATGTTATTACTATTGTTGAAGAACCTCGTGAAAATTAGCCTGGTAGTTTAAAGAAAGAATTGGAATGTCCAGAAAGACAAGATTGGTATAAGGCAACACATAAAGAGATGCAATCTTAGGATTTCTTAGGATTTCTTTGAGTTTGGGAATGAAGGTTTTCTAAAACCAAATTTTAAAAAGTATAATATTTGATATTTAAAAATAATAATAATTTTATATAAAATGATTTAAAAAAAAGTTTTTATTATTATATTTTTTAATTTTCAAAATATTTATAAAATTTATGTAAATCCTTCAATATTCTCTTGCTATAGAAATTTTAAATTTCACAAATTAGGGGTTTTTTGTATTATTAATGAAAGCAAACCTTCAAAAAAAATTTTCAACCAAAAACTTTTAAAATTTTCAATTCAATCTTTATATATTTTCAAAACTCTCACATTCCTTCTTCTCCAAACTCTCAAATAAACTTTAAACAATGCAAGTCGCAATTGATTTCTGAGTTTTTTATCACTAATTTGACAAAAATAATTAAAATGATAAGTTTTAAAGCGAATGATTTTTGAATTTTTTATCGTCAATTAGACAAAAATAATTAAAAAGATATTGTTTTAAAATGTTAAAAAATATAAAACATATATATATATATATATATATATATATATATATATATATATATATATATATATATATATATATATAAAGTTAAATCGCCAAAATGGACTAAAGAGTAAATATGAGATAAAAAAAATAGTATTAAGAATAAAAACCACATATTTCCTAAAAACAATTCCGGGCATGCTTCGAATTCCAACAAATATGTTTTAAGTTTTTATTTCTTTAAAAATGGTGTCTTTCTTTTGTTTTATTTTTTATTTGTAAATTAAATGATTTATTCCTTAGATTTATGTAATAAGCGATAGATTAGATAATCAGACTTTACTATAAAATCACTTGTTAAACAGATTTTACCTTAAACTTAACTTATAGGAAGTCGCTCCAAACTCGTACGCATCATTATTTGAGATGGACTACAAGACAGAAAAAATCTTCAATGTTCCTCTATCTAGAACAAAACATTTTTCTGCCCTTTTAATATATCTCACATAATTGTGTTAATGTTGTCGTTGTATTTTTAGAATAACCTTCCTATGTTGTCAATTAAAGAAAACAACATTGTTTTCCTCAGTTGATCGACAACATTGGAAAATTTATTCCTAAGCATGTTGTAAATTATAAGCAATTGCAGCACACACAAAATGATGAATGGTAAAAAATTAAAATAGAAACATGACATGTTACTTTCAATTTTTATCATTCTCCATTTTTGCAAGTAACGTATTACCTTGGTTTTTTAATAAGACCAAGGGGTTTCCTTATTTTATTTTATTTTTTTAATTAAAAAAGAAAAAACTATTTTCCGTTAGTTTTAAAACAAAACCAAAGGGTTTTGTTACACGGCTATAAAAACAAATCTAAACCATACATTCATAAAGTAACAACACTCAAGATATTGTTAAGACATCAATCCATAACGAATATATATCCCACTATATATCTTGTTCTCTTTCTTGTGAAAGCATTTTCCATGAAAACATTTGCACAAGATAATAAAATTTTAGAACTTAAAGAAGCTTGGAAAAGTTCTTTGGGATTGATTGCAAGACCAAAAAATTATTTGGGTTCAAGGTTTGTGTTCTTCAATAATCATATAACTGAATATTTAATTTATTTATCTAACCCTTTTTTATAACAAAGAAAAACAAATGCAAAAGCTATAGAGAATAAATTGCATCCAACATTTGTTCTTCACTTACAATTTATTTTTACTTTAATATGTTATATAAACAATGTAATATTTTGCGTAAACAGTGTAGTTTCAAAACAAGTTATTTTATTAATATTCTGTATAACAGTGTAAAGAGTATTTTTTTATAAAAAAACTATTTTCTCCCTTGGTTTTGGTCATAAACCGAGGGGTATGTGGTGCTAGGTTTGACAATCCAAAATATGCAATGGTTAGGGATTGAACCAATGATTATTTCAACTATTCCCCCAGTTATTCGAAAATTGAGGGCTTAAGTAATAAGTTCTTATGACGCCCTTCGTTACCTCGCCTTTGTAACTGAGGTTAAATCAACTTCAAGACCAAGGTTAAATGTGTTTTTTAGTAGTGATAGGAGTAACCGGGGCCGATATTGTTTTCTCTGAAGAAGATGCCTTGGGCATCAACCCTCATGAAAATGATCCCTTGGTCATCACCGTCGAGCATGGCAAGTGGGATATCAGGTGTGTGTTGATATAACCAAGAAGCTCTGTTCTGGAATATTTTCCAAAAGCTACAACTGAATTTGGACAACATACTGAGTTTCACAAGCTCCTTGACAAGATTATTGGTGGAACAGATACAAATAATAGGATATGTGACCCTGGAAACCACCTCCGGCAATGGATCTGACACCAAAACCATTGACGTCAGCTACTGTTGAAAGTATTTGTGGGTAAATATTTTCTGTAATATATCGTATCCACAGGGATTGGTTAATATCACTGCCGTTCTATAGTTGTTTATTTTGAGTTAAGAAATTTGGTTTGGTTTGTTTTATACTAATAATAATATCAAAAACAAATAATAAAATAAAAGCAAGTAAAGGACTTTGTGTTAACAAATAAAGAAAGATGTTGAGTCTTTAGGGTTCATCAACCTAATCCTATACAATTATCAATTAATTCACAATAGAACAATCCTTTGAATCATTATCTTCACTTATCCTCAAATAAGATTCCATGTCTGCAAATCAAATTAGATAACTTTTACCGGTATGAGATTCGATCTCTCCAAACCACAATAACGATAATAGTAATTAAGAACGATAATTATGAAAATCCAATTACAATTCCATCTCTGCAAATTGCAATTGAATCAATATAGTAACCTAGGGCAAAAGTTAAATCCTTTCTTTCGATCAAAGATTCAACGATAATTTAAGACTAAAAAACAAGGTTTCTTATTGATAATGAATTCAAATAATTGTTCACAGGAATTAATCAATGGTAATGTATAATCATAGGTTAACTACTACCTTAGACTCAACAAGAGGGATTTAGCTCTCCATAGATATGAAGAACATACAAGAATCAATGGAGGAATTCATCTTCATCAATAGAATGCCTTCAATTGGTAAAGAATCCACCTTCAATTGTTGTTCTCAGCTCAGAATCAGATAGATCTCCTAATTTCGCTCCCACAAAAGTATATAACCACTTGGAAAACTAGGGCTTTAAAACAGAACTTTTGGGCTTTTAACGCCGAGGCCGCGGCGCGGCAACGGGCTGGCGCGGCGCGCCCCTCAAACAGAAGTATTTTCGCGGCGCGCCTAGGAACTCGCGCGGCGCGCCCTTTGTACTTTCCATCTTTTTCTTCAGCCTTTGAGACTTCCAGCTTTCTTTCCTCCTCATGTTCTTCTTAAGTTCTTATTCAGCTCAAAACCTGCAACAATAACACCCACAAGTGATTCGATTTGCTTTACGCACGAACTAAACTTATTCAGTTCAATTCTTAATAAAAACCTATGGATTCATCACAAGTTGCATCAGTTTAGAGAAGAAATCACTTATATTAACACATGAATTTACCATTAATTTACTCCTAACAAACTCTCCCCAACTTAGAGTTTTGTTTGTCCCTAAACAAAATTACTTACCTCCAGCAAAGTTTACCGACAATCAAACAACAAGTTTTTCAAAAAGTTTTTCTCAAGTGGTTCAATCCATTAACCAAATCAAATACTCCTCTTCTACCTGCAAACTCAGAACATCCACATGAAACAAACGTTGAAAGCAAATTACCTCCAGAAGTTCAAAACACTACACAATTGTAATTGAATCAGCACTAATCACTCTCATCAAAAAGTATGATGAATAAAAGAGGGGTTAAACACTCCTCCAAACAATTAAATCAACAAAGATCCATATCATACGTTCACCAAATTGCTAGCATCAAGTACTGTGGAATCTGAGAATCAGAAGGTCTTTCTAGGGTTGTAATGCGGTTTAGATTCAAAGAAAAGAAGATAATCAAGGGTTGTTCCTAATATAGGGAAGCATCCAATTCATAACTTATTTCTTTTTCTCTAAAACTCTAATTCCTTTACCTGTCCATCTTTTTTTTTCATTCATTCGTAGTTTGATTCTTCTTTTTCACTTTTTTTTTTTCAACAATCTTTATATTCAAACGTTGTTACTTCTCTTTTTTTTTTCAAGCTACGACTTCTTTTATCTTCCACCGATTACCATAAGTACTTACTCTTCTTTTAAATGTGACTCTCCCCAACTTGGAGATCAACCTGTATTCAGATTATATGAATGCTCCCCTACTTTCTAAAAAGGTCAAAGAGAAAACACATCACCAAATTTTATGGTTGATGATCCAGAACAAAACTTTTCATTGAGATCAAAACTCACCAGGTATTTTCCTTGGTGCATATTATGATTCTTATCTTGACCTCAGGCTCAAAGAATGGTTAGCAAAAGATCACACTCTCACAGAAGAAATTAAGTTGCGTTAGAATAGGCTAAAAGAACTCTCAGATTCAAATAAGTGCCTAAATCACTTTCACAGATTTCCACAAACGATGCAACAACCGGTTTAGCATGATACAAACAAGTCAAGACAATTGATGGTCTCCTGCATATAGTAAACAATGGAAGGCTTTCCTCACAATGGTTAAGGCTAAACCAATTCAATACAATAGTGTACCATAAAAAACTTCTGACAGTATTTACTAACACCTTAAGTTTCATTGCACACATTAAGAGTTTGAGTTCAAAAATTCATACCTGCTTTGTTACTTATTGAAAAAGAGAGTGAAACTCAAAAATTTTGAACATTCACTTACTACCACTTTCATACATGTTGCTTCATTGTTGATGCTTTGCTTGAGATTCCCGCTTTGTTATGGGACTACTTACTCTAACTGGGAGTACATAACAGACATAAAAACATAAGATTGAACATAAAAAAATTCAAAGAGTAAATCCACCCCCAAACTTAAACTAAACATTGACCTCAATGTTTCGTAACAAGCCCGAGAGGGTTAACTCACAGAGGGTATTACAATATTACTTGCCTCTTCCTAGCTTTCACCAGAAAGGTTCCCTTATTATTTCCTGGAATAACAATAGACAAAAATAAAACATTAGAAGTGTGGGTTACCTCCCACAAAGTGCTTCGTTTAACGTCGCATGGCTCGACGGTCCATTACCCCTTGTTTTATGGAGGGTATTTCCTTTTCCAACACTCGCTACTTTGTACTTCCATACCCACAAACTCATGAAGATAAAAAGCATGGATAGCTTTTCTCTTCACTTTATCTTCCCCATTCTGATCACTCTCCTTAGCCCTCTTAGGACTTTTGACATCATCATAATTTGGTTTCATTGGAGAAGATATGTTAGAGACTTTTTCTTGGAGGTTTTTGAGATTTTTGTTTTCTTGTGCACCTTCCGGTATACCAGTTGAATTTTTCTCATTTACCCCTGACCTGTGTTTCTTGACTCCCAGCATCTTCAAGGTTACTTCTTCATCAAATGATTTTAGCGTTAGCGTCCCCTTTTCAATGTCAAGATTACAGCGTCCTGTCGACAAAAAGGGTCTCCCAAGAAGGATCGGAGTTTCTTCATCTTCCGGAATGTCCATGATGTGGAAGTCAACAGGGAAAACAAACTTATCCACTTCTACTAGTACATCTTCCGCTACTCCATAAGATTTCTTAATAGTGTGATCGGCGAACCGTAATTGCGACTTACTTTCACTGAGCTTGTCTAATTCAAGCCTTTTGAAAATGGATAACGGCATTAAACTCACACTAGAACCAGAATCGAGAAGTACCTTTTTAAATGATGTATTCTTGATAGTGCATGGTATCGCCACCGCCCCAGGGTCTTTTCTCTTAATTGGGATCTTTCTTGCTGCAGCGACTATACTACACTTCTCGATTGCAATTTTTGGTTCTCCTTCTAGTGATCTTTTTTTCGCCGACACCTCTTTCATAAATTTCTTATACACAGGCACGTGCTCCAGTGCTTCAAAGAAAGGTAGATTCACTTCTAACTTTTTGAACAAGGCCGTAAACTTTCGAAAGTCTTTCTCTTTTGAATCCTTCTTTGTCACTCGCAAAGAGGGAGGTGGTTTAATCACCTGTTCAACAGCTTTCTTATTTTTTTCTTCAACTGGTTTCATTGGTGGTATAACAACTTCTGGCTCTTTTGGGTTCTCTCTTATTTCCAGATCTACCTCCATCACCATAGGGTCACCTATTTCCTCTTTCTCTTTTTCCGATTCTAAACCCTTTTGACTCCTTGTTGTAACAGCATTAATTTTCTCTTGTCCTTGCGGGCTTTTCACAGTAGAGTTTTGACAGGCTCCTTGTGCCTGTAGAGTGAGCTGATGTGTTATTTGACCCACTTGAGTTTGCAGATTTTTAATTGCAGCTTCCTGGTTCTTTTGATTTATCACTGATGTTTGAATGAACTGATTCACGGTCTCCTCCAACTTGGATTGTCCTCCTTGCTGTTGTTGCGGTGGTTGAGTGTATGGTTGGAAGGTTTGTTGTTGATACCCTTGATTCGGTGGCCTTTGTTGGTACCCTTGATTGTTATATCTTGGTGGATAACCTTGTTGGTATGACTGATTCTGATATTGATTCTGCCTTTGTCCTTGGTTATTATTCATGTAATTCACTTCTTCTTCTTGCACTGGTGGACAGAATCCTGTTTGATGATCTCCCTTGCACAATTCGCACCTAGCAACTTGATATGAATTAGATACCCCGTTCAGCTCCTTGATTTGTTGTGGTAGTTTAGACATTTGTTGTGTCAAAAGTTCCACTTGTGAAGTTAGCAATTTGTTCTGAGCAAGTAGAGCATCACTATTGTTCAACTCTAACATTCCGGGTTTCTTATCTCTTACCGTTCGATCATGATTGCCTTGACGATCATTTAGAGCCATTCGCTCTATTATCTGAGTAGCTTCTTCAGGTGTTTTGGACATGAGAGAACCACCAGCTGTGGCGTCCAAAAGTGTCTTGTTTGTAGCTGTGAGACCGTTACGGAACATATGGATTTGGTCAACGTCTGAAAAACCGTGTCCTTTGCACTTTCTCAACATAGCTTTATACCTTTCCCATGCTTCATTCAAAGATTCATTACTACCTTGAGAAAATACTGCTATTGCTGTTTTTGCTTCGAAGAATCGGTTTTGAGAGTAAAACCTTTCCAGAAATTTTTCTTCCAATGTGTTCCAATTTGTCATCACTACCTCGGGTTGATCCAGATACCAATCCTTTGCCTTAGATAGCAAAGAGTGTGGGAACAACCTCTTAAATAATGCTTCCTCATCAGCTTGAGCAACACCCGTAGTACCCGCTAACTCATAGAATCGAGTAAGATGCGTGTACGGGTCTTCATGGTCCAATCCGGCGAAAGGACTTGCACAAATCAATTGTATGATACCGGTCTTCAGTTCTGTCGGTCGCCCGTTGGCGGCAGTTCTCGCGAACTGAGGATTGAGTCTTGGACTATTAGCACATGGACCATTAGCTGCCATGTTGCCAACAGTAGGTTGTATAATAACTTCCGGTTCTTCCTCCGTGAATAGTTCGTGAAAGAAGAATCCTTCTTGCGACTCGTCAATGGTTTCAAGTTGTTGTGACGATGTCGCGGTTGCGTTGTCTCTTGCTTTTGCTATGTTCGCTCTTTTTCGTGCTTTGCTATTTAACCTCCTAGCGGTCCTTTCGATCTCGGGATCAAAAAGAAGTTGATCGCTAGAAACTTTGCTGCGCATACACAATCTTCTGCAAAACTAGCAAACACGTGAAACAACCAAAAAGAGAAAATAAAAATTAAAACTCAAAATAAGAACTATTGCAATGCATGCAATATTGACACCAATCCCCGGCAACGGCGCCAATTTGTTGAAAGTATTTGTGGGTAAATATTTTCTGTAATATATCGTATCCACAGGGATTGGTTAATATCACTGCCGTTCTATAGTTGTTTATTTTGAGTTAAGAAATTTGGTTTGGTTTGTTTTATACTAATAATAATATCAAAAACAAATAATAAAATAAAAGCAAGTAAAGGACTTTGTGTTAACAAATAAAGAAAGATGTTGAGTCTTTAGGGTTCATCAACCTAATCCTATACAATTATCAATTAATTCACAATAGAACAATCCTTTGAATCATTATCTTCACTTATCCTCAAATAAGATTCCATGTCTGCAAATCAAATTAGATAACTTTTACCGGTATGAGATTCGATCTCTCCAAACCACAATAACGATAATAATAATTAAGAACGATAATTATGAAAACCCAATTACAATTCCATCTCTGCAAATTGCAATTGAATCAATATAGTAACCTAGGGCAAAAGTTAAATCCTTTCTTTCGATCAAAGATTCAACGATAATTTAAGACTAAAAAACAAGGTTTCTTATTGATAATGAATTCAAATAATTGTTCACAGGAATTAATCAATGGTAATGTATAATCATAGGTTAACTACTACCTTAGACTCAACAAGAGGGATTTAGCTCTCCATAGATATGAAGAACATACAAGAATCAATGGAGGAATTCATCTTCATCAATAGAATGCCTTCAATTGGTAAAGAATCCACCTTCAATTGTTGTTCTCAGCTCAGAATCAGATAGATCTCCTAATTTCGCTCCCACAAAAGTATATAACCACTTGGAAAACTAGGGCTTTAAAACAGAACTTTTGGGCTTTTAACGCCGAGGCCGCGGCGCGGCAACGGGCTGGCGCGGCGCGCCCCTCAAACAGAAGTATTTTCGCGGCGCGCCTAGGAACTCGCGCGGCGCGCCCTTTGTACTTTCCATCTTTTTCTTCAGCCTTTGAGACTTCCAGCTTTCTTTCCTCCTCATGTTCTTCTTAAGTTCTTATTCAGCTCAAAACCTGCAACAATAACACCCACAAGTGATTCGATTTGCTTTACGCACGAACTAAACTTATTCAGTTCAATTATTAATAAAAACCTATGGATTCATCACAAGTTGCATCAGTTTAGAGAAGAAATCACTTATATTAACACATGAATTTACCATTAATTTACTCCTAACAGCTACCTCATCGTGGATACCATGCCACCTTACAACATTATTATTGGATGCCCGGCCATCAACGCCCTAGGAGCGGTCGTATCCACCTGATATTTAACCATGAAATATCTGCTCCTAAATGGCAGAGTGGGCACCATCCGAGGAGATCAACAAGTGGCTCGTGAATGTTATCTGAGCACCCTGAAGACAGCCAGAGAAGAACTTCCCCCGTTGATGCCCATCCCTCTGAAGTTCCAAATACTGACTTTGAGGGTTGGGACCCAAGGTTGTGCACAAAGGAAAAATGAATCACGCCCATAGAGGATCTGAATAGGACCTCGCGCCTATTGAGTCACAAAGATAGGCACCTCATTGTCTATAAGGTAGGAGCTAGTCGGCCGACTTAGAAGATATGTCAACTTGTTCGCCTGGGGTCCCCAGACATGCCATGTATAGATACCAAAGTTGTGAGTTTTTTTCTTGCCATCCATCCATCCGCCAGGCCAGTGGCACAAAGGAATAGGAAGGTGGGCGAGGAAAAGTAGGTTTCCATTAATGAAGAGGTGGAAAAATTATCTAGTGTCAGGTTCATCACGAAGACGAAGTACTCCACCTGGATGGCCAACGTGGTCCTAGTGCGGAAAACTAACAACAAATGGAGAATATGCATGGACTTCACGGATCTGAACGCTGCCTGCCCTAAAGACTCGTACCCATTGTCGGATATAGATCGCCTCGTCGTCGTATCCTCAACCTACTGTGTGCTTAGTTTTATGAACACCTACTTAGGATACTACCAAATCAAGATGGGTCATATGGATGCCCCCTAAAACCTCCTTCATGTCAAACAATGGCAACTACTACAATAATGTCATGCCTTTCGGACTCAAAAATGCTGGTGCCACATACCAGCGACTCATGGACAATGTCTTCACCCATCAGATCAGACGGAACCTTGATGTATATGCCGACGACATGATCATCAAGATAGAAGAAGGAAACAATTATGTCGGTGACCTGGAGGACATTATACAACTATTAAGGAAGTATGATATGCGCTTAAATATCGCAAAATGCTCTTTTGGAGTACAAGCAGCGAAATTTATGGGATTCATGCTGACAATGAGGGGATTGAAGCCAAT
This sequence comes from Vicia villosa, assembly GCF_029867415.1. Taxonomy (NCBI): domain Eukaryota; kingdom Viridiplantae; phylum Streptophyta; class Magnoliopsida; order Fabales; family Fabaceae; genus Vicia; species Vicia villosa. The sequence continues at coordinate 411,838 of NW_026705481.1, read as the reverse complement.
CATGATAAATGTCAGGTGGTCATCAATATGAGGAGCCCCACTAATGTAAAAGAAGTGCAATATCTTACTAGACACCTTGCCTCCCTTTCTCGCTTCCTATCTTGTGTGAGATGCATAAAAACGAATGTTTTACAAAACTTCAAGAAAAGTGTTGATTTTTATCCTTCTCTTTAATGTATCAAATGATTTTCGATTGATGTTAAATTTTATATACATGATCTATATGATAATAGCTTTCAATACGACGATGAATTTTGTTATATAGATATGTGGTAAAGAGTTATCGGATGTATCATGTTACTTAGTTTGACACCTTTGATGTCATTTGATCCTAATATATATATATATATATATATATATATATATATATATATATATATATATATATATATATATATATATATATATATATATATATATATATATACACACACACACCAAATCTCATGATTGATCAAACGGTTATATTAAATGAAATAAAAATTTAAAAAATTATATAACTCATTCTTGTAGATTTACACATTACACTTGGTGTTATTTAAAATGCAATAAAGAGTTATCGAATGTGTCATGTTACTAAGTTTGATATTTTAATTTGATACAATCATTTATAACATTTGATATTATTTTAATATAATAGTTAGAAATGACTAGTTAGTGACTCATGATTGTTACTTAAAATAGTTTTCTCCTATTTTTGATAAAATTAAAATCTATTTCATTAAATTATATATTTTTCTTCTCATAAAACTAAATATATATCTCTCTCACTTTTTTCTAATAATTAAATAACTCTTCGGTTTTATATAAAAAAAATGTGATTTCAAATATTATTTAAAAAAATCAAAATTCTTAGTAAAATAATAATTTCTTCCTATTTTTAAAAAAATTTACTTTTTTAATTTTCCTTAAATAAAATCATATGCAATTATTTAAAGTAAATATTGAAATTGTTTCAATTATAAATAGAATACAAAATAATGTTCGAAATGTGTATAAGAAATGAAATTTGTTTAAAAATGATCAAATACAATATATATATTTCCTGGTTAATCATTACCCATTGTTTATTTTTATTTTTGTTTTTTATATAGTTTTTATATATAAAATTGTCAAAGAACTTTATAACAATAATTTTAATATAAATTATTCAAAAGCATGTATTGAAGGGACAAAATGCATTGAGTCAAAATATGGCATAGTTCTCCAAGGAAAAAGAGGGTGCGGAATATAAAACGTCCCGTATTTGTGCAATATATTCCCGTTGTTTTTATGGGCTTGGGCCTTTAAATATAAACATTGGGAGATAAATAAGAAAAATGGATTTCATGTTTCCTTTTCTTAAGAAATTTTTTTGTAGACCTCCATATGAGGAGAACCTCCAGCGAAAATTCAAAAATACCCTGCTTCGGAGATGCATCTCCGAAGTTGTTTTTTTTTTCAAAATTTTTCCAGAATTTGGAGATGTATCTCCGAAAACATCAATTGGAGGTGTTTTCGAAGATGCATCTCCGAAAACACCAATTTCACTTTTTTTTTGGTGTTTCGGAAATGCATCTCCGAAATATGCAGAAACCTTTTTTTTTTTATTTTCTAAACAATGTTTAGTCCCGTATTCTATATTAAACGACAATGCTTAATGTAAACAGTGCTTGATATAAACAAAATATAACACACAAATTGGAATAAAATACTAATATTATATATAAAAAAAATAGTGTACGAAAATGTCAAAATAATACACCCGAATACAAAAAAGTCAAGACTAAAAAATAAATAGGCAACAGCTACTGGGTACGCCTAACCCTAACTCCCTGGGACCTCCTCTTCCTAGTATATGTCGCCGCACCGCCCGCATCACCGACAATCCTCTCCACGATGGCAACCGCCTTTAGACCGCCGTGCGCGATGATACCTCGATCCAATGCATCCTGCCCAAGCATCTCTATCCATTGGCATATCGATAGGAGATCAGTGGCATGGTCATCCTCAGCCTGTTGGTTCTCTAAGATCTCCTCATATGCTGGCCTAGGAGCTCCGGGAGCGTCGGTGTCATCAGAGGATGTGACACCCGATAAAACCATGTCACGTACCCCTCTATACAGTGCCACTCATGGGTGGCATCCATACGCCGATACTCCTTCGGGACCAAATGATGCGCTCAGTCCTCAAATATAGCAGTAAGCTCCACTCGGATAACTGTGTCAGGAGCAGCCTTAAAAGGTGACATCGGTATCATCTGCACGTGTCCAAACTGCCTCATGCACCGCTCCGGCAGATACCTCACCATGGTGTTGGCCCCGCAAGCCAACCATCCTGAGTATAAAGCGATGTGATCGAATGGGACAACAATGGTGTAGTCGGTGAATGGTGTCCAACGGATATCATCGTGAGCAGTACAGTCCAGGTACCCACGATATGGTCCCGCTGTGTTGTTCCCCCTTTGGAGAACGTATCGGGCGGCCCTGGGCATCGCGTCATTGTACTGACGATTAATGGCGAAGCCGTGGATGCGGGGGAAGTAGGAGATGATCCATCCCTGAAACACACATACGATAATATGTTAAAAATAAATGCGAACCATAAATAAATGTGAAATAATTAAAAGGAAACGTACCGTTAGGAGTGTGCAAGATCCAGTCAACTGCCTGGTCCTCCAGTTGGAGGCTTCATTCAGCTTCTGGTATAGGTATACCAAAATAGATGCCCCCCAGTTCCACTGGTTAATGGTACTCAGGTCGATAAAGTAGCGGAGATATGTCGTGTCAACGTAGGTTGCACTCTTGTCCACAAAGAGTGAAGTGCCTACCAAGAACATGAACCAACACCTCAGAGCGCAGGCACGGTGGTACTCTGTAAATAGCTCGTCACCCTCCTGCTTAGACTCTGTTGCCGCCACCAAGTGGTTCTCATACAAATCTCTCAAGCTGGAGAACCGGATATGAGCCTCATTCGTCTCCCGACACTCAAAATCAACCATGTACGGGTCCATACCTAGATAGTCGACCATCCACTCAATCGTCTCGACCCTCTGTATCCGGGAATGGTGCAGCAGCTTCCCTCTGATCGGCAGGTGGAGAAGACACTAAACATCGTGCAAGGTGGTCGTCATCTCCCCAACAAGAAAGTAAAAAAAAGACGTCTCCTTGTGCCATCACTCAACGAAAGCCCCCTGCATGTCGTGGCTGATAGTGGTATACCTGGTCATGCACAACCTGCCGAGCCCGGAACCAGCTACCACATCATTAAACCACTGGTCATCTGGTTTAAATAGATCAAAAATCTTTCGCGTGTGGTTCACGAATTTTAGCATCGGCCTATCCTGTTACCACAAAAACAAAAAACAAAAAAGATTGTTAGTTAAAAAATGGTTAAATTATAAAGTGTAATTAAAAAAACCTAAATAAAAAAAGGTTAAATTATAAAGTGTAATTTAAAAAAAAACTTGTCCCTCCCAGACACGCCCAACGACGTGGTCGTGGTAGTAAATAAGCAAGGAAGTGTTGTCGGGACCTCTCGGGTAGCCCTGCTTCTCCTCCTCCTCCCCGTGCGGAGGGTCAACATCAGGTATCACCTCCTCCTCATCCTCACGTACCTCTTGATGGGAAGAAGACACCCGAGCCAGCCGACTCCTTGATTCAGATGAGGAACCAGGCTCATCCATCTGGACGGGTACTCGTACTCTACCCTGTCCCTAGGTCGATGCCAGCTGTGCCGCCCACTCACGTCTAGCGGGCGCTGTTTGAGTTTCCCTACCATGTCTAAGTCATGCGGGATTGCCTGCCATTTTCCTGAAAAAATTGAAATCCATTAGAATGCGATACAATCAAAAAAATTTAAAAAAAACATATCTTGGTTAAATTCGAAAGTACATTTCCGAAACTGGTCAAGGAGGTGTTTTCGGAAATGTACTCCCGAAACCCCCCTGCGAACTCCATTGTTGCAGAACCTCCACACCTTGCCCTAAGTGGTTCAAAATGCAATTTTTCCTATCTAACTATAGTCAATGACATATAATAACTTAAATATACTACATTGTACTAATTTCTAACACCCCTAATATCAATTTCAATCCTAAATTTCAAGTTTTGAAAACTTACAGATTTGAGGTGTTGTTGGAGGTGCTTTAGAAGTGGTGTTTGAATGTTAGAGAGCAATGGAATGTTGTCTTGAACTAGCCTTTGTAATGTGTTTCCGTAAATGCTTGAGAAATCCAGAAAATTTGAAAACTAGGGTAAAATGGAAATGGGGGAGGCTTTTTTGTTTAAACAACCAAACGCGCATTTTTTCGGAAATGCATCTCCGAAGTGGTGTTTTCGGAAATGTATTTCCGAAATCAATGTTTTTAGGTAAAAAAAGTGTTTTCGGAGATGCATTTCCGAAATCACTCTTTTTTTTAACTTCGGAGATGCATTTCCGAAATAAAGAGGCATTTTGGGGATTTCACCGCGGGTGACCAAGAAAGTTGGGAGGTCTATAAAGAAATTTCCTTTTTTTATTACCACTGGGAGATTCTAATATGTTTGAATCTGTAAATTTTTATATTTGGAACTTTTAATTTAAACTAAAAAAAATTTAACCAGTAGGTTTATTTTTCAATATTTCCGATTTGATTATTCAAATTGGAAATTTTTAAATAAGGGAATTTTTAAGTCATTTTTCTTTTTCATTTTATTATATTTTGGGTTAACTATCATAATTGAATTTTAGTATCTCAAATAAATTCCTTCAAACAATAGTCCTCCTAATATTTTTCGTCCATAATTTTAGACCCTTTTGTTAACTTCCATTAATGGAAGTTGATGTGGCATGTCATGTGGAAGACTACTAGTCACTAAAAGCCAGAAACTGTCACTAAAACTATCTTAGAAGATAAAGATTCTTGACAAAAACCAAGAAACCATCACTAAAACTATCTTAAAGATGAAGATTCATGAAAAAAATCCAAAATCCTTCACTAAAACCCAGAAATCGTCGTTAAACTATTTAAGAAGATTAAGATTCATGACAAAACCTAGAGTTTGTCACTAAAGCTCAGAAACCGTCACTAAAAGCATCTTAGAATATGAAGATTCATGTCCAAAAAATCTAAAATATGTCACTAAAGCCCAAAAACCGTCACTGAAAGTATCTTAGAAGATGAAGATTCATGTCAAAAACCCAGAATCCGTCACTATCCCAGAAACTGTCACTAAAAGTATCTTTGAAGATGAAGATTCGTCTAGAAAACCCATAATTCGTCACGATAGCTCGTAAGCCATCACTAAAAGTATTTTTGAAGATGAAGATTCATATTGAAAACCCATAATCTGTCACTATGGCCTAAAAATCGTCAATAAGTATCTTAGAAGATGAAAATTTAGGTAAAAAAAACCTAGAATTCATCACTATAGCCGAGAAATCGTCACTAAAGGTATCTTAGAAGATGAAAATTCATGTTAAAAGCCCAGAATTCATCACTGAAACTATCTTCCTTTAATGAAAGATTCCCACTATAAAAGGTTTTCATTTAATTAAAGATTCCCACCATAAAAAGGTCTTCATGTAACTAAAGATTCTCATTATTGTTATGAATCTTCAAACCAATTATCATTCATATTAGAATACTAATTTAAAACAATGGTTATAAATTAATCATTTTAATTGTCATTTTAAGATTCATGGTTACTAAGATTCATGGTTACGTTGAATGCTAATTATAATTGCTAATTATACCTATCAAGTACAATCAAAGATGCATTATAGAGTTTTTAAGCTCTTGTAAAATAAATTGAGAAATTGGAAAACCTACTCTAAATTAAATGTCAATGGTAAAAGTGTGACAATTAAAAGAAATAAATAAGATTAAGAAAAATCTAACTTTAATGACAGTTATTTGTTGTCCATAGGTAAATCTCTTTTTTAGATATCAAAACTCTTTCACGTGGCATGCCATGTAAGCTTCTGTTAAGAGAAGTTAACGGAAGAGACTAAAAAGTATGAACGAAAAACTTTAAAAGGAACATTGTTTGAAGGAAAATGATAGGAGGACTAAAATTTAATGTTGGCTTATTTATAGGGATTAAACCCCAAACCCTTTTATTTTTTAGTTTTATCTTATCACACTCATGTTAGAGTCAGACCTCATGTGTATACACGCACACTATATAATAGACCATAATCCACTGTAGTTAAAATTTGCTGCAGTCACTGCAGTCAAGAGAGCGAACAACCACTAGATCTATTTTTCATTCATTTTTTACCATTAGATGACTTTATCTCTAAAAATATTTAGAAAAGCATTTGTTGAGAGAGATAGAGAGTAGTGACTGCAGTGGAAAATGGAAACATAACCTCTAATAAATCTCCTTCAAATATACAATTGTTCAAAGGGGAACAACATGATAGATGGTGCACGTAAATAAAGGTCATTTTAAGATCACAAAAAAAGCTCTATAAGCCAAGTTTTTCAAGAAGATGAAAGAAGATGTCTTAAAGATTAACAACAGGAAAGAAAAGTGGAAGAAGAAGAAGAAGAAGTGGAATGATGAAAGTGTTGGAAAGAATATTTAAGGAGAGACAAGCAAGAATACACATTTGGCACAAGGTAAAACTAATGTATGGTATCTTGACACATGCTACAATAATCACATGACAAGCAACAAAGACTAGTTTATAAAACTTAAAGAGGAAGGATGGAGAGGAAGCAATCATAAATGACGTGCTACATGTTCTTCTAATGGCAAGTAACCTGATAAGTGAGGGTCAATTGTTTAACAAGAACTACACCATGAGAATATAAGACAAGGAGACGAAGGTGATTGATGCAAGTTCCAAGCTAATTTTGGAGGCACCTCTGTCAAAAAAACATTACTTTAAAAATTAATATCAACATGTTTGGCCATCAATGTCTTGCATCAATTACTATTATGGATCAAACCTAGATTTGACATCAGAGATTTGGCCATATAAATTTCAAAAATATGAGTTTAAAGCATATGAATAAAATGGTGAATGGTCTTACATATATAAAAATTCCAAAGTAGTTATGTGAACAGTTATGTGTAACCAAGAAAACAAAGAAGTCATTCAGACATGAGTTGCATATGAAGTTAAAGAAGAAGTTGGAGATTGTTAAATAAGAGGTATGTGGGCCATTTAAAGTAAAATCAATGGGAGGTAATTGATTTTCTCTAACCTTAATGGATGAACTCACCATGTACATGTGAATTTACTTAATGGATTGGAAAAGTGAAGTATTCACTCCGTTTTAGAAAGTTAATTTTTTTTGTTGAAAAACAGGTTGAATGTGATTTCAACTTCGTTTGTACAATTATGTTAGAAATAATGAATAGAGCATGTGATAATATATTCATACACACCTCAACACAAAGACGTTGCTGAAAGAAAGAATAGAAGTATATTGAACATGGTAAGAAGCATGTTGAAGCCAAGATAATCACCAAATCAATTTTGGGAAGAGTCAAACTCAATTGTTGTACACATCATCAATAGATTCCCCATAAATTAGTTAATGAACAATACATTATATGAAGCTTGGCCGGGTCTAAATTCAAGTGTTGTTCATCTCATAATTTTGGTTCACTTTGCTTCAAGCATGTGCCTGAATAATTAAGAAGAAAGTTGGATGATAAAAGTCAGACAATAATCCTCATAGGCTACCATTCAACAGATGCATACAAACTATTATCACCTAATGAAAATAAGGTGGTAATAAGTATACATATGCAGTTTGATGAGACCAAAGGTTGGAACTGGATGAAAGTTTCAAATGATCCAAATGAAAACTCAAACAACGTTAGAACAATATTGCAATAAGTTAATGTAAAGGAATCTGTGCAAGAATATGAGGGGAAGAGATCAACTAGGTCTAGAACTTAATCAGTTAGACTAAATTAGTATGAAAAATTTCACAACCATGCAATTAACAAACACGGTGACCTGATTGAAGAAGCCATGATGGTTTAATATAAGTCAACTGACCTCAATCAAGCCCTGAAAGATGAAAATTGCTAATAAGATATGAAGGAAGAACTTAAGGCAACTAAGAAGAATCGGACATATGAAATGATTAGTCAATTGAGCAATAGAGCCATAGATGTAAAGTGGGTCTATAAGTTTAAACTCAGGCCAAAACGTGGGATAGCCAAGTACTAGGCAAGGCTAGCTACAAAGGAGTTCCATCGATCAAAAACTTAAAATGACTTAATGATGTATATTCACCAATTGTTAGACTTGAAACCATAATAATATTGGTGACAATTGCACCATACAAAGGGTGATAATGCACCATAAGGATGTAAAGTCAGCTTTTCTCAATGGACCAAGGGATATATGTCAAGAAACCATTAGGTTTTAAAATCAAAGGGAAAAAGATAAGGTCTACATGAAGAGAAAAGCATTGTTTGGATTGAACAAGAGAATTTACAGCTTTCTCATCTAGTTAAGATTCAATTAATGCACAATAGAACATGGAGTGTATGTCAAAGATTCAACTAATGCATAAATAGTTAATATATCTCTCTCTTTTGAGGTTAGGCTAAAATTTGAATTATTTTTATACACTTATGGATTAAATTAATTAAATCACTCATCTCTTTGGTAATCAATTACTATGGATTTTTAATTCAAATATTTGATATAGGGATGTAAATATATATCTAAGGCGTGGATAATATGATATTTGTGTTTGATCCGTTGAATAAATATATGTTTATATTTCTTTCATATTCGTACAGATATCTCTTAAACAAATGACTTGCGATTTTTAAAGTACTCACATATAATTACACGTATTTTTAAATAATATTTTTCTAAAATTATTTTTTAAAATAACATACTTTCAGCTTCTTTTGAAAACACACAAAATTACTATAATATGACATCTATACAATTCACTCTCTATTTTTTTTTTTAAAAAAAAAAACATAAAATTACTTACTATGACAAGAAAACTTTAAAAATATATATGAAAAAGTTAATTTTTTTAAGAGATGAAAAACTTAATATAATAAATTAATAATATTTAACTAATTTTTATAATTTATTGCAGATACGAATATTCCCTGACACAAATATCGTTAAACTCGCATCTATATTCATTAAAAAATAAGTATTTAAATATCTATTTATTTTATCTACAAATATTTATCAACCCACTCACCTTGTATTCATGATGAATTTTATTTACGGATATCTATGAATACCGTTTTTTTTTTTTTTTTGTCATTTCCAATTTGATTCCTTTAAAACTAATTTCTCTGCCTTCATAACAATGACAAGCTAATAAATGTATTTTGTAAGAATGACAAACTAGTACTCCCTCTGTCCCAAATTATAAGAGAAATTCTTTTTGTTGATTCATTGAATAATTAATGTATCTGGTCTATATACCAACCAGATACATTAATTATTCAATGAATCTAAAAAGTGAATTTCTCTTATAATATGGGACGGAGGGAGTATGTCTTTTCAGCATTAAACAAAGATTGAAGTGTACTAGTAATCCTTTTTTTTCATTCGTCACTACTATTTATTCTAAAAATTCAAAATATTAAATAAATTCAAGTAATAATGCTAAGGAATTCAAATAAAAAAACTTCAATGTTTGCTCTCACACGTCTATATATTTAACAACATGGAAATGTAAACAATACAAGTTACAATTATTTTTATTACTTATATTCTACCTTTTTTTGTCTAATGTTTTTTTATCTACTAATTCTGGAAACTTTTCCCCTATGAGAGACATGCATAGATACATGTATATTTTTCTATAAAAAAATACCTAACTTTCTAAACAAAAAAATATAACAAATCCATAATATATGGCAGTGACGTGAAAGTGTAACCCATCGCTTGGAGTCATTTTCTGCTTGACTCACCATCATAATAAAAACTAATGATAGAGATATTAATAATGTTTTCTATGATTCACACAAGATTTAGAAGATGCTTACTAATCTTTTTTATATATGGTCATCTTATTTGTCACCATCAAAATATCCCTGTGTTGTATTGATTTACATAGTTTTTTTTTTTTTCGATGTCACAAAATATATCCATTTCAGTAAGAATGTGAAGAGATTGTGAGCGGCCTTTTGGATCTCTCCATATGGTTGAATTATGTCACATTTCAACTTCATTGTTTTTTAATAGTATGAGTTGAAAAGAATTGTTTGAAACTCTTTCATTATTATATATTACTATAGTATATCAAAATCAATGATAAGTTATATAAATATAGTAAAATATTATTTTATTAAAATATCATATACGGTATTTTCATAGCCACTCTCAAGGGAGTAGAGATTCTCACCATTTTCTAGAAGAAATGAACATCTCCATTACTATGCTTTTTGTGAATAAATGTGCATTTAATGTCACAATTTCCGTAAATATGTGCAATTATATCATTGATTTAATTCAAAACTATAGTAATTGACATCTCTATTTCTTTCGAAAAATGGAGAGGATCTCAACCCCTCTCAAGGATATATATCAAAATATCATAGCATATCTAAAATCTAAAATGTAATGATGTTTCTAATCATGTACATTTTAATTAATTTTTAACTAGATCTATTGTGTCATCGTCATCATTTGTATTGAGATTTTCGATTTATATATTTGATATCATCATCAACTATGACATCACTCTAAGCACGATTGAGTTTTCTTATACCTAACTATTCTACGAAGGTACATACACTCTCAGTCCCATACTTCTAATTATAGTGTTTGTCTTCAAATATATTTGTGTCAAAGATTATGATTATTACACTTGCGCAACAATAACACAAAATATAAATTAAAAATTGAAACAAATTATCTGGATGAAACGAGTGTTACACATGTATCTAAGGCTAATGAGCCGCTCACTTTTTTTGGTGTGTCTTGTAATAGAAAATGTGGTTCTAAGAACCCATATCTAATCATTATAACTACAATGCTTTTATAATTTATCTCCGATAAGAAATACCATATCTGACATTGACACTCATTTATCTTGAATCATTGACTCCTACAAGAGACAGAGCATATTTGACTTGATTGAGTCGACTCTCCATCCCAAACAGTTGGTGATAGCCCTAACGATTACTATTTAACTTCCTTACAAAATCAAGATGGGTGATGGGATGAGATTCATCATAATGGCTAAGTAACATTTATACAACATGAAATCCACAATGATCACATCGTTTAACATATATTACATTTTCAAAATATTATTGCATAAATAGAGTTAATTCGTCTTGATTTTGGAAGTTGTGTTGGACAGGTGGAGATTTAGGTGATTGATTAGTATGATGTGCACTATTACTAGTTGGACATGATGACTTTGCATGTGAAGCATGTGTATCTGGATGCAAATATTCGATGTGCTCAAAGGAAAATGTTAAACACTTAGTGGAAAGATCTTCTGACTAGAACAACCCCTATTTGATAAAAAGTATGTCATAAACTTATTTGTATGTGGACATATCGAAGTTTTTTCTCGATAAAAAAATTGACGAAACTTCTATTCATATGTGTTGAGATATTATTGGGATTGATATATTATTGATATAATATCAAATATAATCTAATATAATAATATCAAATATAATCCAAGTTGTGTAAGCTCAAGCCCAATCAGGATTGTATATAAATAGTCATAGTTTGTTTCATTATTTGTACAATTCAATTCAATAATTCTCCTCACAAATAAAATATCACTCAAAAGCACTAAGGCAACCAAAAGTGAAAAAAGAAAATTTTTAAAAAGAGAAAGAGAGAACTTAGAGAGATAAATTCCAAACAAAAATGAAATCGTTGGAAAGTAACGTGATTTCAAGTGAGGGAGGTCTCCTTTTATATAGTAGTTGGAATCACCAAAAAAAAAGGAAAGAATCCATGGGCCTCATTAATTATTTAAATGGTTGGTCTAATCAATTAAATTGAATAAATATGGCCGTTATGATTCTCAAAATGGAAGGTTGTGATATATGTCTGTTGTAACATCCCGTTTATAGTATTTATTATTTTATTAATTATTTTGTTATTTGTTTATTTTATTAATTATTATTTGGTATGTTAATTGATTAATTAAATGATTTGTGGCATATTTGTGATAATTGTGTTTGGGTTAGTAAGAAAGAAAATGAGAAAATAATGATTTGGGTCTAATGTTGGGTTAGTATTAGAAATAAGGGGGTGTTATTGTTAAGCCCATTTAGAATATGAAAGATGGTAAGGGTTTTCACACAATTAAAAAAAAAAAGATAGAGAAAAGATAGTGAGAGAAGTGAAGGAAGAAGGAAGAGAAGAGAAAGGGGGAAAGGGAGAAAGAAGAGAAAGCTAACCTAGGGAAGAAATCACTAAGGTAAGAGTGGGATTTCTTGATTATGGGTTTGTATATAATGATGTTGCAATGATTAGAAACATGTAGGATTTGAGGTTTTATGAAATCTAGTTTAACATGTTACGGTTTGTTTGAAATGTCATAATATTGATGATTGAAACATGTTTGATTGTTGATGCTTGTTATTATATGTTATATGTATGATATAATGTTGTTATTTCATGGGATTTTGAATTGTTCACCATTTTCATGAATTTTGATTCTTGAGGTTTGAAAATTAGGTGATGAAATCAATGTCATAGAATTATGTTTTTATGATACTAAATGGTTCTATATGATATGTATATGATATAATAACTTGTTTTTGTAATTAAACCGATGTTTCGAAGGATTTTTAATCGAGAAAACGCGTTGGGCAGAATGCTGTCAACGCAGGAATTTTTTGATTTTTCGCAATCTCGCTTAGCGTTGTAGCCTCGCTTAGCGCGGTCTGGAAGAAAAAGTTGTATATTTTTTGAAATTGAATGGGATCATGTATGCTTATGATTTATCATGGATTTTAGCGAATTTGCTATAATTTTTTGGAATTGTTTGATTGGTGTTTGAATCGAATTGATGAGTTAACTTGATACTTGAATTTACATGTGTATATGTTGTGAAATGTGAATTCTTGGAAAATAACAATGTTGAGCTAATTCTTTTCACTTGTTATTGATAATGTGTTGATTTGTTTATGTATTGAAGCAATATTTTCATGTGTATTCAATAACATGGAATTATGTATGTTTGTGCAAATGGTGGGATAATTCATATGAGATGAATTATTGTGATATGCTTGTATGATTAAGATTGAGTGGATAATCTTAATTGCATATGTTGTTGGTATTTGCACATGCCTTCATGGGGGATGAAGCCTTGGTGGTGGTTCTGATTCCAATAGGGAATCTGGAATGGTGAACTATATGTTCAAAATTGGTGGTTCTGATTCCATGAGGGAATCTGGAACGGGTGAACCTGGTGTTCACGATTGGTACCACATGCATTTTCATTGAGTCTCATGGTGTCACATGTGTCGATGTGAATTGCATTGAGTGTATATGTATGTGCTAAATGTGTAATTGGTACTTGTGAATAATTGTGCTTGAATTACTTGATAATCTTGAATGTGTTTTGAGTTATGTCGTATGTGTGAATCATGTGAGATGTATTGATATCATATTAAATACATGATTAATTGAAGTGTGTAGATTTTGTATATTGTATATGTTATACATTTACTCATTATTATATATTTCAATAATGATGTGAATTCTCACCCTTCTGTTGAAATGATATTTTGTATGACATCGCTTAGGTACCGAGGAGTAAGAGTGTCGTTGCTTTCGAGGATCTAGTCGAGGAACTTTATTTCGTTTTTGTCGCTTACTTAAGTAGAAATTGTAGTTCATGCTCTGGTTATGTAACACATTTTGGATTTGTAAGCTTGACTTCTTGTTTATTGTTCATGTTTTGAGAGATGTTGTTATTACTCTCTTTTTATTTTGGATTTTGTCGAATTATGCAATGTGGCCGTAAGGCTTGGCTTTTATGCATGATTATATGCTATAAGAGCTTCAAACTAGTATTATTTTAAATTCTACTGTGAGATGCATATGAAACATGACTAGTAAACTTTTCTTATGAACATGACCAGGGATTCTTATGATGATTTGTTTTGTTGAATTTTGAAATACATGTGATACCCTCTTTGTTATGCGTGTTTTACTCTGATTTATGCCATATAATTGTCGTGGGTTTAGAAGGGTGTCACATTTGTTGCCAATCGTTTAGGTGTTGTAGAAATGTCTTGGTGCGTAAGTTTGATCTTTTCTAATCGATTATGCTAATCGATTAAATTAGACAACTTTTCCCTTTTGGTCATTTCTAGAGTTCCTAAGTTATTTGGCATAGCTTCCAAGTCATTTATAAATGTTTTTCTTTTAGGAAAAGTGTTTTGTGTGTGTGTGTGTGTGTGAGAGAGAGAGAGAGAGAGAGAGAGAGAGAGAGAGAGAGAGAGAGAGAGAAAGAGAGAGTTACCTTAATACTTTTAAGCTACTACCTTATTTTTACCGTACTTAGTTCTTTCAGACACACTATCAATGACATGAAGCACTTCAAATGAGGTACCCTCGTGAAGGAGATTGAAAAGAAACGCTTGCGGCGCCTTATTGACGTCTGATTGTTGATAGAGGCTCATTTTCAGGAAGAAAGAAAGTTCATCTTTGGTAAGTTCCAGAAACTTCAGGCTCTTTTGTTTTTAATTTACATGTTCATGATGTATTTTCTTTAATAATTGTATGCAGATCATATGAAAGATGAAGTACATATCTGGCTTATAAGGCGAGGAATACATTTGATTGGGAGTGACACTGTTTTAAAGTCTCTGCCGATTTTATCGAGTATCCCAAATCTGAATGTCTATCTACTGCTTACGAGGTCTTGTGTAACACCTCAGTTTTTTAATTTAATATTTTTAATTGAATTTAGAATACTTAATTTAATTTAATCAAAAAAAATAGATTATTAGATTTTATTAATTATTTATGATTTTATATAATTAAATTAATAGAGAAATGGAGAAAATTGAGCTTTGGGGAGGAAAACATAATTTTAATTAGAATTAAGGTGGAATTAGTGAGAGTTGAGGGGGGGTTAATGGATTAATAAAAATAGTAGGGTTTTATTTAAATAGAGAAGGAAATTAGAGTTAGGAGTTGTTTGGGAAGAATAAGTTGTCAGCAGAGTTAGAGAGAACCCTAGCAGAGTAAGAAGTAGGAGAAGAGAGAGATTTCATTGCTGTAACTTGAAGTTTGTTGTGAATTCAAGGTAAGAGGGAGATAAAGTATTTATAATATGGGTGTTTAAGCATAAAGAATAAAAAGAATTATTTATCCTCTTTTCTGTTTATTTTCTTTTTTCCTCCCTTGATAAGAATCTTGTCTGATTTGGACTTTGTCTGATTTGATTTCTTTATGTTCTTTTTTATGTTAGTTTGAATTGATTTGGTTTAATTTAATTTGATTCAATTTTGTTCAAATTTAGTAGGTTAGTTTGATTAAGTAAGATTTTATTTGGTTTAACCGGGTTTAATTTGGTTTAGTTCCATTTAGTTTAAATTAGATTTTTTCAGTTTGATTTGATTCTTCTTTTTGATTGTCTCCTCTCAATTGGTTATTCCATTTTATTGCTTCTCCATATAAATTCTTTTGTTTGGTTGTTGCCTTTTTTATTTGGTTTGGCTCATCTTATTGGCTCATCATCCCTATCTGGTAGTTCCGATTTTCAACAATTATTTTTCTCTATGATGATTTTTATATTTGATTGTTGTTTCTCTTAATGTTGGTTTTGCTTTTATATTATCTATTAAGAAGTAGTACATTTTTATTCAGTTTGACAAATGTTTCATATTAATGTATTATAAATTTGAAAGGAGATGTTAGATATTATTTAATTTTTGTAATTTTTATCTTCATAAGTTATAATATTCACATTATGAATTATGAATATATTCATTTGTATTTATTTTGCTTTCAAACTAAAATATAATTATTGTTTTAATTATATAATTAATTATTAATTTACTTTCAACATAAAATATATATTAAATAGGTATTGATGTTTAGATCCATAAAAATATTTCAAAAATAAAATAAAATCCATAAAGTGATAAAGGTTGGAGTGTGTGCGTGTATCAAGATTCTAAAGAGTAAAGATCCATCCATACAAATGGAAAAGATGTTCCGTGAGGGACACTACATACATGCACCATAATTGATGCTAGAAGATCGTTCACAATACTAATCCCAATTATTCTTCTACTAACTTATAACTTTATATCTTGTCTTTTTTCTCTTATGAAACATGTATATATTTTGTAATTACCATTTCTTTGAACCTTTTTTTTCTATGAGAGACATCTATATATTTCTAGAGTAAATTTTTTTAAATCAAATGACACCAATGTATCAAATTTAATAACATGATACATTCGATAATTTTTCACTGCATATTCGTATAACAAAATCTGCCGTTGGATTGAAAGCTATTATCTTATAGATTACGTCTATAAAAGTTAACATCAATCAAAAATCATTTAATATGTAAACGAGAAAAGAAATGTCTGCAAAAATTTGTGTTTAGGTTTAAAGTGGCATGTTTGCAAAAAAAAAATTGAAGTGATGAGAAAAGAAATATATTATTTTTTTGTGCTCGTCAAGACATTGTTTCTTGTGTCTACATACCTCTTTTGTGCAATAGGGAAGTCAGAGCATTTGTAGTTCGTGTAAAAAAATAAAACACGAAGGTTTGATTGTTTAATTTTAAATGGAAAAGACATTTTGTCGTCTTCGAGTGGAAAACACCATTTGTCGTCCACAAATATGAGGGGGTGTGTATTTGTATCATCTTGATATGGAGAGCTTTACTTGGACTTTCTATGACTCAACATTCAAGTGGAAAATATCAACAACTTGACCATATCTTTTAGGGGCTTAAGGTTTGCATCACTTCAAGAATAGACTAATGCTTTCTTTTTTGAAAAAGTTTTAAAAGAAAAAGTGCACAAAGGCACAAAGAGAAAGTTTGATGATATTTGCTTTTTTAAGGTTTTTGAAAGAGTTTGAATATGCTTAAGTGTTTTAGCATTTATTAAGAAAAGATTTGACGTCACTTGACAAAGTCAAGGTTTGTGAGAAAATAGTTTGAAGTTTGAAATAAGATGGTTTTGAAAAGAGATAAGCTTTGAAAATTGAAGAATGGGGTAGGAGATGAAGAGACTATCCTAAAGCATAAAAGTAAAGGACATAAAATAAAAGGTCTCATTGTAAGGTAGCCCAAGAGAAATCTTATGTGTGTGCAAGTGAACTAACCATAAAAAATGGAGCAAGCATTTGACATTGGTCAAAATAAGCATTCCTTTCCCTTTGGATTTAACCACAAGATAAGCAACAAACAAGCAAGCAAAGCATGTGATCAGATGAACCCTTAAGCAAGCAGATGAAAGCTAAGCATTAGATGAATCAAGACCACAAGGTATCAGATTAAATCCCTAGTTTCTAAGCCACAATCAAAAGTTTGTCAGAATAAGGCCAAGTCTTGGTTTGAAAGTCAAAGATCTAGATGAATTCTGAGGTCTTAGATACAACATCTCCAAGCAAAGGGAAAGACTAAATCTTAAAGTTTAACATCTCTTTGCCTATGGATGAAGCTGAGTTCATAGCAGCAGGAAACAGTTGTGCTTAACATATGGTGTCTAAGGATAATGCCCCTCAAAATGTCATGACATTATCATGTGATAATTTGAGTGTCTTCAATACTTTCAAAGATCTTGGTCAACCTAGGATGATCAAGCACATCGATATAAGGCATCATCTCAGTAGAGGTACTGGGAAGGTCAGGATTGTGACTCTGGAGTATGGTAATATTGAAAGTGAGCTCGTTGTTAGCCTTCCAAGAGGTCTTAATGTTGTTCATTGTGGAAATCTCAGGAGAAGACTTTGGGGTCTGGATTCATGAAGAATTATAGCAATTACTCCAAGAGCTGCATCTGCTGGTTAAGGTGCTAAAGATATTGCTAAACTTGGTACAACTTCTGTTGGTACCATTTGAGAAGAAGGGGCCTCTGATGTGGTTGCTGGTACATAACTGCTGGTCATGTGATTTTATTTGGATCTGCACTGTGGTTTTGTTTATTTTAGTTTATGACTCTGTAAGGTTTAAATGCCCAGGCTATTTTTGATTTTGTCTGCACCAAACCTCTTAAACAATAGGTGCTTAAATTTTTGATGTTCTACTACCTTTCTCACTTTATGGCTAAAAAGGGGGAGTAGTGTTGAGGGGGAGATATGTATTTTATGCACAAAGTTGTGCGTGCTTATGGGGGAGATATTTCTTTCTAGTGTGTGCTAGAATGTTTTGAGGGGGAGTCGTTGATAAGAGGAAAAGATGTTGGACAAAGATGTCTCAACATGTCTCAACATCGCGTTGAGGACTGAAAGCTCACTATTGTTTTGATGCTATTGTTATCTGACTTTATTATGCTGCTATACTACTAACCCTGTTAGATTTAGGGTGTGTTTGGATTGGCGGTGGACAAAATTGATTCTAGTAGAATTGAGTTTGGTAGAATTGATTCTATCAGAATTGAGTTTAGCAGAATTGATTTATGTTTGGATACATTTATGTAAAAGTGAGTTGAATAATAAATTTCAGTGTAAAAAACATCCAGAATCAATTCTAGAAGCAGAAGCTACAAATTCTAGCTTCAAGTAGAATCAATTCTGGAGACAGAATCAATTCTACTTTTGCCTAAACAAACATCTCAAAATCAATTCTACATTTGTAGAAGTGCTTTTGGCCCTTCTAAAAGCCAAACCAAACATGCTATTATTTGTTGTTGTGCTTCTGATGCAAGGTTTAATTGGTTGTTTTAGCCAAAATGTGCCAAAGGGGGAGATTGTAGTTTCTCTAAAATTGACATGCATTTTGGTAAAACCAACATAGCAGAAACATGTTGAATAAAATGTCTTAACATTCAGGTTTCAACATGTCGAACAAAGATGTTTGAACAAGGCGGGTAGGACATTGTGTCTGCAAGAGCTAATCTGTCATGTGTATCAGCCGTTTTATTAGCTACAAAATATTTTGGAATATTTAGTTAGCTCTTGTGCCATCCAAGATTGATTTAGTTAGAGATATATGTTGGTTTTCACGCGGTTTTCATGTTTTCTATAATTGGAGACAATTTAGGAAAGTTTGGATTGAAGACCTATTTTCTTGGAGAACAAGTAGGAGACTTGGTACAGCATCTTTGCTGTGTTTTTGAAGCCCAACCCAGTCTATACTAATCCTATAAATAGATTGGCCTAAACCTAGTTTTAATTAGAACTTATATTTGTTTTTGTTAGGGTTCTAGGAATCCTTATTTTAGTTGGGTAGTAAGTTCCATAGCTATTCATTCACGAACCTTTAGGTGTTGAATGCTGGATCTCCGAAACTGTTAAGCAAGGAGTGAAATTGTCAGTTCTCATAAGCTTTTAAGCATTAAGAATTGTGTGTCTTTGAAGAGTGTCTTCTACAATTGTTTAATTGTGTCGTTTATCATTGGTTGTGATTGAAGAGATTTAAGGAGGGCCTCATACCTAAGTGAGTCTTAGGTAGAAGTCATAGGAAGGGTAGTGATTAAGTGAGAAGTTGTAAACCAGAGGTTGTTTAGCTTCAAATTGATATTATCGTATATTGATTTCATCCCTAGCTTGGTAGCCCCTAGAGTAGGAAGGTTGTTCCGAACTGGGTAAACACTTTCTTGTGTCTCTTACTTTATGTTACTATCTTTTACTGTTTATCGTTTTGCTCCATAGTGTTTAGTCCACAGATATTTGTGTCGTGACATCTCCTTCAACATCTCATATCTGATACCAGAATTTCAGAATCACTCCAAGAAGAGATAATTTTGCAGAAAACACAAAGAATCCTAGTTCTTAAAAGTTAAATTAAATGATGAATATGCTGAATGAATGGTAAGTAATAGAGAGCTTTGAATCAATGAGCCAAGACGAAGAGAGTGGTAACTTGCTTGTTCAGTGAAGTAACTCGTATCTACCTATTCAAAGTAAGCTTCAAGGTCTGAAAAATGGTGAAATCAAGTTGATACTTGCAAGGTGGTTCAAAATTTTGTAAGGTTTCGAACAACTTCAGATGATGTCAATGAAGATTTCTGTGTGAAGAATTGAAGTTAAAACAAGCTTGAATTAAGAAACCAACTTCTGGTTTTTAGAGGTATCGGGTTGAGATTTCTTTAGAGTTTTGGAGGCTATTTAATCTTGAAATGAAGAGGAAATAATGCTCTATTTATAGGAAAATCAATGAGCTAGAGGTACGTGTGAAATCAGATCCCAATCGTGTGAATCCACTCTAGAATTTTCTAATTTTGCAAGCGTGTAAAAATGAGCATGGAATGAGTAATTTTTGAGTGATTATAGGTCATTTTGCACTTAGTGGGATGCGTTTCATCAAGCCAAAGAAGTTTTCACATGTGAAAGTGGTCCCAAGCAAAGAATCACGCATTTTCAACTCATGTCATATACCAAAATGCAAAGATCAAATCACCATGGTCAATCTTAGGTCTGATTTAATCTCCTTGTGCGTTTTTTGATTTTTCTTAAGCCAAATGATCCTTTCATGGAGGAGAATAAAATGCAAGAAGAACCAAGTCCAGAGGATGCTTGAGCTGAAAATGGCATCCTTGAGAAGCTGAGGTCGTGACCTGAAATTTCAGGTCTTGCAATAGGTGAAACAGGTCATGAACCTAGTTTTGTGCACGTATGGCCTGAAATCTAATTCAAAATTTAAGATGCTTAGGATCTAAATTGATGTTTGACCTCTGAAGAAAAGTTGTAAAGGACCTCAAAAGTGACATTTGGCTCCAAGAAGCGCAAAAAATAGTTGAAAATTGAGGAAGTTATGGTATTTGGACCAAATGGTATGCCATACTTGATTTTAGGTCAAACATACATGCACAAAATTGAGATTTTTTCAATTTATTTGCATCCAAAATCCAAATGATGATTACTTGAACATGAGAAGAGGAAACATTGGCTTGCCATTTGCATAACTTGAAAAATATGATGGAGATAGCATGGAAATAAGCACATGAACTATTCTTGAATCCACTTGAAAATAATGCATCAAATTTAAACTTTTCTTGATCAAATTATATTGAATGAAATTTGAAATGAATATGACCTAAGATTATAGATCATGCCTTGAAGAAAAAGTATCTTTTGACCAATAGTTGACCATAACTTTAACTTTGAGGCTCAAAATCCTAATTTAGAAACCATGCTTGATCTTTGGGAAAACTTCAACCACAAACCAAGTTTCTTTGAGTCTTTAACCATCTTTGAACATGAAACAAGACCTTTTAGGCATTAGATACTCTCTTTCTCTTTGATTGCTAACTCTACCTTGCACAAAAACGAAGAAAACAACAAACATATTTTTGTATTCTGAATAATGGTTAGCAAAGTTAGATGATAAAACATAAGCAAATAAAAATGAAAAAAAAAACACAAGGGTGCTTGGTGATCTCCCTCAAAAGATAAACCCTAGGATAAAGGGGATAGGAGAATGTCGTGCTTGTGATCTTGGTTGAATGCAAAGGAATGATAGGTGGAATCTTAGGAGTAAAAATTAGGATATGACAATGGGTACTCCACAAAGCATGTTGAGGGACATGAGTGACCTAGATGGAATTTGCCCATCCTATATAACAGGATAAATGTATACGTGCCCAAGATTGAACTAGACAAGGGTGACACGGTTTATGCCTTATTCAATATAAACATAAGGGGAAAAGGGTGGTTGTGCATACAAGTATTATCACGGAAAAGGTTTTGACATATCAAATGACATTTTTTCGTAACTTGGATAGCAGTGATGTATTGCTAGATATCGCTCAGTGTTAATTATGTTAAATGTGTGATTTAATATAATTGTTAACGTCACGGGAACCTACAGTATCACACATATAATGACATAATAATGAGAGATGGAGTAAATAAGGAACATCGTAAAAGGTACGGTGCACTTAAGTGAATTGTAAAACACCATAAGGTATGGTGCACTTGAGTAGAATACAGAAATATGATGCACTTAAGTGATATACAGTACATCATAAGGTATGGTACACGTGCACTTAAGTGAGCTTTTTAACTTAAGGCCCACACAAGTGGTTCTATAAATAAAATCCTTGTGCATAAGCGTTCTTACTTGATGAAAATTTGGTATGTGAAACCCTAGCTGTATTTTCTTTCTCTCTCTATCTCTCACTTAAATCCTTCATTCGTAACCGCTAGCACTGAGACTGAAGGAACTTTGTTCGTGTGGATTGAGTAGAGGCGTTGTTCTTCATTAAACTCTTGTGATCACTCATTAGATTCTACGTCAAAGGTTTTAATCACCACAAAAGGTAATTGTTTCTATCAATAATGATGCTCATTTGTAAGGATCGCTAAAGGGAAATCTTTTGTTTTTTGTTGCGCCTTGTATCGCAATTTCCCTTCAAAAACATGGCACTCACTTATAGCTATGTTACCTCAGTTTTTTAGAAAACCGAGGGAAAAATTGTTTATCTTCTGAAAAAAAATCAAACATGGCGCTCCCAGGACCTATACTCTCAATTTTTGGCGTGTTTGAGATGAAAGCTTTGTCATGAAAGTGTTATTTGTAGCAGTGTACTGTGAAAATAAAAAGAGAAAGATGTTTGCTTATAATATATATTTCACTAACATCAAAGGACCCAAAAATATCTGGGTATAAAATATAGAAGAAAAAAAATTATGATGCAGATGATGATACATAGAGTTGCTCACCAAACTACACAAATGAAGAAATAAACATGTTCTATTGTTCCAATCTTGCGAGGGAAGACATTTATTTGCATGATAACAACAAGACAAAATCATTGAATTTTTTTTTGTAAGATTTCTAATCTTACCCTTTAGTTGTTTTAATTAATTAAAGTTTTATTGCACAAGCTACTTAACATGAAGTAAGTTGTGTAACAAAGATAATAGAGTATGTTTAACTTCTCTATATGCATGGTCTATAAAAAAATTGATGTAAAATCTTTTTAAAACTTTTTTCGAAAATACCATGCCTTTGGAAAAACTCATACATATTACCTTTAGTGATCTAACCCTTAGCAGGTAGAAGTAGATGTTAATTTGCAAGTATCCCTTAAAGAACATCCTTGAGAGATGAAAATAAAAGGAAAGAAAAAAAAACAAGAGAAAGTCCAAAGTCCAAATAGAGAAATTCAAGTCTAAGAAAGTATATCTTAAAAACGGAGGATCATTAAGGACCGTCATATTCAGAATGTTAACGGAGATTAGGGATGGCAGTGGGTTGGGTCTGGGTAGGGCACTATAGTACTCGTTTCCATACCAACAGTTTGAAAAATCCCAATACCCGGGCCTATACCCGCATGGACATCAACGTTTGTACCCATACTCGTACCTTATGGATATAGGGATATCGATGGGGCGGGGCGGGGGATATATTCCCATCACAATCCCCGCCCTCGAATCTATTCCACATCCCCGCTTTAGATCCCCGCTACAGGGAGATTTTGTCCTCCATCCCCGTCCCCACGGATCCCCAAGGTTCATGCGGAGATCCTTAAACATGAATTTTTTATTTATTATTTTAAACCAAATTAATAGTAAAAGCGTTAAAAACTAACCACAAAAAATTTAGAAATTATTCCTTTGTGATAAATATATTATTTTAATAATCTATAATATTGAGTGTCATGACCACCAAAATTTCAAACTAAAAAAATTGAAATAATCATTTAGTTTTCACTCTTTTACTAACAATTCATATATATTTTAAATTTGTGTATAAGATTAATTATATGAAATGACAAATAAGCTTACATAATAATTTAAAATTATATATAAATTAATGACATTAAACTATTTTAGGCATGGCGGGGACTCCACGGGGCGGGGGATATTTACGCCACCCCCGTCCCTGAAATGCCTTTGGGGAGACTTTGTTCCCCATCCCCGTCCCCGCGAGGGGAAAATTCCCCGTCTTTGGGGCCCCAAACGGGGAATCCCTACGGGGATCCCCGCTAACGGAGGCAAGTTGACATCCCTATATGGATACCTAAGTACCTGTACATGTACCCGTTAACCCACATTTCTAATAAAAAATATCGATCAATTGTAATTTATCATGTCATTTTAAGTTTTTAGCATCATTTAGAAAAATTTAACATTGTTATTGTTGAGTTAAGAAATAAACAAAAAATATATATTAAAATGCGTACAAGTTTAATAGAGATGTAGCTAATAAAATTGATAAGCATACATGTATATATATTAACAAAACTAGAAATGTCTGAATATATATTATGCGGGTATGGTGAGGGTGGGTACTAAGATACCCATACCCGCGCCCATACCTTCTTATTTTCATGGGTAATTGTCTGTGCCCATGCTCGTACCTATTTTTTGGTTTTTTACCCTACCCCTTATAGGTGATTTTTGAAGGTGCTCACTGAGGATAGGTACAAATGTCGTTCCTAATGGAGATATTTCTAAGGGAATTATATCTCAATACTCCCTTAGCAAGGTATGTAACCATATGGGTTTTGTTTCACAAATTGAGCCAAAGGAAATTGATGAAGTTATCATCAAAGAATATTGGTCTCTTGTTATGTGTCATACCCCAAAATTTACCCTCCCATATCCAATCAAAGCCTCCCCTATTCATCTTCAACGGCTCTAGGTTCAAAGGATCATACAAGTCACTTTCTCCTAATCGAGGGTCTCAAAGCTAGGGTTTGCACTTTATCAAAGGAATTTGAATTTCTAAGGCCTCAAATGGATCTCAAGATGTCTCATATGTCTCAATGTATCCCCATGACAATTATTAAGCTTTAATCCCAAGGATTTCCCACTCAATGGCTCAGATGACCAATAATCGATTGTGTTGACCTAAAAGTCAACTACAATCAAAGTACAGTCAAAACTCCTGACTTTTTGCCAACATCAAGTATGGAAGATTATATCTATCATTTGATGAAAGGTTGATCATGATTCATCAATAAAAACTCAGAGATGAACGAATTCAAAGGTTCAAATTAGGGTTTTTCATAGAAAAAGTCAACTCAACTTTGACTGGTCATAACTTCCACACAGAGTATCATAAATTTCTCAACCAAATCTTATTCTCAAGGAAATTTCATCCTCTACAACTTTGATGTTGGGCCCAAGATCAAGAAATGTACCATTTGGGGAGATATGGACAAGAACATTATAGGACCTTTTGAAAGTCAACGAAAATACCTTTTGGGTCAAAGCTCATAACTTGAGCATGGAAGCTTCAATGGAAATGAAACCAAAAGGGTCATTTAGAGGACTCTTTAAGCTTTCCAAAAAGTCCTAAAACACCATTATGGGATCAAAATTGAGAGAGGTACGAGATGTACAAGTTGACCAAATTTCAAGAAATACATGAAATCCTATGTGAAGAATTTTGGATTTCTTGGGCGATGGGCCTAAGATTTTCACTTCAAGCATATTCATGACCCAAATAAAGACCTCTAAAACCATTCCCATATTTTTGGAATTTTTATTTATATTTATTTGAATTTTATTCAATTAAATGGAAAATTAATTAAGAAAAATACCAAAAATAATGAATTAAATCATGGGGTTTTGTTTTTGATCAAATAAAGGCCCAAGAAACATCTTGAGAGCCAAGGAATTTCGTTGGCCCATGGTTTATATTTTTATCTTATTTATTTCTTGATTTTATGCAAATTAAATCAAAGAAAAATAAGTAAAAATCAAGTTAGTATATGATTTGATTTTTTAATCATAAAATCATTCTTAAAATTCAATTAAATCAGATATGAGGATGGGAAAGAGATTGGAACAAAAAAAAAGCAAGATTTTATTTAAAATCTCAATCAAATCTTTTCAATCTTTTTCCTCTCCATTCAACTTGATTTCCAAGCAACTTGAAACCCTAATAGACTCATATATATTCTAAATAATAGCAGCCCAAAGGGGGGGACGAAAAAAATGGGTAAGTCACTAGGGTTTGAAGAAGATAAAAATACAAAACTAGGGAAAAGGGAAAAAATGATTTCTGAGCATCCCTAAGTCAAACCAAGGATTCATTCGCCTTAATGGGTCTTCCAAGGTTCGTTCCAGGTCCTTAAGCAAGGAGAAGTACGTCCAGAATTATAGAACTCGGGTGCACCAGTTGGGTAAAAGTTATCAATTTCGTTTCTTTTAATCCATGCATCTTTGATCTGTTTTGATTGCTTGCATAATCTCAGGAGGTTCCTTAGAACAGGTTTGAAGCCCTAAAAGTAAGCTTTAACGTGCGGAGTGAAAAACACCATTGTTAGGGCTTGAAGAACACAAGTTTCGTTCTTCATGATACGGACCGTTTCTGGACAAAATAATAACGCTATCGAACTCATGGCATGCTATTTCATAGATCTGGGCGCGCTAATTGTTTCATTAACGCGTGGCTCCTGAATTTTTGTTGTTTGCAGAATTCAAAGAATTTTCTGCAGGTAAAATCGCAGGTGTATGCTCAGCAAAATCCGCAGGAATTCCTAAAGAAGAAGATGAACAGTGGGAGGCAATATGTTCATACGCGTGGAATGCAGACATTGGTGGGTCAGCGGTCTTGAGTTCCCCCCCCCCCCCCCACACGTGCATCATTATCATTGGTGGGTCAAAGTTCTCCATCATCTCTCTCTCTCTCCTTCATTGGCGGCGCAGGGGACAAAGGGGTCCCACATGTTGACTGAGTTTGTTTGTTTCCCA
Organism: Vicia villosa; assembly: GCF_029867415.1. NCBI lineage: Eukaryota > Viridiplantae > Streptophyta > Magnoliopsida > Fabales > Fabaceae > Vicia > Vicia villosa. Next base: position 385,099 of record NW_026705481.1, on the reverse strand, counting down.
ATTAATCAATGTTTTATATTTTAATTTTCTGAGCCATCATGTTGACAACAAAAATGCATAGATTAAGTGGAAAATGTAAAAGGCGTGAACACTCATCACGCCAGTTCGATTCCTGGCTAGGGATCTTTAATTTTTATTTCATTCGTAGCTTCAGCCACAGGTTCCGGTGTGTACGCCCAAGTTTGGCTCACCATGCGCCCTCAGGTGTCCAGCCACAAGATTGCCTATAATCTAGATCTAACGTACTAGGGCTGAGGACATACTATGGATGCTCACAAGCTTGTTGCACAGGATTACTTCCAGGTTTCATTTAATTATTTATTTTATATTGTTTATAGAATTATATAATTAATTATTGTCATTATGTATATAATTTAATATTTAAAATAGGATTAGAATACATAATTAGAATTAGGTTATGATTAATTAAGATTATTGTCCCGATTATTTCGGATATATCGACTTAATTATTTCAATTATTAAAATCACAAAAACCCTATAAGGTGTAAGCATTAGGGTTTATCCAATCCCATTAGTCTTCTAGGCCATAATAATAAGATTTAATTTATTATTCGCTTCGATTAAATCAATTGATCGCGGTGGGTAATAATCAATCCTTTAATTAATTAAATATAAATAAAAATAACATTCATTTGGCTAAAGGGTTTCAATCATTTTTATTGGTTGCGATGATTAGCCTATATCTTCCCATTTCAATTCATTATTATTTTTAATCGAATCAAATTGATTACGAGGGATAATGATACAAAATTAAATTATTAAAATTTCTAAAAAATACTTTTATTCGTTATTAGTGATAATTGAATCCATCAATTAAAATTGGTAACGATACAATTATTAATCTGTTAACTATGGTAATCGAATCAATCGATCATTGCGGTTAATAGTACAAATTAAAATCAGGGTTGTACGCCCAATCCTAAAACACTTCCCAAAATCTAAAATATTCAAAACACTTCAAATCAAACTACGGATTTTTATCCTTATTCAAAACTACGATAGGCCACTCAAAAAGCCTCCATAACCATACCAAATCAAATTCTAATTTTAAGGGCGTACAACCCTTCCCCGAACTACGTTGACTCTGATTCTCCCTAAGGAGATACGTAGGCACTTGGATAACCAAGGCGAGTCCCCTTCCCTCTAAATCTCATTTTTTTCCTGATTCGTTCCCCTTAATCATTTAACCCTCGAAAGCATAAACCTTAACTTAATACTCTTAGCCATAACACTGTTGACCTTAGATTCAAAGCCATAGGAAAGGGTTAAGGGTGCCTAACACCTTCCCTCGACCTGAATATAGTATCTTACCCTGATCTCTATACTGCGTAGGGTTTCCTATTCGCCCTTCAGAATAGGTGGCGACTCTAAAAGTCTATTTTTAGGGCAGGTTGCTACATTATGCAAGAAAGGTTAAATCAATTAGAGAGAAACAAGGGCTGGGAACTTGTTCCCAAAGCTAGTTGACTGATTGGAACCTTAATGAATCTTTTGTAACAAGATTGTTGTGTTTGGAAATGTCTAGAGAAATAAAACAATACTCGTTAAAAAAGATTACAATCAACAACAAATCATATATCTCAATGAAGAAGCCATAAGGATGGTGCTAGCTTTCTCGTGCAATTTCGTAAAATCTTCCAAATGGATGAAACGAGTGCATTCTTGAACTATTACATCCATAAGGAAGTATCATTCTCTCTGTTTTATTAAAAAAATATATTATTCTCTGCTTGAAAACAAGTTTCTAAGAAGGAAGAATGATACAACATTGATTCAAAACAAAGCACTTCCTTTTTGTGCATGTTATTTGTATCGATTCAATGCTACTAATGAATCCTTGTGCAAGGATGTTTCTGATGTGATGCAGACTAAAATCAAAAAATGAGAGGGTCTTTCTTGGGTATACGAGAAGAAGTGATTACCTAGTGGCGATTGTCAATCCTAATGGATTTGATCAAGACATTGATGGTGTTATTCAACGTATGTGGTCAAGGTGTTAACGTTAATAGATGATGGTTTGTCGAAAGAGGAAGTTTCTCAAATTACCTTGAGACTTTGAAGTAGTACACTTAATAGATATTGCAAAATTGGAAAACTCTGATTGATTATCCAATAAGTGATTTATTAATCGCTTAGTAAATTTATTTTCTTACTAACCTTTGGTGAGCTTTTAAGTGTTTATGGAGCAAAGTACTGTTAAAACCTAGAGCCCAATACTAATATAAGGCCTAAGGAGACTAAAAAAAGGTTGTCCAAAACAGTCCTAAGGGGAAATAATTATCCCTTGGAAAAATCTGAGTAAGAAAGAAGTAAACTCCAAAATTTCCTCCCGGTTCATAAAGCTTCAAGGACTTCTGAGTTATGTTCGAGAAAGAATTAAAGGGAATAAGTTTTCCAAAGCATACCTACTGGTTGATTTCAAAGCTGGATGCTACCTTATATGGAGAGAAATAAGATCTTAGATCTTATTTTTTATGCCGTAACTTGGACTGCTCGTGTTCATCTTTATATGATAATTTGTTCCTTTTACATGGGATCTATGTGCTTTAATTATTATTCACCTTTTTGATTTCGACAAAGAGGGAAAAGTATACTTTCAAAGTGAGCATAATATAATCTCTATCAAATTGAGAGGGAGTCTAATCACTCCAAAAATATTTATGTTATTTCTCTTACCACCTCCCTGAGAGATGCATTGTCATCATAAAAAAGGAGAAGAATATAGATCTATGTGCTTGCAAGTATTAAGCTAGAAATCCTGCAGAAGATCCATCTAAAGTTTTAAGGACGACAACGATTATTAAAATCGGTAGCAACAACTTTTAACCTTGATGATGGAGATCTAACTAGAGAAACATCACATACCTCATCAATAAAAGGAGACTCAATATCAAAGTGCTTATAAGATCATAAACAATCTAGCAAAGAATCTTGAAGCCTCAAATAAAGTGGGAAAGCTCGTCAGATCATGTGTGTATGTCTGTCTGAGTGATCCAAGTATTGTAAATATAAGGAAGTAGCTTATAAGTACTAAGAAAACTCACATACACACACCTAAAAATATCTTTTCAAATGTTTTTTATCTTACAAATTATTTTCTAAGGCAAGCTAAGTGATTAAAGTGATATCCAAACCTTTTCTAAATTATTTTTCAACTGACTAATTGATGGGTAAGTTATGTCAATCAATTGGCAAATAACCAAACGACTAAGACAACACATTATAGACTTGCAACGGCTCTATATCCAATATTTTCTAATTGGGCTTGCTAATAGATTAAAAATGAGTTGGTCAATCGATTGGAGCTTTGTGCCAATTGATTGGCTCATTAATTCGGCTCATGGATTATTTTTCGTTTTTGGATTTTCCAACTCCCATATAAAGGAGGTTCGCCTATACTTCTTTACCCACCACTTTCCAATGATTTACATTTTCTTTGAAATTTATTTCTCTAATTTTCTTCTTTCTCTTTCTAGAAAATATTTCTTTCCCTTTAAATGACCTTAGTGCTAGTAAGTGAAACTTTACTTGTGAGGAAGAATTTTTGTAAGTGGTCGTGATGTTTGTCTAATTCTTGAGAGTGCGACAGTTGTAAGAGAATTAAGTTTGGTTCGTGAGATAAACCAGTCTTAAAATATTTGAGTTTTGCCGAAAAAGTTCTACTTTTGACTATAGAGACCAGCCTGAAAAATCTCTAAGAAAGTTCTAGCTTAGTATGTGTTAAAAAAATAGTTGTCGTTGGGGACAAGCTGGTAAAAATCTCAAAATCAACTTGTATAAAGGTTTTTGGGCACAACCTTCAAAAACTTAAAGTGTATAGTCAAACTCTTAAGAAGGCCTCTTAGAGATAGGACTAGATCAACGTTCGGCCAAACCTGTGTAAATCTCGGATGCAATCTCTCTAATCTATCCATTTAATTGCTGTTAATTACTTTTATTATTTATTATTGTTGCAATTAATTCATACTAAATTACTAACACGATCTTAATCAGAAAAAATATAAATAAAAAAAATCACAAATTTTAAATACTAAATTCAACTCTCCTCTTAATTAAGTCAATCATTATCATTATCACTATATCATTATATTATATATGAACAGGGTCGACCCTGGACCAGGACAATCAAACCAATAATTCAGGGCCTCCAAAAATTAGTGACCTCATAATTTTGAGTTTGGGCTTAAAATAATATAAAACTAAATATTAATATAAATGGCGAGTTAAATAATCGTAAAGTATTATTTAACTTGGGCGTGGGTTCAACCCCTTAAAGAGGCAAATGGGATACTTTTTCTTAATTTTATTTCAAAAGCTGCCAAAAAATACTTTTCTTAAATTTTAGTTTTATTTCATTTTTTTAAGCATAAATTTTAAATAATATTAATATTTTACAAATAAATATTTTAAAGTTTATTATTAAACTTTTATGATAAAATATAATACATTGTTATATGTAGTTAATTTATTATTATTTTTTATATGAAAAGATATATTATTTTGTGTATTTTAGAATCATATAATTTGTTTAATATTAATAGTATTATTTTTTAAATATATATAAATTAAATTAATAGATTTAAAAGATTTTTTAACAATAGTAATCTAGTCTACCAGAGTATTTTTAAGGTCCTTTAATTATTTTAATTAGTTTGACTTTCGTCACACTACTATATCAACTCTAATAAAATCATAAAGTATTTATCATATTCTCTAAAAAATATTAAAAATCTCATAACTTTAAGAATATATATATATATATATATATATATATATATATATATATATATATATATATATATATATATATATATATATATATATATATATATATATATATATATATATTTAATCTAATGATTTGAGAGAACTAAAAAAAAATTTGTAAAATATTATTATATTTTTGTTTGTTTATTTATTAATTAAAATACTTCTTTTATTAATATTATATATATTACATGAAACAAAATACAAAAAATCTTAGAATTTAATTGAAATGCACTGACAGTGTAAAGAAGTTTTACACTATCAGTTAATCACAACCGTTGATAAGTTATTAATATTTGACTTTTATTTTAATTTTTTTTAAAATAATACGATTGAATGGTTATGATGCAGTGTTGGTGTAAAAATTTTTATACTGGCAGTTCATAGCAATTAAACTCAAAATCTTATTAGTATGAGTCATATTTTCAATAAAGTATTTTTTTTTTGTTAAATGAGTAAAAGAAAAAACTACAATTTTAAAAAGTAAATGCATGCAACATCAATTGCAAGAATATTGCTTAGATCATGCACTGAAATGTTTATAGATAGTTTTTTTTAAAAAAATTCTAATGTTAATTACAGCTAAAATAAAATATAACTTTTCTAAATTCTTTTCATTTCTTTTGACTTTTAAAAGTGGAACAGGGTCTCCAAATTATTTGATACGACCTTGCTACTAAATATTAATAAGTATATTATATTTTTTAGGTTAGTTATACAAATAAATGATTAAGTTTAAAGTTGTTGGTATTATTTACAATATAAATAGATGATGTTCTTTTGAGAGAGAAAATTATTAAAAATTTATATTTATTATTTATCTTGAACTTCTAAAATATCAAGACGGACCTGTATATGATTGGATGTTTTGTGGAGGTACACTTTCACAAATTTAAATCACGAATTCATGCATATACCATGTCCCCGTATTTACGTCATTAAAATGGATTGGAATAACCTTTCTCAATCATGTAATTAGAAAATTAAAGAGTTAATTAAATAACTATAACTATATAATACACACACGCATTACGCATAAAGCAATAAAACATACAAAATAGAAATTAGAAACCTCGTTGGGCTCTACGATTAAGAACCGAAAAAAGTATGCCAGAACTCGCCCCCGAACCGGACTAAACCGGTGGTATAAAGCCAAAAAAAAAAAAAAAAAGAACCGAAAAAAGTTGTGGGACCCAACCCAATAACAACTAGGGTACGAAACAAACAAACCATAGCTTCATTCAAGTGGAAACCAAACAACTATATATTTATGGCTCTTCACTACTCCTAGTAGTCCATTTCTTCACACCATTTTCGATTTTATTCTAACCGTTTTACGAGCGAGATTCACGCTGGCGGCGAAGAACGTTTCTGTTGATGAGGAGCAGCACAGCGTCACGCTGCTACCTGATATTGATGACGATGTTCAAGTTCAAATCCCAAACACCGCTCATCAAATCAGCACTGGTTTATTATTTCTCCGATTTTTGTTTCTTAATTTTCGTGTAATTCCAAATTAGTTATTATTTCTAATATTTTTGTTTTATGTTTTTGTTTTTGATTTTGTTTTTGTGCAGATTCATGGTTTCAAGTGGGGTTTGTGCTGACGACAGGAATTAACAGCGCGTATGTGCTTGGATATTCAGGAACCATTATGGTTCCTTTGGGTTGGATTGGTGGTGTTGTTGGTTTGATTATTGCTACTGCTGTGTCTCTTTATGCAAATGCTCTTATTGCTATGCTTCATGAATTTGGTGGAACCAGACATATTAGATACCGTGATCTTGCTGGATTTATATATGGTATATTATGCTCCTTAACTAGATAATAATACATTAATATTGATTCTTTTCGTATCTTGTAATTAAAGCCGTGATATCGAGATTTTTATTGTGTATATTTAAGTGTTGGGACAATTTATGACTCTGATACCAGACTCACCTTTGATCTTGGATCACAAGTGTCAATGCTACAGAGTATGCGGTTTTTCATCGATTTTGATGGATGTTTCTTAAGGAGATATTTTTGTTGAGGTACTAAATTGACTAAAGTTCTTCTTTAGTTTAGAGGACTAAATTGCTGTTTTGGAAATTGAGGGCTTAAATTGTCCGACCGAGGCAATTTGAGGACTAAAATGTTGATTTTCTCTTGTTTTTCATGGCTTCTCAACTGCAAGTATTACTGTATCAGCAATTTTAATTGTAATTTTTTGCAGGATCGAGAATTCTGATGCATATTTGATCGAAAAACGTGTTTTTCGTGTCATTTTGTTGTGTAAATAAGCATAACATAGCATAGTTGCTTATGTTTATTCCGTTTTCATTGTAGGTAAAAAAATATATTCACTCACATGGACTCTGCAGTATGTCAATCTTTTCATGATAAATACTGGCTACATCATTTTGGCGGGTTCAGCTTTGAAGGTAACATAACATAATCCAACGATTATATATCTTCTGTTTTCTAGAATTTCAATCACAAATAATTACATTATAGAATGAATGGTTGTATATCATATAGATATAGTCCAACAAATCTTCTGCTGAGAATTTTTCCTAAACGTGTTTATTATTTATCGTGCAGGCTGTTTATGTCCTATTTAGGGATGATGATATGATGAAGCTTCCACATTTTATTGCCATAGCTGGACTTGTGTGTGCAATGTTTGCCATTTGTATTCCTCATCTCTCAGCTCTTGGAGTTTGGCTCGGATTTTCAACGGTCTTAAGCCTCGTATACATTGTCATAGCACTTGTACTGTCACTAAAAGATGGTAATGTTTTATTGCTCTTTCTGTTATTCATGTTCATGTTTTTAGAAATTGTACGTAATCAATCATTGACAGCAATTGCTTTTCACTATGCTTGGTAAATTCAGTGCGAATTTGCATACTAATCAACAGTTTATTATTAGGAATAAAATCTCCACCTCGAGATTATGGTATTTCGGGGGAATCGACAAGTAAAATATTTACAACAATTGGAGCGTCTGCAAATCTTGTGTTCGCGTATAACACAGGAATGCTTCCTGAGATACAGGTATGATGAATGATTAAAACTCATATTACTTTTTTCTTCCTGGATATTTTTGTGAACTCGTAACATTTCCATTTTTGAATAATAGGCGACGATCAGACAGCCCGTTGTCAAGAACATGATGAAAGCCCTATACTTTCAGTTTACCGTCGGAGTTTTGCCATTATATTTGGTTACATTCGCAGGTTACTGGGCTTATGGATCTTCAACAGAAACCTATTTGTTGAATAATGTCAATGGTCCAATATGGGTGAAGGCATTGGCCAATATTGCAGCCTTTCTTCAATCAGTCATTGCATTGCATGTGATAACTTCTAAACTAATACTTTGTTGCTTTAAAACATTGTTACTTTTGCACTGTCCTAAATCCTAATAGCCTCTCTTATGCTTTTCTGGTAGATATTTGCAAGTCCAATGTATGAGTATTTGGATACAAAACATGGAATCAAAGGAAGTGCTCTGGCTTTTAAGAATTTGTCATTTCGAGTTTTGGTCAGAGGTGGCTACATGGCTTTGAACACATTTGTATCAGCTCTTTTGCCATTCCTTGGAGATTTCATGAGCCTTACTGGAGCTATAAGCACATTTCCTCTTACATTTATTCTTGCACACCATATGTACCTAAGGGCAAATAAGAACAAACTAAAATCCACTCAAAAGCTATGGCATTGGCTCAACATTTGTTTCTTTGCCGTCATGTCTGTTGCAGCAACTATTGCAGCACTACGGCTTATTGCTCGAGACTCCAAAACTTATCATGTTTTTGCCGATTTATGATTTTAATAAATTCATATTCTTTCAGCTATTCTTTTTTTTTTTTTGGTATTATTATTCTTTCAGCTATTCTAATGATGTTGAATCTTGCTTTCAAGTATGCTTTTATTACAAAAATGAATTGCTTTTAACATCGGATAATTCACCTGTATATTTTGTTAAGCGCAACTTGCTCCTTAAAAGACTCTAAAATTTGGGAAATACACCATCATGTATGGTTTCTGAACTAATGTCTACAAAATTGTTTCGCGCTTTGAATATTTTACCTTTGGTGTATACTTGATTGAATATTTTACCTTTGGTGTATACTTGATTTAATACAAGTGACACGATTCTTTGGAATTGATTAGCCAAATTACACATGTTTAGAATATCCATTGTTAACACACCTTTGTTTTGTAATTCACTTTATATAAGTGACACAATTCTTTGAATTTGATTAATCATATTGCACAGAACATCATTTATTATTAGATGCTCTCAGACATATACTTTAAAAGACACAAGATTTTTGAGGATGAGGAGGGAGCAAAAACATAAAAGAAAAATACAGTGAAATTAACTAGGATTTGAGAGAGGGCTATAGAGGGTTTATTTTTCTTCGAATCACAAATTCCTCTAATTTGAAGAAATTAAAAAAAAGTATATTAAAAGAGAGTTTTGAGAGATTATATAATCTTAATACAATTTTTGTTGTTAGAATAATCTAAGTATTAAAAATATATTAATAATAAGTAGTTTTTTTTTTTCACAGGAACAAACTTAAGAGCTTTCATTCATCAAATCAATCTCAATACAAGGAGGTATCATATTAAGGAAACTACGCCTAGACCAAAAATTGGCTGCCTTAGCTAAGGAATGGGCAACCGAATTCGCTTGGCGCTTAATAAACTTTACCTCAAAGTTCGGAAAACAACATAACAAATTCTGAATAGACTTAATTATAAAACTAAACTCAGAGGAGCCAACATGCTTGGCTTTAATAGAATTTACGACTAATTGACAATCGCTTTCAAAGACAACATAAGAGAAATGGGAGGAGATGGCATGTTGGATTGCTTCCTTCAAAGCCATGGCTTCAGCTTCGTGGACAGAAAAAAGACCACATCCCAAGCTACACCTGCTCTGATGAATCTCCCCAAATGATCCCTAAAGCACCACCCTCTATTAGTCGTACCACGAACGTTATTAGTTAAAATTAGTTAAAATTTATCTAATTTTCTCTTCTAATCACTCCTCCCAAAGCCCTTGTCTTCTTTCTCCTCCAAACTCTCAAGTAAAGCCTAAAAGATTAATTGTAAAATGATGAACTTATTATAAGTCATTAATTTAATTATAAATCCCATAATTTGGCGAGTTTGGCAGAATCAGTTTGGGACACATCACCAAGCAATTAGCAATTGAAAATAATACAAGGACATTGGCCCATTTTAATTAAATCTTAAAAGATGAATACAGCACCTAGCCAGCTAAAGTCACAATAATACTGATCTCCAATTCTGACTGCATATGTAATGGTAGCAATCGTGATTTTGTGACTAATAATATCAATGGATCAATATCCCAAAAGAGATACTTTCAATGTATATATTCTTACAATAGAATTTCTCAAATTATCCTGCCTAAAAACACTTGAAACCTTAGGATAAAACACTCCAGCACCTGCAACCATTAAGATAAAATAAACATCAGGGAAAAACATCATCCCTTAAACGGTTAAACCTTACAGTATAATCCCCTTGAAATAGAAATAAACAACCAAACTCTTCAAACTGTATAAGGTAGACATTAATGGCTCAAGACTTGTTGAACATACTAGCTTGATATTTGGACTTCCCTATTACCAACTAAGTAGCAAAACAACCATACTTCAAGCTAGATAATGCTAATAGCACACTATATAACACACTTTTGTTATTGTTTAAAAAAATCATGTGGATACCACTAAATTAGCTGGGTCTCATTACCTATTTGGTGAGACACATCTAAAATAAAGAGAATCACGTGAAATTTACCTAATAATAAAAAGTGTACAAGAGAGTGTGTAGCTAGAGTTAATCTTTTAAGTTATTCCAACCAGAAAGGAAGAAATAAGAATTACTGAAAAACCATGCATTGACCTAAATACAGAATCCAATTAACTAAACTCTGTTCATTTAAAATTTGTAAATGTGTTGCATCTTATATTGAAGTGTATCCCTTATACTGCTCATAATATCATTTTCAGAAAAATATAGCTTTTATTTTAATCTACGTTGTTAATCTCGGATCGCATTGTGTAGCAGCGACCCCTTAAAATAGCCGTTATTGCGAAGATTAAAAAACCAGAATACAAATACTTAAAAATTGACTAATGCACAAGAGATCGTCATATTTAATAGTTAAAGAGCCTAAATTATAGAGTAATAAAACTTATGCAGAGAAAAAGAACAAAATAGAACTGAACTAAAAGTAGGAAGAAGAGCATAGGTCTTAATAGTCAACAACATACAAATTTTGCATACATTTCATTCATTAGTGACTCAAAGTACTCCAACAACAACAGATATTTTTCATAACTATTTTTATTACTATCTACCATCTGCACACTCAAAATTAAGAGAATGTAAGTTCAGACATAGCTATAAGTTCTGACATCTCACCTTGTTAAGCATCACCCAGAAACAAACTTTACAATAATGAAGATGGAGTTAAAAAGTATGAGAGGAAGTCTTAGGTACTGAGTCGCATAAATGAGACCTATAATCTGGCCTTTGAAAGATTTTGTCCTGCCTCCTGAAAAATCTGACATACCCCATCCTTTAGGGACAAGAAAGCGGTCCTCATTTAGTATTGCTAGCGCATTTGCAAGAAGTAGTAACCCCTCGAGTAATGTCCACAATCCCATTCCCCTGCATTGCAATCCAACCCAAACTCAATTCATTTGAACATTATAACATAAGCAGAAGAAAAAGAAAAAAAAAATGAATCAGACAAATCATATAAAGCTTCCTCTATAAAGTCTTGCAGCTTCTCCACATGAACTATCTCAATATAAATAACTAATTATAAAAAATGGAATCCATAATTTCAATTCATCAAATAAAATCATGTATCTTAATTATCTATAAATGTATAAACTAATACATAACTAATGACTTACACAAGAATAGAAGATATGATAAACATTAGAATAAAGAGTATTTGATGAATTACAAATAACCGAATACACAGGCAACAAAAATTAAAGATAAAGTTCATTCTAATGCATTGAGTGAAGCATTTACCTCCTAGAAACATCATCTAAATTATATCTTAACTACTATGAATAACACTACTTCATTCAGTTCATTTGTCTATTAAAGCTTTAAAAGGCCAATATCATTCTCCGTATTACCGACGAAAAAAGGAGGGTATATGTCGTATGTCGATTTCCAAAACCAACACTTGTGATTATGTTTAGTTTTTTCAGTTATTAAAATTATTATCGGTGTTGACGGCTCAGTGTCGTGTTTCTCAGGTGTCCGTGCTTCATAGTTAATTAGTTATCATCTATTCGATGCAATTAATCATGAAATCAACAAGCAAGAAGTAAAACTAGATAACTGCTTTTCGTAACCAAATCTTGTAAAATCGTTTATGTTAATAAATTTTTCATATAGATAATAATACTAATTTTTGAAATTCATGAAATAAACAAGATCCAATCGCCAGAGATCTCAAAATCATCCTAGATAGTAAATCGCAGCCGATAGCAGCGCGATTACCGAGGCACGGAGGAGATCCGCCGCTTGCCGGCGGCATCATAGCCTCGGCTGCCTCAGATGCATTTCACGAGTACTACAATGAAGATATTTTGAAAAATCACAAAGAAAGGAATAGTTGAAAAAGAAATGAAAAATCAGAATACGAACCAGGAATTTCAGTGGTGAAGAATTAAGAGGAACAAGATGAAGCGTAGAACCCTAATTTGGAGAAGAATGAAAAAGCGAGAATTGTACAAATACTATTCAGCCACAACTAACGCCACATAAGTTATAACACCGAAGTAAGATTAAACCGATCAAAACTAGAAAATGAAAATGGGATTAAAACTAGAATTTTTTTTATTTTTAAAAAGTTAATTATTTTTTGTTTTTAATGTATTGAATATATCTATTTTTTAAAAAATTTATCATTTTAATATGTTTTTAATCAAGAATATCCAGCTTACTTTTTTTTAATCTTTTAATTAGTGTTCAAGGATATTTGTTAGCATTTTCCTTTAATTTTAATTTGATTTGAATTGTATCAAATGTCACCTAATTTAATATTGATTGTTAGATTAATTTATTGAATCACTTATTAACAAAACCTTAATTGAATTTATGTTGAATTATAAAGTCTAGCTAGTGTAACATACAATGTACATTCAAAACCTAAAAAAAAAAATTCACAAATATCCCTATGAAACTATCTAATATATCTATACACGTATCAAAATTATTATTTACACACGTTTAAATAAATTTATTAAATCTAATAGCTCAACTAAATCATAAGCTAAAACAATCGAAAATCATTATGATGACTTGTAACTTCCGTCAACATCTCAAATTGTGGTTTTATACAAATGCAACCCGGAAAAGGGTTAGCATAGAAACTCTCTTCTAATTTTGGGTGACGTTTAATTTTTCTAGCGTGAGGAGCTCCATTATTTTTTGAATGTATACTTTTCATCTTTGATGAAAAATCTTCCCAAGAAATCAAACCATTGTCATATTGATCAATCAATTTCACAAATCTTTGCCTGCAACATATACATTAAAATTTATTAGTATCAAGAAAATATCAAATCTCACATTGGTAAAATATGAAATTTAGTGAGATTAAAATATAGTGACATCTCTCATCTTACAAGTTGGTTTTGTAAGATTGAGTTAAGTCAAACTCTAATTTTAATAAGGTATCAGAATCTATCAATCGAGTCATGTGTAACCCACTGGTAATAACCATGCATCTAGAGGTGACAAACAGATATGTCTGTCCCGTTTAAGCTCACACGCAAAAAACAAGACAGGGCAGAGCTGACATAGTTAAGGGTTTGGGTCTAAAACTTTGGTTTGTCCCACAAAAAATGAGGACGGACTTGTGGGCACTGCACTTTTTAAGCCTAAAAATGCAAAATTTTATGTTACTGTTCGTGCCCGTAAAAAGATGAAAAACTGAGTGGGCATCGGACGTGCATATTAGAGAGTGTGGGGCTAAATTTTTGCCGCCCTGCAAAAAAGTATAGGAAAAATGAATATGTCCGACAGGTCGGGTCTGTTTTGCAACCTCTACACGCACTAAACTCAATAGTGTATTAAAAAAATTCAAGGGTAAAACTCTAACTCTAATAATTGAAAGAAAAAAAGTAAATTTCATTAAGAATTAAAATATTGGGGTGTTTAAGAGTTAGATTAATACTTATCGGGGATAATGGTCTTTTTGAATCCATTAAATTTTCTATGACCTCTAGCAGCTTTAGCCATATTTCCATCATGACTGTAAACAAAAACATCACTTTCAACAGTTATGTAGTAATCAAGAGCAGCAAGTTGATTTTGATGCCCTTCAAAAGGTTTCAATTCTTCTTTTGTTGCCAAAGAGGAGTGCCATAACAAATTAGGAAACTTATTTTGGAGTGGTTTCATTCCTTCTGATCCATAAATAATTCCAGCTGCTACATAAATTTTTGTATCAACAGGATAACCAAGTGCTTCAAGAAACACAGAAACTTCTCTTGGTGTCATAGGGCAACCACCTTTTAATCTCTTTGATCTTCCATCAATTTCTTTTTCTTTCCAATGTTTTACTTGGTATCTCATTTGTTTTAGCTCTTGTGTTTCAAATTTTGTAAGGTTGTGACTACAACCTGTGAATGCAAGCATGTCCTTTTCATATCTGCATGTATAAGGATTATATCAAACCAAAAATTTGAATAGTCCAATTTTGAATGAAAGGTTTGAGAAAAAATACAAGTGTGTGTTTGGTGAAAGGAGAAAATAAGGTAACAAATAACTGCTAGGGTGAAGCTACAAATAGTAGCTTCATAATTTCAAGGTAGAAATGGTATAAAATGTGAGGTAGCAATGTGTGGCCACTTTACCGAACATATGCTAAATAAGCCTATGTTTAGAATGACATTTACAAACATAAAATTGTATTTCAATGTTATTTTTACGTGAAAATTCAAAAGCCGACAATTGTAGCTTCAGACCAAACATGTGTATTTTTATTTTCAAAAACAAAACAAATATATGCTAAGTTTGAACTATCTAGACAAAATATGTTGGATAAATTACCTTAAATGAAGAGCGATGTAAGGGGTGTTGTTGTGCCTAATTCTATTGACCAACTTCTTTCCAAGCTCTTCAATTGGGGTTGCAAACCTAAGCGCCTCATACATGGCACGACAACGCACTTTTTGAATAGAACCAGCTAGACCATTATTGACTAGACGAGAATCGGTATGAGTAAATTTGATTACTTTGTTTCTCGTCAATAATTGCAACATGTCTCCTCGGTAATAACTCGCCTAAATATTTCAAACCAATCAAATAATTTAGATTAGAAACAAAAATTTCTTTAAAACTTAATAATAATTCTTCTAGAACACTATATGTAGATAATATAATGGTAATTGCCTTGGACCAAGAAACAGGGGCCTTCAAAACTGGCTTAATTGATGCTAATTCGGGTGGTAGAGACTCCACTATTTGAATATCATCATTCAAAACTTCAATGAAGTTCTTCAAGTTAAAAACTTCTTTAAATTCACTGGAAAAAATAAACAATTAGAACATTACTGAATAAGACTAATATGTCAATTTGATTAACTTAAGAATCCAAGTTCATAAGATTTAACTCATACCTAGGATCTGTCCAAAAGGAATTATGATCTAATGTAGGCACAACAAGAGTAGCATTCATAATTTTTGCAATTGCAACCATGTCACTTATCTGCAATTAGAAATTATTTTGCTAATTTTATGAAAGAAAACATATAAATATATTTGGAAAAAAATTATAAATTGAGAAATCAATGATGGTCAACATACTCCGGTTTTCATCTGATTTAATCCTCCATTGGCATGAACCAAAAGATAGCCATTCGTGGTGCTTCCATTCCCTGTATAATATAGAAACTCTTCCTAGTTATACAAAGATAAATTGTAGAGTGAGAATCACTTATATCAAGTTTTACTTAAAATAATTTAAGCTGTGTTAAAGAGCTTATTTAAACGCACGTTTATCATTCTTTGCTCGTCCCATGCAATTGTAATAGTTTTCACTATTAGGATGCTTCCAAATTTCGAGAGTCTATCTAACAAACATTAGAGAAAAACTAGCATCACAATCTTAATGCATAAGCAATACAAAATGTCATGCATAACTACTTTTTTCAAAATTTACCGGAATTTTTTTTGGTGAATGTTCATCTTCCACCGCGTTCGAATGTATAACAGGATCTAAATCTAATTGTTCAGAAAACATGTTTAACAACAAAAACTTGCTAAGCATACACACAAAAATAAGAACCATTAATCCTCCAAATATGTGTCGCCGTTTGAACTTTTTATGCCAAAGTCTTATTTTACGACGTATACGAAAAATATCTTTGGTGCCAAAAGACATTAATCCATAATGTTCTTCAGCTCCATCTAATAGGCCCCTCCTTGGTGCCATGAATAATGTGCACAAAAGAATAGTTACACAAGATTGGCAAAAGACATAATAAAAAATTTAGTAAAGAGAATTGAGTTAAGGTAAATGAACGAAGAGTTAGAGGTAATGGGAAACAAAAAAATTAACCATAGGTTTAAGTGGGTGGAGTTTATTAGAGGGAGTTTGGCATTTCTCATTCGTGTGTTTGGTGAGGCTTTTGTTTAGTTAAATGGTTAATCTATGAGTGCGAAATATTAGGCTATAAAATCTCTATGTTTCTTATGCTTTTAGTTTGCATGCTATATCCTATATTGAGTTTTTTTTAATGGTATCGACACATGTGGCTATTTCATGCTTGTAGTGAAATAATAATACACTAGTAACATGAAAAAGATTGTGCTATAAAAATAGTATTTAATTTTAACCCCTAAAATTGGACAACATATAATGTAGAATTTGAGTATATGGCATTTTGTATTCAAGTCTCCACTAAGTTTTTGTGAAATTAATAGTATGTATAATTATAAGTGATTATTGAGTCTATAGTTTTTTCTTTATATAAAATACTCTTTTGATATATTGTGTGTGCTTGTGTCTCTGGTTAATAACTTATATTAGCACTAAGAATAAGCCCATGTATTCAAAAATAAATTAAATATTACTTTTATCTCAATACATTTACTCTCATAATTTTCTAACTAATTTTAAAAAAAAAATATTTACTTTAGTTTTATTGGATGTTAGTGTTCTTGTGATAAGCAGTATTTTTATTGTTGATTTTATTGTTATTTCTAATAAATTGCACAATGAAGCAAAGTCCATAGTGCATTATGGTTTAATCGTAATGTTCATTATGGTCGTAATTTCCTCATGAGACAACTTCCTAAAATTTATTTTTCGTAGTGCATGGCAGGAGGCATTAAAGTTTGGTCATAATGGCCATTACAGTCATAATGGTTTTAGTGACTCTCGATTTTTTTGTGTTATATTGTTTTAGTTTATGCTATTTCCTTTTTCCATATTATTTTTCTTCAGTTTTAAGCCCCTCTTAAAGTGTTATCTTGCCCACTTTATGGGTCGTGAGCTATATAAAATCTTGTAATCTTCATAATAATATCTCTCATATTTTAGACAATTTATACATAGCTTAAATTTAAATTTCCTACACTTTTTACGATTTCTGCAAAAAGTCTCTCGGATCACGCAAATATATAAACATAAGAGTAAGTTACAAAAAGACATCAGAGGTCTTAGAACGGAAATGCAACATTTATTTAAGTTGTTACATGATTTTGATTATGTTTAGTGGAATAAAAAAAAAAGATGAGTCAGAAGTTGTGAGAGATATTTTATGAGCCCACCCAGAATCAGTGAAGTTGTTGAATATGTTTCCTATTGTGTTGATTATAAACAACACATACAAGACAAACAAGTATATGTAACCTCTGTTTGAAGTAGTAGGTATGACATCAACTGAGTTAACATTTATTGTTGCATTTGCCTGTATGGAATGCAAACATATAACTTTTGGTGGGTATTGGATAATTTGAAACTTGGGGTATTCAAAAATATGGTTAACTAAATTGTATACTTGAACTGAACTGCATTGAACCATAAAAAAATTGAACCACTTAAATGGTTAATGAACTAAACCATTTAATTTAAACAATTCAAATTTAGTTTAAAACTGGTTCAAAACCAACTTCCTTTTATTAACTGGTTTAATTATATAAATTAGTTTCTAATAAAAAGAATAAAAAATAATAATTTTTTGTCAATTTAAAAAATATATATTCTGAAGAAAAAAACATTTTTTTTAAAATATATTTCTTTAAGATTTTTTTTTTTTTTGCATTCACTCTTTAGAAATGGATGCAAATTCATCAAAAGAAAAACAGTGATGCAGGCGAAACAAGTTTTTATTTCCCTTGATTTCTTAGCATATTCTAATTGAGTTTTATTTTTATTTGTATGATTTATATCAAACTTTAATTCACCTACATTCCTGAGTTCTTGATTTCCTGCGATTAGCTTTTAAAATTTGTTGTGTTCTATACTTAAATTCTCGAGGATTGAATTTTGATTTAAAATATGTCTAAACTCTAAATCATAAGACTGTAATATTACTTTCTTTTCTCACATTTGTTCACTACTTCACTGCATGAGTTTTGTTTGTAATTTTAAAAATAATATCGCTGCTTCTGGTGTCTCCTCCATCTAAAATAACTCATTTATCTTCTATATTTATACTTGATGCTATTATGGCTTTCACATTTGATCTTGCAAACACATGCCTGAATTATAACATGTTCGTGCTCTTTCTCTAACATGTTTATTAAGAAAAACTGTATAGTGTTGTTTAAAGTTTCAAACATGCTATTTATCTTTTTGTTTATGTTAAATTAATAATTGATCTTTCAAAATATTTATACAAAGTAACCAATTTTCATTCTTAGTCAACTCCTGTTACAAATTTGTAGACATGGTCATTGAATTATAAATCTTCTACTTGAGTCATGCTATTGGTGCTAGAATAAAAAAAGTTTTGAAATTTCATTTGGTCGTTAAACTTCTAATTTATAAATTAGTAATTCATTTGAACATATTTTAAAAAAAAATTATATATCACTGCTATCTCGAAATATATATATATATATATATATATATATATATATATATATATATATATATATATATATATATATATATATATATATATATTTGTTTGAAAAAAATGTTTCCGAAAATAAAAAAGAATAATTTTGAAAAAAATTAATTTTTTTTCTAGAAATAAAAAGTTTCAGAAAATAAATAAACAATAGAAACTTTTTTTATTCCAAAAAGTAATTTCTGAAATATTAATTTTTTCATATAATTTTTTTATGAAATTTAAAATATTGGTTTTATAAGAGTTGAAAATATTAAATTGGTTTAAAATTACAAAGTAGTTCTAAACTAATTTTAAACTGAATTTAAATCATTTTAATAGTTAATTGAATTGTTATTGAAATGATTATTACAAACTGAACCGAACCATAAATATGGTTTGGTTCAATGCAGTTCATGAACCATGAACACCCCTAGTTGAAATAACCGTTTACTAAGCAAGGGTTATGACCACAAGTGATTTTGACTGATAGAGATCTTCCTTTAATGAAAGCAATTGAAACAGTATTTCCAAGGACAATTAAGTTGCTTTATCGATTTCATATCAACAAAAATGTGTAATCAAAGTGCAAGAAACATGTTGTGAATGATATGTGAGAGCCGATAGAGAAACTATGGTATGAACTTGTGAGGGCTAGTGATGAGGTGGAGTACCATCAAAAATTTCAACAGTTCAAGCATGCATGTGTTGATTTTAGAGAATTTTTTGACTATGTCAAAGACACATGATTGACTACTCATATGCATAGATTTGTTGGGCAACACCACAACTAATAGGTATGTTTGATTTTAGTCATAGTTTGTTTATCTTAATATTATGGATACTAATATGTTTTTTTAGGGTTCGGTCTGCGCATTGGAAACTAAAGAAAATGTTGGAGAACAACTTAGGTGATATGTGCAAATGTTGGAAGACTATGAATGACAAATTGAAGGTATAATTGGGCAATATTAGAGCTTCATTTCAGAATAATTTTTATGAAGTCGAGCATGTGCACACTAGACCATTTTATGGGAATTTGCGGGGATCAGTATTAAGAGCTACTTTGAGGCATATTGCTGAAAAATGGTTGAGGGTTGACATTTTGGGTACAAACACCTGTAGTGTTGCAATATGTTAGATTATAATTGTAATGTGATTTTTATATTTTGGATTATGTTGAAATTGATTTCATTTTATATTAAATTCATGTTATATTTTGGATTATATGGCATAAGTCTTAAAATAGTAAAGAAGTATCAAAATACATAATGTTTGAACAAGAATTAGTTCTGAAATAATACCTCTGAGTTTTGATGACAACAATGACTATGTTTGTATGAATAATTTTGGTACTCTAATGTTTGCTATTTTGAGTATTTAACAAATAGGTTCTGAATATGATAAAAAGTGATGTCAAACCATTAGAAGAAACCAAGTTCCGCTTCTGCGCTACACAAGTTCTATTGAACAGTAGCAAACCTCTTCAGAAGGCTCTAAAGTTGTGGCATCTGTTACGCTATCAAAGAAACAAAGTTCTAAAGACTTGAAGATATAGGTTCTCAGGAACAGTCCAGATGTTAAAGACTTATGTTTCTGATATGGATGACAATGGGTCGGGTTGTGTGCGGGTTTTTCACTACCCAAACCCGCACCTGAAATTGGCATCCAAACCCAAAGGTTGTTCGGGTGGCAAAATAACACCCACGCACACAGCCGTTGGGTTCGGGTTTTTTCACCCAAACCCAAATCCGCAGCAAAATACATAAAATATATTTTTCCTAGAACTTTCCACAATATATATATATATAAGCGGGTGTGATTTCGGGTTTCTGGTGCGAGTTTCACACTACCCAAACTCGCACCCGAAATATCGGGTGGCACCCAAACCCAGTCAATTCGGATTTTCACTCGTTGACTTGGGTGTGGGTGGGCCCCGCGGGTTTGGGTCTGCTTGCCATCCCTAGTTTCTGAAGATAATGGGTACTGAAGACCAAGTGTTGAAGATTCTGAAGACGAAGTTCTGAAGATTTTAAAGACTTAAAGTTCTAATGACCCAAGGCTTATTTTGTTTCTGCTAACTCATGCTCATTAGAAGCCTCTAAAGTCCAAGAAGATTAGAAGATAATGTTTACAATATAAAAGGCACAAGCGAATGTTATGTTCCACTACCATGAAAGGACAGATGCGTCGTACTATCTTGTCCCCCACAATGTCAAGCTGCCAGCTTTTTGGAAATTTCAAAAATACCTTCCAACGGATATATTATTTTGTTTGGCTATAAATAGGTTTGAAGACCAAAGGAAAGGGTTGCTCATTCACTCATTCTCAAAAGACTGCTCATAAACATTCCTATTCTCTTTAGTCCATATTCTAAGATATTGTTTACTATCAGCTTTTGTAGAAGCATATTCGTTGTAAACAAACTTTTTTCGAACTGTTGTTTGATTGTGCCTTAAGGGACCAGCTGGTCAGAATCCTTGAGAAGTCTAAGATTAGTGTGTCTTAGAGTTTGTAAGTGAGTCACTTGCGGTTAGTTTGTGTACTGTAATAATCTTGAGATTATTGGATTAAGACCATGTTGATAAGGCAAAATCACTTTGGCAAGTGGACTAGATTAGCTTGATAATTTTTAAGTGAACTAGTATAAACATTCCTTGTTCTTTCCTTCTTGCATATTTTATTCTAGTATCAAGTCTGAAGTTTTTTTTAAGAGGGGGTTTTCTTAGAGAAGCGTTGTTTTTCAAACCATATTCAAACCCCCCCTTTCTAGTATTTTTCACACCTTCACACAAGTCTCAAAATAGTAAACATTGCATAAGTTTGAAAATACTACATAAGTCTAAAAAATAATAGTGCATTAATCCTCCTTATCAGCCTAAGGTACTAGTCCAACTCGAGGTATTGGTCTGCTCTGAGTTGCACGTAGTGCTCGAGATATCTCAACAAAATCATCGTCCTTCTCATCAGCCTCGTGACAATGTAAATAATAATGAAGCTCATGTGAAATAAATGATAACCTCGAATCTGACGGTCCTTCGTCATAGACAAGAACCGAGACTTTTCTAAACAACACACAATGATAAGGTATATAAAAGTGCAATGCAAAAACTTAAAAGAACACAAGTAATTGTCCACCTATTTCGGTATATGATAATACATACTATAGAGCTACCAGGCCAGGGATAAGTCCACTATGATAATGTCAGTTTGAAGTACTATGCAAATAACCTCTAGTTCATACGTAAAATAACCTCTAGTTTAATGCCTTATCTCCTAATCACTACAAGTGCTATACTTCTACCTAAGACTCATATAGGTATGAGACCCTTCTCAATCCCCCTAAATCACAACCGTGATAATCAATAACAATACTTTAGAAGGCACACTTCCAAGACACAGTCACTCAATGCTTAAAAGCTTATGAATGAACACAAAACTTACAACTCAATGGAAACGTCCAACTCTTTTATCAAGATGATATTAAAGAGGCTCATAATACAAAAGACTGCACAAAACTAACACAAACTACAATGTAAGTTCCACAAAATAACTACGTTTGTTGCTTGCTATTTAAAACAATCTTCTGGACTGGATCTGTGCATCATGAAGACAGGGATTCAATCATTAGTTTCCTAAATATTCTCCATATTTAGAAACTAATCAAATATCTTGAAAACATAGACAATCTTTGATCCCTAAATCAAGCGCAACATAGGATTGCATAATATTCCAAAATATTCTGCACCCATGAATAAAAATAGACTTCAACAGTACTTTAACAGTCAGGATGTCGGATGATCCTGCATATGACATCTTTCTTGATATGTCTCTTCAATTGAAGTGGATAGAACATCTTGTTCAACATGTTCCCATAAGTTGTTTTACCAAACATAATTCCAACCATAAGATAAAGAATTAACAATATAGGGTGGTAGCAAAAATTGTCGGATGGATCACATCCATCACGCTCTCATGATATCCAATATTCTCAACATCCACATCAAGTGTGTTAGAATCAGGAGGTGGATACATTATGTATTGTCTATATCCAAATCGACGTTACATTTGCCAGGTAAGTATAGTACAACTGTGTCATACCATTTCAAGCCACACCATTGACAGGCATATATCATCATATTGAATATGCTCTCTATGATCCTTAAAAAGGCTCCAAATGACATCAACAAGTATCAATGCATCCAACACAGGTCTAAGCTCCTCAACCTTTTGTTCTTCTTGCTTGTAAACCCATTTCATCACTCTGGGAAGTGGATTACTGCTACCAGTAATCCTAGACAATCCTCTTTTACCAATAGTTGAAAAATACTCATGAATCTAACATTGTTACACAATATGAATATATCAATTTAAATAAGTAAAGATAAGTCAAAATAAGATTAAAATAAAACATTTCTACCTGTGGCAGAAAGACATATCGTCGAGCTGCTTACACGTAAAGAATGAAGCATCTCATAAGTATTTGTAGAGTGTGACAGGTGCAGTTGCCCCCAACTATACCTACCACATCCATCGAAGTCCTTAAATAATGATAAATATGTTGCCTCTACAAGAGTAAAAGTCTTGTCGGCAAAAATGGTGCAACCTACCGGTAACAATATATATGCTCTAGCAGCACAATCAAAAATACTATCAGCTCACTATGCATATATACCTCATTCAACCAATCTACTATATAATAAGCACCCCTTACAATTACATATATCTTCAATTGACTCTTTCAAGGGAACACCTAACAGATAAATAACAAGAGTAATAGTATTGACATTAGTAAAACCTCGTGTAGGGTCCTAAAACTCAACCCGACACGGTAAATGAAGGAGACAAGAAACATCATCCAATGTAATGGTCATCTCGCTATTTGGCATATGAAAGGACAGTGTTTCTGGATGCCATATCTCTATAAATACCGATACCGAATTTTGATCTATCCTTGACAAACTGGTTCTTTGGAGAGAGGATAAACCAACGTCAGACAACCAACTCTCTATTAGTGATGAGAGATTGTGTGGAACCCATCCTATCATTTTGCTACCATGTGCATCAATCTTAATTCTTTCTTCGAATGTCTCTCTTAAAAATAATTTATAGTATATGTTATAAAATACAAGCAATTAAAATTAAAAATGATTTAACATAAAATGATAGAGATTAACTTACCTTACCGTACCATAAATGGCGAGCAACATGATCTTGGTATCTCACTAGAACAGATGTATCGTACGACCCTCGAGGAACCACGGTTGTTGTGGACCAGTCTCAAGTGCGACTATTTGGTGTTCCTCTCCATCCATTGCCTGTGGAGGTTGCCGTCCATCACCTTTTCGTAGAATAATTTCCCCATTCCTAAACAATCTTGTGCATCATTAAAAATAACAAAAAATGAGGATTGGATAAGAACTAGATAACCTAGTGTAAAATTCCCTAGTAAAAAACATTAAGAACCAAATAACATGGTTCCAAGTTATCCGATTAGCAATAATGTGAACCGAATAACCACATGCCAAGTTATCCGGTGTGTAAATTTCTTCGTAGTCAAACCAAAAAACTTACTTGTAAGATTTCCGGTATATTGAGAGAGTGAATTAGGTATCTTTACTTCATGTTCTCTTATGGATTATCGAATCAGATATCTTGGGATTGTGTTCTCCGATGTGAAACTACTTTTGCTTTCTTTAAAATAAAATAAGGAAAAAGTGAATTTTTTTGACGATCTAAGTATTTATACCGGGTGATTTTGGTGCAAACTCATAATTTGATGGGGGTATGGGTAAAGGGATAAAGGATAGGGTATGGGGTATAATTCTCTAAAAAAAAAGCCCAAAGGATTGAGATTGGGCCGTAGAGAAAAACCCTAACTGACCCATTCCATTTTGTTACGTCTATAAGAACCCCGCCACCGAAATAACATCACGCTGCTTCCACCTAGCCGAGCGCAGTTGCAAGAAACAGAGCAGCTTTGCATCTTTCACCATATCAAGATGGTCAAGGGAAGACAGGGAGAACGAATTAGGTTTGTCATTTCATGAATAATTTCTGAGCTAATATATATTTATGAACTTGATTTGGTTAGAACATTTTCTGAATGTTGTTCATTTTGATCTTGTGTGTGTAATCAGGCTCTATGTCAGGGGTACAGTTCTTGGATACAAAAGGTACTTGTTTTAACCCTAGATATATATTTTGATATTGATTTTGGTTGCTGAGTTTCATTTGTGCTAAGATTTGAAATGGTTGATTTAGGTCTAAGTCGAATCAATACCCAAACACATCTCTTGTTCAGATTGAGGGGGTAAACACCAAGGAAGAGGTTGCATGGTATGCTGGGAAAAGGATGGCATACATTTACAAGGCTAAGGTTAAAAGGGATGGTAGCCACTATAGATGCATCTGGGGCAAGGTTACTAGACCTCATGGTAACAGCGGTATAGTCCGTGCCAAGTTCACGTCTAATTTGCCACCAAAATCAATGGGAGCTAGGGTTAGAGTGTTCATGTATCCAAGCAATATTTAAGGTAGTTTTACTATTTTATTTACATTGTTTGTTGTTGCATTATTATGCTTACTTTGTGAATGGTGATACTGATTGATGAGCATGTTTGGGTCATGAAAAGGGTCATGAACATTGTTTATAGAGTGTTTACTGTATTATGATTTTGACCCTTTTCTATAATTTCATGAAAAGGGTCATCTAGATGAGAAAACCGCACTTAGTTCTTCTTGTTAACATTGTATTACAAAATTGTTTCCAGGATTTTATCTGTGCGAATACCAAGTAATAATCCTTTCTGCTTGAGACCTCTCTTTAAATCTGTGGAGATGTACTCCAATGTAACTGGCTTACATATTTTAACAGAAATTGTATTTTTTGGGCAAATTAAAATTGCACTTAGTTCTTCTTGGTTACACACTGTTTAACAGAAATTGTTTCCAGGATTTTATCTGTGCAAATATCAAAATGAAAAACCTTTCTGCTTGAGACTTCTCTATAAATCTGTGGAGATGTGCTCCAATGTATTTGGTTTACAGTTTCATTCGCTTCTGGTTAAGCCTGCACCTTATATTGTTAGTATGACGTCCTTCCTGTTTTTGTTGTGAATAATTAAAATTGGTAGTTTGTAATATGCACACTGATCTTCTTGGCTACCGTATTTACAAAAATGGTTTCCTAGATTTTAGTTGTGCAGATAGCAAGTGAAACCTTTCTGCTTGAGGCTTCTCTTTTATCCATGGAGATGTTCTCCAATGTGTTCGGCTCACACTTTCAATCCTCTTTTCTAATTATTTATTTTTAATGCTAGATGATTATAGAAACCCTCCCATCCCATTTTTGGTTAGTTTGAAGCTCTGTTTTACATATTTTAGGTTCTCTCTACATATATAGTTTCTACATTTTGTTTTGTGATTATGCTTATGTTTATTGGTTGTTTTTGCAGATTGTCCCTACATTTGACTAGAAGGCATATGGAAGTTAATTTTTGTTTCTTTTTGTAACTCTGAACAAAATAGTTCTTTTTTAGAAAGCGAATGAACTGTTTTATTCATCATTTTGGTTTTAGTCGTGATTTCATTGATGAGTTTCCCCATTGAGTTATTCTACATTAGGTCCATCTATGTTCACTCTAAAACAGACTTACAAAATCTATAAAAATCAAACTCCTATAATTAATAAGGTTTAAATCCATATTTTGAATTCAACTGCATTTATATTGCTACAAGTTGCTATACGGTTCAAACACGCCTAATGAAACTTGTATTCTGGAGGCAAATGAAACTTGTATTCTGGTGTAACGGCAAATGAAACTTGTATTCTGGTGTAGAAGTTACAAATTCTAGTTTTAAGTAGAATCAATTTTAGAGATAGATTGGATTCTATATTTGCCTAACCAAATGTCTTTTTTTTAGACAAATAGAAACTTAATTCTTGTTTTCTGGGGGCAAATGAAACTTGTATTCTGGTATAGTTTTAAATAGAATCAATTTTAGAGATAGAAAGAATTCTATATTTGTCTAGCCAAGTGTCTTTTTTTTAGACAAATAGAAACTTAATTCATATCATTAATCAATAATGGTTCAAAGGAGGAATGCTATTAAATAAATTATGCCTAGTAGAATTAGCTGCTTTTGAAGGTAACATGATCCAAGATCATCTCTAGCACTTTTTCCATCTCAAGAAGGTAACATGATCCTCTAGCACTTTCCATCTGAAGGTAACATGGTCCAAGTTCAACTCTAGCACTTTCCATCTCAAGGAATGGAAAGAGACCAGAATCTCAACCTTGCACCTACGACCACAAAAGATCCCAAGTTATCCCTCACGCATCAGCCCGGTCCGAAGTACCACCTTATTATTTCCACATTGTTTAAGACTTCAAAAGAAATCATATTACTTCAAAGAATTATTAGCAAAATGAAGTTATTGACTAAGAGCTTAAATGTGAGATGTAAACAAGTTAATTCTGATAAATGATAGAAAACAATCATTGAAGCTAAAAAAAATCAAATATATTAGAAAAACCAAGAACATACTAAAGCACATCACCGTTCATCAAAGTCCAGTGTAAATGATTGATACACAGAATGTATAACAAAATAATCATCTTTGAAACATATTTGCACTAATGTAGAAAACACTCATATTCATCCTCTTCCCAACGAAAAGTAACAATCTTTGAATTAGATGAGGTTATTTCTATGGACTTTATGTGAGTAACAAGGAATGACAAATCTTTTGGGTTTGACAAAAATCATACTGTGCATGCATGTTCTCCACAACTTATTATCTATGCAACCTTTATTGACATGTTCTCTCCAAAGGATGAGTAAAACCATACACTTCTTTTTTATTTAATATTAAGATTGTGGAGTAATATTTAATCTTCGGGTTATGTGTGATTGGAAATGCAATATTGTTGTATATTATACCCTCTTATTGGTTATTGGTAGATGTCACATATTAATTAATAACAATAACAAGTTTCACCTAAAAAGTGAAGCTTATAAGTCAAATAGTTCTCATATATAACTTTTGAGACATTGTGATACTCTGCATTAATTTTATTCTTTTTCAAACAAATGCTTTTACTCCTAACAATTACCGGCATTGAATTCATTTAAGAATCAAATAAAGTGGGAAAGAAAAGAAGAATAATATCCTTAACTTTGGCTCCTCTACACTACATAGTTTGAACTTTTTATGATACGTGCACACGCACGACTTTGGGCGGTTTTGAATTAGCACTTCACTTTCTATGTAGAGAAAATATTCGGCATAACAAGGACTAGTATGCTTTACCTTTTTTTCTTCTTTTCTTTCCATTTTCTAATTTATATATTTTATTTCATTAATAAAATTAGTTCTTTTACGTCATGAACTTCCTCTCACATCGGAGCTGAATGTGAGAATTGTTTCTTAAATCAAACGATATTTTAAGTAAGATTTTGTGATCTCTTTCATTGCACCACCACAATTATTTATGTTAATCAATTCGATTATTGCGAATTTTCATTGTTCCGAGCAGTGGTAGCTCTAACAGTCACTCAGACACCCGTTCCTCTAAACATTATATATCAGTATCCACTATCTCACTGAAAGATTCATATCTCCCATCTATAGTAGAAATTCCAAAACCACGCTCTCATTAACACCAATGAAACATCATTACGACCCTCAAAATTTAGGGTGATACAATGGTCAGAATCCCAAAATCTCCATGAATTTATGACCGATTTGGAACGCAAGGCGCTAACG
This sequence comes from Vicia villosa, assembly GCF_029867415.1. Taxonomy (NCBI): domain Eukaryota; kingdom Viridiplantae; phylum Streptophyta; class Magnoliopsida; order Fabales; family Fabaceae; genus Vicia; species Vicia villosa. Next base: position 356,415 of record NW_026705481.1, on the reverse strand, counting down.
AGCTTGTTGCAAACCTTTATAACGTGATCATGTTTCATTTTGACATATTGCAAGACGATTCTCCACCTCTCCATCGTCGACGAGAGGTGCTCCCATTTTAGGTTTCACAAATAGCGATAAAAGATGGGGGATTATCCCAATGAAGTATTTTTATTTGTAAAACAGTCAAAATAACCAATTGCGAAGTACAAGAATTTTGACCACAAGGAAAACTCATGTGACATCATGTATGCCGATCTCTTTAAAAAGTTGACTTGATTAGGAAGAGATTATTACCCTAAGCGGGCACCCATCTACACACATTCAATGACTATGTAACACACCCTTGGAGAAGGAATGTATGCGTTGATAGTAGATTTATAATTTCTATGGTCCCCTGGAGAAGAGTTTACAAATGTATTTTAAAAAAACCTTTTTTTTGTAACTCTTGACATCGTCACTTCTACTATCCATACGAAGATGAAACATCTTAACACTCAGAACGAACTAGTAAGCATCCATAATGCCTTAGTGAAAGCCTATGAAACACTGTTAAAAAATCCGACTACGAAGGCCTTATGGCAAAACGAGAAGATGAAACGTCCCTCCAGACATCATCAGTTGGACGTCAACATCACAAATTTTGATACACATTTAGATGAGACCACAACAGACGACTAACATGGTCTACCCTTGGAAGCTAGAATAAAGATCTTTAGACGATGAGTTCATAACTGCCAAACTCGATGAAAATCCAGCAAGAACGGTAAACATAAAAGCCAACTTCTCCAACACCTTTGAAAAAAGCCTAATGAAGAGCCTCAAGGCCAATGTCGATCTCTCCGTCGTCTCGTTGGATGAGATACATGAATCGACCCTAACATGACATACCGTCAAATGAACATCGACCCATCTGTCTGATACGCGACCTATAAGAGAAGACATCAATTGCAAAAAAAAAAATAGAGGCTATAGGAACACCGCTTGAGGTCTCTTTCAAGAAAAGTTTATTTCTAAACTAAGGTACACTAAGCAGTAATCTAGTGTGGTCCTAGTCAAGAAATCATCATAAAAATGGAGAATGTCTATTGACTACACAAACCTCAACAAGGTATGTTCTAAAGACATATACATTGCCCATCATCGATACATTGGTATACAATTTTGCTGGATACAAGTTGTTGTCATTTGTAAAAGCCTATTATGAATATATTTAAATTCCCGTGCACAAAGCAGATATAGACAAGATCTCATTTGTGACAAAGCATACTAATTATAAATACAACGTCATATCCTTTGAGTTAAAAAATGCAGGTCTTATATACGCAACAAAATCTTTAAGAAGGAAATTAACGAAAAGCTAAAGATACAAAACCGAGATAAAAAAATAAAAAACTGAATTTAAAATTCTTTACTAATTTTAAATTCTCCAATAAAATTAATTCAGTTTCATTTATTTATGAATCAACTAAAAACTTATACCTACATTTGTTGAATGTACATTCTACAAGTCAAAGCAATTTTAATAACCAAATAAAGTAGTTCAATATGTACCAATCGTTAGTTGGTCCAGTGGTGATTGGCGCTGGACTTGGTAGGGAGAACCACGGTTCGATCCCCCGCAACTGCGATCGGGAGGGGGATGGAACCACTTGATGCCAGAACTCGCCCCCGAACCGGACTAAACCGGTGGTATAAAGCCAAAAAAAAAAAAAGTAGTTCAATATGTTAGGCAAAACAGAGTAAACAAACGGCAACGTAAAACATGTTCAGATTAGGAATTTTTCCTACTAGGAGAAACACACCAAATGATTAAAATAATTTTGTTTTGCCCCCAAAATAATCTGACGTATATAGGTAGACATGAGATTAAAAAAAAAAGACAAATTTACAGATCTATACAAATAAACTTTATCCTATATCATAAGTTAAACTTGCCTAAAAACATAAATATTATTGTTGGTGGATGGTTATACTCATTATATATTATGGGCATGTTTTGTTTCAGTTTTAAAAAAAAGATTTTTTTTTTATTTTTAAAAAATAGATTTTTCAAAATTGTTTTTTAAAATATTACAATTTTTTTATATTTGTTTTTTCTAAAATGAAATACTAATTTTGACATCCTATAACATAAACATAGATTATTGAAGATCAAAACTTAATTAAAATCGCAATTTTTAAAAAAAATTGTATTTCCAAATGATTTTTATGAAAATTTATTTGAAATAGCTTTAAAATTAAGTGATTTTTTAAAATTTTGATATCTAATTTTTTTCTCTATAAATAGATGAAATACCTAAAATCACATTTTAAGAATAACTATTTAAACAAAATTTTATAACACTATAAAAATCATTTAAAAAAAATAATAAACTCGCCCTATATGATTAAGTAGTTAGTTAATGGTTATAGTGATTATATTATTGTTAAATTTTCTATTAGTTTTGTTAGAGTTCTTATCTCGTTATTAATCAACATAAAGGAATTTCATCTAATAACAATCTTATCTGGTTATTAATCAACAAAAAGGAATTTCATATAAGATTGTTTGATAAATCCCATCTCATCAAACTTAGATACAATAGTCCCTTTAAAAATAACTTCATTCCTACACATCCAAATAGCCCAACAAAAAATCAATCCAAAAAACCAACCCACATCCAAACGAAAGTGAAACTTACAAGAAGTCTCCAAGCAAGCAATCCGCTCCAAAATAGTACTGGCCGGAGTGACGTCATCCAAACGAAGCCAAAGAAGCAAATTAATCCACCAATCTCTAGCAATGTCACAATGAAGAAAAAGATGTTCTAAATCTTCTTGAAACCGACCACACAAAGAGCACATCAAAGACATAAAAAAAATTGTTGAGTAATTCCTTTCTCCTCTTAATTACTTTCAGTGAGAGTAATAATTAAGTCTTGTACTTGATCTTTATTTCTACTAGTTTCACACTTTATCATTTGACCTTGTATTTATTTAATTTCTCTTGTACCGTTTTTTTAGTGAATTCCATACCAAGAGATATTTTATCCATTATTTACATTTTCTCTACATTCGGTTGTTGCAAAGGGCTAAACTCTTACAACTTCATTTTCGAAACCATTATTGCTTCGGTCGAGAATCATCCCCAACTCCTTGTTTGGCTCCACAAATCCTATGGAATTTTGAATATTTTTTCAAGAAAATATAAGCTTCCGCTATTTACTCCAGTTTAGCCTAAAAAATTTGGAATGACCTACACATCCATTTTTTTTTTAAAAAAAAGGTTCTAGGATCTTTCAACTCAAGAAATGTCTCCTTTATTGCAATAAAGTTCCCTCTTACCTCTCTACCCACTTTATCACATTCTAGTCACTTTGGAAAAAATTGGCTGAATTTTGACATGTACATGCAATTGAGGCAACATTCGACCCTTCACCGACTTGCTGCATCAAGAGTACTTTATGGCCTTTCTTGGGAGCCTTAATGATGATTACGATCACATTCTTGTCCTTGTTAGTCAAGATGAAAATCAATGTCAAGTAGGTTCCTCCCGACCCTATTCTCTAATCCACCGATGACCTATGTCATTAAATCCTTAAACCCTAAATTTCAAAGCAAGATAGATAGATTGCTCTACACCCATTACGGTTTGATTGGTCACACCTAAGATAAGTGCTTAAAAATCCTTGATTATCTTCTAATTTACAAGTTAAACGAGATCTGGATTACTAGTGCCCCTTTTCCCATGGAACCAGAGTAAAAAAAACAACAACAAAAAAAAACCATAAACTTTGGTTAATCAAGCGTTGGTCTCCAATTCTTATTCAAGCGAGCCTTCTCGCATAAATAAATACACAATAGTATCATTCATTAATTTCCTTCTTCCAAACTCAATTGAACTAAAGAGTGCATGTAGTTTTATGTGATGTACATGAAATCTCTTCCAATGGTTTTGATGATAACAAAAAAAATAAATACATCTAAAGTCTCATCACTAAAGAAACAAGCACAAAACAAAGTGTTTCAAGTTCCCTTTAAAAGTGCTAGACAAAATTAAATCAAGCAAAATAATTTGAAGTTGTAAAGTTGTGAAAGTTCACACTACTACAAAAAGTATATATATCACATCGGTTGGAAAAAGGATTTCCCCACAATTTGTTGTTTGTGTCTTAGGTGTAATGACATTTAATATTTATAGAATGACATTTAATATTTATAGAAAACGTTTTACCTTGATGATTAAAATGTTTGTAACTTTAGGGCTTTGTGTCAGTCTTTACTTTAATCTGTGAATTTTTTATTCACTTTAGAGTTTAAGCCAAACCTCTAGTGCTCGTTGGCGATGGTGGAATATCTTGCTAAATAATGCACAAGATGAACTGGATCATAAACAAGTTGAAGACAACAAACATGTTATCATGATTAAGCAAGAAGAGCATAAGCATACAATGCATGTAGTAGCAGCTGATTAAGGCTCCATTGGTTGAAGTCAGTTTTAATGTAGTTAAATTTTATTAGAATTAGTTACAGCTTCTGCATTTTCTTCTTTTCCATAATGGATGTCATCTTCAAAATCAACCAAAAAGTCTCTATTAAAAACTTAGGCTTAAACAAAATCTATAAAATTTAGGGCGATACATCAAATTTTAAAAATAGAAGGCAACTTGTCCAATGCAAGAATATTTGAAATCAAACAAAATTGTTTAGCCAAATATGTATGCAAATGCAATATACCTCATGAAGTTATTATGTTTGGACTTGAAAAACACTTCATCAATCATAAATATTAGACTCTTGCTACTATGCACTCTGAAGACATTTATTTAGAAGTTAAATATTGAAATTTATCTAAAAATAATAATTTTTGAAAATTAAATATATAATTTCTAATACAATAATTAAAAAAACAAACAATTTATTATATGAACGTAAATAATTTTTTTCTAATACAATATTTTTTTCTACTTTTCTTCTCCTTATAAGGAGATGGAGGGCCAAACACATTTTTTATAAAGCTCTTATGAAAAAAAGTAGCTTTTTTTTAAGGCAAAAGATTAAATAAAAGGAGCTTGTAAAAAAGGCGTTGAAACCAACTTTTTCAGAGCTTAAAACATGTGGCCGCGGTTCGAATCCCAACGAAAGCATTTTCTTTATAAAAAATTGCGCTAGTGTAGTAAACGACAATTTTTCAATTTTTTCTACGGTTCATAACATCTAGAGTTATGTTTTATTTTATTTTTTCTCTTTCTGTTTACATCATCATTTTTGTAGATACTAGTTTTGTCCAACTTTTTATTCGTTTTGTATATTATATCTTATTTTATTGTATAATGATTTTCAATAATAATACTATTAATTTCTTATACTATACACTATAAAATGTTAAACCAACAATTAATCAAAAAGCATTTTTATATATATATATATATATATATATATATATATATATATATATATATATATATATATATATATATATATATATATAACTTTAATCAAAAAAATAAAATTAAAAATAACTCTAAAGTTTAAAAAATAATCATAACCAAACAACTTTAATTTAATTTTAAAAGCTCTTATTTTTAACTTTAACTTTAAAGTAACTTTTAAGACTTAAAAAATCGGGCCAAACGAGCTCTGAGTATAATAGTTATGCATGATAGTGTACAATAGTTATACAATCTCAACCAATAAAAATATATTATTCAGTCCTTTTATATCAATAACTTAAAATTTACGGTCTGATGTGGCGCGATTCATGATAGTAATTAGTTGATAGTATATGTCATATTTTCTTTTTATATTTAATTTATTAAAAAAAAACACATATTAAATTTATGATGATATATTAGTAAATTCTCTAAAATAGTTTTTTTTGGGGTGAAATTCTTAAATGAGTTGTAGGCCAAGAACAAGAGACAATTCTGTTGAAAATGATATTGTCATCATCCAACGAAAACAAAATTTGGTTGGGTAGGATAGGACCCAAAGTTTCAAAAGCTGTATTTTCTATCCTTGTTTCTACAAGGCAAGCACAAATTTTGCCACAAGGATCTCTTTTATTTTATTTATCTACAAAATAAATGTTAGAAAAACGAACAATGTCGGCTATTGGACCGGCTTTACCACCCCATTCCCAATTCCTCATGTCCTTGCGCCAAATGCGACTCCCTTCTTTATTTGCTTCTTCCTAATATAGCGGCTTTTAGTTCAACTTCTTTAGTTAAAAAGATGTAAAAGTTTAAATTTATATATGAAATTTTACATGTAATGTCATCACAATTAAATCGTTAGTATTTCTTCTAAAATATAAAAGGTCATAACTTTAAAATTTTGCTAACATTTTATAAGTTACTTCTAAAAGAATACGAGTAATCATTATATGCAGCTCACACGAGGTCCACGACGAAATATCCAATAATAAGTATTATGTATAAAGGTGTGCGAAATATGCGAAACCTCACTAGCCGAGGGCATAAGATTACGACCTTCACTAATACCTACATTTGTTGGATCTAAAGGAATAATCACTCATGTAATCGCCTGGATTTTATAAAGAAAAGCGTGCGTTATTTTTTGTTCTCATTCACATACTCAAACTACTATTTCACTCATTTACTGACTTAAGCGTTTGAGTGCTAACCTTGCAAATTCACTCGCCCCACTGTATCAAAAATTCACTCCACCACTTCATAGCTTAAGTTCGTTCTTTCTACACATATCCATGGTTTCATTACAAAAAGTAGTGTTGTCTGTGAGAATTGAATTCTGATTCTCGTGATTTTTCATGAAGAGTCACCGTCTCTCCACCACGATCTCATATCATTGATCTTGTCCCATTTTAGAGCACTAATCTCTTTCACGCAAAAGTCATTGATCCAATCTCCAGTGTCATGGTAGAATCGAAAGCGTCTGTTGCTCCCGGGATTTTCATTCAAGTACAAACGCGAAAGTGGCGCAGAAAAGAGTCGCCATCCGTGTCTATTTATCCCAAGAGAGGGAAAGGGAACACAAAATAAACCTGGGGGAAGGATAAACACGGTCGAAGCGAACCAGAGAAACAGGTAAGGGAGTCTGTTACGCGAGGGGAAAATATCAATACCCCTCACGTCCATCGTACTTAATGGGATCCACGCTTGTTGTCTAATCTATGTGTGTGTAAGTCTACGTTTAAAGCTAAGTTAGGATGTATGCAAAATGTAGGAAAAAGAAAAAGTTGTACTCGCACGGGCCCTACCCCACTGCCTACGTATCCTTTTTGAGGAATCAGAGATACCGTAGCTCGGCTGACTAGTTTCTGTTTGCTTTGTGTTTTTTAGGTGAACAGTTACATTCGCATCCTATAAGTAGCTTAACCTTTTAAGACTTATGCAAGGGAGATATGAAGGAAATAACATGCTCTTAGGCGCCGTTGAGGCAAAAGAAAAGAAAGAGTATAGCTTGTGTTTTAAAAATACATGAAAAGAAATCCTAATGCGAAGGGAAATTTCTACCTAAGTTAGCATGCGAAAGAGAACTACGTTAAGTCTAGCAATCCTACGGCAGGAAACAACACAAAAGCAATATCACATAATCGAGCATCGCTCGATAAACAAACAACTAACCACGATCTGGGCACCGAGGTAGTGACCTGGGAACTGGGGTGCTTTGGCCAACGGGAATGACCATCCGAGGCAAACAAGCAAGGGAAAAAGGGTGGGGGGAGCTTAGCCAACATGTCGTAACAACCAAGGCTATGTAAGCTATCATGAGAAGAAAGGAGGGACTATGTAAACCGCACGTGCGTACGCAGAGCATCAGCGTCGTTCAACGAGAGCTTGACAAAATACGGGGATCTGATTGCAAGATCCTTTTCCACTTGACTCGAAAATAAGGATGATAGGACAATTCAGTAGCAACATCGTGTAACGTGCACTAACTGAACAAACTCGATGAAACAACATAGTAACCTTAGTCCTTACACAATCACACCTCTTCTGATGTGCCACTTTGTTATACTTGGAGATGGATTCTTTCAGGGTTTGCAACCTTTACCTCTTCACACTAAGTCTTTGTTGCTTCAGAAATCACTGCATTCTACTCTGGTTGGATATCCATCGGCTTCAATTCTCGTCCAACTCATTACTTGTAACTCGCCCAAACACGCCACTGGTTTCCCACTTCTTTATCCTTGGTTCCTTAAATTACGTCAAATCCAAGAAATTCTTGCTGCAAGTCTCCTTCTTTATCCTTCTGATGTGTTTATGAATTCGTAAATTTCAAATTCTTAAATATTTTGAGATCGAATTTCATCTTTTTTCGCCACCCAAAATACTTAGTGAGTTGGTTTTCTCTTTCTCTGTATGTAAAACTTTCACCTCACAGATGAATTTGTAGAAAACATAATTGAAATTTCTTTAACCGCGTTATGAGTCCTAAAGAATTAGAAATGCTTTTGAAGTGCAAATTACATGTGTTATGTATGTTATGAAATTTACATCCAACAAAGGTTTAACAAATTTTTGACTTAGTGTATCTCCTCTTGACTGACTATTCAAACTTTTAGCAATCCTTCCTTGATTTATGAAGATCTTATTTTTTTTCCATCTAACTGTGTCCTTTTATTTTTAATTTTGTTGGTATAATAATAGACTAGTCTCCTTTTACAAGCGTACATATTACATGTCAATTCCGTGTCTCCTCCTTTTCCTGCCACCATCCCCATATTATATTTACACATCTCAACATTTTTTTATCATATCAATATATCATAATACAAATACATCACATATCAAAAAAAAAAAAAAAGAAAGTCCAAGGAAATGGAGCGCAACTAAGTCCCTGTTTGTTTACGCGTTCCGTTTACCTTTCCTTCACTCACACAATACAATAACCCAACACTATTCTCATTCCCCTTTTAAATACAAACCAAACACGCCCTTCCTCCCAAAACCTCTCCTAACAAGTCTCCCCCTCCGATTCTCAATCCACAGATCCATGAACACACCACCACCATAACCCCTCAAACCCCCTCATAATCAAATTTACACAACTACCCTTCCCCAAACCTCAAAAATGAAGGTTTCAAATCGAATGTTCACAATCGGTCTAATCTCATCATGGTACACATCAAACATTGGCGTACTCTTACTCAACAAGTACCTCCTAAGCAACTACGGATTCAAGTACCCAATCTTCCTAACCATGTGCCACATGACGGCTTGTTCGTTGTTCAGCTACGTCGCGATTGCGTGGCTCAAAATGGTTCCAATGCAAACCATTCGGTCTCGCCTTCAGTTTTTCAAGATCGCTACTCTGAGTTTGGTTTTCTGTGTTTCTGTGGTTTTTGGGAATGTGTCGTTGAGGTATCTTCCGGTGTCGTTTACGCAAGCTGTCGGTGCTACTACGCCTTTTTTTACTGCCGTTTTTGCTTACTTTATGACGTTTAAAAGAGAGGCGTGGCTTACTTATCTTGCGCTCCTTCCTGTTGTTACTGGTGTTATTTTTGCTAGTGGGGTAAGTTACGCCAATTTTTGTTTTTTTTTTTAAATTTTTAATTTAATTTCAATTTCTGGAATTTTGTCGGTGATCAAAATTATGTATATGAATTTTTTTTATTGTTTGGTAAGTTCCTTGCATAAGAAAATTAAATTTACAGTATATTCTAGAACAATTTTGGAATGTTTATGATTATCTGTGCATTAATCACAATTATGGTAATTTTAAGTCTGATTAATGATTATTCCAGTTTAGAATTGAATTTGGGTACTTTTTTTTGGATTGATTTGAAAGCTCTTTTAACAGCTTGAAGTCAACCATTTGGTTAACTAATGGAAAATTTAACATGCTTAAAATGATGGTTTTGGAAAATGACAAAGCTATTGCAAAATAAATTCTTTGATGTTAGACTGGGTTTTATATTTTATTGATGTTTTGGGGCTTTTGGTATTCAGAAGCTAGATCGAGGTTTTAAATAGCAATCTTGGTTGTATCATGATCCTTCATGTTCAGAGAGTTGCAGCGGCAATTATGGAAAAATGTTTGATATTGCTGGGGGTTACTGTCACTTGCTGCTTATGTGTTGTTGACTGTAGTTGTAGGGATATAAAAAAGTTGATGCCTTCCGTGCCCATTTATGTTATGAGCAATTATGTGGCATGTAAATTTGTAATAGAGTGATTTTTTACTTCCATTGTACATAAAAATCTCTACTTAATATGGTTAGTGAAATATCTGGTTTAGGTTTGTCTAAGAGGCTGAGCTTCAGTTGCTGCTAATAGGTGTAAGAAATAATCAAGTTTCTAAAAATAGAACTTGTTATGCTCTTGTTGTGTGCAGGGTGTTCTGACTGTTCTCTGTTTTCTATGGACTTATTTGGTGTTTTGATGAAGAACTTTTTAAAGCCAAACTAGGAAAAAATGTTTATAAGCTTTAGTTTTCAGCATAAGTTGTGGTCAATCTTTTTCCTTTAATATATTCTTCAACTGATATTGACAAGTGGAAAACAAGAATTCGTTATGGCTTCTGATGCATTTGTTATTCTTTTCTTTCTTTGCTTATAGGGTGAACCAAGCTTTCATTTGTTTGGGTTCATAATATGTGTTGCAGCTACAGCGGCACGAGCCCTAAAATCAGTGTTACAAGGAATTTTACTTTCGTCTGAAGGGTATGTGTATAAGGAAAATGCTATCTACCTCGTTACTGTTTCTTTTTGTGGTCGATTTATAAGTGAGTATTGACATCCTTCTTTTTGTGTATTAGGGAGAAGCTAAATTCTATGAACCTTCTCCTTTACATGGCTCCAATGGCTGTTGTTTTCCTTCTTCCCGCTACACTTTATATGGAAGAAAATGTGGTTGGCATCACATTGGCTCTTGCTAGAGATGATGTGAAGATCATTTGGTATCTTCTGTTTAATTCCTCACTTGCATATTGTGTCAACTTGACCAATTTCTTGGTCACAAAACACACCAGTGCTCTCACCCTTCAGGTATGCCTCCCTTTCTCATACAGTCACACAACTTGTTACGAACCTGCCTGCTGTCTTTTTATTTGGAACATCAATTATTTGTTATCGTCATAACCAAGTTTCATAAAATTCATGAGTAAACTTTTTCCAGTTTCTATTTCAAACTTGTTCAAACCTTTGGGAAAAGACTATCAGGGTTTGCTGCAAAAAAATTTCTGTTGGATTCCCTATAGCTAGTGCTAGGGTAGTTTTTTCAATTTCTTGCTGAAATTTGTCTGCAGTTTCAAAATTCAACCTAGAGTTGCTGATGGTATTCTTTGCTATATGACATTTCATGTTTTACTGATTCACATTGGTAGATTTCTTTGGTCAAAAGCTGGCTGCTACAATTGTTTATTTACCAAGTTGCTTAGGGTTACATGTTTCTGGTTATAGTAACAAATGTAAATTTGTGTTAAAGTGATGTAAGTTAATGTTTAAGAACTAAACCTCAATCATTGGCTCATGTAGGTACTCGGGAATGCTAAAGGCGCTGTAGCAGTCGTAGTTTCAATTCTGATATTTAGAAACCCAGTTTCAGTCACTGGAATGATGGGTTATTCACTTACAGTCCTCGGAGTTGTTCTTTACAGCGAAGCCAAAAAGAGAAGCAAGTGATTCTAATACGAAATCCACAATGTTTTCGTCGCCACCTTGGACAAGATGATTCCACGAGACAAACTTGTTAGCATGACTTCAATCAGAATCAGAATGTTTCACACTCTATATAAGAATTCTTTTGGCCCTACATAGATATAGCTTCATATAAAAAGGGGGTTCCCCATTGTATTAGAAACTGTGCAGAAATAGCTCATGGTACAAAATTCCAATAACTGAGTAATCTCTCTCATATTCCTTTGTTGGCATATATTGAGAAAAAAAGTATTGTGGTCATTTATTCTTTGAAGAAAAAGTTGTAAAATTGAATCTCAGACCATTTGTTCTTTACAATGCTTACATTTGTTTATTGAAGAGAAAATTCTTATTTTTGGTTGATGCATACATGTAGTAGTTTTATGGTTTAGTAAAATTATTACAATAATTATTATTTGTTGTTTAAAATAAATAATTTTTTAAAGCGAAATTCACAAATTATCCAAACCAATATGCAAGCAATTTAAAGAAAAAAGAAAGAAACAAAAACCGTTGTTACGTACCCGCCAAATTCTAAAACTAAACTAACTAACAGATTCACTACTATCTTTCTCTCTCATCGCCCTCCATCTCTTACACTTTACATTTCCACTCGATAACAGAACCGCCATAACCACCATGTTTAACACCTTCATCTCTCTCACTTTCTCTCTCTACATTCTCCTCTCCCTCCTCCCAACAACCACCTTCTCCCTCCCTTCCATCGGCGCCACCTACTCCACTTTCCCCACAAACCGTCAAGAACCACCACCACGACCACCTCCACCTCCCTCCTCACCACCGCCGCCATCACAACCAGACCGCATCTCCACCGCCATGGAAAAACTCAAACTCGACTCCCTCCGACTCGATGAGCCCGACCCTTCCATCATCCGAAGCCTCCTCTACACCAACGTCTCCCTCTTCCTCACCGTCCCAAACTACATGGTTACACCAATGGCGAACAACCGCTCCGTCGCACGTGCCTGGATTTACACTCACGTGCTACCGTTCTACCCGCGCGCCAAAATCACTACAATCTCAGTAGGTAACGCTTTCATCGACGTGTACCCGGAAGCCGCCAACAATCTTCTCCCTGCAATCTCCAACGTACACGTGTCACTCCGCGATCTTGGAATCCGTAAGATCTCCGTTTCGACTTCGTTTTCTTTCGTAACCACCGTTACTTCTCCGTTTCCACCGTCTTCCGCAACTTTTCAAGAACCTACCGGCGTTAACCTAATGGGACCGTTGCTTCAGTTCTTGAGCGACACGAATTCTTCGTTCTTGATTAATCTCTACCCTTACAATCTTTACCGGTTAAGATCGGAGATTCCTCTCGGAATGGCGCTTTTTCAAGATTATCCGTTTAACTTCCGTGACGACTTCACAACCGGAGTTCGTTACCGGAATCTCTTCGATATCATGGTTGACGCTGTTGTCAGTGCAATGGCGCTTGCAGGTTACGAAACTATTCCGGTAATTGTCACTGAGACGGGATGGCCTAGCACCGGGAATGAACTCGATGCGAATCCAGGATATGCTGAAGTTTATCTGAGGGGATTGGTGAAGCATTTGAAGTCCGGTGCCGGAACACCGTTGCTGAGAGACGGAGTGCAAGGGGTTTATATTTACGAGCTTTTTGATAAGGAAGGAGCGGGAAGAAACTGGGGGCTTTTGTACCCGAATGGCACTACGAAGTATGATGTTGATTTCTCTGAAGCTTCTTCGCATTCGAGTTTGGTGAACTGGATTAACGTCGCTTTTTGGTTGATCGTCGTTGAGGTTTGCATGGTTATTGTTCATTAGTGTTAATTTTTCGTATGAATCATGTTTTAGATTTGTAATTAGATTGGTATATGATGCCTAATCAAAAGGAAACATTGGTGTTCATATTGTTCTGTAGAGATAGATAGTATAGAGAACTTTGTTGAATTGTAGTTGAGGTTGAGCCCATATCTTAATGAAGCTCAAATACAGATTTTTTGTGTGTGTGATTGGGTCTCTTTTACAGAAATTTGAATTATGTGAACTGCACTTTATAATGTAAAATCAAATTTACAAATGATAGATATGAACAGAGCAAGCTACATATAGTTTCTTAATTTACAAAAATACCAAAAACTCTGTAGTCCTGTAGGATGAAACAAATATTCAGCATCTATGCTTTCATTTGATGCTCAAACATGTCACATATAGGGTCTGGTAGCAAAAACTTTCGCATTCCTGCATCTTCATATGCAGCACTCAAAATATCCACATGACTGCTTATGATGCTTATTATTTGGAAGCCCTTTGTCTGTATCGCATTCCTTTGCGTAGAAATATACTCGTTCGTTTTGGTAGAATTTTCACCTTCTCTGCAAATATAGAACATCGTTGGTGGCTTAAGATGTGATTCTTACATAATGTGTATGTTTGGTCCAAAGTGTTGCAATTTAAACATGTCAATGGCAATATAAACATATCATGTCAAAAGATACTTTCTGGATGAGTTAAAGTTTTGCAAAATCACTGTGGTACCTAGTTTAGCTGAAACTTTAAACTGTAGTTTTTGCCAAATTTACGATAGCTCAATGTGATTTTGACAATTTCAGTGTGAGTCCAAATATCCACTATATAATCAAGTTGAATGCATAGTAGTTAATTATATAGTCAATTAGTTTTCTTCATGTAGAAACAGAAGAGAAAAAAAAATAGTGAAAACAAATTTTTAATAAAGTGTAAACTAAACTGAAAATATATTCTCAAACTAAAGCAAAGAATAAGGTATCTTAAAAACTACATTTGTGATTTTTGTTGAACCATTATCTAGGATACATGGGTGGAACTTAATACCTCATCATCAATGAAGACCAGCCTCTAAATCCAGCAGAGACAAGATGATCGATGGTGACATTTTGGTCTTTTACTGGCTCTCTTGAGAACAAGATTATAGGCCAACCACTAGCTTGAAGGTTGATGTATAATCTTAACACAGCCATGCGCTTTAACTTTTTTGCTTCTAAGATACAATTGCTAATGCTGTTATAATGAAATCCAACATCAAAACAAAACCTTGTCAAGTTACTGCTAATAATATAATACATACGGATTAGCATCAAGCTGGATTAGCTACATAAAAAATATATAATAATTACATTTGAGATTTTATAGCAAGAAATAAGAAATAACTAATAAACTAATGCAAGTTGGAGTAACAAACCATTTATATCAGCCAAATTTAGACACCAAAATTCAAGCTGGCCTACACATTTATCTATATTTTACGTTATCCAGGGTACATAAATGGCTTAGATCTGCTAATACAATAAACAAAGTTCATGATGTTTTTTTTTTTTTTTTCCTTAAGGTAGACAAACTATTATATATTAATTATTATGTTAGTATTTTTTTTCTCCTACATGAAATGTTTGAATCCTACTCTGTTATTTTTTTCTCCTACATGAAATGTTTGAATCCTACTCTTATAACACCTTTAATTTATGTAACCATTAGTTCAAACCAATTGAAATATACTCAATCTCGGATACTCATGAAGATTGAGTGTACAAGTTACTTCAAAATTTTCTATATGAAATAACATCTTCGAAGTGGCAAAATGTACTTATGATAAAAGAGACAAGTAAAATTGCTTTTACTATTGCAAAACCCGGATCAAATTACTTGCAGTAAGAAAACAACACAGTAAGACAAATCAAGCGGTCATGATTTTGTAACGCTGTGAAATCCAAATCACATAAACTTGACCAAATCTTACATTATAAAATTACCTTTGAAACAAATTGGAAGAATGAGGACTCAATGGAAAAATGCCATCTATGTCAATCAACACCACATCAAAACCATCCTCTGATGGTTTAACACCATTGAAGTAATCCTCAATCACAGATTTGGTTAAATCCAAGTCTCTAGCATATTGACCGCCTTTGATATACTGTACAGCTAGGTCCTTACAAACATTAGGAACATTCTGTTCTTCCAAATGATTGAGCTGAGCATGCAGAGAATGAATTTTGCAATAACTATAGTCATCATTTATATTCCTAAGCTCAAGAATTCCAGCACTGTTATTTTGACAAGATTGTAGCATCATTGCCATTGAAACCAATAGAGTGATTAATAGAAGTCCAAGAGTAGCAAATCCAGCAATGAAGATTGTTGCAGAAAATGATGTGATGTAGAATCCAGATTCTAGCACAAAACTACTCCTCATCTCTGAGACAAAAAACAACAACAAAATAATCATCATAATTAAACCAAAATATTAACTTGAAGTTAACAAAAGATATAGTAGCTATAATAATTCAAGGTCAATTAGTTGAACATAAAATTTCTCGATCTTGTTATTCATTTCGAGATCAATTCGCAGACTCGATTAACATGATCGAGAATTTTCAATTTCATTATGAGCAGAATCTTCCATATAGGTGATAATAATTCTTGATTGATCATACCAGAAGCAGCAGAGAGACTCCTTGTAGAATAAGAATGCTCCATTTGATGGCCATAAGCAGACATAATAACACTCCACCCTAAATCTATTTCAGGATCAAACAAGTGTTTCAATGAAAAAAAGTACCTAATTACATGACTTCACATCATAATCACCCAACACCATAGCAAACAAATTGAATTGCTCTAAAAAAGTTGAAACAAAAAAGAGCAGAAACTGACCCGGAAAGTGTTTGTTTTATTGTCCCAATAAGCATTCTAAAACAACATGAACAAGGTAACCATTTGTGAACATGTGGAGTTAGGCCGGTGATTTGGGAAGGTTGTTGTGAGAGAAAAGAACACATAGGACATACATCATAATTATTATGGTGATGATGTGACAAAGTGAATCATGGATGAAAGAAGATGTACTAAATAGAATAACTTACAGCTAAGCATTTTAATTTAACGTGCTTCTCTATGATTGGAGAGTAACATATTTTAAATTTAAAAAGTTGAATATGTTTTCATAGTGCTAAGGGTGATTATTTATTAAAAAATTAATTTTCAATCTTAATTTATTAAATGTATATTCTTTCATAAAAGATTACTATTTAAGTTATTTAAGTTATTGAACAATGAAATCGATTTTGTCTGGTTAAGTAAATTCAATTATTATGTGTGTACGATATCTCGTAAACTATACTCCTTCTTGAGTTTCATAATGAAAAATTCATTTGGAATAAAATAATATTTTAAAATGAATGATTTATTTCATTTTCAATATATTTTTTCAATTCTATTATTTAATTAATAAATTTTTTAACATTTTTAATACATGATAAGCGTATTATAGTAAAAATATTATTCTCTCTTATTTTTATAAATTTTTTTTTAATTTATATAAATTAGTAGACTGAGTCATTCGTCAACCTTCAATTTTCTCCTCTTTATTGAATCATTCAACTAAATTTTACTATTTTTTTCTCTAAAACTATATAAATATTGACTTAATCTTTAAAAATGCTAATCATTATCCGGAAATGATATCACTAATATAAAATAGATCTAAGATTAAAAAAATAATAATATATATGACACAATGTCACTCTCTAGATAGAGCCATTTGGCAAGGCTCCAATGGTGGGGCAAAGGAAAATAGTGTCTAGATTCTAGATTCTATAAGTCCTATGTAATTTATAAATAATGCATGAATAATCCACATTTCTCCAATCCACTTGGTGCAATCAGAGAGGTTCCCTTCCAAACGCAATCACATCATGTATTCATCATTCAACAGAGACAGAGAAACTGCAAATCGAATTATATTTTGATCACATATATTGATTGGCCTTTTCTTGTATGAATTTCCATGTATTAACTTTACTACACTACACACATTTTCACTCAACAACAAAATTTAAAGTCATTACTAGTGTTAAACATTCTCACATGAAGCCAGAATATCATAAATGGATCAAAACAATTTTTTGCCAGCTTTAAGACCATCTCCAATGGTAGTTCCTTCTAATAAGTTCTCCACCTAGACATGCCACATCATAGTACCATTGCATTGCAATGCAACTATGAAAAAATTGTGGTACCCAATCAAATTAGTTTATGAGGTAAAGTTGTGGGCCCAATAATAACTTTTTAGAATTATACAATTAAAATAAAAATTATAAAAATTATTTTAAGATGATGTGGCTAGTGGGACCCATAAAGAACCCAAAAATGGGTTGCACCATTGGAGATGCTCTAACAAACTAATAAGGATTCTCGTACTAGAAAATTTGCTGTCACAAAAAAACTGGACCACCAATACTTGATTCCCAAATTTTTTGCCATGTGTTGCAAAATCTGAACCACCAATACTTGATTCCCAATATTGCTACTACAACTACAGAATAATAAAAAGTGTTATAAAGAAAATTCTCCTAATGCTCTATCAAGTACACAACATCATCAAACACTGCAATGGACTCGAGTTACAAATATATTTTAGCCATTCAGTGTAATATAAAATAGGTTAAACCAGATAATCATATATAAAAGATTAACATATACATATTGTATTATTCAACAAACGCCTCCCAATACTGGTTTAAGTCTTCACTCAAGTAGGGGTGTGCAAAATATCCGGTTTTTATGTCCAAATCCATAACCAAACCTAAACCACTTTTAAATATCCGGATATAATTGAATGGTTATTAACCGGTTTAGTTATCCATTCATATAATCCGGATATAATTAAATGGTTATTAACCGGTTAAATTATTTTGGATTCGGTTATAATCCGGTTATTATCCAAATCCAAATATTTTAATTCTCAAAATAAAATATATTTTTTTGAAAAAAAAATAATAATAAATTTTTTTTAAAAAAAATTGGATTTTTTTAAAAAACCGGTTATATAATCATAACCAAATTTATAACCGGTTTTATAACCAGTTTTGATTAAAATGTGGTCATGGTTATAAATCCAAACCATTTAAATGGTTTTAAAATGGTTATGGTTTGGTTTTTGAAAATAACCAACCATGCACACCCCTACACTCAAGCGAGCTTTATTGAACTAAGTTGTGGACTATAACATTTACGAGAAAACTCAATGATTAAATCAAAGCATATTGTTTTTACTCTAAATACTAACTTGCAAATAAAACCGTTCATTTAAAATGGTAATTCTGATGCAATGTTCATGCAGATTTTAAAATCAACGCTATTTATTGAGATAATGTTGTGATGTACAATGAATGGATCACTGGTCAGAATGCAACGTTGATTTTGACGTTTATAATGTGAAAATAGTAATGTGAGCGCATAATATGATTTGAAGATGATTAGTAAGTATCTTTGGGGTCAGATTATCACAATCTTGTTGGAGTATGTTTTCAAAATAAACATTGCATCAATTAGGCCTTTTGAAGGTTGTAATGTGACGTGATTCACGATTTTTAAAACAAAAGGATATAAGGAACATATTTTTAATTTTAACCCAGTCCGTTCTCCTTCTGATGATCACCATTCCTATGTTCAATTAATTCGACACCCGCATTCAATTTCCAAGAGAATTTAAAAGGTGTAAAGGTGAATATATGATGACACAACAATTTATGAGATTTTTTTGTTTGAGGTGACAGTCACCTATTTTCTATTTGCCTTTTTTTTTTTATATGGTAGACACCTAATTTTATTCTTTTTTTGTTAAGGATTTTGTTGACCCTTCTTTTCAATTTTTTTGCTTTTTTATTTTTTTCCTCGATTTTCATCAAATTTCCATCAAATTTGTTCTTCTTGTTGGTTTGGACAAGGGCCGTGACTACCATGTTAATGGTTAGTGAGGAACAATCACTATGAGCTTTTGAGTTTTCACTACTTCTTTGACACTTCATGACGTGTGTAAGGAAGAAGATGTGATTGAACCCTTATTATGAGGTATATAGATGTGATGATTATCTTGAATTTTGAATGCCTAGTCAAATCAAATGAAAAACTATCTGCCTCTGGTTAAGATTAAGGGTTTTTTTTATCCAGAAAGAAACACCAATCTTCTAAGCTCAAAATGGTTGACTAGGGATTAAATCTCCTTAACTCCTTAATGTTTGGGAATTGAAACAATCCCTTACATCGTCTACAAGGTTTTATTAAAAAGCATACTTTAGCAATTTTAGGTATTTTGTTTACATCATCCTCCATCCAATCCTCACTTAAACAAAATTTGAAAAAGGAAAGTGAGGTGGATAAATATTAATATTGTTTTTTTCGATAAAAAGGAAATAGAAAGAAGTGAACACTAAATGATTCATTCAAAAGATACATGCTCATTTCATTAATATTACCGTTCAAAAAGCAACAAGTTTAAAAGCAAACAACACTTAATAAATAAGGAAATTACAAATGAAGATGATAAAGTGGCCTAATAATCATCAACTTCGAGGATGAGCTTTCCTGTCTGATCCACTGGCTTTAGGAGTTGCTTCCCAAAGTCTTCGTACTCACCCGGGCGAGGGGTTACCGCTCACTAATGAGTCTCCTTCATTAAAGGTTAAGCACCTACTATCAATAAAATTTTGTACTTTGGACTTAAAAGCTATATAGTCCCCTGTTGAGTGCCTCACTGATTCATCATGATATTCACATTTGACAGTTAGGTCATACCAGGGGAGGACAGTGATAGAAAAGGCTTAAGAGGTCGGGGAACCACCAATGAGCTTTGAATAAAACGTGATAGGAGTTGACTATATGGTGTAGGAATTGGGTCAATGGGGGCATTCCTTCTTTTCAGATTACTCCAAAGCCTAAACTATTATGATTATGGTTTCGATATTGAGGATTGGCGGACGCTGACTGTAGTTGGTGAATGGGTGCGAGTGTCGCTACATATGGATAATACGATTTTCCACCTCTGATCATGAAGGTGTTTGTCTCTCCCTCTTTCTTCTTTTGGAAGTTACGAGGGAAATTTTTCACACCACTTGATTCCCCAATAGCACTTGGAATTTTCCCGCTCTTCAGCCCAAGTTCGATTCTTTCTCCTATGGTCACCAAATCTAAAAATCTTGATGACACACTTCGAATAACTTTTTCATAGAAAGGAGATTGAAAGGTATCTATAAACATGTCAAACAACTATCGTTTAACTAGGGGTGGCTCCACTTCAGAAAATATTTCTCTCCAACGCAGAGTGTATCCTTTGAAAGATTCCTTATCCTTATTAGTCATGTTTTGCAATTGCCTTTTATCTGGAGCCATGTCCATGTTGTACTTTTATTATTTTACTAAGGCTTCTGCCAGGTCCCTCCATGACTGGATCTTACTCTTCTCAAGATTCATGTACCACTTCAGCGATGCCGCAATCAGGATATCTTGGAAACAATGAATCATTAGCTTGCCGTTATGAGCTTAAGGCGTCATTTTTTAAAATACTTTGCCAAATTATTATTAGGATAGCTGAGGCCTTTGTACATTTCAAAGTTGGAGACTTTGAATTTTTGAGGGATGGTCACATCAGGGACCAAGCCCATGTTCATAACATTTAGGTCGACTAATTCATGTCCATCAGTGACTTTTAACCTCTTCTCCAAACCCTAATAATTTTTTTTTTAGATTCATCATTCTCGACTATTACCTTTGGATGGGTGTATTGGGGACCATATATGTGGTATGAAAGACGAGGGTCCTTAGAGGGACCTTGGTGTGCCGAATAACCGGCGAGATGCGCCTTAATGATTATCGAGATCTGCACGGGCTGCTGAGTAGATGGACCACTATTGGCGACATTTGGGAAAGATAACCCTATGATAGACCAAAAGGTGGGAATTGAACGCTCTCCCTTTGAATTTGCAGGGGTCCCATGGAGAAACCTGATAGGAATGAAGAGGTAGCAGTTTTTGCATGCATAGTTGGTTGCGACTGGTCTTCCTCGTCCATTTTACTTGCTATAGCTTGTAAATCCTCTAAGGCATTATTCATTGTGCCTCTGAGTGTATCAACAGGTTCTCTCAAATTTTTTTGTCCTTGTTCTAAGTTTTCCATTTTCTCTTGGAATTACTGCGTGTTCCATAAGAGTGCTGGGAAATCAACTTACTTTGTTAACTGCTTGATGTTATCGAGGATGGAAAAAATGGAATGATTTTTTTTTGCTTTGGAAAATAGGCATGCATTCTTATGAATATGGATCCATGAGTTTTTTGATATGATAAAAGATTTTTATGGAAATACAAAGTCATGCCATGCATGGGTGCAATGCAATGTCATGTGAGGGTTCAATGATGTATGGATTTGGGATAGTATGGGTAATTATCAACAGAATAACCTATATGAGAAGACTTCTTACGATAGGATAGTTCTAAGTTTCTCTATCCAAACCACTCATAAAGCCTGGCTATAAAGTTTTTGATAAATGGATCCTAGAGTCACGGACCCTATTTGAAAATATTGTCGTCGATAACGAATTACTCATTAGACAATAATAGCTTAAGAGGATATACTTTAGGCGAGGTTGTCACATCAACCAAGAGAAACATACATCTTGAAGGCCAACACTACACAACCATCGACTCGAAGGTTCTAGATATGGTTCCCAGAGTCATGAATCCTATTTGAAAGTATAGTCGTCGGTAATAAATTAATCATTAGACAACATTACCCTCAAGAGGATCTATTTTGAGTAATTCTTCATGCCAACCAAGCGAGACATACATCTCGAAGGCCAACACTACACAACCACCCACTTAAAGTTAGGTTTTTATTCTCAAACTCAATGAGAGATTAAGATAGCAAATAGTTCCATACCCGCAGATGAAATTCGTCATGGGTACGGGGCGAATATCTTAATAGATATCTGAGGATAAAATAAATGGATATTTAAATACCCATTTAGAAATGGATATGCATACGAGTTTAATGATATCCATGCTTGCAGATATCCATGTCCATTAATAAATTATAAGAATTACTGAAATATTACTCCCTCCGTCTCACAATGAGTGACCCATTTGGAATAAAATGATGTCCCAAAATGAATGATCTACTTCAATTTCCAATACACCTTTTCCAATTTTACCCTCTAATTATTATAAAGTTCACCATTCTCAATACATGATAAGGATACTATAATAAAAATAATATTATCTTTCTTAATTTTTTACACTTTCTTTAATCTGTGTAAAATGGTGGGTTGAGTCACTCATTATGGGACGGAGGAAGTAGTTTATTATACTCTGTCTTTTTCATCTTCTAAAAAACTAGTCTTCTCATATAAATTATATTGGTCATTTTATATTTAAGCTTCTTTTTTTTTTTTTTTTTGAAATTTTCTTTGAAAAAAAACCTTTTACATTTCATACAAATTATATTGGTCATTTTATATTTAAGCTTCTTTTGTACTCCATACATCAGTTCAACAATTTCACCGTCCAACCAACCACTTTCCATGTCTAACTAGTGCCTTCCTTTTTACTCATCCGTTGTCTTCTCTTTCACCATAACTCACAATCACAATATCTTTCATTTTTTGTTAAAAATGAAATGTATTGATATTATGTTTATGTGAAAACGAAGGAAATTAACGTGATAACATTTTATTGTTAAAATAAAAGATATTTGTATGGATGCTATGTGATATTAACTTCTTGAGTCTTTAAAAGAAGTTGAAAAATACTTTTTTTTTTCAAAAAAAATATTATCCATGAATATCTGTAAATATTCGAGGATACCTTAAAACCCATAGTTTATCCGTTTAGTGGATACCGAACAAATATGAAAAAGATATGTATATCATATTATCCAACGAAGCGGACGCAGATATCATATTATCCATCCCATGAATATCCATTTACATTCCTAGGTATAGAGTCTCACTCACAGTACAAGCAACCAGAATATCCAAACCATAAGTTTTTTTTAATTTTTTTAAAAACAAAATATCATAAAAGCTTAAAAAGAAATGCCGATTTAATACTATTGAATTTGACGAGCCTCACAATTGAAGGTCTCACTCTAACCCATTCAAAATTTTGATTTTCTTAGTAACGCGGTAGAGATTTCTATTTTTAACTAACACTTTCCACTTTAATTTATAATATTTCAACATGAAACTTAATTCTTTTAGTCGGGACTGTCTTTTCACAAAATTGACAACATTAAAACAAAAACGTGTTTTCTTCTAATATTCTTTTGCCTAAAACAAGCACCACACTAATATAATTTTTCTTACATCAACCACAAGATTTTAACATTCTTTAACCCTTCCTCAAACTGGTTTTCATAAAAAAAATTGGAAGCAATAAAAGTGATTAATCTTTGTAATAAAGAACTAGTGCTAAATCATATAACCTATTCAATACAAGTATGACTCTAGTCTATACCGGTTCAATGTTCAGTCAAGTTTTAATTACCTTGGTCGTAACAGATGAGACCAGAATATAATCTAGTGGAATATGCCTACAACAACAAAATATATACGCTAATTCACTATGAAACAAATTCTTAAGCCTAACAATAACATGTAAATGTTTTTTTTTTTTTTTGATAAGGCATGTAAATGTTTAATACCTACAAAATGGTGGGAAAATCTAAGTCTGTCTTTGGAGTTATCAGTCTTGAAATGAAAGCACCAGAAACTTGTTTTGTCTTTTATCCAATGATCATGACAAATTTTTGCCTCGAATATCCCGATTAATGTACAAGATAGATGCTGCATTCTGTCATACCCCAAATTTGTCCTACCCTTTAATTTCTAACTGGCTTTAGCTTCGCATTTCATCTGCATACCTCCACTAGGTCATTTAACACATCATGCATCATTAATCACTAATTGGCATCGGGACCAAGGATCACTGAATTAAGGATCAAGAATCAGAATTTACTTCCTTATAATTGCATCCATCAAAACAAACATCCAAGGTAGTAGGATCAAGGGTCTTGTTGAGTAACAGTTCTCTATTGCTATCTATAATACAAGAAGTTGGGTTTTTCTACTCCTCTGTTGGATGCTATTGGACAAGATCTCATTATCTTCATAAATCAGGGCTCTGTTAGTGTCCACTTGTGGGGCGAATTGTATAGGTCAATTAATGTCTGCTTGGAATTCTCAGTGAAGGATATGGGCTATTGTGGAGATCATTAAGGTAATCAAGCGGCTTCGTTCAAATTGGTGCACAAAAAGGATGGATTAAATTTGTTGAAGGTTTGGTAGATCGGTTCGAGTTCGAGATTTAAACTCAAAATAACAAATGATGGAAAATTCAAATTTTATTTGAATATAAGACAAGAACCATCATTCAAGTACTCATCCAAATCCAAATCCACACACTTCAAATATATATTACAAGCCAAAGTCATAAAACCACTACATTTCAAGCCATTTCAATTCAAAGCCTTGTTTATTACAGAATGCCATACCAAAATACAAGTCGTATCCGAGTACATGTCCTCACATTACAACCCATAAATTCACAAATTTACACAAAAAAAACTAATTCCTCCCCATTCCTTCAATTCATCCCTCATGCTGCTGCTTCCATTTCTTGTATTCCTTCACCTTTTAGCTCCTGGCCAAACCATGTTCAAATACCAACCTGCAACATCCAATTCACATCACATACACATTTCACATACACTCAATAAAAACAAGGACACAATCCATACAATTCACCAAGCCAAAATGAACCATACCATTCAATAAAAACTCGAGTAATCCAAGCCATCTTCCTAATCATTGCAGCCCTATTTAATTCAAAATCAGCACCAAGACTATCCAAAAAGGGGGTTGAACATCAAGCTTAACATAACCGACATCTAGCTCCTAATAACAATTCACCAACAGTTTTACTTCAATTTCTACCAATGCTAACCATAGCTTAACAGAAAATCCGAAAAGAAGACGGTTGCCAATACCTGTACTGCATTCCAATCAGAGGCAACTTTCGTTCATCTCGTGGAAGCTCGCATGAACCAAATCTTTCACTTACTCAAGATATCGCAGCACATCCAAGATCGAGAATCCGCCATCATTAACACCATCAAATCAGCCCTGCATCAAAGTTCACAACCAACACACATTCATATTAACTCAAGCCAAAAAATACTAACAGAAAAGGCAAATACTGATTCAAGAAAATTATCAACACTGTCCAATCCCTAACAATTTCCCACCTTCCAAACCTATAACAGAAAAAACAGAGTAGTGATTGACTTCTAGAAATACTCATCAGACCTGCACATTCCATTAATAAACTCAACCAGTTTTGCACTCAGTTTTGCATACACACAAATAGATACATTCAGCCCTATACCTCACATAACAGACACTAAACCATAATTCATAAATGATCTCACCCATAATCAATTTCCATCTCATCCTATTCCTCAAAACCTAAAAGATCCATTTCAATGGTCCCCACTATCAGTAACTGATAACAGAAATCCCAACAACCAGTTCCTAGGCTGACAAATGTATCTGAGCTTTGTTTTATTTCAAAAATACAAATACAATTCATAACAGTTTCATATACACATCCATCCAAAGAAAAATTCAAGAAACAGTGGTACAGAAAATATATAAAAGCAATTCACATCATGTAGATGCATCCCAAGTCAGACCGAAACAGATCGATTGGCTCAAAATGCAAGGCACACATTAAACATCAAACCTATCCAACTAACCTTCAGTTTTCACTCAAGTTCCCAGGTTTCCTAACTGTCCAAACTCTAAACAATCTCATAACTAACTTTTCCACTAACAGTTACCAACAATCAAATATCCTAACCACATAACTACCTCTAACAGTTATAACAACCAAAAACAGAATTTAACTAACTTCCTCTCCCTCAAATCACTCTTAATCCTCATTCTCAATCTCCAACTAACCTAACAGAATCTAAACCGACTTTTCTAACCACCTGTAGCAACTTTTAACTGACTATAACCAATAACAGAAAACAGCTCCTAACCAATTTCTATAACAGTCCAAACTACCTAACAGAATGCTAACTAACTTCTACAACCTGCATAACAGAAAAAACAGAATCAACTAACAATAACCGCATTGCCAGCTCAGCTTCAATCACCGCCCTTCAATTCATAACCAACCTCATTCAATCCAATGGCTCAGATTCTCCCTCTGCCACCTATATAGTCTCTCTGAACCATTCATTCTTACAGGCCATTTTCACACACCATAACATTCTCCACCACTTCATCACCTTTC
Organism: Vicia villosa; assembly: GCF_029867415.1. Classification (NCBI taxonomy): domain Eukaryota; kingdom Viridiplantae; phylum Streptophyta; class Magnoliopsida; order Fabales; family Fabaceae; genus Vicia; species Vicia villosa. Next base: position 329,679 of record NW_026705481.1, on the reverse strand, counting down.
ATCCACGACATCACTCTCTCTCAAATTCTCTCTCGACCTTCACCATCACCTTCATTTCCCTCACACTCACAAAACGCTCACCTCCATTGTTGAGCAGAGCTTCAACCTCTGAAGCTTTGCTACAACAGAGCTAGACCTCACTCCTCACCTTCATCGAATTTATCTCTGTACTCAACAACTCATCAGCGACAACAATTCGCCCTCTCACGAATTCTCAATCAGAAGTTCATAAAGAATCAAAAAAAGCAAAAGAAATAGAAGGTAGAAGAAGAAGAGATAGAGGAATCCGAAGGAGGAAGAAGAGGATTTTACCTGAATCATCAGCGGCTCCTTCGTCTCCGCGTCGACTCCGATTGAAGGTTTCTACTCCGTGAGAACTTCGATTTCCATCTTGCGCCAACTACGATTGGAAGCTCCTCCGGAATTCATTTGATCCTTCTCTCGCTGAAATTCCAGGTTTCTCTTCATTTAGTTTTGATTTTGAATGATTTTAGAACGTTGTGGATTAGATGTGGTAATTTGGGATTTAAGCTAATCGCTGAGTTGCGAGATGGAAGAGGTGAGCATAAGTTTGGGGTGGTAGGGTTATCACGGCGGCGAGAGGGTCGATCGGAGGATTAATGGCCGCCGTCGCGAGGTTAAGGGAGAAGGAGGTATGAGGAAGGGATCGGGATAGTCACTACTGAACCCTAAATCCCCTTTCCTTTAACTATTTTCAGTTTTATTTCTAATTCCTTTTACTTGAAAGCAATATGATGAATCCGGATCAATCTAACCTTGGGCCATGAATGAAAATTCTTACTCACACCCCCCTTTGGCCCGTTCACACTCCTTTTGGCATACAAGAAATCACACAATAAACATTGGGCCTCATTTGCCATTCTTCACCCCCTGACTCCATTTTATTTTCATATTAGAATTTAGATCTTCAACACGGTTCTCTCTTATTATTTTTTCTTAGTAATAAAAACACAATACTCATACATTTTGGTTAGATTTTTAGGTAATAATTGTAATAAAAACCATCCTTTTGATTAGATTTTAGGTAATTGTTGACGCATAAAATCAATAAAACTTGTTAGATTTTTAAGTCACTTTTAGGTTATTTTTGACATTTAAGTTCTTTCACAAAGACTCATAAAATAGTGGTATTTTTTAGGTCAATTTTGCATTTATGTTTGAATTGCTTTTGTACCATTTATATGTTGATTTCTATATGACTTTTTGTGTGACTTTGTTACTTGACTTTGGCCATATTTTTGGCCTAGTTTAGATTCCTTTTGTACATAAATAGGAATTAGAACAACTTAGACTAGAATTTAGGGATAGTTCCCTTCTTTCATTCTTTTCTTTTCAATCTTAAAATACTTAATAAAAATCGATGAAGATCATACCGTTGCTTTATTTCATGGTAGAAAAGAAATGATTGAGGCGTAGGCCTCGATGTATGTTCTTTCCTACCTAGCGGAGAAGAAATGATTGAGGTGTGAAGCCTCGGTGTATTTCTTAACCGTTATTTAGAGAAACGATTGTGGCGTAGGCCTCGATGTGCATTCTCTAAATATTCACAAAAGAACTCCTTTTTGTATCTCTTTTACCTAGCGGAGAAGAAATGATTGAGGTGTGAGGCCTCGATGTATTTCTTAACCGCCATTTAGAGAAACGATTGTGGCGTAGGCCTCGATGTGCGTTCTCTAAATAGGCAAAACAAAACTCTTTTTGGTATGATCTAAGTCACAAAGTTAAAATCCCCATAAAAAACACCAACCAAAAACACTTCAAAAAACCTAATAAATGTTTAGATTTAAAACAAAGTAAGGAAGTGGTGCGAAGCCTTGTAGTAGGTTCTTGTCACCATGGAATTACCCTAAAAGACACAAACCAATCTCTCTTTTTCTTCTTTCTAAGGGCATGTTATCTCCGCTCTATTGCATCCTAGGCGATCCCTTATGCAAGAGCGCGAGCGTTAGCGCCGCCCAACTAAAAAACACAAAACAAACAGAAAATCTTTAGCCGAGCTACGGTAACTCTGATTCCTGAAAAGGATACGTAGGCAGCGGGGTAGGGCCCGTGCGAGTACAATTCTTTCTTTTCCCTACATTTTGCATTCATTTCGCATTTAGACATAGACATAGTACACACCCTTTAGATAGAAACAAACATAGGTGGATACCATCGAGTACGATGGGCGCGAGGGGTGCTAATACCTTCCCCTTGCGTAACCGACTCCCGTACCTTGATTCTCTGGTCGCAAGACCCTGTTCCTTCCTTTGTTAGGTTTTCTGATATTCCTTTCCCTTATGGGATAAATATATTGGTGGCGACTCTTTTCATTTTTCGCGAGCGTGCGACACATTCATATATTATAAGAATAAGGATTTTATTGTAAAAAGCTATATTAGGCCCCAATTACTATAATCAAAACATAAACATGGTATGTAAATATGTTCTGATATGATTCATTATTAGTACATTCTGTTATACACTTATATATGATAGTACTTTAACATTAATTCATATCTCGCAGGCTATTAAAATAGGAAATGGAAAATGGCATGGTTCAATTAGTGGCATAATTTGTGCACCAATTGACAAAGTTTGGACCATAGTTTCTCAAACTAAGAACCTTCCACAATGGATGCCAATGGTGGAAAGATGCACTACCTTAGCTGGAGATGAAGACGAACCAGGCTATGTTAGGTTAGTTTCCGGTTTCATGTTTCCTCAACAAGATGGAGAAAGGTCATGGATCAAAGAGAGGTTGGTGTCAAAGGACTCTTCATCACATAGCTATGTTTATAGAATGGAAGCAAGTAATGTTGGTTTGGATGGATCTGTAAACACACTAAAACTAGTTGATTATGGAGATGAATCAACTCTTATTCAATGGTCGTTCGAGATTAATCCTCTAGAAGATGTATCTGAGAATAATTTAGTGGATTATCTAGGATTTCTCTATAAATCTTGCATTAATAAAATTGAAGGTGCTGTAGAAGCTGCATCAAGAAATGTTCTACCATCATAGTTAACATCATTTTATTCAAACCTCAAGCTTCTTTGCAATTCATGTATATATGTAAAGTTGACTCTCTGTTATATTATTACATCTTGTTTCACCATTAATTTTTCTGTTTTTTTCTTTCTTTCTACCATATCTGTGCACAAATGGCTATGTAATGAGTTTTGTTGTTAACATTAAAAAGAAGAAAGATGTTACATCATTTTCAACCATATTGTTTTGATTCATAATTTAATTCAATACAAGAAAACAGTTAGAGACGTTAACCCCGCCTCCATTACAAAATTATGACTTAATTAACTTCTTTAGCAGTGTTAACAATTCAACCTCTTCAATTTTAAGCTACTAATTTTATTGGAAAGATATAATATGTTTTTACAATGCGAAAAATGTGAGTTTTGATTTTGGCCTAATAAGGTGAGTTTAGTGAAGTAAAAAGGCAGCAAATTAGAAAATTCAAATTGAAAAAGATAAGACATTTGAATCATTTTGGTGCCATTTGATGGTACAGAATCTTTATTAAAACATGATTTGACAGGTAAATCAATCTCCTAGCAGTGTATATTTGAAGAATAACACTTCAAATTTACACATACAGAAAGATATAGTCAAGAAAAATGCTATTGATAATGAGAAAAACAAGTATTTGTTAGCTGAGCTGTATTTTTCCATTCACTGAAAATGAAAATATTAGCACTGGTTTACATTGAACACGGCAGATAAGGACAACATTGTGTAGCATGCAAGAAACCTTGGTATAGTTTTTCAAAATGTGCATAGCTAGCATTTTTTAGTAGTCACCTACCATACGTAAAACGACACAGCATCACAAATTATTCCATTATATAATGTTAATATGCTTGGTCTTGCATAATTATTATTCAAACAAGAGGAGATTAATAACTTGAATAGAATGGAGCCACACTTTCTAGCGATTTTTATGATAGCTCTTTCATTTCCACACTTTGTTCAATCCTCGGTGCGTCATTACAATTTTAGTGTAAGTACACTTCTTATTCTCAACTTTGCAGGCTCATTTAAATCGAAATATGACAGTAAAGGTTGGCATTAAAACATTATCAAAATAACAGTTCATATGCTACTGACAAAAAGGATAGGGTAGACATTAAAAATGGGTCTATGATGTAATAAGTCAGAGTCAGGCTTAACGTTTTCGAACGACATTGCAAACCTTAACGTAGCCTATTACCACTCCTAAATTCTTATGTGAGTAGATAAGGCTGAATAAACTCTAAACAAGTTTTTTCAAAGAACTCGTTATCATAATACCGTGTTTTTATCAAAATATGGGAAAACAAAACATTTCATGCTGCTGAATGCATACAGGTGGTATTGAAGAATGAAACAAAGCTTTGTTCAACAAAATCTTTTGTCACGGTAAATGGAAAATTCCCAGGGCCAACTTTGTATGCAAGAGAGGATGACACTCTAATAGTAAAGGTCACTAACCATGTTAAACATGAAGTTACAATCCATTGGTGAGATTTTCTTCTTTTAACTGACAAAATAATTGACAGTGAAGTATTTTGACCTATGTAGTACTGACACTTCTGATTGAAGGTGTGTCAGGTGTCAGACACGCGTTTGGTCACCGTTAGTGTTGTGTCTTCACTCATAGATTTTCATTTGATTAATCATTCTTGGATGTAATCACAGGCATGGAATCAAACAGCTTTGGACTTGTTGGTCTGATGGGCCAGCATATGTCACACAATGCCCTATTAAGACAGGACAAAGCTTTGTCTACAACTTTACCCTCACAGGTCAAAGAGGCACACTTCTATGGCATGCACATATCACTTGGCTAAGGGCCACAGTGCATGGTGCTATTGTCATTTTGCCTAAAAGAGGCATTCCTTATCCATTTCCTAAACCTGACAAAGAAAAGATAATCATTCTAGGTAAGTTTTAGCAATTTGCAAAGTAGCAATTATTTCATAAACTTTAGCAATTAGAAGTTGTGCACTATGTTCCTTTTGTTAACCTTGATTTGTATGAGTTATAGGTGAATGGTGGAAATCAGATGTTGAAGCAGTGGTTAATCAGGCCACAAATTCTGGTCTGCCACCAAATATTTCAGATGCTCATACCATCAACGGTTATCCAGGACCGGCTCCCGGTTGCATTTCCCAGGGTATTTATTGTGATCCTTGATATTGCACAGAATTAGAGTCAAACGCTCAAATTGCTGTCACAGACCTTGTTGAGACCGTTCTCGAAATATTGACCTTTATCGACTTTTGCAGGTTACACTCTACACGTTGAAAGCGGCAAGACCTATCTCCTACGCATCATAAACGCAGCTTTGAACGACGAACTATTCTTCAAAATCGCAGACCATAAACTAACAGTTGTTGAAGCAGATGCATCATATCTCAAACCTTTCGAAACAGACACAATATTTCTAAGTCCAGGTCAAACCACAAACGTTCTTCTAACCGCTAACAAACTTTTCGGCAAATACTTAATAGCAACAACTCCTTTCATGGACGCACCAATCGGCTTTGACAATCTTTCTTCAACTGCTACACTTCACTACAAAGGAACACCGCCTTATACCAAAACAATCTTAACAAACATTCCTCCCCTTAATGCAACTCCAATAACAAAAACCTTCACAGATTCTCTCAGAAGCATTAACTCAAACACCTACCCTACAAAAGTTTCATCAACCATTGATCACTCCCTTCTATTTGCTATAACAGTTGGGCTTAACCCATGTGATAAATGCACCAATGGCAACAAGCTTGTATCTGCTATTAACAACATTACATTTCTCATGCCTACTATATCACTTCTTCAAGCACATTACTACAATATCAAAGGAGTTTTCACAGACGATTTTCCTGCGAATCCGCCTATGGTTTTCGATTACACCGGAACAAATCAACCTGATAATCTTCATACCGAGAACGGTACAAGAGTTTACAGACTGAATTTCAATTCAAGTGTTGAAGTTGTTCTTCAAGGCACTGCAATGATGGCACCGGAAAATCATCCGTTTCATTTGCATGGCTATAATTTCTTTGTTGTTGGACAAGGTTTAGGAAATTTTGACCCTGATAAGGATCCTCTAGGGTTTAATCTTGTTGATCCAGTTGAAAGAAACACATTGTCAGTGCCAAATAATGGTTGGGTTGCAATCAGATTCAGAGCAGATAATCCAGGTAACAAAATAATCATTTTTTTCTTTTATTAGGTTTTAGGAAACCGTCGCGTTCACGATTTCAGTTGTAGTGATGTTGATTGCGATCGTCTGGTGTGAATTAACCATAATTTGTTATTTAATATAAAAACAGTGATAACGATATTGATATCTGCATATGTCAAAACCGTTTTGTCATGACCATTTTGGCGATCACGAACCGTTTTTAGAGTCCTTTCTAACTATTAAATTTTTGTTTACTTTTTGACCATGTGTTGTGTGTGAATTGTGAAGGTGTTTGGTTTCTGCATTGCCATTTAGAAGTGCATACAACATGGGGACTTAAGATGGCATTTATAGTAGACAATGGGAGAGGTTTCAATGAGTCTATACTTCCACCACCAAAAGATCTTCCAAAGTGCTAGGGTTTCTGATGCAGAAGAAACTATATGCAATAGATAGATGATTTCAGAGCATGTTTGGGAGATATTAAATTGTTTAATTTGTATTTGTAGTAGAAAGCAATAAAAAAAAATTGTTGCACAAAGCAATGCAATTTGGGTTGTTTGTATTTTGAAGTTTAGGATAAGATAGGTGATTTTTGTGTTGATTGATGTTTGTATTTTGAAGTTTAGGATAAGATAGGTGATTTTTGTGTTGATTGAACTTTATGAGTTTGAATTTTCAGTTACTACAATGTGTGTGGTTGCCTAAGAATGCCATAAATATGGGGGAAGAAAAAAGTTATCGCGCCAGATAGGGGTCGAACCTACGACCTTCTGCTTAGGAAAGCAACGCTCTATCCACTGAGCTACAGGCGCTTGGTTGTTAGTCATTTCCTTCATTGTTTAATTATTATCATAAAAGAATTCACATGCAAATCAAAACATGGTTATCTTCAAGCATCAAATTTCCATATCATCTCACTAGCTTTTGTTTAAAGTATATAAAAAAAAGAATCTTTATAATTTCATTCACATCATGGTCTCCAAAAGTATTTATGATAATTTAAACATTTCAAAATCATGTAGTGTTATTCATCAATTGATAGTTTGTAAATGTAAAAGATGATAATGTGTACTTGTACACCCAAAAAAGCTACTTATAGATACTATTACAAAAAGTCTTATTTTACAATCAAACAAGTAATTTACATTGTTCAGTCATATATGGTCCATCACAATTGATATTTATCTAAGATTGTAAAAACTTGTTATCATCAATAAGTGTTAAATTATGCTTCCAAGTTGTAAAATATTACTTTTACTATTTATCATTCGAGGATCATATTTACAGATTTATAAATATTTTTAAAGATAGATAACCAAATTAACATTCAAAATGACAATCTCTCATTTCACCCATGAAATTTCCCACGCACCATGTATATTTTTAAAAATACTTCCTAATTTCGAAAGTGTATTTCAGGAAACACTCTTTTTATTTAACGTTGTTTAAACGGTTCCGTAGATACACATACGAAACAATTCAATACACCTCCGAAAACGGAGGGACAAAAATGAAATTTCGCCAACTAACTAAAAGTATTATGGGGTGCATTGAGATATTGTCAATATAATTTATTTAAAACTAAAATTAAGTTGATTGCCTTAGTTTCGCTAAAATAAAACTCAAAGTTGTATCACTATTTGTAGTTGATTGCAAGAAACTAACTGTTGTTTAAGTGGTATCACTAAGGGGTTAGGTTCTTGCAATGGGGAACTAAAATTCAAATTTCGGCCGAAAGAAATACCTACATTTAATTCTAGTACACATCCAATGTGATTATTTACGCTAAATAAAAACTTTTATTTGATATTTTAAATAAAACAAAAATCTTAAAAAATTAATCGAAGTAAGTCTCATTACACGACCATGCAATAAACATAAAATTTAAATAAGCTAATTGAGAAATATCAACTTTGTGAAACATTCAAGGAAAAAATTTAACATATACAACTTTCATAAGTGCTCTCCTGTGGGTTTGCACTGGAAAAATGTTTCAAATTTTAACAATGAAAGACGTTGTCTCTTATAAGTAGAATGATTATCTGTATTTCTATGGTTGAGATGATGACTTCATAAATAACGATGCAATAATAATACAAAGAGAAATAAAATCTCAATAGTCTATTTCGTTAATTATGTCCGTCTTTTCTGTGATTATCATCTCCTTATATAGTAGCTATGATCCATTCTGTACTCGAGACCCATCAAAAGTAGGGATGGCAATTTGACCCATCCCCAGTGGGTACCCACAAAAATACCCATAATAGGTAGGGTAAAAACCCACATAAATGGGTACGGGCACGGGCTCGGGTAATTACCCACTTAAATAAGTGGGTATGGGTGCGGGTATGGGCAACTTAGTACCCAACCCGCCCCATACCCGCACAACATATATATTTATATATTTTGAATTATATTATTATATTCAAATAAATGTCTATCAATTTTCAAAAATACATCGATGTTAAACCATTACATATGTAACATAAGTGTTCGTTTATTTCATAAGTTAACAATAAGTTTTTTGAAAACATTTAAATGTTACTAAAAACTTAAAATGATATGATATTTTATAGTTGATATATTTATTTTTTATTAGAAATGCGAGTAACGGGTACGGGCATGGGTACTTACATACCCAGAGGACACGGGTACGGGTGCTAAAGTTGCTACCCAAACGGGTATGGGCTCGGGTACGGGGATTTTTTCTAACCGTGGGTATGGGGATGGGTACTAAAGTACCCTACCCATACCCTGCCCATTGCCATCCCTAATCAAAAGTCATTTAAAGTGGCTGTTACTAATTACGGTGGTATCTTAATGCTAATTGAAATCATACTTTATTAGTAATTGGAATTCAAATTTATTGCTAGATTTTGGACCATAATGTTATCAATTAGCCATACATATCTTATCTATTGTATCCTAATCAAAATATTCCCTCCATGTTAGTTTTGGATTGACACAATCAGATTGATCCATCGATTGACTCAACATGACCTTGTTTTGTTGAGCGAGCTTTAATTTGGGGCGTGCTTTGTTGGCTCAGGGCTACAATCCTACACCTACTTTTGACGAACCGACCAAATAGGTCAAACATGTACACATTCTCCCAAGCATGAGTTGTATTGGGACAAAATGCTTTCAAGAGTCCTAACAAGAGGTCAAACATTTAAATAGTCCATTAAGCATGCATGATCCATGTAGGGGAGAAATGATTTCCTGACTCCTTACGGGAGGTTATACATTTACACAGTTTTCTAAGTATGAGCCGCGTAGGGGTGAGATGTTTTTTTGAGACCGGTTAACAATTCTCTGATGTGCCTTAACAAACAATTCCTCTTGGGCTAACTTGCTCTAGTGATGACCTTTGACTGTGACCGACTTATGTATGTTGGTTGCCTAACCTCCTCTCTTATTGTTGGTTCCCTAACCTCCTCTCTTATTGTTTCACTTTTACTAGTTGTAGCCTCTTTACACTAGCTGTAATGATTTCCAAATGTCTTGGAAATATTAGCAACTTCATGGCATATCCATACTTCCCGCAACCTTGGAGAATAGCTTTAAATACAAGCGTCCTTTTTTGTGCCACAAAAACTCTTTAAATAGGCTCCCGATTTTTCATTTTTCTAATATCTTCACTTTATCTTGTATGTTTGTAGCAAGCACCTTCTACCATGTATCTCTTTATTTCCTTGTGATTTTCATTTTTGAACTCTTATTCATGAGTGTGACTCATCTAAGAGGGTCATAGAGCCCAAAACAATGTTGAAAGTTGTGAGTTGATCCCAATGATCGAGGAGCTTAAAATGGGGTACATGTCATTGTTCTATGTTGTGTACGGATTTGTGTAGAAAATATCGTCAAATAATTTTGATGATGATAATTTCTCAAATGATGTATGATGACATCTGATCAAAGAAAGAGACATTTCAAGTGACAACTGTTAAACAGTTTTGATCACGACAATTTTTCAAAGGTTTCTAATAATAACATCAAAACACATGTTAAAGCACAAATCACTAACATACTTCCACCTTATACTTGAGATTTTGGGAAGGCCAAAGATACAACAACAATTGTGACTTTCTTTTTTTAAATTCATCTTAAAATTTTTCAAAAACTTCAAACTTCAAACTTTTTTTTATAACTATTAACTATTAAAACCTCACAACGTCTATTGTACTTATGTAATATAATCATTCAAAGAATATCAACTCGAATATTATTATGTTTGGATTGACTTTTGAATGGGTCAAAAACAATTTTAGAGGTGTAAAATTGATTCTAGAGTGATTTATTCTAAAGTGGAATTGATTTTTATCTCCAGAACTGGTTTTCTAAACTCAATTATATTAAAACCAATTCTAACAAAAAAAAATCAATTCTAACAAATTCAATTATATGAAAATCAATTATGCCCATCGTCAATTTAAATTCACACTATATCATGTTGTGTTGTCCACCAATAAAACATACTCTCAAGGAACAAAATAAGCACCTATGTGACAAGTATTGAAACTTAGAAGCATATTGGCTAAGTACCTCAAATATGAGTTAAAGCTTTACTTCTATAAAAAAGTTGATGTTGAATGTCATAGACATATCTTTCAGGTTAAGAGAAATAGAGAAAAATTACATTGAAAAAGCTAACAAATTTAAAATTAACTTTTTCAATTATTTTATTGATAATCCATTACATTCAAAAGGTATCTATTTATAATATTGTAATCCATTAACTAATCACTATCTAGATCTTCTAAATAGTAGTGACTCATCACTAAATGATTCATTACATTGAACACTTTATAAATAAAAATATTCATATATTTAATACCTTAAAATTTGAGTGAAAATATAGAATCTAACTCATTTATATGATTGCTATTAGCTCGAACCCAATCTAATAGGTTTCAATAAATTCTTTTTCTCTTCTCATGAAATATACAATTGGAGTAAAAGAATATATGAGGGAGAACAAAGTTAATTTTGTAATATTAGTTTTCTAATAAGGGATAAGAAAATCTAAAAAAATTCTTATATCAAAGAACACATAATCTCAAAATTGTCTATAATAAAGAATAGATGTGATATTTTTTTCTTATTATTAATCTTTCCTTTTATTTTGGATATTTATTCTTCTCTTTATTTTTCTAAAAAAGAAGAATAACAAGACAACCCACCAAATTAAGGTTAATTTGATACTTGCACGACATAACCATCACACCTTAAGATGAGTATGTGAATATAATAAACTCATACTTTACCTCAAAAAAGTTTGTGTATATTTTACTATTATTTTTGTTCCATATCCTTATTTAAACTCTTCTTAATACTATAATCAATTAAGGACAAAACTTTGTCGTTAGTTTTAGCCTTATAGTTACAATCTAGCACCTACTACTACCTAGTGTCACACTCTAATCTCAACCTTATTATCATCTAAACACACCCAAAAAAAAACCATAATCAAATCCTTCTCCTTCTACTTCTACTCTCTCAAACTCAATACTAAGTTTTGTATATCTATACATGTATATATAATATATGTAACTATATGTTTGTAATGCAATGATTCCTTCCTCATGAAGAAACGACAAAGTGAAAATAGTTATATCAATCTTTTTTCTTTCTTTGATTGAAAAGAATCTCTCTTTTTTATCTATTGGATCTTCTTAGCTTTTTTCACCCTCTTCATCTTTCTTGTATGTTCTTATATTTATGATTCTCATCTTTTTTTAGTCTCACTTAATTATGATCACACTCACTCACACATTAAAATTTTAGCACACCATGGTCTTGATTAAGATTCTATATGATTCTAAAAGGTTTGATTTTGATAGATTCTCATCTTTATCTTAATCTTCACAAGTAAAAGATTCTTAGTAGTTCAATCAAATCTCTATAATTTCTTCTTTTTTTTTTAGTATTATTATTTGTGATTGAAGCTATGGATTTGGAAACCCTTTATTCTCCTTATTTTATGATGGATCCAAGTTGGTTTGTTGAAGAGAGTCATAACACAGAATGGAGTAGAGAAGATAACAAGAAATTTGAAAGTGCTCTTGCTATATATGATAATGATACACCAGATAGATGGTTCAAGATTGCTGAGATGATTCCTGGTAAGACTGTTTTTGATGTGATTAAACAGTATAGGGAATTGGAAGAAGATGTGAGTGAAATCGAAGCTGGTAATGTTCCGATTCCGGGCTATCTTGCCTCTTCTTTCACTTTTGAAGTTGTGGAAAATCAAAACTATGATGGAAATAGAAGAAGACATGGAAGTGTTAGAGGTTCTGATCATGAGAGGAAGAAAGGGGTTCCTTGGACCGAAGAAGAACACAGGTGAGTTTCATCGATCTTCAATCTTGAATCTATAATTGTTTCTTTATTTTTCTATTTTTTAGATTCTAGAGCAAGAAAATATTTTTAAAAATTAAAATAATTGGAGAAATTAGAGATGAAAAAAATAAAATTGGTCGTTAAATTTGACGTCTCTAACTCTTAGCGACAAAATTAGAGACGGATTTTGTATATTTATGACGCTATTTCAACTCTCTTTATTAATATTGATATTGAAATTTAGCCAATATATAATGTATTCTTTATTCACTCAAGATTAGTGAGATATGCCGATTTTAATCACAATCACAATCACGATCTTTGAGATTGCGAAAAATCAAAATCACATGCGTCTGATGAAGACTAAATTGTGATTGCGTTACTTTTATAAAGACATGTCAAAAACTTTGATGCCGCGGCTCTTTAAATGATATAACTTATCATGAATTCGGATAAGTGAATTCAATTTTACTTATCCGAATTACTAGTTATTGATTTTACTCTACATCTATATGACTGCTATTTGATTTGTTTCAATTTCGATTCTATAAACTACAGACGTTTTCTGATGGGACTTCTAAAGTACGGAAAAGGCGATTGGAGAAACATCTCTCGCAATTTCGTCGTGACAAAGACTCCGACGCAAGTAGCAAGTCATGCACAAAAGTACTACATAAGGCAAAAGGTTTCTTCTGGAGGAAAAGATAAAAGAAGACCAAGCATTCATGATATAACAACTCTTAGTCTCACAGAAACTTCTTCTGCATCATCAGATAAGAACAAACAAAAAATGTGCTGGAGTAGTAATAGTCACTACAATGATGGATCACTTCAAGGGCAAGATCTATATGATTGCTCTTTTCATGAATCTTATGCTAAGATGAAAATCCCCGGTTTCGCGACGGCTTCTAGAGACTTCAACAAAGGAGCTGTTTTTGGTATTCATGCACTTTAAATGTTGATGACATGAAGCTACTTGGTTCATGAACATCATGAACCTTAAAAGCAGACTCCAATAATGTATCAATCTTTAAATCTGAATTTGGAATAGACTTCTTTTGATGTTTTTTTTTCTCACTTTGTCTTTTAACTATAATAGTGATTATGTCTATATATGATTGTGATTATGTCTATCTTTTCAAGGACCAATTTGTATCATATGATATGATGTCCATTGAAGCATACTAAGTCTCAAAAGCAATATATGACAAATATCACTAATAATTAAATTCTATGATTATTAAATTAAACACGTAATTTACTTATAATAAAAAACCGCTATTTAAATTTGAATTCTCTACTACCAAAATTTTAGTAATCATAGATTACAGTTGTTACATAAAGATCACATGATTTATATTTTATATTTGAATTAGTAAAGTCAATATACGAATTGTTTGATCTTCATCCAACCGTCAAAATTCCACGATGAATTGTGACAAAAAAGTTTACTGACCGAATAGAATCGTATTCTAACAACCTAATTACGCCTTTAATATTCAAAGCAACCCTTAAATTTGCTAGTTTATTATATCAACCCTTAAGTTAGGTCCAAAGAATAAAAAATAATAAACCTCAAATTCAAAATAGGCTTATTAGATATTCCAAAATTGAAAGAAAAAAAATGAAAATATAAGCACTTCCACTAAAACATATATATGTTGAGAAGCCAGGTCATTTACTCATGATGCTGACTCATATAAGCACTTCCACTGAAAATTCTGAGAAGCATATATTACAGTAACGTTTTTTTCTATGTCATTGAAAATGTTATTAATCATTTGTTTGCTTTGTGAGTGCAATAAGGCCAAGTTGACCATGTTTGTTTGTTTTTTTTAAAAATCAGAATCACTTTTTTAAGTAGAATCTGAGTTTGCATTCCACTTAATTAGAATCACATGCTTCATTGGGTCAGAAAAAATTGGCAGATTCACGTAAGCATATGCCAATATGGTTCACACAATATAAGATTTTTAATTTCTTTTATCAATATCTGATTCTCAACCAATCCAACTTTGTCCTTTGATATTTTATTTTTGCATTTTTTGAATTAGCTTTTGTGTGGTGGCAGCACTGTTGCGTCAGCTAGTGATTTTTCTTTTACTCTTTATTAGTCTTGTGAAGCATCATGCTTTATTTTGATTCTTTGTTTTACTAGACAGCTCAATAGAATGTTGCATATGCAATGTGGACAATTTTGTTTATGTGAATTGTGAAACACTATTAGTAGGAATAAAGAATGCAAATTGACCACTTTCTAAATGTTAAGTGTTCTTTGATATGGAGAAGACTACAATGTGCATATTGATTTATTTATTAATGGTTTGATCAATGTTACTCATTTAATATTTTAAAACGATGGTTGGTCCTCATGGAGGGCGAGAAATGGTTTGATATTCAACAATAAAGTTTGTTTTTTATTGGACATTATTTGGGACATTAAAGCAGTAGTTTGGAAATAGTCTTTTATTGAGGATATTTCTTATGTCAAATATAACTTTTATGAATTTTGCAAAGATCCTTTGTTGTATTTAGGTTAAGTTTTATTTGGATAGCAATATTTCTGGTCTCCTTAATGTTGGACCGATTTTTTGTATTGGGCTTGAGTACCTCTGGTATTCCAGTTTGATTAATATATTTCTGACTTTCCAAAAAAAATTAAGAATAAAAATAAAAAAATGAAACTATAAGCAAACTCAGAACATCTAGGTTAATAGCATAAAACAAAAAAATTGATGTATGAGAATGTTGTTGGAGTTAACACCAGAAAACCTTCATTGGAGCACAAGATGAAAATGAAAGAATTACAGAGGAAAAGAGAGACAAATTGTAACTAACTTTCTATCTCGAAAATGTGAAAACGGAATTCTGTTACAAATGCAACTATCAATGGATTTATATACTAACATCCAAATGTAAATGCTAACCAAATTAAATTCAAATGCAAACTAAACTCTAATGCAAATGAAACTAAAGTTATCTTGAATTTGGATTACATTTCAACGTCATCCCTTAATCCATATTCAGGTTTAAAACTCAACAACATCAATTCTATCCCTCAAATTGATGAAGTGTTCAGTTTTGATCGCCTTGATTAGCACATATGCAAGTTACTTCTGAGTGTTACAGTGAACAACTTCTAACATTCCATTCTGAAAGTGATTGCGCGTGAAATAATACTTAGTATCTATATGCTTGCTTCTCCCATGCAGCACTGGGTTCTTGAGCAGGTTTATTGTTGACTTGTTATCCATCATCAACTTGACTCGTTTGCTCACTTTGAACTTCAGTTCCTACAGCAAATTCATCAGCCAAATAGCTTGACAAGGTGAAAAAGCTCCAACAATGTATTTAGCTTCACATGCTGACAATGCAACCACCGGTTTCTTCTTGGAACACCAATAAATGAGAGCACCTAGATACATAAACATGTAACACGTAGTGCTTCTTCTATCAACTTCGTTTCCACACCACTCAGAGTCTGAATAGAAAATCAGCTCAGTAGCATCTGATACTGACACTCTAGATGGAAACAAAATTTCATGCTTCAGATTCCCCATTACATACCTGACGATTCTGAGTGCATCTTGATAGTGTGACCACTTCAGTTTACTCATAAAGCTACTCACCAACCAACTGCATAACATATGTTAGGTCTAGTATTGCACATATATCTTAGAGAACCAACCAAGTGTTTTAAGGTTGTAGCATCTACTTCCTCACTATATGGATCAAAGTCTAGCTTATGGTTTATTCATGCATGTGTGACTGCAGATTTACTTTTTATCAAATCAAACCTCTTCAGCAATTCAAGTTCATACGTCAGCTGATGCATAATGATTCCTTTTTCAGAGCGTAGAATCTACATTCCTGAAAAAATATACTCCCTCCGTTCCAAAATAATTGTCTAGTCGTCCCAAAATACCTGTTACTTTACATTACCAATGCAATTTTATTTTTATTCTCCAATTGTACCCTCTAATAAATACTCTTACTTTATTGTTTTCTCACCTAACATTAGTGCTAATTTGAATACACTAATAATTAATAAGGATAACTTGGTAAATTCTTTATTCTCTCTCTTTTATTTATCATAATTTCCTAATTTGTGCGAAAGTGTTAACCAAAATAATTGAAATCGGACTCGACATTAAACCGGAGTAGTAAGGGATTTATGGTTTCAAGGTCGAACCAGGTTGGACCGAGGTTCAACTAGTATTACTAAAATATATATTTTATTATTATTTATTATCTAAAATATTAATATATATATATATATATATACATATATATATGATTATTTAAAAATATTTTAAAGCTTTATAATAAACAATCAAATCAACTAAAAAAACGCTATAACAAAATTAAGACATTAGAAATTCATTTAGCATAAACTAGGTAAAAAAATCAAACATAGAAAAGTTCAACCAAGTACTAAAGGGAAAACAAAGGTAATAGGTCATATTCCTAAATTAGGCCCACAACTTATTTGAAAACAAAAACCCTTATTTCACTTGTATTAACCATCATCTCCACTTTTTCTCTAAATGCGCTGCTTCTTTTTCTTATTCCAATCCAATGTCGTGTTTTCACTTTTCATCTATGAGACACCTTCTCATAATATTTACTCAACACACTATTTTTCTCTTTTAACATCTTAACTTTGCTAGCATCTTTGCAGGTTTATAGATTTAATAAGGCCACAATATTTTCAAGACCTTCGAAATCATGTTTTCTCATATTAATTAATTTGCACCATTCTGTTTTTTCTTGGAAAAATGACAATCACGGTCCAACTTGTGGAACCATCCAAATCGCCGATTTTCCCGATTTCTTTCGGTTTTTATCTGGGTTTCTAATTCATTTCCCGATTATGTGATATGACGGTTTTTTAGACATATTTAACTAGACATTGGTCCGGTTCCCGGTCCATTCGGTCGAATCGGCCAGTCCGGTCCGATTTTCACTACCTCGGTGTTAACTATGAAAATTATTTTGGGATAGATGGAGTACCATATTTCCAAGGTCAGTCATATCAAATGATTTCATCAACACCTTCTTGAACTTGTTTATCTCAGCACTACAGCTTCATGTTAGCAATATATCATCAACATAAAGATACACCTGAATCACATTGTCATCAGAGGTATAATGGACTTACAAACCATACTCGGTTTCACATCTTTTGAATCCCAAATGCTTAAAAAATAAATCAAATTTTCATATTACAAGCTCTTGGAACTTGTTTAAGTCCATACAAAGCTTTATGCAGCTTGTACACCGTCCCTTCTTTGCTCTCCATCACAAATCCAGGAGGTTGTAACACATGAATTTCTTCTTCCAATGGACCATTCAGAAAATCAAATTTTACATATAAATGTATCAAAGGCCAATTCCTATTTGCAGCTATAACAATCACCAGTTTGATTGTTTCATGTCTCGCTAGAGGTGCAAACACTTCAATGTAGTCTAAACCAGATTTTTGTAGAAATCCTCTAGCTATTAGCCTTGTTTTATGCTTGAGAATTGACCCATATGGATTCAGCTTCATCTTGGAAACCCATCTCACAGTGATGGCTTTCTTGTTCTTTGGTAAAACAGTCAGTTCTCATGTAATGTTTCTTTCAATGACCTTAAGTTCTTCCTTCATGGCTTCTAGCCACACTTTCTTCTTGAGAGCCTCAACAATGCTGACTGGTTGAACATCCATCATCATGGCACACTGTATGATTTCTCCTTCATAGTCAATCATAGTGTCATGCAACAACTCAAAATCCATAAGTCTCCTTGGTATCTGTCTGATTCTCTGTGGCCTCTAGAACTGCACAAGTTCACCTTCAGAGCCAGGTACACCTTCAAAAGTTCCACCTTCAGAGTCTGGACCACCTTTAGAAATTGGATTACCATTAGAGGCTGGATTACCATCAGATTCTGAGTCACCTTTGGAGTCAGAATCACCTTCAGAGTCTGAGTCACCTTCAGACTTAGAATCACCATCAGACTAAGAATATTTGTCAGAATCAGAGTCTCTTTAAGAGGCAGAATCTCCTTCTTAGGAAGATTCTCCTTCAGGGGCATCTTTAGAAACATCTCAACTCCAAAAGCAGGATCAGACTTGTTCTATTCCCATGTTTCTGATTCTTTCACTATCACATCTTTGCTGACAACACCTCTATTAGTGATTTGGCAATAGATTTTATGGGCACCTAGTGGTAACCTATAAGCAATATGGAATTGCTTTTGTCATCCAATTTCCTTATAGTAGCATCTGGAATATGTTTGTAACAAATAAAACCAAACACCTTCAGATGGCTCACACTTTGCTTTCTTCGAGTCCACTTCTCTAGAGGAACTATTTCCTTTAACTTTTTAGTTAGACATCTGTTAAGCACATAATTTGTAGTAGCAACAACTTCTCCCCAGAATATGTGAGGCAAATTCTTTTCTTTCAACAAGCTTCTGGTCATATCAACCACCGTACTGTTTCTTCTTCCATCAAGATCATTATTCTTTGGAGTATATGGAACAATTACCTCATGCTCAATACCATTCTCCTCACATAACTTCTTGAACTCTCCAGAGTTAAACTCACCTTCACCACTTGTTATGAATATCTTCAACCTTTGTCCACTTTGATTTTCAACCTTTACTTTGAACTTCTTGAACTCAGCAAACACCTCATATTCTAACTTTATGAGTACTACCCAAATCATTCTTATGAACTCATCCACAAATGACACAAATTATTTGTTTCCTCCAAATGAAGGTACTTCAACAAGACCACATACATCAGAATGCACAACACCGAAAGCATGAGTTGCTCTTAGAGGAAACTCTTACGAGAAAGGAAATATTGGTTGCTTGCCTTTCATGTATATATCACATGATTTCTCTGGTGCCACAATCTAAGACTTCCAAGTACTAGATTCTTTGAACTCATATGCCCTAAAATTCTAAAGTTCATATGCCCCAACCTCTTGTGGCACAACTCACTCTTCTTTGCAACACTTGTTGTACTAAGGCATTAAGTAATTTTTGTTTCAACATTCACATTGAATGTTCTATTTCTTCTAAGTTCATACTGCATTATGAGCTTCAGATTACAGTCATACAACTTCAAGAGATTGTCCTTCATGGTTACTGAAAAACCTTTTCCAATTAGCTAACCAACACTCATTAGATTTCTCTTCATGTCAGGAACATACCATACATCCTTGATCCGAGCACCTTTTCCATTCTGAAATTTCATTCTGACATTTCCCATTCCTTTATAATTTAGAGACTTATCATCGTCACATATGATCTTGGTATTTCTACTAGAGTCAAAATTAACAAGTCATTGCTTGTTTCCAATTAGGTGATTTGAGTAGTAAGTGTCCACATACCACCAGTCTACCATCTTTTCACCTTCATTCTCATATGCCATCAATAGCACAGGTTCATCCTCTGAACCTCCTTTGGCTATATTGGCTTCTTCTTACTTGTTTTCTTTATTTGACCAACAGTCAGAGGCAAAGTAGCCAAATATGTTACAGTTGTACCACTGAACCTCTGTCTTATCAAAATTTTCATTTCCCTTCAAAATATTCTTTTGTTTCTTCTCTTATGAAGAAGAAGGTTCTAACTTCTGAATATTATTTTTTTGGTTACTTCTCAATGCTTGCTTGTTATTCTTCTTAACAAAATAAGCCTTCAGACCCTGTTCAGACTCCCTTTCAGAGTTTCTTTCAGTCAGACGTAACTCCTATGCCTCTAAACTACTTTCAATTCTCATGCTGATAGTGTATTTAGAATGTTATATGGCTTCAACTATGTAATCAAACTGAGGAGTAATTAATCTGAGTACCTTTTCAATGATTACTTATTCAAAGAGAGTTCCTTCACAAACCTTCATCTCATTCGTGATCAGAGTCACTTTGGAGATTTAATATTGTACCTTCTCATTGGTCTTCATGCTCATATTCTTGTATTGCTTATGCAGGGACTATAACTTCACCTTCTTCACTGATGAATCACCGCCATAGCATTGCACCTGTACATCTCACAGAGCTTTCGTTGTCGTCCCGTTGGCAATCTTCTCAAACACCTTCGTATTCACACACAGAGGGATATAGAACAATGCATTTTGATCCTTCTTCCTTGTATTACGTTGTGTGTTTATTTTCGTTTATGTTGCATCTTGTGCAACCGGCATGTAACCGTCATTTGATGAGAGCAAGAACATCTTGAGCTCTAAACAACAAACACATCTGAATCAACCACCGATTCCAATTTTTTCCATTGAATACTGGAAGCTTTGTGTTCAAAATATTGTTTCTTCCATTCATCTTCGATCTTGTGTAAATCACTTAGTTCTTACCAACACTCATATTTCCCAATCCCGCAGAATCAAGAAATGTGATTCTTTTCCGATTTCAAACTTCAATTCAGTATGAATTTAAGGAACAAAATTGATCTCAGACCTTGTCGCTATGCGAAAAATATCTGAGCGTCTAAACACTCAAATAGACATAGAGTCGCCACCGAATATGAGTTCGCGGGTTGGTTATGCAAGGGGAGGGTATTAAGCACTCCACACATTCGTTGTACTCAACGGGAACTGCCTAGTTAGTTAAGTTTGAATGTGTGTATAAATGATTGTTTCTTTCTTAATTAAACACTTGCTTTATTTTATTTACAAGATATTTACAGAAAAAGAGGAAAATGTTAGTTTTTTTACTTAGTTGCTCGCCATGGTTTCAAAACCTTGTGCCTACAGGACTCATATGGTTCTAAAGGAATTTTGTTAAGCATTATTCTAATATAGCAGAACCATTCAATGCTCTACTCAGAAAAGATAACTTTGAATTGAGCGATGAGGCTGTTAGGTGCCAAATTGTGTTAATATTTAGTTTAATTAATGGCACCTTTCGACCGTTTTTATCGGATATTCGTACAATTCCCTGAAGTTTTAGATAATTATTTATAGTTTATAATTTTAAGCTTTCTTTTAATGATAATATGTGTTTTAGTTGTGATCTTGTAGGTTTTAGCCATTTTTGGGAAGTTTGGAGCTTGTTTTGGCCTTCATTGGAGAGTGCTGGGCAGAAGATAGCGCGCGTCGCGCGGAGATATGGGCGCGTCGCGTCCTGGGCTAGATATTTTGGAGCTTCCAAACCAGAGAGTTGCGCGCGTCGCGCGCATTGGCGGTTTATATTTTTTAAGTTTATTGGCGCGAAGCGCGCTGGAGGGTGCGACGCGCCCTGGACAGAAAACTGTTTTACTATATAAGGAGTAATTGTGATATTTGATCTTCTTCTTGACATTCTTAAGAGCTCTTGGAACCCTAACTACTGTAGCAAGTGAAGAATTGGAGATTCAAAGCTTTGATCGTCGATTAATCGCCGTAGATGCTTGTTGATCTTCATCCTTTCCTTCTTGAGCAAGCTACCATTTTCATGGATAGCTAAATCTCTTTTGTATCAAGATAAGATGTAATCTTCCTAGCCTTTGTTATGTTTTTCTTGTGAATATACTATGTATGAACAAGTGATGATCAATATAGATGGTTTAGTTTGTTTATTAAAGCTTTTCTTTGGTATAGGTGTTTGAGACATCAATGTTTGTATCTAGACTTAACTTTATCATCTATCAAACTATAAATTGCAGACATGGATTTAGCGTTTGATGTTTACTTAGTATCGGTTTTAAAAACGTTATTCGTATTGTTTAAACGGTGGAGAAATCGTCGGTTAAACAATACGGTAAATCTAACTATATCGTTGCGGACACGGACGATATAGGCGTCGATACGTAATTATATTGATCGTTACCGAGTTCATATACATATATTTATAAGGAGGCATACAAATTTAGGTTGATGAAATCAAATCTTGATACATTTTCTTTAACTTAGAACTTTCATTAATTTACTCTTTGCTACTAAATTGATTGAATGAACTTTTGCAAACTCAAAACTAAAGTAACATTAACTCAAGACAAAATAGGCTATAGAACGGCGGTGATATCGCAATAATCCCTGTGGATACGATATAAACGAAAAGTACACCACAATACTCTTTCAACAGAGGCTAACAAAGCTTTTGAATTATTAAAGAAAGCTATTTCTGAAGCAACGATTCTAGCCCTCTTAAATATTTTTAGTTTATCATAAAAACATATGTTGTAGGTTTAGTGATTGGTGAAACCCCCATCCAAAGTTAACACCCCATTTTCTATTATAGTAAGTAGTTTTACCATGGATTACTTTCTGCATCAACACATATGACATCACTTTGTGCCATCACCTCAACTATTAAAAAATGGAGGACATACCTGTTAGGGAGTGATTTTACCATTAATACGTATCAAATGAGTCTTAGGGAGCTCATTACACAGGTGATACAAACTCCATAAACAACAATTTTATTTAGCTATTAGGATATTCATTGGATATTGTATACAAACCAGAAGCTCAAACAAAGTGGAATTGTATAGCTCTATTATTAAGACAGAATAGTGCTATTATTCATGTCCATTGTTTAGCTTTATCCATTCCATAAGTGGTCTTTGTTGTTGATTTCAAAGAACAACTTGACAAGGATGGGGTATTTAACAATTTGTGAGCACAATAAAGGGCAACCCTATCGACCACAAGGAATCCCAATCTTAAATGGATTAGTATTTTTTGAAGGCAAGTTATTCATTCCCAATAAATCTCCTCTCAAATAAGCACTCTTGGAAGAATTCCATGCCTCATTGTTGGGATGGCATAATGTCATTCACATAATATCTAGAAGACTACATGATTTTGGGATGTTAGCTACTCAATTCACTGTGGCAAATATAATTGTGCTATTTGCTCACACGGTATATAAATACCATGGAATGCCTCGGAGTATGGTTTCTGATAGGGACCACGTATTTACTGGTCAATTTTCGGCAACAATTACTTTGCTTAAATGGCACTAAGTTGAGAATATCAACAACTTACCATCCATAGAGTGATAGGCAGAGTGAGTTTGTGAATAAGTTAAAAAAAATAACTAAAAAGCTTGTAGATGAATAAGTTAGTTGATCCCCCCCCTTTTGAACTGAAAGTTAAATTCTTGAACCATAGGGCGGAGTAACCAAACTTGGATTTAAGCTATCTATTTTCAAAGAAGAGTTTTAGCATGACATTGTGTGTATTACACACACATGTGATATTTAAGAAATTTCTTAGAAAGTTTGAGTTGTGCTAATGTTTGAATGCAAAGCACAAAAGAGGAATCTAGTTGTATGAAATATGATGTTGTAGTTATATTTCCTCAGTTATTAATTTTGAGCTTGTCTGTCATATTACACGAGGATAGGTAATGAAGCAAGTTTGGGGGTGTGATAACTCATTTATTTTGAGATATTTAACCCTTTCATACTTGAATTATTTAGTTAAGTTATGCTTATTTAAGAATATTTACTTGTGTTTTTGTGGATTTATCTTCATTAGTGATGAGCATACTAGGCGCTCTTTCTTTTAGTGTTTATGTTATTTTTTATGTGTAGGAGTTGCTTTGGTGACAATGCTAGAAAAAGGTTTGAATCACAACATTAGGGTTGACATTGGAGAGTTACAAGGAAGGAAATTAGGGATTAAATGTAAAGTTAAAGAGAATGGATGAACTCTAGAGGACAAAAGTCTAAAAAGTTATTTTGGTCTGCTATAACTACTTCAGCAATGCTGCTAATGCGATGGTGTTGCCACAATGTCACGTTGTCTCACATGTGCGTTGTACTATCATAGTACAACATAATGGAATATGGTTTATTTTTGGGCTTAAGTTAATGAATAATTGTAATTGACCAAGATTCAAATAGAGAGACATTATGCAGCTGAGAAAACATATATAAAGAAAAATGTTCTAAAATTCGAAAAGAATTCTTCATAAAGGAAATTAAGGAAGAAAAAGAATTATGTGTGACTTCAGTCTTATCAGATCTGAAGGAATATAACTCTGGGAGGCATGAAGGAAGACGTCATTTGATGATTAACAAATTTTTAGTTATTGAAATGGCATATTTAGGTTTATCATTTATATCTTATTGATTTGGAATGTGTAGCTTAAGATCTTTCTCTGTTGTATTTACTTTACTCAGTTTGAGCTAAACTCGTTTTGGTGCATAATGTGAAGTTTAATGAAGTAGTAATCTTTTGAATGTGAATGAGTTGTTTTTGTTGAAATAAATTTATGCAAGTGTAATATTCTGCATAAGAACTCTTGAAGGAAGTAGAAGGGGATTAAACTGCTAGATAAAATCCAACTATTGATTCTGCATTGGATGAAGCTCCGACTGAGCTTTTGAGGCTGAAGAAACTGGACACTAGTCAGAAGCAAGATCATTTGTAGAATATGTTCACCAAACAATATATATATATATATATATATATATATATATATATATATATATATATATATATATATATATATATATATATATATATATATATAAAGAAACTTCTAAGGAAGTTTAAGTTGGATGATTGTAAAATCATGACAACTCCTACCTGTAATCTAAGCAAAGAGAAAATTAGCATCGAAGTCTGTCAGAAGTTGTGTAGAGGTATGATTGATTCCTTGCTTTACATAATAGCTTTTAGGCCATATATCTTATTAAGTGTTTGCTTCTGTGAAAGGTTTCAATCAGATCCCGGGGAAACTCACTTAACTGCTATTAAGAGGATCCTTAGGTATATGAAGGGATCAACTAATCTAGGATTGCTTTACAAGAAATCTCTAGACTATAAGCTAGTTAAATTATGTGATGCTGACTATGCTGGAGATAGAATTAAACAAAAATCCACTAGTGGAGGTTGTCAATTCATTGGTGAAAACCTTATATTTTGGGTTAGTAAAAGACAGGCAATTATTGCTTTGTTCACAACAGAAGCTGGATACATCTCAACTGCTAGTTATTGCACACAACTACTCTGGATGAAGTATCAACTAGAGGATTATCAGATTTGTGGGAGCGGTATACCTATCTTCTGTGATAATACTGTTACTATTTGTTTGACAAAGAACCCAGTTCAACATTTAAGAACCATGCACATTCAAATCAAACACCACTTTATTAGAGATTTTGTTCACAAGGGTGTAATAGATATATAGTTCATTGATACTGATCATCAATGGGATGATATATTTACCAAGTCTCCTACTATTGATAGATTTGATTTTATTAAAAAATTTGAACATGCATTTTGTTGAATAGTAGTGTTGGTTTCTGAATGAAGAATCAAAGACTGATGATAATAGGAAGATACTGTGATCAGAAGCTCTAAAATGAATTCTGATGTACAGTTGACTCTGAAGCATCTCAGCCTCTGAAACTCCGAACTTGATTAATTGTTTCTAATAGAAAATAGTTGGAGTATCGTCTGCCCACCTATTTGTCACTTATATGGGAAGTCCTATGTACTGTTTTGATGTTTTATCTGTTGGATTTTCATATCTCTCAGATTCTCTCATGTTTACTCATTCACTGTGCTATATTAACTGGGATTTAGTATTTTTTTGATAAAATATATCTTCATTTTTTTCGTTTTATTTTAAATATTTTTGGCTTAAATGGTTGAGGAATGTTTCTGAAAATTTCTTTAAAGCATATTATTATAAGAAGTTTTAGAAAAAGAGTATTTCGTGCAAATGTCAATTGGATAAACTTTCATTAACTTAGAATGATTACAAGACAAAATTTCTAAAGAAGCTTTATTACATTACTTAGCCTTGATCATCACTCAACCCTCGTGTCATAAGAAAGTTTTCTCAATCAACATCCCACTCCTCTGAAGCATCTGAATCAAAGTAAACTACTTTCTCTATAACCCTCTTCTTCTTCTTCTTTAGCTTCTTCTTCTTTGAAACTGAAATCCTTCTTGGCTTCAAATCTGCAATGGAGATGCTCATTTCGGAGGATTTGAATGTTTATTGTCTCTATTGAAAGTGTCTCCAGGAAGTCATGGTTTCCTTAACCTTGGTGGTATTTGAAAAGATGTTGAGCTTGGTGTTCTCAGTTGTTGAGTTCATCCTGTATAAGAGTGAGTTAGATAAAGATTTGAGATTTTACTTGGTTTTGGTTCTTGCTTTCATGGCGGATCTTGAATGTATCGTACTCCTTTTTTTTTGGAAAATTAAACACCAATGACCTTTAACACATGACTTACTTTCGTTCACTACAATAAAATGGCGTCGTTGTCAGAGACTAACGTTTAGATGTTATAAAGCATTGTGATAGTTTTTATCATTTTAAGTTTTCGTGTTCATATTTGTGCATACTTTATTTTTTATTTTTCGAACTAACTTACTAAAAGTTGTTGACTAGTTTTATTCTAAGTTGTTTATGCGAGGTAAAATTTATGAAAATCAACTTGATCTCGAGATTGAAAGAACCACACGCAGAAACAACAACAAAACTAGAAGACAAAAACAACTAGCCAAGCTAAAATACCAAACAACAACATTTGTTTCAACATCTTCTATCAAGCTAAAAGAAATGGCATATCTAAGAAACAACAACAACAACAACAACAAAAAGGCCAACAGTCAAAATATAAATAACAACGTTGGGAATAATGGAAATCAGAACAACAACAATGGTGTTGGCTTACCTTGCCACAACAACCCGAGGTGACTAGCACGTATAGTCAGACCTAAAAATACATGACAAGCTAAGGTGAAAACATGATTGTTACAGATTCTATATATTAATCCTTTCACAAGGTTAGACCATGAAAAAACATGCATGCATCTCATAAAGTTTTACGAGTTATTTGGAACTCTGGGTGCAGCCGGAGAAGAAGAAGAAGAGGAGGCAGTGTTTATGATTTTATTCCCCATTCATTAATTGGAAAAGTAAAAGAATGGCATTGGGATCAGCCAACACAAGTGATGACCAATTGAAACTCACTAGAGGAAAATTTTCTAAATTGATTTTTCTCACATAACAAATTCATAGAAGCAAAGACCGCCATCATTGTGTGCTTTCCAAAGTGCATTGGAGATCTTATGTGAAGCCTAGTAGTGATACAATTCCATGTTACGAAGATGCCTGAATCATGATTTAGATGATTTCACACATATACACATCTTTAGAAACAAATTACAACAAAAGAAATTATCCAATGAAGCAATTTTGGCACATAATAAGTTGTTAACGCAAACAAGGGATCAACTTGCAAAGCAATTATCCAAGCTACATCAACAACTAAAAAAATGCATGAAATGCCTAAGCATAAGCAGATTGCATACAATGAATTATATAATGGAGATCATTCAGTTGAATTTTGTACACTAGCCGTCAATGATCAACATGTTGGTGATTTTAGTATCATCAATGTATTTTGGTAGTAATGTGATTTACTATAGGCCAATGCAATTATGCGTTAAGTTTGAAACGAGTTAGGGTAGTGCGGAGTGCACGTTCGTCGAGCCAAACATGTAACTGAATACGAATAATAAAAACGGAGTTCCAAGGGGCGTAGCCCTTGACGAGGTGCGGGGCAGCGCCCCATCGGGGTCCAAGGGGCAGAGCCCCTGGCGGGGTGCAGGGCAGCGCCCCGTTCGAAAAATTCATTTGAATAGTTGTACCATTTCCCAAAAGACATGACCGTTTTTTTCCGAAAAGGTGTGTCTGTTCGTTTTCTGTTATTGGTCTCCTATATAAGGA
The DNA here is from genome assembly GCF_029867415.1 of Vicia villosa. Lineage (NCBI taxonomy): Eukaryota > Viridiplantae > Streptophyta > Magnoliopsida > Fabales > Fabaceae > Vicia > Vicia villosa. Next base: position 301,456 of record NW_026705481.1, on the reverse strand, counting down.
GTCATTTGGCCTCGATTTTGGGACACGATATATACTTCCTCTCTACATTCTGATCTGTTCTCTATTGTCAGAAAACATATTGCTCTTCAAGAATTATCCCCGCAAAGATTTCGTGAACCCAGACAAGAATAATGTCGAAATACTTTGTTTGGAAAGTGAACGAACACGATTCTTCGAAGATATCCAGGATTATCATACCGATTTCTAACACAACAGAGGTTAGAATACTAGAATAACAGTTTTTCAGCAGAGAAATAATTATAACCAATAGTGGAGATTCGAAGTAGGTACGTCCAACCAACAACTATATTAGAACTATACTCAAGCTCTTTCTGAACAAGATAAACTGTCAAAATTGGAGGACACGTTAAAACAGTTCATACAAATGTCAATTGCCAACCAAAAAGTGGGAGTACTTTTATCAAGAATCTAAAAACACAAATGGGTCGGTTAGAGAAACATGAACTGATCAACCAATTGGAGATTTCAATACTAATAAAGACAAATTCAAAGAAGTATTGTAATGCAGTCACCATTGGTACAATGAATTGTTACAAAAAGACCAAAAAACAAAAGGGCCACAAGAAGAAACAAAACATGAAGGAAGTTGCAAACCGATTCAACAAACTATGGTTCAAAAGAAAATTGTGTACTTTTTTATAAAAAAACTTGAAAAGTAAAATATACGTATATACTATTTTTGTTTGTAAGTTTAAAAAATATAAAAAAATAATTTTGAAAACAGTTTTACAGTATTATATAATAAAACAAGTTTTAACCTTTATAACTTTTTCAATTTAAAACATAGTTTTTAGAATTAAATCAACTCTTAGATTTATTAGAGTGATATTGTAAGAATGAAAACGATATTTTATAAGATAATGTTGCATAATGTTAGAAAATAAGTGAATATGAGTTTGCCAGTTTGTTTCAACTTTTTTAAAATATAATTCATACAATGTTGCATATTATTTATTTTATAAAAAAATTAATAAAAATTTAAAACTTATTTGAATAGTTATTCTTAAATTACTATTTTAGATATTTTATTATTTTAATGCAAAAAATTAAAATTTTAAAAAATTATTTAATTTTAAAACTATTTCAAATAATTTTTCATCAAAATTATTTTTAAGATAATTTTTTTTGAAAAAACTATAATTTTAACTATTTTTTATCTTAAACAACGTATATTTACTATTTTTGATCTTAAACAACGTATATTTACATTATAGAATATCAAAATTAGTCTTTCAATTTATAAAATAAATTTAAAATACAAAAATGGAAATCTAATAAACCTGCACTATTTACTTGTCTTTGTACATAAAAAAATAGATTAAAATAATTTTAAGAATTGTTCTTTCGTTCTTATAAAGAAAGAAAAATAAAAGGAGTAAAATAGACTTACATTTCGTCATTATACTGAAACAGAAATGAAGTAAAATAGGTCTAATTTACTTATCCTTGTAACACACGAGAACAATACAGTAAAACAGAGCTCACACATCTTTGTAGCAAAAAACAAAGAAATAAAATAGATCTAACCATGTTCACTTTCCTTGCGTTAGAAAAAAATAGATGGATTGTGACAGAAAAAATAGTTCATTAGCCTGTGCCAAAAAACTAGTGGAGAAAAAAACCATGTTAATTTGTTGTGAAATTTTGTTTTAAAATAAAATAAATTAATTGGGACAATATTTTCAAATTTTACACATTTTCATCATTTAATTGACATTATATTTAATTTCCTTAATAACAAATTATTAAAAATTAATTTTAAATCGAAAACTGAAAACACAGAATTGATAAGAAAATTAATAAAATGTTATTAAATAAAAGCAGTTGCATATATAATTAGACTGTAATAATTAGAGAAAGAAGACAAAGTTGAACATAACTATCAAAAGAGATGCATATGTAAAAAATTCTTATTTAACTACACTTCATGTATTTAATTTTCGATCAGCATGTTACTCCTATTAGCATTATTATCCCTTAAATGCAGCAGTATTGTTGGGCGACATGTCATTAAATGTGTGGTGGTTACAAAAGTAACAGCACTGACTTTAAGGTGCTGCCACCAGCAAACAAAAATAGTATATTTTTATAAATTTACTCCAACTGTGTCTGCTGATGAACCGAAACACACCATGTGTCATAGATTCCACTAGATAAGGCACAAATCTGAATTCTTCCACCACTTTAAAAATTTCTTTTTAATTTACTTATTTTTCTTCATCATGTTTAATCAGAATGGTCCAAACAAGCAAAAATACCTAATGAAGCTTAATCTCACACAAAAAAGAAAACATGATAAACCTATCAAGATTACAAATTAAATATATAAATAATCCTTATTTTATATTCACAAAATTGAGCATCTTCAATGGGGAAAATAAATTAATCTGGACGAGTTGGTAGAAGCATATCTGAATTGCAAAAAAGAATACAACCTTATTACAACACTGATAATAATGTCTAGAAATTGCAGTGAAAATTGAAACCTTCTACCTAAAACAACACTTGTCACACTTGAGCCACTTGCAAGCAATTTTTTAAAGGAAAAACGGGGAATTGGTGGTATATATACAAATACATAACTTTACCTGTTAACAAAATAGGATGCTGCTGTTGCAGGAACCAAAGGTATAACAGTATCAGGAAAATCTGATCTTGGTCCAGCAAGGGAGTAATAAGCAAGAATATGAGCTGGATGATGATTATCGATTACGCGCCTAGAAGGAATCAACTCAATATTCCAATAGGGTCTAGCCATTGCCAAAAGATCAAGTCCTGATGTTGATGCTCCATAGCCTTGTACCCAAAGATACCTCAAAGATGTTAGTCTAGTTGCAGCAACAGCTAGTGCATACTCACTGAAAAATGAACATCCTCTCATTTCAAGTTTCTGAAGACTTGGACAACCTTTTGAGAATTCCAATAGCCCTGCATCTGTTTCTCCGACATAACCAAGAAGTATCCATCTCACGTTTGGACTGTATTTTCCTATGTAACCTAGTCCTACATCAGTTAGACCACCGGGTCTGAGATATAGAGCAAATCTTTTCAGCTTTTCGCAACCTCTCAGTAAAGCCCTCACTCCATTATCAAGTGGCAAATCAGTTATTCTCTCCTCGCGGTCTAGCAAGACGAGGCGAAAATCACAAAGGTTTTTCAAGTGTGTGCCAATGTGTTCTAGAGAGGCATTTGTAATGTCAGATACATAAACAGCCATGTATTCAAGCTCTGGACAGCCATGTGATAGGGCAATAAGTCCTCTCTGGGAAACAATACCATCTTCTTCCATTCCAGGATCATCCTCGCCTCTTTCGATCCTTAGCCTCTTCAGCTTCTTACAGCAGTGAGCAAGTACTTCTAATCCCCTGTCTCCGATTACATTCCTTGACTGTCCATGAGGAAAAGATATTTGGATTATTATTAAAATTTCAAATGCAGTTTTAATCATTCAAAATAACCTTTTACCCATTCAAATTAGTACCAAGATTCATTTTGTTGTATATTTTATTATTTTTACAGTTTCATCCTTTCCTTGTACAACCAAATATTCAAGTCAATATATGAATGCATATTAATTGCAGCCACCAACACAATATAAAGTTTTTGGAGGCTTCCATGACTATTGTGGCTACATTGGCAACACTAATCCACAACATCAGGGATCACAGTGCAATTCTGACTGCAATTTATAAAATACATATATTTCTGCATAGTGGATAAATTTTGAAGGCTAGACTATTAAAATTGAAAGACCACCAAACTAGATTACAAGAACCATCGTAAGGATTTGAAGGGTGAGCAAATTTGACTAGAGAAAGTTCTAGAATCTTACCTCAAGGATTTCCAAGTTGGGGCATTTCGCGATTAATGTACAATGATCATCCGTATCCAACATTGCATAGAGAAGATCCAATTTTTTCAGTTGAGCTGCATAAGGAAATGCAATTGGCATTTCATGCTTCCCAATATATGTCAAACCCAATCGATTTAACTTTGCTGGCAATGATACAGCAGCGTACTTTTCTGGTTCTTCATTGTAGGAACCTCCACAAAATTCTTCGAGAGAAGATGCATATCGAAAGAAGTTTACTAGACTCAAGATTTCACAATCAGTAATTTTCACAGAGACCAAGTTGGGGCAGTTTTTTGCTACAAGTTCAAGGTCCTGAATCCTGATACTGTTAATATCAGTCAAGTAAAAATTCAATGTCTCAAGAAATGTATTATTCAAAGCAAGCTCACGCAGCCATTCACCATCTTTCTCAACAACTGAGCTTTCCTCCATAAACAAGACCCTTAAATTCCTGCCAGAAAGAAAATTCAGTCACAGTTTAGTCACCTTTTGGAATAATAAAAGCAAGTATAGGTTCTTTTTTACTTCCAAGTTCCAAGAAGAAATGACTTAGAGGAAGGCCAAGTTTGGATCAACTTATTTGAGTTTTTCTATTGAGATTGTTTGGAAGAGCATATGGAATTAGCTTATGACATATCCATAAGCTACTTTCGGCATATTTCAGCTTTCTAGGGTAGCTTATGAAAAAAGTTTGACTTTATTTTACCTTTAAAGTTGTTGATCCAAACAGAACACAATAAAGTTTAAACATCTCGTGTCAAAGAAAAGGCACTAAGTGAGGTTCTAAATTAGGAGTAATCCTTACAAACAGTCCAATCTAACAGATGATTTAGAGTAGAAGCTCAGAGACGAAAAAAAACTAATTAATTTGAAAAGACATAAGAACATAAAGCCTGTGATTAATGAGTGAAAGGGGCATAAGCATAGAATAAGACAGTCTGGAAAATGAGGCTGAGAAGTGTATGGTGGTAAGTCAGAGAATAAAGCAATCACAAATATAATAATACAATTAGATGTGAAAGGATTAGAAGCTAAGTATATTAGCTAAGTCAGTTGGTGGCTTCATAGTTCCCACTACCTTGACATATACCATTAATTTGAATCATGTATAATAAAAAAAAGACAATGTATAGGATTGGTTACATCATCCAGATCAAGTGAAAAAGTCAAGTTTGAATATTTCACACAAAACAAAAAATTAGGAGGACTTCAACAATCATGTTCCTCCCCGGTTTTAAGGAATTGGTCAGCATAGTTGAAGTTTAACAGTCATAGTAGTTCCATCATTTTCAGTCATGCTCATCAATGATCAATCACAAAAATATTTTGTTCATTAGCAAGAGTAGACAATAAAACTCTTGCTCAAAAGTTTTAACACAGTTGCATTCTCTGACTCACATGTGAGCAAAAATCATGACATCGGGTTCATTACGATCTAGAACATAACATCAAAGTTAACGATGACAGTAGCATTTGTTCGAGATTCTCCATAATATCAACAAAAAGAACAGAACAGAGGATTTTTATTTTCAATATGAAACAGAGAATTTTCAATACAAATGAAGCATTGAAAACTCATAAAATAAACACAATTTTTTCTCAAGATATTTTTAAAAAATTGTTTTGAATACCCAAAAACGCTCAAATTGAAATAAGATCTCTTCTAATTTAACCAAGGACCCAAATTTGAACCCGAGTTTGAGCATGATTATATGAATTATTTTTCACATAATTCACAAAAATATATAAAAAAAATTACATTCGCGGAAGGTAAATATTAATATATATCATAGTTCTCATATAGCAATTTTTTCTTTCATCAAAGTTTTAATTCAGATCCTTTAAATAACACCATACAATTGAGCATAATTATCGGCAACACTATATTAAAAAGTTACTTTTTTTACTAACAAAACATAAAGTTAGTACTTAAAACAACAATTCTACTATCCCTATATAAAAACAGAAATTACCACTTACTTGCAAGAGTGACAAATATAGTAAAGTCCATCCGTTGAAAATCCAGAACACTTTTCAAGCTTAAGAGCATGAAGACTCTGATGACGAGAACGCGCCAGAATCTGAAGATCAGAATCCGTCACAATCATCCGACGAAAGTGCAACGATTTCAAACAATCAAAGTATTTCGAAATCTCTTTAACCCAAGGAGTGACAAATCCTCCCCAATCCTCCGGAATCAAGTTAAACATCGCCGCCCTAGGTTTTCCCTTGAGCTTCAGTGATTCCAGATGAGGAAACCGTCGCCGGAGCCGGTCCGGCGTGGTGGTGTAACACAAAGCAATCGTGATGTGCTTCCTCGTCGACGAATCGAGCTCGTACCACCGCTTACATACCTGAGAAATCGCGTCTCGGTCTTTGGAATCGTGGACGTACGGTAAGACGCAGTCGAGAACGACGTCGGTTAATCTCGCGCTCATTCTTCCGACGCCGGGACACGTGTCTTTTTCTTTGTCTTGGTCTTTCTCCTCCATAACGGAAACGGTTACCGAAGATCTCGGGTTTTATTGTTTGTTAGAGTTAGTTATAACGGATCGGATACGATTATACGAAGCTGAAGATTTTTTCGGTTCGGTGTAACGGATTTGGTGACACGTGTGAGGTTTGTGAGGATGAAGATGAAGGTGGGAAGAAGGTTTAAGAGGGGGATGTTTTTTACACTGAAGACGAGCCAATTGGATCGGGACCGAACCGCCGACCGGGCCAATCGGAGATGGAAAGAGGAATAGGGTGTGAGGAATAATACATAGTGGGAGAGAGACAGAATGAACGGTGGAGATTGAGAGATGAAAGAGGAATCGAACGGTGAGAGATGGGATAATATTTATAATTTATAATTAAATTATTAATGTTATGCTATTAGAGGAGGGTGGGAGGTGATAAGTGAGAGAGAATGTGATGAGAGAAAGAGTAAAAACTAGAACTTGAGAGAGAGAAACTAAATAGGGAGGTAAACGACAAAACTCTTTTTCGTAGAGTTTTTAATTATTTAATTGGTAATAATGTAATGTAGGAACAAAATCGATGGAGGTTGACGTCTTTTGAGTATATATAAGGACCATTTGTGTGTGAATGGTCTGGTGGTGTTGTGTTGAACTATGAAGTCTTTGGATCTGAGAAGAAATTGATGCAATTGGATCCTGTGTGTAGATTTGACATAAATGTTACTGAAGCATACTATCGTATTTACTGTTCTTTAATAGTATAAAAAATTGTAACTGATTTTAAAGAACATTTAGGTCATTTTAATTAGAAGATACTGGGATTGAAAGAAACAAAATTAATGCTGTGTTTGGATTAGCAACAGAATTGATTCTAACAGAATTGACTTTGGTAAAATTAATTTTAGCATAATTGAATTACTCTATCCGGTCTCAAATATAAGCAAATTTGCAAAAAAAAAACTCACCCTTTAAGACCGGGGAGTATGTTTGGATACATTTATGTAAAAGTGAGTTAAACAATAAATTTCAGTGTAACAATCATTGATAATCAATTCTGGAGACAGAAGTTATAAATTCTAACTTCAAATAGAATCAATTCTGGAGACAACAACAGTTTTACTTTTGTCTAATCAGACATCTTAAAATCACCTAAAATTAAGAGAATTTCTTCACCCACCTCCTAACCTTCTTGCCCACCCCTGGTGAATTTACAACATTACCCCTTGTTTCGGAAGTTCATTTCTGAAACGGTACTTTTTTTTGAAAAAAAGGTGTTTTCGGAAATGAACTTCCGAAAACGTGTTTTTTTTAATATAAAATATTGATTTCGGAGATGCATCTCCGAAATAAAGTTACATTTTCAGAAAATGTGGTGTTTCGGAAGTTCATCTCCGAACTCACCCCCCATGATGGAATTCGGAAATGAACCTCCGAATTTATGTCTGGACAGAAGAAAAATGAAAAACAACAACGATTCGCTTTATTTAATCGGGTGAAGATTACAACGATAATATTACTGAAAATTAAAGTTACATATTGTTGAACACGGGTAGGTGGGGATGAGTCAACATTTTGATAACGTCGTCCGCCGATCTTTGAAGTTTGGCGTCCAACTCGATCGGGCCTTTCGAAGAAAATCGGTCGAACGTTGTCCACATAACCGCTAAATCTTCGTCGTTCTTGATCTCAAAAGGTGTGATCATCAACCCTCCATCGTCGTTAAGCGATGGCGAGCGGTACTCGAGCTGACAGTTTGAAGAAACTACCTACGACATCAGGAAATAATGATATACTTCTGGCCGATAAGGAAGATGTTTTTATTCCAGATAACCTTCATATGAAGAAGCTTTTTGAGAGCGAGAAAGTTTTTGTATGGTATCCTAAGCATAACATGACACCATTGTTCAAGAGTAAACTATCTGATATTTACAGAAAAGTTGGTGCTAGAAATATCTCTGAGTCACTATCCAAAGAAGAATCATCTGTTGTGAATGATGATGTTGAACTCGAGCATGTTGATCCAAATAATATTCTCAACTTAAGGGGGTTGGTTAAGCTTATTCTTGGTTTTCTTGCATGTTGTAGCCTGAAAATGGAACAAAGTAAGAGACATGAAGCTGTTCAAAGTCTTGTCAACTTGAGTTTTCGCGAGACAAAGGAGCCAATCAATGTAAGCTATAGTTTATCATTATCATCAGGGGACGTCATTACAAAAAAATCAAACAAAGGGGTGCGCTGGAAAAGTCAAAGTTCTATGTTTATAATCCAGAAGATGGATAGTGTTCGCGGCGATGAAATCCAAGAATCTACATATTGATTTTAAAAGCGAAGAAATTGATTTTCTAATGGAATCCAAGAATCTACATATTGAGCATGAAGATGAGATGTTCCTCAACTCTGCCTTCTCTTCTGGCTAACTCTATTGCCGCTGCTTACTGGTTTTTCTGTTTGAATATGCTTTTCGGAAGTTCATCTCCGAAGACACCCCCATGAGGTGTTTTCGGAGATGCACTTCCGAATTATGGAAATTTTTTTAAAAAAAAAGCGCTTCGGAAGTTCATTTCCGAAGCAGGGGTATTTTGGGATTTTCGCTGGGGTGACCCCCATAGAGAGGTGGCTAAAGAAATTTCCAAAATTAATTCTATATCACTAAAATTGTTTTCGACGACTCCAAAAGTCAAACCAAACATACACTAACACTCACTTTTTAGAAAAGTGGTGACAAAGCGGATTGTCTTTCCATTTAGATTCGTCATGTTTAAATCTGTTTAAAAGTGAAATTGAATCTGGCGAATCAACTTAGTCTATGTTTAAAATTTAAAAAATCTCAAAGATAATATGTGTTCAGTAAAAATTAAAGATTAATAATAGTAGTTTTTCAAAAATCACGGTGAAAAGCGTGAAAAACATAAGTGGTAGTTTTCAAACACATAATCAAATGTTTGATTTCAAAACTTAAATTTGTCTCATTTATAAACGAGTTGATAGGTTGATGAATCGGTTCGTCAAACTTTTTTTAAAATTTAATTTACTATATAATTTATAAAAACTTAATCCTTACCAAAATTTTAAATAGTTTACAAATTTTTTTTCTCATTTGTGAAATAGACGTAAGCACAAGAACAAAAAACATATTAAAAAAACAGGGCATCAAACAAGAAAAAAAAATTAGCTACTATGTGTAAAGGAACATGCAGCATTTTTAATTCAACTATCATATTAATAAAATTGAAATGAACTTCCAATAAAAAATTAAAAATATATATATGAGTAAGAAGAAGAAAAATAACAAGAGTTATCTATGTTAATGAGTGATGGGTTATAATTTAAAAAATAATAATATTTTATACACAAATAAATTCTATTTACATGACCACTTTGATATTTCGAAACATATTATTTTTGTCATAATAATATCATTTGGTAATAAATACGCAACAACTTGTTGTATTATTGTCAATAAAAAGCCATTAATCAATCTATGAGAGAAAAATTAGGCATACCAAAGTCAAAAATCAATCTAATATCCAAACATTAATAAGAAAAGATGCATAAACTTCAAAGACATAATTATATCCTAAACAAAAAATATTAAAGCTTTCTTCTGAAGTTAAATAAGAAAATAAAAAAGCATAATGTTTAGAGAAAGAAACTCTCCCCTCTCTAAACTTAGGATTCCTCTCTTTTGATGGGTGTCACCTCCCCTCTTATAGGGGCTCTTCCTCCCTCATGGGAACTATTCCCCACCATTATGGTGGTCATCTCCTCTTCAATGGAGATTCCTCCTCCGCTGTAAGTTTTCTCTTCTCTCTTTTCATTCCTTTGAAACTCTCATCCATGTTTCTTCCTCCAACCTCCATCAAGCTCCTCCTCCTTTCTGCCATCAACCATCAATCGCTTGTAACCCCAAAATCACCTCCACCAATTGATGATCTATAGTGGTATCGACATGGAAAACGACCCCTACTGGAGCCGCCACCATAGGAAAATAAGGAAGCCCGGAGTTTGTGTGTGTGTTTATGTAATAGTTTATTTTATTGTGCTTGTTTTGTTGTGGATTCTATTTTTTCTTGTTTGGTTTGTTTTGTTGGGTGTGTTGTTATTAGGTTTAGGTTGTTTTAAGTTTGTGCTCAAGATATTTGATGAAATGCTTCAAAGAAGCTTGGATGAGGGAAATGTGTTTTTGAGTAAGAATCTTACTAGGGATGTGGCAAATCAAACTCCTCTTTTCGGTCAACAATTGTTTCATCCACAAGTTGTGAGATTAATCAATATTGTGAACCTGAATAATCGATTTGAACGTGATAAAGCTAGTGCCAAAGCTAAAGATATAATCCGTAACTGGATAGATTTAAAGGTTGGGGTTCCAAAACTCACTTGTCTCTTGCTGAATAACTTTGCTTGGTTGATTTGATTAAAGTTTTGGATTGGTACCTTCCTTTTGGTTTCTAACCTCTAAAAGCTTTTTGATGTCCATAGCTTGTTTGTCTTAATTATTAGTGTTGTTGTTAATGTGTGGATGGAAAATGTCCTAACACATTTTCTTTCTCTATATTTGTACTCTCTCTTTTTCATCTAATGAATGAGATTGTTTTCTATAAAAAAAATTTTTTTGTGAAGTTTATCTTGAGATCATGATAATACAAATGTACAATACTAAAATTGCAATAAATCTAAAACTGATTTGTAAATGTCTCATCTCTATAAAATTCAGTGAGGTGTTTAAGTATTTGTCTCACTATACATGAAAATAGAAAGATTGTGTGTCTCTAGAGAGGAAGAAGAACAAAACAAAAACGGTGGATTGGATGATCGAATAGAACGATTGTGAAAAGATGAAAAGATGGAATACGATTGTGAAAAGATAAAACAAATGGAAAGAAACCTAGTTTTGAAAAGATGGAATACAATTATATTTATACAAGATGCAACATTCAATTTTTTATCAATAAAAAAATTATTGAATTGAATTCCTCATGCCTAATCTTCACTCCATGTTAAAAAAAAAAATTTAACCAAAAGTCTGTTGTCAAAAACCGCCCCCTCCCTATTTTTTAAGCGGGTTAAGCAGAGTGGACCAACTTAAAACATTAAGTTGAAAACTTCAACCCGATCCGTCAAAAATAATGGGTCAAACGTGCCGACCGGTTGACCTAATCCATTTTATCATCTCTACTTAGAAATGGGGATATGTTGATAGTTTGATTATTTACAATCTATAATTATTTATCATAATTGAATATTATAATCAACTCATAAATAAAATAATTTTGTTTCTAAAAAATTGATTATAAAATGGGTTAGAGTATAACCAAATTTTATAATTGATTATACACTTCCTAATCAATTTTAAAGATTATATTCTATTTTCAATTTTAAATCTATTTTGGACATAAAATTCAATTTTTAAAACTAAGTATTACTTTTTTACATATGAATTTTTAATTAAAAATTGAATCCGGCATAAAAATCCAGTTTTAAAAATATTGAATTTTATACAAAAGAAAAATGATTTTTTTATTGCTATAAAATAAATATCATAAAAATTTTAGCATAGATTTTTAAGATGTCTTTTCAGTACATTTAAAAAGATTTTTTTTTGGAAAAGAAGAAATAATTATGTTTGGAATACTGTCGAAAAATCATCGGCCATCATTTGTCAGCGAGCATCACATCTTTTGGCTGGATGGAGAGATGCCCATCAATACCGTCCCGATTAGAGATGCTTGTATTAGAGATGATGCGGGCAATTTTATTGCAGCCCGGACAGAATGGTTTTCGCCTTGCACTAAAGTTGTTATTGGAGAAGCTCTAGCCTTTTGACTTCTATAAATTGGGTTCATGATCTAGGGTACGATAATATGAATTTCGGTTGATGACTATTTTCTTTAGGAACTCTCATGTTAAGTTCGTTCGAAGACAAGCCAATGAGGTTGCTCATGCTCTGGCACGGGTGGCTCCATCTCTTGCTAATTTTCACAATTCCGTTGATATTCCAACATGTATTCAAAATATTATTATTAATGATATGAGTTAATCTTTTTCCGTAAAAAAAAAAGAAGGAGTTGTAATCAAAATTATTTTTGTGTATTATCATAAAATTTTAATGCATTTCATTAAAAAGTATTTATAGTTATACAAGAGAAGATTATAACCGTTTTTGAGGGTGTGCAAGACGGCTTATAGTACATAGTCTCGCATTTTTTTCATGCTTAAACTATGATAAAAAAGGTCTTCAAAAATATATTCCACGATTAATTTACAGTTAAATATGACTTCTTAAAAATTTTCACGACTCAATTGAAACTTACTTCAAAATTTCTTACACATGATCTCTCAAAATTTGAGACGGTTATGGTGAAATTGTTTTTTCATAAAATTATTATTTTTATATAATTATATGAAAAAATGAATCCTCTCAATAAACTATGAAATCATATTCATTAATTCATAAAATACAACCATCAACATAAATAATAACAACAACAATTTTCACAAGTAATGGACATAGACTTACAATTCATGGTTTTGACAAATCAAATTTTGGCAATGAAATATCATCAATTAAAATAAGCACTCAAATGACCATTAGGGAACTTTAGAGATGTCAAATAAACATGAACCATTGAAGTTAACTACAAAGTGAATATCATTGATTTGCACTCATAAAATATCTAAATGGCATAAAGTGTTGCTCAACACAAATAAGCTAAATTCCAATAAATAATACCCCAGTAATCTTTAAAAAAATTATATGAAATAGATCTCATTTATTTAATCATACCTTATTTAATTTATGAATATCTAGTAAAGAGTTTGTAATAGGAGTTAATCTCCTGAGTTAGTAAGTGAACGATCTTTTATAAAAGTAAAGGGCTTTTTCGTAAAAGTATATGACTTTAAGCGCGTACACACACTAAAATCTTTTTTCAAATACCTTAACCAAGAGAAAATATTTTCAAAAGTGTCTTTAAGTTGCGCCAAATAACTTAGGAGCAGTAGAAATAGCTAAAGGGAAATATTTGATCAATCTAATCGATTAGACCTTTATGCTAATCGATTAGATCAAATCAAACTTAAGCCCCAAGAGTTCTTTAGACAACGCCTCAATGATGTGAAACGGCTAGCAAGATCTTATTTCCTTTTTTAAAGACCAACAACAACTATTTTTTATGATTTAATCGATTAGGCCAAAGAGCTAATAGATTAGATAATGGTCAAAATAATTAAATGAGAATTCCGTTTTGGGCATTCATTTTTCCTGTAAATAGAGGCCTGATTTCTCATTTCTAATAATCCAGACACATGTTTTTGATTCTTCCCTCTCTCATATACTCTCTCTCTCTCTCTCTCTAAAGTTTTATTTAACTTTCTCTCACTAGATCTTATAGCCAAATCCTTTTGTGTAAAAAGTTCTTTGTGAGTGAGAATATCAATGTAATTCAAGAATAGTAGAATTGTAACATTAATAAAGGAAATGTTGTTTATAGACCTTGGTTGAATACAATCCATTTAGAAATAAAATATGTGGTTCGAAGCTACACCCGATAAAAGATTTGGTTGGAGATTGTGTGATCAGTGCCTATATAGGTTGAAGGTTATCTTGTTTTGATAATCTTCCCTTGGTTAATGGTTAGCCGGTAAAACAAAGACTGGTTGAAGATTAGTCGATAATAAAAATCTTCATAGGTTTGAGATCAGTCCAGTTAAAATCTCATAGGTTGTTTGATTATGTGTTAAACTAAAATTGAGCTCATATATTTGGTACTTGAAGAGTAACCGCTATAACGTTCGTGTTCATGGAAAGGAGACTAACTGCTTCAATCCGCATTTGGGAAGGGAGAATGGCCATTCCACTCTCAACAATTTATTGGAGAAAAGACGCAAACGCTCATATCCATCGTCTTGTAATATTTGGTTGAAGATCAACCACCATTTCCTTGTATAAGGGGGTTCGCCTTTGCTACTAAAAGCTCTAATGTATTATTGGAAACTCTCAAGACCAAGTCTTAAGGAAAGGAGTCTGTCCTTTAGTTTTGACGAACCTCTAAAATTCTTTGTGTCTTCCTTCATCCCTTACTTTTACTTTATGCTATTTATTTTCCGCAGCTTAATATTTGAAAATGATTTTAAAACTCTAATTTAAGCTAATTTGCCAAAAAAAATTCAAAACCAAGTTTTTCCGAACCACAAAATTCTCCCCCCATGCGAAGAATTCTCAAACCAAACCCAAGAAACCAATTATAATCACAATTTCTTAGATAGAGAAATCTTCTCCACCCACAATCTAGATGAAGAGCTCTTCAAAAATTACTCTTTCATAGAAACCTTCACTACTGCAGGTCTCAAAGAACTCATCTTTGAGAAATTCCCAAGAGAGATAATAAATTTAACTTCGACACTCTCTTACTTACACTCTCCTCATTGATCCTCACACAATCATACCATCTTCTTTCAATGTTAGACTACTAAGTCCAAACGTTATGTTAGTACACTACACCGTGAACCACATCTTGTTTCCTAGGAAATGAAACTATAGCACAGTCCTAAATTAAGACATATCAGTCGCGTGGTTCTTGGAAAACCAAGTCCCAAAGAATTGGGCAGATGTTGTACTTACTCTCATGCTAGAATGCAAAAGAAATAAAAACACCCTACACCATGTTGAACTCATGGCAAAAATCCTACACTACATCGTCTATCCTTTTGTATAAAAAGAACCTATATATGTATACACAAAGGCATGACAAGCAGTTATAAGAAAAATGGGATATGAAATTCAAGATGGGGAATTTGTTCCCCACCAACCAAGAAGGGCAAGGGAAAGAAGAAACACTCCTCCAATCAACAACCTCATTTAAATTCTTAACGAGCAAAGAAAAATAATGTAAGGATCAACATGCTTATCTAGGAAATGGCTAAGAAAAATCTCATCTTTCTAATGGCTTCCAATGAATATGATGATGAGATGAATTAAGTGTTTCTTAGTTGAAGATATCTATCTTCAAGAGAGAACACCTTGTGAGAGGTACAAGCAATATAAAAAGAATATTAGGCTTACCATGCCAAACTTGTTGATGATGCCTTTTAAACTTCTCATTCCATTGAGGATATAAATGTAGATGGTGTGGTTATCTACCATACAACTTACAATAGTACATGGGAATGGAAGACATACAATTCATGTACAGACAATCATGTTTGACCCAATGTTGAGACATGTTACCTAACAATTTCACTAGTGTGTATACCTTTTTTCATGTCTTTAAAAGTAGCACCAGTGTTTGCTTGATTAAATATACCTTCTTCATTATTAGAGACATTGGAGATTCTTCTTGGTTTCCTTGGAAAACTTGAGCATTCAAATTGAATATGTCTAAAACCTATGTATTTAAGACACTGGATTTTTTCATTACTTTTTCCTTTATGTTGATTGTCTCAACCATTTAAAAAGACATTCTTCCTAGATCTCTTGTTTAGTTTTTTGAAGACTTTATTGAATCTCTTAGCTAGCCTATGATTTATTTCTCCTTGATCTTCACAATTTTCATAACTTCCATTGGCTCTATTTGTTGGAGGATACATTATCTTTGAACTATGAGTTGTTCCTCCTTCTTTGAGATTATCCATCTTGAACAAAATAAGAACCCTGAAACACACCTAAACAGAACAGAGTGACTACTTTGATGCCAACTGTGATTCTATTCATGAGGGGACAAATGTTGGACATGATGTTGTGGCAATTGGTCTAACGTGATAAACTAGTTTGACGATAATGAGTAATATCGTAGCTTATACAAGATGATGAAGTAGAAATGGAGTGAAGAGAACACAAGAGATTAGTAACCTAGTTCGGTGAAATCACACCTACGTTTGGAGGGCACTCTACCCAAAAAAGGAAATTCACTACTTTGAATTAGTACACTTAGTCTTCTATAAACAAAAACCTTGTGTTTCTCAATGCCTATTCCTAATCCTAGTGACTTTCTATTTAGGACTCCCCATAAATATGAGAACCCCTCTCACTTTCTTCCAATCACTAACCCTAATGATCAAATTCATTCACAAGTCAATTGAATTTTGAATTTACAACTCAACTAAGAAAAACCAACAACTATGCCAATTTACTGAAATATAGAGTGGTGTACACAAATATTCAACATTATTCCTTATGATGGCAACAATTTAGAATACAATAAACCCTTTATTCTCAACCTTATAGACTTAGTATATTGGAACAAGGTTTTTTCAACTTAACTATCAAACCAACCTCTATGCCTTAAGATATGAATAGAGGCGCTATAGTGATGCACAAAAGTAAAACACATAAAGACTCAAAAGACAAACCCTTACACAAGGTATCTTCACAACATGCACACCTCAAACGTGAGGTTTGAGTCTCCTTAAATAACAATGTCTTCTGGGCTTGTTATCCTTGGATATCTGAGTTAAATTTGTCCAGAATAATAACATATATTGTTAGATTTTATTTGCTCCCTAAAATTCTCCAACAAAATATATGATTTTCTATATTTCAAATTCAAATTTAAACCTCCATTTAAATCTCATTTGATGTTCAACAACTGCCAAAAAAATCTCACAAACATTGCTAAACAAATCTGGTTGAATCCCAAACAGAAATTTCGCACCAAGCAACATCCATCATTTCCTGTTGGCCACGGCTAGATGTTGCACTGCATACATGTTGAAACATCATTTCCAATCATGTTGCACTAGAACATCCAAATTAATTCTTCTCCATGAATTTTATATCTTTCTGAAGAGTGAGTCTTAGATATAATAAATCATGACCGATACTATAATACCATTTGTCTATTGTAAGGGACTAGATGTTGCATCACACACTTCTCTACCCAAATTGCACTAACATATGTTTGTTGACAGAGACCAGATGTTGCAGCATACATGATGGAATATCGTGTTCCACATGTTACACTATAGCATCCAAAATAACTTTCTTCATATAAGTCTTCTTTGTAGAGTAAATCTTGGCCAAAACTTCCTTTAAGGTACAACCAATAAAATCTTCTTTGACTGAACCAAATCCAAACCTTTACAACATAAACTTCTTCACAAAGGCAAACCTTTGTATCTTTTGAAGAATTCAACACCACAACTCTTCTGAAGGACATCTGAAGATTTACGAAAATATCTGAAGATAGTTAAAATTCAAACCTTATGCAAGGAAGATACACAATCACATGTTGAACCCTTTACTTAATAAGTTTTGTCAAGCACTTTAGTGAATCTTGGAATCTCTTGCTTAATCGGTTCTATCTAACACTTTAGCTTAAAATCTCTTGCTTAACTGGATCTGTTAAGCACTTTAGCTAAACAACTATTCTTCGCACCAACCATAGTCAAACTCAGATGCTGGTATACATGCATGCTGAAACAACTTATTTCGCATGTTACCTAAAATACATCTTGCATATGTTATTTTATCTAATGATACAGGAACAATGCAACAACTGAAAGTTATTGGAATTAGAACAAGAAGACAAATCAAATTTGTATCCAACAATAAGGGATATTGGATCCTCCTTTTGAATAACCATGAAAAAAGGTTTTATATTATCTCTTCTTGTATTCAAATTTCATTATTTTTCTTCTTAAATGGTGGATGATTAAGTCTATGAAACATTAGGTAAAAGATTCATCAAAAGGAGTTGTTTATAGACGACATTACAAAATTTATTCAATCCCACGAGAAATTGCATCAATTTAAGTCTTTTATTGTTTGCTCCACATGTAAAAATAATATAATTGTAGGATTCTAATTCTTCCCACAATTTTTTAATTTTATATAGTAAGCACCATCTTCTAATTTGGTTTTGACAATTGATACCTACATGATTCCACAAATAAAATTCAAATTTAAATTTTGAATTTCGTTGCCATTAAGAGGTTTAAAAAGAAGAACCATTGCAAAATGATGAAAATGGTGAAGAGAGTAAGAGGAGTTGAAATCTAGTTTGTTTTCATCATTGGTCATAATGGCTTAAAAACTAGGGTGAAAAGAAGGAAAATAGAATGAAGAGAGAGCATACCTTAAATATAAAACTTAAATATAGAAGAGAATTATAAATTATTAAATTATGGTTTTTGTTCATAATCGAGGTAATACATATACAAATTTAATTTTTTTTAAGTGGTTCCAGTCCCCACTCGATCGCAGTTGAGGGAGATCAAACTCTATTTCTCCTTATCAAGTCCTAAGTCAATCATCACTGTACCAACTAACAATTGATTACACAAATATATCTTTAATTTGACGGTTTTATTACTCCTATAATTTCATATTTACTACATTTACATCATAGTCATTTAATATAATTAAATTTCTTGACAAAAATTATAAATTATAATTAACTTTTTGAACAACTTAAATAATATTCTTAGTCTTTTTTTATCCATATATTTTTAATTATATTTGACTATATTTATATAAAATTAAACGCCCATCCTTTTCCTCTTTCAAACTCAAAAACTGACAAGCATAAAGTTGTTAATATATATTTCCTTGATCTCATATTATAAACAAACTTTATTTTTTAAATTTATTAAATAATTAATGTATTTAGGTTATATATAGCTCAAATATATAAACTTTAATTATATAAATCTAAAAAAATAAATTTTACTTATAAAATAGTATAAAACCGAAGGTATATTACTTATAAGATAATTTTGCTTAAAAAAAAAATTATAAGATAATAGCTTTCGAACCTTACAACGGTATGATTAGGGTTATTGTCAAACAAACATCTAGAAGATGATGATGTAATTATTTGAAAAATGTGCGACACATTTCCTTCAACTAACAAAAATAATGTGCGACACATTTCCTTGGTTTATAATATTACAACTTACAACTTAAGCTAAGAATTCAACGAAAAAATAAAGGGGGCTTGTCGCTTCTAAATTAATGTGAGTAATGATCAACAACCAATCCAACTTAATCATAAAATAATTGGCAATGCACATTATTATAATATGGAATATATTTCTTGTCTAAGACCCATTGGAGCATCTCTAGAAGGAACATATTTTAATCTTTTACTATCCCTTTTATGATACAATGACATGGAATGTTAAAGTTTCTAATCACATATCTTTTGACATTGGTGGATTCTACTTTATAAACAAAAAAATGTTATTGTTTGATTCTAGAATAAAGTGAATTTTGTAAAAAAGAAAATAAAGCTATCTTTTAATTACTGTAATGGCTCCTATAAGGGTCCAACCAACAGACAAAACTCACAATTTTTCATCACTAAGATCCTCAAGGTAAAAGTTGCCAGTGAGTGTGATTGATCATCAATAGTATTATGAATTGAGGTGGTTTAAATAATTTAATTACTATTTGACAGTTTTTTTTTTTTTTTTTTTTTTTTTAATCAAAAAATAGTATATATAAAAAAAATAAAAAAAAACGAGTACAGAGGAGGGGGGACCAAAACCAAAACCCTCCTAGCTCAACAAAATCGAAACGAAGGGAGACCTAGTCTATTGCGAACCAAATCATCATACACAGACACAGGAGCTTCATTCCACCAGACAAAACCTTGAGTGGTAAGGCCTAATGAAGCTAAAGTGTCTGCACATTGGTTCCCTTCTCTAAATATATGGGAAAGAATAAATAACATGTTTTGAGATAGGTTCATACAGTTGATCCACCTGTTTTTGAGTGACCACGGAACAAAATGAGGGTTGTTAATCGCAAGAGAAACTAATTTGGAATCTGTTTCAACCCAAAGGTGCTTCCAATCTCTGTCCGAAGCTATTTCGATTGCTCTCATAACTCCAATAAACTCTGCGTTAAGGGCGTAACTTTCTCCAAGAAATTCTGCATAGCATCCTAGAACTTTAGCAGAATTATCCCTAAATATCCCGCCACAAGCTGCCTGTCCAGGGACACCCAGTGATACTCCGTCGGTGTTGCATTTGACCCAAGAAAGAAGAGGAGGCTTCCAAATTATCTCCACAGGACGAACAGCCAAAGGAGGTCTGATAATAACTTTGAAAGCTTTCAGAATACGGAAATCCTTGATGTTACAAGCCGAGTTTACCTTTAGCGAATTACCAGTTAGCGAGACACTTGAGATAATCATATTCATTGCGGACTTCCAATGCGTGTTCTTGTTGTTGAACTTTTTCTGATTTCTAGAGAACCAGATTATGTTGAGAGTATTAATGATGGCAGAGAGGATAACTGTCCTAGCTTGTTTCGACGAAATATGAGAGCAAACTTCCCAAATTTCCAAAATATTGAGCTGATATGCGAGGTTCGTGGTACTAGCAAGCCACTGCCATAAATTCTGAGCAAAGGGACAGTTCCAAAATAAATGGTCTAAAGTTTCTTCGTGAGTACCACAGAGGTCACAACGCGAGGGAAACAGGTGCAAACCTCTCTTAACGAGAATATCGTCGGTAGGGACTTTGGAAAGGATAAGCTTCCAAACAAACAGGGATTTAGACGGAGGAATGTAAGAATTCCATATTAGCTTTGCCCAACCAAGAATATTACCAGGAGGGGACTTAAACTTATAGGCATCTTTAAGACTTAAATTACCATCCATCGAATGAATCCATCTGCGCTCGTCATCTCTAGGACACAGAGGAATATGGATCTGATTAATAATATCTACAATAGTTGGAAACAGAGCGGTAATACCTGGGGGGAGATTCCACTGAAAATCTAGCACAAAATCTTCAACCTTGGATTGAAGCCCATTCTGCAAATTTGCTGGGATATGAAGCTGTTCTGCCAGTGGGGGGCCACACCAAGCATCAGTCCAAAGTTAATTTTAGAACCATTTCCCATAATCCAAGTTGTATTGTCAAGCAAAGCCTGGAAGTTACCTTTGATTCCGCACCAAATGGAAGAGGAGATGTGATGTTTAATATGTGAATTGTTTCTTAGAACTCGTCGTCGGAGCAGTTGAGCCCATTGATTGGAAGAATTAAATAAATCCATACACATTTTGAGACTTGCAGCATCATTGATTTTGGAGAGAGATCTAATGCCTAAACCACCTTCAACGATAGGCGTACAGACTTTATGCCAAGCAACAGTTATCAATTTTCTCTTACTTATATCGCCACTCCACACAAAATTTCGCAAACATTTTTCTAGCTCTTTGATGAGACCGATAGGCAGTAAGTATATGAGGAGACTATAGATGAGCATACTGTGAATGACACTTTTAATAATTTGAACTCGACCAGCTATACTTAGGAGAGAGGCTTTCCAATTAGATAGTTTGGCTTTGATTTTATCCACCATAGGTTGGAAATACTGAGCCTTTGGTCTACCCTTAAAAATAGGGACCCCAAGATAAGTGAAAGGAAGATGTCCTTTTTGGAATCCTACAGTTTGAGCAAGAGCAGCAAACCTTTGTGAAGAAATAGATCCAGCATATAAAACTGATTTCTGGGAATTAACATGCTGACCGGAGCATTGCGCATACCTGAGAAAAAGATTTTTAAGAGCTTCAATGTTAGAGGATTTGGCTTTGCAGAATAGCATGATGTCGTCTGCATAAAGTACATGAGAGGGCACATATGAGCCTTTAGGGCCTTTGATCAAATCCAGACTGCCTTGTTCCACGAGATTTGTAATGGCCCGACTCAAGACATCTTCGGCGATGCAAAACAGTAGCGGGGACAGGGGGTCTCCTTGCCTCACGCCTCTTTTACAATCAAAATAACCGGCTTGAACTCCATTTATAGAAATAGAGAGTTTTGCAGAATAAAGGATTGCTTTAATCCAAGAACAAAAGCTGTCTGAGAAACCGAACTTACTCAACACCTTAAGTAGGAAACCCCAGTCGAGAGTGTCAAAAGCCTTTTTAATATCGATCTTGGCAGCAATGTTTCCTCCAAAGGATTTATTGTGGAGCAAGTTGATGGCCTCTGATGTCAAACAAATACAATCAGATATGGATCTACCTTTTATAAATCCTCGTTGTTCGGGAGAAATTATGATTGGCATGATAGCAGCGAGCCTGTCTGCCAAAATTTTAGATAAAATCTTGAATTTGAAGTTAGCTATAGCTATAGGCCTATATTGATCCACAGTATTGGCAGTAGAGGATTTAGGGATAAGGACAATTGTATTGGCGTTCCAATTAGGGAGTATCAAGCCCGTAGAAAAGAATTCCGAAATAGCATTAATTACATCGAGTTTTATGACATCCCAGTAATTTTGAAAGAAAAAACCTCCAAAACCGTCAGGCCCCGGAGAGCTATCTTTGCTCAAAGAAAAGACAGCGGACTTAATCTCCTCAGGGCTAGGAAGAACTGTAAGAAGAGAGTTGGTTTGATCAGTAATTAGTTTTGGAATTACCTCATCCACAAGACCATTATCAATACAATCATTGCTTGAGCTGAAGAGCTTTTCAAAATGAGTAGTGAAGAGATTGGATATGTCGTCTGTGTTGTGAAAAGACATCTCATCATGCTGAATAACAGAGATTGTTTTAGTACAATTCCTGATTTTGGTGATCCTGTGAAAGTATGCTGTATTTCTGTCTCCTTCATTATGCCATTTGACTTTAGACTTTTCTTGCCAAAATAACTCTTCAATCCTTAGAGCCATTCCTAAATCCAATTGTGCTTTTTGCTCTAATACTAGAAGGTCCTCATTATGTCCTACAGTTTGAATTTGGGACTGAATCTCATCCAATTTGGAAGTGGCTTGAGATAACAGTTCATGAACATTTCCAAAAACTTCTTTGTTCCAAACTTTGAGAGTGTTTTTGAGCAGTTTGAGTTTTTGGGATAAAATATACATTGGGCATCCAAAGAATTTGGTATTCCAACAGTCTTTGATCACCTTGATACACTCCGGATGTTCAGCCCACATTTTATGGAATTTAAAGGAGGAGGTTACCTTGATTGAATTATAAGAAAAGGAGAAAAGAATCGGGTAATGGTCCGATCTGTGCCTTGTAAGAGTGGAGCAGTCTGTGTTACTGCAGAGCTGAATCCAGCTTTGATCACAAATAACTCTATCAAGTCTTCTTTCAATGAACTTATTACCTTTCCTACCATTGCTCCAAGTAAATTCAGCACCTCTAGATGGGAGATGAATTAGATTATTATTATCCGTCCACTCTTGGAAGTCGAGTATTGGTGTTCTAAAAGGATCAGATTTGCCCCTGTGTTCATGGGCCCCCAAAATAGTGTTGAAATCACCTAAAAAGCTCCAAGGAATATCTTTTAAAGACTTTAGAGAGCTGAGAGTATCCCATAGTGCCCTTCTTCTAACATAATTAGTAGATGCATAAATTGCAGCCAGACCAAAGCAGTGAGCACCATCATTAAGAAAAAATGACACATGCTGATCATCAGCCAGTAGAACCTGAGGATTTAAGTGAGGAGCACAGAGACACCACAGATTGGGAGAAAGAGGTTGTCTAGAGTTTGAAGCAAACATTTTGAGGTTCAATCTAGAAAAAAACCTTGGAGATAATTTATCAAAAGACATCCAGGGTTCTGCTATAAAACACAAATCTGTCTTATGCTTATTAATGAGGTTTTTAAAAGCTAATCTAGTGGGCTGATTAGCAAAGCCTCTAACATTCCAGTATAAACACTTCATTGAGAAATGTTAAAAGAAACAGCCTTGGCTTTAGAGCTCTGACCTCCCTTTTTAGGTTTAATAACTGACCTGCTTTTCTTCTTGGCTTGCTTAGAAGTAACCACTTGAAAATCCTTATCAATCTCTTCAGGATTATCAAGCTTCTCTGCCATATTATTCCATGACTGCTTGAGGAAATCCATATCATGCTGAACATTCCTATTGAGACTAACACCCACCTCTTCTTCTGGGGCAGTATATATTTGTGTAGCATCCACAAATTCAGACTCACTAGAGCTACTGTGTTCCACTACCTTGAGAGTACTCTGATTCTGTTCTGGGGCAACTATTACTGCCATTACAAGAGAATTGTCTTGTTGATCAGGATTCTCTATCGTTTTTCCAGGTTCCTCTTCTAAATTCCTTGACACCATCTCACGGTTCAGCTGAGCAATGGAATCATTATGATTATCACCTTCATCATTAATCAATTCTACACTAGGATTGACAATTTTGACTGTAGATGAACCTTCCACATCAAGAGGGACCTTTTCCTTTTCCCCTGGACCTTTAGAGCTTACTTCGTTGTGCTTTTCCACATATATTTTCCTACTTTGGGCATTGCTGTATCCTGGCTCTGGGATAGATTGCTTATTCAGTTTCCTGCAGTTTCCTACATTATGACCAATGAACTTGCAATGATCACAGAAGTCAGGGATGTGTACATATTCCACATTTACAAAGAAAGCAAAACTTTTCCTCTCCACTAGGATGCTATTCCTAATATTTCCAGTTAAATCCAAGTCAACCAAAATTCTAGCAAAGTGCCCGAAGGATCGGTCAAACATAGACTTGGTGGTGGTATCGTCCATACAAATAGGGCTTCCAATAGCGCTGGCAATGGCATATAGGATTTTTGGCCTCCAGTATTCCTGTGATAAACCTGAAATTCTAATCCACACCTGAGCAGAAGTTTGATGTTGTTCATTAGGATTGAAGTCTTTGGACCAAGCAAATAATTTTAAAAGTCCTGAGTTTAGATTCCAAGAGCTGTTAGATCGAACTCTTTGAAGGTCTTCAATATTAGAGAAAGAGAATTCGTAGAAGCCTTTCCCCAAAGAGATGAGACCCCATTTATCCAACGAGTTCCAGATTGTTGACAATTTTTGTTTCAGCACATCCACTTTCAAGGGCACCGAACCTTTCGGCCATAAAATTCTACCATGTAGGTTATGTTTACAAGAAGCCAAACCTGCTAAATATTCCTCCTCAGGGATTGTTATGGAGATTCTATCGCCTTTAACAATAGATTGAGGGAGCTGGCTGATCGGGATATCACAGATGTTGGTCACCGCTTGAGCAAAAGACTTTTTCAAAGGGGGCGGTGGATTGGAGGCGGTGGGCTTCAAAGGAGATGAGATGAGAGGCGAACCGAGGCAGTTCCATGGAATTACTACCGATGGGGCCATGAATTAGCAAAAAAGGAAGATGAACGAACTAGATGATGATCATTAGGAAGAAGGGAAAAAAAGGTCTCTGATTTCGTATTCTCTTAATTAAACTACTAGATCGGCAGTTGTTTAATATAGGACAATGAAACTATTTTTCACTATTTGACAGTTCATCAAGAGAATAAAACCACCAAATCAATCCCATTAGATTTCAAAAGAATAAAATTTATATTTTAATTAAAAGTCCTGATGTGATCATGTAGGTAGTGTACTGTTCTTCCATTAAAGAGCGATATATATTTTTTTACTATTTTCTAAAAAAATATTTAAAAAAACTTTAACTAAGTAATAATTGTCTCAACAAATATTAAATAAATTAACTTTATTTTCCATTGAAAAATGAATTGCACTAAATTAAGAAATAGTTTTACATTTTAAAAAAAGTTTCAAATTTTTATATCTTCTTAAGAAATATCAGTCAACATGCCATTTTTATGATATCAGTAAAAAAAAAGAATTCACAGTTTAATTGTACTTAAATAACTTTTTATAAAAATATTTATTACAATTTAATCTCATAAAATATGACCTCTTTTATCACAGTTTTTTTTAATCTACACATAATTTTTTAAAACTTAAAATGTTTAAAGAATTAGTACGATTGTTTTGTAGTTGGCATGTATATGAGCTATTCAGAGAAATGGGCAATTGGATTTGTAATAAAAAATCATTAACAATATAAATTATTAATAATTAAGCTTCAATTATGGTGATTTTATACAAAGAACTAACAAGATATTCGTGCGAACGCATATATAAATATTAGAGAAAAGGGGATGTGCACTGACAGTGTAAATAACTTTTACACTGTCAACCAATGACAACCATGTATCTTACCATGTCATTATTTAAATGTTAAATTACTGATATGATTTGGCACTTTAAAATAATATGATTGGATGTCTGTGTAATATTTTTTTACACTGACAGTGCACTACCATTAAACTCTAAATATTATATATAATATAAAAAATGTATTTAGATATATATATATATATATATATATATATATATATATATATATATATATAAATTTAAAATATATTAATTAATTATAAAGTGAATAATGATCGTATAAATTCAATTGTATTAAATATATATTGTATTGATTGTGACCGTGAGATGAAAAGTTAGTTATTTACAGGGTTGATGAGTATTATCCATTTGATATGCTATAAAATGTATATAGACAAACATGTAAATTTGAAATAAGGTACTTAATTATAAAAAGAACAACGATCATATAAATTCAATTAATGTTGATTAAAAATAAATTAGGTATTGTGCTGATAATAACTCATGAGATAAAAAGTTAATTGTTTGTACGACTATGAATTATTATCGAATTTGATACGTTATAAAATGTATTTGACTATATACGTGTAAATTTGAAATGAGTTACATAATTGTAAAATAAACAAAGATCATATAGATTCAATTGTATTAAATAGCCGTACAAAAAAAAAAGAACTCGTGAGATTGAGAAAGAAAAAAAAAGAAATTTTTTAACATATGCAAATAAAAATGTTATTTCTCAAATAAAGACAGTTGTTGATTAAAATAAAATACATAATGTCATGATAGTGACTTGTGATATGGAAAATTAGTTGTCTACACCGCTAATGAGTATTATCCAATTTGAAATGTTATAAAGTGTATTTAGATACACTTGTAAATTTGAAATGAGTTATTTAATTATAAAATGAACAATGATGATATAAACTCAATTAATGTTGATTAAAAATAAAATATGTATTGTCCTGATAGTGGTCTGTTAAAAAAAAATTAATTGTCTACATTACTATTGAACATTATATAATTTGATACAATATAAAATGTATTTAGATACACAAGCAAAATTAAAATGAGTTATTTAATTTTGTAAAATGAACAATAATTATATAAATTCAATTAATGTTGCTTAAAAGTAAAATATGTATTTGGTTCCATCCCCCTCCCGATCGCAATTGCGGGGGATCGAACTGTGGTTCGACCTATCAAGTCCTACGCCAATCACCACTGGACCAACTAACGATTGGTTGAGTATTATTTAATTTGATACGGTATAAAATGTATTTAGATATACATGTAAATTTAAAATGAGTTACTTATTTATAAAATGAACAATGATCATTTATATATTTAATTGTATTAAATACCATTCAAAAAGAAAACAAAGATTTGTGAGATGGAGAATGAAAAAAAAAAGATATTTAGAAATAAGGATTTTATATTTTAAATAAAAATAATTGTAGATTAAAAATAAAATATATATTGTGTTGAAGGTAACTCGTAAAATAAAAAGTTAGTTGTCTGCACGAGTATTGAGTAATATCCAATTTGATAAAATAATATTTTAATTTAAAATAATATGTATTGTGCTGATAGTGACCAATGAAATAGAAAGTTTTTTTGATATAATAGAAGGAACATATTTTAATCTTTTACTATCCCTTTTTTGTATTAAATATTCATGCAAAAAGAAAGAAAAGAAGAGAAATGAAGACAAAAAAAAGAAGGAAATTTTGATATTTTGAAATAAAGATTTCAAATCAAGGTAGATGTTTGATTAAAATAAAATAGACCTTGTGTTAATAATGATGTGAGATAAAAAATTATTTGATGTGATATAAAATATATTTATATACAAATGTAAAATTTGAAATAATTTACGAACAATTATCATATAAATTTAATTGTATTACATAATCATATAAAAAAGAAAGCGTGAGACGGATAAAGAAAAAAATTATTATTTAAAAATAAGAATTTTGTCTCTCAAATTAAAACAATAGTCAATTAAAATAAAATAGATATTATGTTGATAGTGACCCGTGAGATAAATAAATTTTTAATTTTATTAAAATTAAAAAATAAATTATTAGTAGTTTTAGTGATAATAAATAAATAGAGAAAAAAAATTAAAATAAAACTGAGAATGTGTGGAAAAAAAATATGAGAGAAATTTACGATTTTAATCGAGAGAGAGAATTAATGTATGTAATATTTAATTAAAATTTAATTGGTGAAAGTTGAAAAATAAATGTCAACATTATGCTATAATAGGAGAAGAAAATAAAAAATTAAATATTATTTAATTACTTAAATACCTTTTTTTAGTGTAAATAATTGATTTAAAAAGGACAATTTTGAAAATTCATGCCATTAAATTGTTATAAATAGATGGTAGATAGTATTTTTGATGTTTTTGGTATACCATTTGATTAATTTTTTGAGATGTGTTGTTGTCTTAAACAACATTGTCTTTTAAATGTTTTCTATTCTGTGCATTTCAAAATTTGGCCCTGTTATCTTAATTAAAAAAATAAAAAAATATTTATTTTATTAAATACTGTAAAAATACGTCTCAAAGTACAATTTGAGAGCATATATTAATTTTACCCATGATTTTACAAGCAAATTTACCTACAATTTCTTCCGCAAATAAAAATACAAATTCCGCAAGTAAAAACCCAAAATGATTTCCAAAACTTCTTTTTAAAAATGAGTAAAATTAAATTTTTATATCATCCCTAAAAATACATAGCCTATATTGAGAATCTCTTTATTTAAGTTAAAATTTAAAAGATTTATAAATATATATGAGATGAAACATACCTGGCTGTATCTATAATTATCTGCAACGCCCCACTCTAGGGCCCAATACTTTATCAACTTGTAATCTTGTTTGCTTAATTAACAAATAACATGCTGAGACCATCATGTATTAATTATTGTTGGAAAATCTTTGGCTTGATTTGACTACTCTAGTCGAATTTTGTCAAATATATCTGCTATATTTTAAAATCATGAGAAAACATTATATTGACTTTCAGAGAAGTATATTTATCAAATTGTTCACACATAATATTTTGATATGCAATTTAGGGACAGACCCATGCCTGTGGTTGTGGTGGTACATGCCCCACTACAATATCTAAAAATGTTAAGCAATATTATCAACACATATATACAATGTTTTAGCAAGAGATGTTCTACCTAAATTATCTCTAAGTTATAAAACTATTTTATGATCTGATTTATTTTGAATATTCTGTACTCAATAAAATTTTGAGACTTAATTATTATTATTATTATTATTATTATTATTATTATTATTATTATTATTATTATTATTTTAATTAAGATTAAAATTTGGAAGACACGCCTAATATAAAGTTAGTAAAAATCAACAATTTTGTTAAAGATTTAAAATAGAATTTACGTATAACTTATAAGTCGTCTATAGAGATTTATTACAATTGGTTTATTAAGGTTAGGGATGGCAATTTGGTCCATCCCAAGTGGGTATTCACAAAGAATCCCATATCGGATAGGGTAAATACCCATAAAAATGGGTATCGGACACGGGTAATTACCCATTAAAATATGCGGGTATGGGTGCGGGCACGGGTACCTTACTACCCAATCCGCCCTATACCCACACTACATATTTCTATAATGTCATTTATATTATTATATAAAAATACATGATTCTAAATTTTTTAAAAAATATTTCGCTATTAAATCATTACACATTTTAATAAAAAGGTTTATTTGATTCTTAACTCAACAATAACATACATATATTTTTTAATATTATTAAAAAGACTTAAATTATATGATATTTTGTAATTAAACAATTTAATTTAACTATAAATGCGGGTAAACGGGTACGGGTATGGGCATTGAGGTACCCACAGGATACGGGTACGGACATGAATATTGATACCCACGCGAATTTGAGCTCGGGTACGGAGATTTTTTTAAACTGCGGGTATGAGGACGGGTACTATAGTACCCTGCCCAAACCCTGCCCATTGCCATCCCTAATTAAGGCTACCTTTAGAGTAGTCATCTATTTATAAATTTTAAAAATCAATTCTAAATATAAAAATAAATGTTATAAATATATATGTAATATATTCATTTAGTAGTATTTTAAATAAGGGTTAAATATATAAAAAAAACTCTGTAATAGCGAGTTTTGTTTTTAATTCCTGGTAAAGTTTTTTTTGCAATCACACTCTTGTAATTTTCAGATTCCTTCAAGGACCCCCTGACTGCCACATTGCAGCAAAGATTCTCTCTTGCTGCCTACGTGGCAGTCCACGTTGATTTTTTTTTAAATTATTTTATAATTTCACATGAAATAAATTTTTTTTTAATTTTTTATTTTAAAGAAAATTAATTAATTTTTAATAATTTTGTTACTGCTTTTATTATGAGGGGGTAAATAAAAATTCGCTAATATTACAGGGGGGTGTTCATAATAAAAACAGTAATAAAATTATTAAAAATAAATTTTAAAAAAAAATTATTCCACGTGGAATTTAAAATTAAAATGAAAAATCCACGTGGACTGCCACGTAGGCAGCAAGAGAGAATGTTTTCTACTATGTGGCAGTCAGAGGAGTCCTTGAGGGAATCTAGAAATTACAAGGGGGTGATTGCAAAAAAAAAATTTACAAGGACTAAAATCAAAACTCGCTAACATTACAGGGGGATTTTATATATTTAACCCTTTAAATAATAGTAGTTGTAAGTAGATGGCAGTCGATAATTGTTAGAGTAGTGATCAATACGGGTAATACGGGTAAGAGTGATAATCAAAGTGATAGTTAATAGTAGTGGATTGGTGATTAGAGGTAGATGAAAGGGTGATCGATGTTGATCAATGATGGTGTGAGTGAAAATTAAAGTGATAGTTGATAATAGTTGGATTAAAGATTAGAGGTGGATGAAGCGGTGATCGACAATTGTCAAAGTGGTAGTAACATATTTATAATATATGTAGAAAGAGCTTTATATTATCTTAATTGGTCATCAAACGATGCAGAAATTAGATATTCTTCAATTGAAAAATTGTGTATGATTTTGTATTTCTCTTGCACAAAACTTTTAATATCACATGATTCCTTGTTGTGTTTATGTTGTGTTAAAAACTGATGTGATCAAATACTTGTTCACCAAATTATTATTAAACAGATGCGTGACAATGACAATTAAGTTATCAAAATTATCCTTGAACTGTGTCCCCATGGAAGTTGTTAAAGGTCATGTGATAGTTGATTTCTTGGCTAACCATTCTTGTGTGGACATGGAAATGGTCACATATGTAGGAATTAAACCTTGGCATCTCTATTTCAATTGTTCCAAACATCAAGGAGGTATATGTGTTGGATTATTAATAATTTCAATTCTTTCATCACCCAAGCCACGTTGGCTAGCCAAGTATGGTATTTTGTTTCTATGATAAACTCGACATCATATAACTTGCCAACTTCCTCATCAATGGCGGCCCTCTTCCCTTCGCTAAAATTTTTGTTTCCTCTGCGCCACTGGTTTGGCCGAGGGGTGGATGGCTAGGTGTTGGCTCACCACCTTAGTGTCTATCCTAGTAATATCAGAGGAAGCCCAAGAAAAGAAGTCAACATTTTTAATGGGTTGGTCAACTCGCTCGTGTTCTTCTTCCACGCTAAACAAATTACCTATCTTTGTCACTTCATGGGATGAAAAGCCTATTTGTACCTCCTTCAAGTCCTCTGTGGGCGTGAGCCTTTCAATGTTTGCGCCTAACCTAAGATCCCAAAAATTAAGGTACGCAAATAGAACTTCAGAAAGGGGGCACCCACCAGGGCGAGATCTTATGTTTTTGTAGCCAGGCTATTATGGAGCATTCTTGAGCAATTTGATTGTCTTCTCAAATTGTACTAACTCTCCCTCCAGGAAGTGGGTACTCTAGAACTAAGTATTGAGTGGAAATAACCGACCCAAGTGCATTGATGGAGGGACGGCCTAAAATGATATTATAGGGCGACAAGGCATCCACAATAAGGTAGCTGACTTCAATCGCCTTACACTACTAGAAAATTCGCTTTTAGCGACTAGCGAATTAGAGTCCGAAAAAGCTTAAAAATTGGTCACTAAAATGTTTAGCGATCAATTTAGCGACCATTACTTTTCGGTTGAAAAAGTACTAGTCGCTAAGCTTTTGCGACGAATTTAGTGACCAAAATTTAGAGACCGATTTTAGTGATCTTTTTCATAAAATAAAATTAAAAGTTGTGATACTAGGAATCAAACTTGTGACCTCCGTATATTTTACTAAGAACTTGCCACTACACCACTTAACATCTATTGTTATATTTTATATTTAAATATATATACATATAATTTTATATAAATATATTATATCTTAAAACAATAAAAAATATGGAAATTTTAGTAAAAATTAAAAATTGAAAGAGAATTAAAATCTTTAAAAAAATGGAAAGGAAATAGTAACATAATAAAGAGGATTAAAAAAAAGAAAACAAAAAAAATATTAGTGACCGAAATTCGGTCTCTAATTTTTATATATAAATTAAAGTGTATATAAAAATATTTTTTCGTGACCGATTTAGTGACCTCTTAAAATTGGCTAAATGAATATCAAATTTTGGTGGCTATTTCAGTCACTACAGCGACCGAAATTTCGGTCACAAAATTTTGGTCTCTAAATCGTGGCTAATTTATTTTAGTGACCGATTTAGTGACCTCTTAAAATTGACTCATGAATATCAAATTTTGGTGGCTAATTCGGTCACTATAGCGACCAAAATTTTTCTGTCACTAAAAATGAATTTTCTAGTAGTGTATTAGCGTGCCCCCTCACTACACGTTGTCTCTAGGGTCACGTGACCACTTACTTGGACTTGTTCGCCGGACAATCTTATTAACGAGTCACTGAACACTTTGACGTCGTTGGGATTGAGTTGTAGTTTTTGGAAAATGTCCCAAAACAAAACATCAACTGAGCTTCTAGAATCTATCAATACCCGCTTGATATCCTAGTTGTCGTGTTGCACTATGATGACCAGAGGGTCATTATCGTGAGGGTTGACTTTGATGACATCCATGTTAGAAAAGGTGATGATAACCCTTGTTTCCCCTCGCACACCCTTGGAGAAACCAGAAGATATCACATTGTAACAAGCACCTGCCTTGCGTATTTCCTTCGGGAGGAGTGGAACTACCTCCACCAATGAAACCTCAGACTATTATGTTTGTATTTGAGTGTAGAATTTTCTCGGCTATCTTCGAAAGGAAGATGGAAGTAGTGAGAATGGCAGAGGTGTGACACATGTTAGTTTTACCGGAGTTCTACGGTGGACACCACTGTATTAGTAAAAAAGTACAGGTGTGCATGCTATTCTTGCAAGGTCAGGGGTACTCAGAGGCCTTAGTAGATTTATAACAATTTGTGGTGGTTAGGGCTTGCCCACGGCGACAAGAAGCCTTTTACAGTGGTTTTAGAGGACCTTCTCACGTAAAGTGATATATTATGTATCTCAGTTTGATGCTTATGTATAGCGTATCAATTATAGTGTTATGTGTAACTTAGAATCTGATTCCTTTCTCCTATTAGGGGAGGCGTATTTATAGAGACCTTTGGGCCTAGGATTTTCTCGGGAAGGATCACCGTCCACTCAATCAGTGATGGACCGTTAAATCCCATTTTCTTAGGGAGACGTGGACCAGCTACTGACCTTGACTTCTCTCTGCCCAGAAAACGTCTTTTCCCACGTTTTCCCATATCTATGCAAGAGGGAGGCTCTTGGGGCGAGGCGATACTTTTTGGAGGACGATAGATGGCCGCGCCCCTTCTGAGACTGCAAAGCTCCTGCCCTCGGCAAATCCTTTACAAATATAAAACTACAACCACATTGATTTATTATTCATTGATATTTAATATTCTTTATTAATATAATTTATTAATTTGTTTTTAACAATTTATTTGTTTCAAATACAATCAATTGTTTTAATTTATAAATTTTAATTTTTAATATATTATATGTTTTATATTATTTTAAAACTATTATTTTATAGTATTTTTAATAATATTAATATTAATGAAAAATTATAATTTATAATTTAAATATCCAAAAATCAATTAAATCAAATTAGATAAATTTGAATTGGATCTAACTTTTTAAATACTCATCCAAAATTGAATCAAACAAAAATAATTTTAACTTTGAATCAGAAGAATATTCTTTCTCAAAATCCACCCAGTTAATATGCAACTGAAGGAGGGGGGGCCAAATAATTTTAGGGGGGCACATAATATGGTTATTAATTACTTTGTGAAGAAGTGGTCCTTCTCTCCATTATTTTAGACTAGTAATTGATACTACAATTTTGTTTCAATCTCATTCAGACAATTTCTTGTTAAGACTGTGGAGTGAGGGGTCTACTATTTTTTGTCGACATATAATTTCTCCTGGAACATAATTTTATGGTGAAAAAATACAGTAGTATTTTAGTGGATGAGGCATTAAAGTAAAATGATGATAATGTCTAAGTTGGCTCCAATTTTTGTGTTGTTGAAATTTTCTTTTTTGTACGGAAAAATATTCATGTTCAGAATTGTAGTTGAGTCAAATTAAATCTTATAAAATTGATTTGTGGAGTGACAATTGTCTTCATTTATAAAAACATGTACTAGAGTCTGGTGTAAGATCTATGGACTGCAATCAGATTTCTGTTATCGAACCACCTACCATTTATTTTCACGCTCTATTAGAATTTGACCTAACTCAACATTTTAAATATCGGTTTGTAAGATGAAGAGTCTCAATGTATCATTCTATATAAATTATCTCAATACTCTATCTCCAACCAGTATAAAAAAAAGTTAAGATCTTCCTAACACTAGTGTATACTGGCGTGCTGTAGGGAACATTATAACCTTAGCCACAAAAACAATATAGCCTTTATGTGTTCTGTAAAAGTAATTCCTTTGTCGTTTATATGTCGCACAGTCATTCTCAGTAGAAATGATGATGATAAGGCTTGTGGCAGTGTTCGTTGTGCTGTAATGCAGATTGCTCTAAGATTGGATGATGTAATGAAAATGTATTTGCACCATAATTAAAAGAGGTGTAGAAGTGAACACATAAGTGGCTTTGCATCATCAAATTTTATTTTATTTTGATTCTAGTACAATAGCTATCCACAAACTTGAGGAGTAGTCATGTAATGTAAGGATTGAAGTTAATGTGTCATTCTTATTTTCAATGTAGGGACATATATTAGTTGGTTACAATTACTATAATAAGGTATTTGGATTAAGACATGACTTTATGTTCACTAGCCAATATTTGGAATTCACAATTGGCATCATTACACGTGGGTGCCTTTGGTTTCTTCTTTTGGATTATGAAACTGTAACATAGCTACCAGTTGACACTTGACACATTATGGACAAGGTTACGTTTGGTGACATTGCATTAGGACCATGCTCCTGGGCGGTTGGGACTCTCCCCCCTCAATTTCATCTTCATGGGCCACACATTAATTCAGTTTTAAGATTAATCTATGCGATTATGTATATATGATATATGATTTATATAATTTGTAACACTAAATTAATCAAATTTAAATGGGTGTGTAACTCATCCCTACAAAACTGATTTATAGGGTGAACATTGCTTCAAAACTATATATTATCTGATGTAAGACTCTCAATAAACTCCCTCACGTTTTGGATTAAATTTTTGATACCACGTAAAGAATTATGGTTGGGTCTAACTCATCATTACAAAATCGAATTGTAATGTGAAAATTGTTCATCCATAAACATATTTTCAAATTATATATTTACCGTTAAGCAAGTGTATTTTGTTTAATTTCATATATAGTTCAATTGCAAGTGGTGATTTAGCATTCAAAACTATTGGCAATTTTTTTTATATGTATAGAATCAACATAATTTTTTATTTTATTTTTCTATCATATGAATTTATGTACTATGTTAGTAAAATTTGACTAGGTAGATGATGGAAAATGAAATTTGCTTAAATTATAAAATTTATTTCATCATCATTATTATTTGTGTGGTACAATTAATTGCCTTGACTTTGGAAACTGAAAAGGAACGCATGGACGGTTTTGGTTGTCTTTATAATAAAAAACTAGTAACAAACCCGTGCGTCCGCACGGGTTCTGGTACGGGACGCGCATTTATTTCAAATGTATATTTTTTAATAGAAAAATGTATGGTATATGTTAAAAAATAATAATTGAATGTATAGAAAAAGTCTGGTACCTGTAAAAAAATAATAATTGAATGTATAGAAAAGTGTCTGGTACCCGTGAAAAAATAATAATTGAATGTATAGAAAAGTGTCTGGTACCCGTGAAAAAATAATAATTGAATGTATAGAAAAATGCCTGGTACCCGTGAAAAAATAATAATTGAATGTATAGAAAAATGTCTGGTACCCGTGAAAAAATAATAATCGAATGTATAGAAAAATATCTGGTACCCGTAAAAAAAATTAATTGGATGTATAGAAAAATGTCTGGTACCCGTAAAAACATTTAAATCAATAAATTTTTTAATACAAAATATAATTTTGTTATAAAATATGTGAATAATAGAAGATAAAAAAATGTAATAAAAAATAGAAGCTAAAAAAATTATGAATGAAAAAATATGAGAAAAATTAAAGAGAAATCTTATGAATATAAAAAAGAAAATAATATTTGAAAATAAGAATAAAAGATAGAAAGAAATATTAACTTATTAGGAGTAGAAGAATATTATTTGAATTTGAAATTTATGAAGAAAGAGAAAATTGATATGAAATATTTGTGTTTTCAAAGAAAGATTTAAAATATTAATTAAATATATAATTAATAAAAAATATTTTGATCAGTAACTTCATGTCCGGTTAATAATCAATATTTTGATCAATAACTTCATGTTCCCGTCTACAAATATTATTTTGATCAATAACTTCATGTCCTCGTGTACCTTAAAAAATATTTTGATCAGTAACTTCATGTCCCGTGTTAATAATCAATATTTTGATCTATAATTTCATGTCCCGTTAATAATCAATATTTTGATCAATAACTTCATGTTCCCGTGTACAAAAGATTTAGTAAAATATAATCTTATTTTTTAATCACATTTTATACACTAAAACTAACTTAAAAAATATTATTAATTTCATTTTAGAAGCATAAATTTTCTTATATATTATTTTCTTTTTAAAATTTAAAATTGTAAAACATATTTATTAAAAATGGTCTCTTATAAAATCATTTACTTAAATGAGATTGTTAGCTAAGTTTATTCTGTCACAAAAACTATTGGCCTTAAAATCAGTTACTATCAAACTCATTAAATGAATATTATAATAGTGAAAGATAATTTTTTTAAAAAAAAAACAATCAAATTGATCAAATTAATTGATATTTATTTATTTTTTTTGCTCATATAGAATTGTCCAATCACACTTAATATTTGTACAATCTTTCTATATATTATCTTTTTTCTTTAAAGCTTAGTACTTATAATAATCATAAATATCAAATCTATTAATATTAAATTAAAAAAATCAAACAATAATCATCCAATATGATCATAATCACATTGTACGATAAAGGGGGTAAAAAGTTTCTAAAGAAATAATATATTATTTTCATAGCAGTTTGAAAAAAGTAGTAAGTAAAGTAAGGAAATAGGTCTTAGTGCATTAATTGATATCAATCTCAAAAGATGTGCATGGAAAAAACAGTGGAATTTCCAACAATTAAATGAAGAAAGAAAAATTTTAGAAAATGGAAAGAAAGCTTTTAAGTCCATCCAAGTGGAAGCTTATATGATAAGCAGGACATTTTGGTTTTTTCCATACCATTCAATTTTCTTATATTGTAGATTACCTTTTATGCTTTTATGATTCATTCATTTAAGATTATAAACAACAACACTAACAACCTAAAAATATAGTAAGAATGCCATATCTTATGATCTAAATAAGAAAATCAAAATATTTTTCCCAAAGTAGTTATTATATCTAAAAGATATTTAAAAAAAAAATTGTATCGAATTTTTAATTTTTAAAAGAAAGACATCAATAAAATTAGGGGTGTAATCGGATCGGTTTGGACCGGTTTTTGGTTGAAAAAAGGTCCGAACCAATGATATTTCCATCGGTTTGGTTTGGTTCGGTTTTCAACATTTTTCAAAAATGGAACCGAACCAAACTAACCGGTTTGGTTCGGTTTGGTTTGGTTTGGTTGATCGGTTTACAATATTTATTTTTTTAAATATTATATTCATCCGTATATTCTCCATTATCGTGTTTTTTGGTGTATTTTATACTATTATTTTTTTAAACATTATATTCATCTGTATATTCTCCATTATCGTATTTTTGGTGTATTTTATACTATTATTTTTTAAAATAATATGTTTCATGCTATATTTGTTCAAACAAATTACAAGTTGCTCTTATTCCATACGAAATAGTGACATCATTTCCTTTGCAAGTTTCCTATCAAATATAAAAGTTAACACTTAGTATCAGAAAGTTGGAAAGGGATTTCAAAGCTTAACATATAGAATATAACAAAACACACATTCATTAACATGTTTCACACCTCAAACACACATCAAAACTATTTTGTAACAAGATCTAAATGAGTTTTGATGAAGAAAAAGAAGAAAAAAAAGGTACAAAAATATATGAAAATTAACAAAGAGAACTTGAATACGAAGAAGACGACCATAACATATCATAATGACAGTAGTGAAAGGAACAATAGTTGTGGGCAGCAAGAGCAGCAGTTCTGTGAAAGCATAACTTTTGTGACTTATGGTTTCTATTGTCTATGCTTTAGAGTTTGATTCTAGATGCGTGTTTTGCTTAAAGGAAGGAAGTGTAAACAAAGATGGATAATAGTTGGACCGATAAAAAAATTGAGTTTAATGATGGGTAGAATAAAATATTTAAAGCGTCATTATTTCCATTGGTTCGGTTCATCGGATTGGCGGTTCCTAAAAACTAAATCCGAGAACCGAACCAAACCACATCGGTTTTTATTGGTTTGGTTCGGTTTTTAAACCAAACCAATAATAATCGGTTTAATTTTGGGTTGGTTTGGTTTGGATTGTCGGTTTAATTGGATTTTTTTGACCCGCTTACACCCCTAAATAAAATTATATGACCAGAAATAATAGGAAATAGGTAAAAATAAAAGAAGTTGAAAAAAGTTAAATAAAACACTAAATTACTTAAATAATTCGATTTTATATTTGTTTAAATGTATTAATATTCTACACAATAATCGGTTTAGTTAAATCAATGTGGTTGCCAAAACCAATGTTTTTAATCAAGACTACTAATTAACTTTATGCAACTCCTGCTGCATTATAGTATTTGTCCAACAACTCCATTGTTGATTTAGGACAAGATGTCTCACACGTACGGTCTCGAGCCAGCTCTGTCTACTAAAAGTATCGTGTTTGCCTATCACACTGCACAAGATTTCTAATATATTCTAGTTTAATGTAACTGTTTTCCACAGTTGTTCACCATTATAGCATAAGTTTAAATTTACTGTATTCTTGATTCATTGGTGCAATGTTTTATTGAAGTAGGTTCCTTGTTCAAATATATATAAAATATTATTCTTTTTTGCAGATGTTCTGGTCTAGATATATAAGGTTATTTGGTTAAAAATATTTACAAATATTATTCATCTATATAATATTTTTATTCTGAAATTATTTTTAATTTAAAATACAGTAATTTTATTGATGTCTTTCTTTAAAAATTAAAAATTT
Organism: Vicia villosa; assembly: GCF_029867415.1. Taxonomy (NCBI): domain Eukaryota; kingdom Viridiplantae; phylum Streptophyta; class Magnoliopsida; order Fabales; family Fabaceae; genus Vicia; species Vicia villosa. The sequence goes on along the minus strand of NW_026705481.1, from coordinate 261,378 downwards.
GATACAATTTTATTTTTATTTTAAAAATGTCTTTCATTTAAATATTTATCTTTAATTAACCTATATATTTATCTTTGACTATTTTTTTTCCTGTTTTACAATTAAATAAAATATATTTATATTTTATTTGAATTTCAAAACCAATTTACTGACATATCAACGGTCCACACCATAACCAATTAAGATTCTTTATAATGACAAAATAATTTTCTAAGATAGAAAATAATTGGATAAATTTGAAACTAATTTAAAAAGATTGTATTATTATTATTATTATTTATGTGCTTTATTATTATTGATCAACATCATTAAAAATATTAATATCAATAAAAATCTTAACTTAACAAATAAACTCTAAAATGTTTATGGTAGCAAAATTTTTAATTGGAAAATTCCATATTTCCAAAAAAAAATATTAATTGGAAAATCCCATATTTCCAAAAAAAATATCAATAAAAAATTGATAAGTCTTCAATTTCATCCATTTATAGCCAATGACACAATCTACAAACAATTATTCTTTAAGCATATGATTTTCCATTGTAGCTCTTAATGTACCATCACACTATAAAAAGATTATTGTTAAAAGACTATTGTTATAATGAAAATGAACGAAAAAAATACATAGGCAAGAGATAGTATGGACTTGCAAGAGACACCGTAGATTTGACTTGCACGATACAACACAGTATATTATGACCTATTCTATAATCTACCATATATATTATATTAAATAGTTTTTATAGTATGATATGATAAACTATTTAATATATATATATATATATATATATATATATATATATATATATAATATTTTAAGTTAAGAGGATACAATGCAATAATAAACGATTATATATATATATATATATATATATATATATATATATATATATATATATATATATATATATATATATACACTATTTTAACATGATACGATGACATTTAGTAAAATTCATATTTTTTTTATTAAAACACATTTTAATAACTACTAATTTTGATTTGTTTTATTATAATGATGATGACAATAATGTTAATAATAATAATAATAATAATAATAATAATAATAATAAAGGACATTAAATTAAAATAAATAATAGATTTTTTTCAATCTCAATATTTAAAAAAATTACAAAAATAGTCACATTACTTCATAACTATAAAATTTTAAAAATATATAACAAATTCCAATAAAGAAGAGAGAACAACTAATAAAAATAAAAATGATGTTAAGACTTAAGAAATTGTCTATGTTATTTAACCTTTTTCGTTTTCTTATGAGTAACCTGAAAATCCAAAACAAATGAAAAAGATATTAAAACAATTTTAAAAAAAAGTGACATGAATATCAAAAATAGAAAAAGAAGATTTATAATTTATGGAAGAAATAGATAAGAGATTTCCTTTGATATTACCATTGATGTTGATATTTCCTACCACTCCATAAACATCATTATCATTGTCATTTTGGTGTGACATTTTTGACTTAATGTAAACTTGCACACATATTTCAATCCCTTTTCAAATTGATACATCGATTATGTAAAACAAAATAAATAATTATTATTCAATCTAAATAAAGTATCAGTAACAAATAACAATCAGTCTTAAATAGAAAAAAATTGCACATATTTTTTTTTAAAAACAATATAAACACAATAAAGAATATTGATCAGAATTTATTTTCATCAAAAATAATTAAATAAAGAGATTTGCAGAATTTTTTTTCTAAGATTGTGATCCTCAAATATGTAAAACACAAAACTAACAAAAAAAAGTAAAATAAAAAGAAGTATAAAAAATTACCTAAGGAGATGGAAATAGAATCCAGATCCAAAATGTAATCAGCTATTAATTTCATATATAGTTCAATTGCAAGTGGTGATTTAGCATTCAAAACTATTGGCAATTTTTTTTATATGTATAGAATCAACATAATTTTTTATTTTATTTTTCTATCATATGAATTTATGTACTATGTTAGTAAAATTTGACTAGGTAGATGATGGAAAATGAAATTTGCTTAAATTATAAAATTTATTTCATCATCATTATTATTTGTGTGGTACAATTAATTGCCTTGACTTTGGAAACTGAAAAGGAACGCATGGACGGTTTTGGTTGTCTTTATAATAAAAAATAATCATGATTTGGTAAAGAAAGTTATCCCTACATTATTCTCAAACTAATAGAAATATTTATTTAAGAAAGTTATCCCTAAATTATTCTCAAATTAATAGAAACATTTATTTTATTTTTTTTATTTTTTTTCTTTCAAAAGAGGGTCTAAAGGTCCAAGAAAATGAAAAAAAAAATAAAATTAACGAGACACTCTAACACGTATAGGGAGAGAGGACACAAAGTTATTATTAATTAAAACTACATTTAACTCATTCGTCACGATATTTGAAAAAAATGAGCATATCATTGTTGTTCATCGTAAGACAATAATTGCTATCCAATCTTCACAACAATTTTCTTTCCGTCAAAGTATGACATAAGTTGATGTGAGAATTCTTTTGAGTCATTATTTTGATTCTACATACTAAAGTTGGGAAGTTGTGATCGTCCCCCGTCTCTTAGTTCATGATATCTATTAGAACTTTAGAGTCACTCTCGACTAGCATATTTGTAATTCTATCATGCCAAGCTAGCCTACTCACATGTATCACCGCCCACATCTTTGTCGTAAAAGCATCACACAAACCAATTTTCCGAGCATATCCTCTCATCCTATTTCTTGAGGAGTCCCTAAACAAGCCTGTACACTCCACTGAAGAAGTAGACTTCTTGTAGGCCTCATCACAATTGACCTTATTCCAACCACCCTTTAGGTGGTACCATTGAACATGTTTGATCTCTGTCGCTGGAAACCTAACTTTGTTCTAACACAAAACTACCCATGGGTTATCAGATCGCTGAAGGCCTTTTCCAAACAGTTTTTTGTTCTTCCACTTCCATAAATACCAACATGATATCACAAATATTAACCTCCAGTGTTCTTTGTGTGAATCCGTAACATTTCCTTTAAGAATATTAGATATCCAACCCCTACAAGGAAAAGAGTAAAACTGAGTCATTTTATTATAAGGGACAAGTCTAATCTATACATGTGTGGCATATTATTAGTCTCGAAGCATATGAATTAAGTTCTCTTCTTTATTCATACACTAGTTACAATCTCCAAATATAGTTGGGTTCCACTTATGGTGCCGAGAGTTATAAAAGAGTCTCTTTTGATCCATAAACCACATGAAAGTTTGTATTCGGTGGAGACCTTTCCATTTTCAAATGATATTCTACTAAATATTTATTTCCACCTCTTTCGGATAAGAAAAAAGATACTTATATGCATTACCCACAATTTATATTTTGTCTGTACACTCCCCAAACTACATTAACCATATATTTAACCATCATGGTGGTATCCATAATCATATCAATTTTGGCCAATTTGAAGAAAAGAGGTTGCTCAGTTGGAGTCCAATGATCCATCAAAAAATAAACCCTTCTTCCATCTTCAAGCTTCCATATGATATTATTTTAAAACGTGTCCCACACCTTTGCCAAAGCTTTCCATAAATTAGAAACATTTGGCTTGCTGATCATATTCTCCAAAAGGTTTTACTTATTGATAAGAATCTGGCACCATGAATCCTTAGGATTAGTCAATAAATTCTAAATGATTTTAAACAAAAAAACATCAATCATTAACTGAGTTTCGCCTAATGCTTATGCCACCCTGACTCTTAGGCATACACGAAATCTCCCAACCGATCAAACAAGTCTCGTAGGTTTTCTTCGTGTCTCCCCAAATAAACCTTCTTGTAACTTTTCCAAATCATGATAAATAGTGGGAATTTCAGTATACTGTATATGAAAATAATGGATAAAAATTAGCACTGATTGACATAGCGTAATTCTTTCTGCCAGGCTCAAGCACTGATGCTTCCATCCACACAACTGTCATCGCATCTGCTCAGTAGTATGCAAAAATAGTTCTTGTTGCTTATACCATGGGTAATGTTTTCCCAAATATAGTTGCCCAAGATTTGGGCCCCTTTAAACCTTGCTTATTGCATAATCCTCTGTCAAAGCTGGGAATATGTATTTGTTGAGAAATAAATTTAAGTTTTCTCAGATTTGATATTTTGAGCAGAGGTTTGTCAAAATTGGATCAGAAATTTTTTGATGCAATAAGCCTACTCTATATTGGCCTCTGCAAGAGGAAGGAGGTCATATGCAAAAAGAGATGAGAAACTTAAGGTCCCCCGCGTCCTACATGCATAGGCTTCCAATATCCTCCATTGACTTGATCGGCAATAATATGTGACAAATAATTCATACATATAACAAAAAGATAAGGAGATATGGGTTCACCTTGATGAAAACCTCTGGAGGGAGCAAAGCTATCAAGCTTGTCCCTATTCCACTAAATTTTGAAGTACGACGATGAAAATCAATGATAAATAAATTAATAAGTTCTTCGGGAAACTTACAGTCCTGAAGACACTAGGTAACAGACTTCCATTTTAATTAGTCATAAGCTTTCTCTAGATCAATCTTTAATGACATAAAAACCTTTTGGATTTCACTCTCTTCATCGCATGGACCAAATATAACTCACTATTTGTGAGATATTCAAGCCCTTTATACTTGGTTTTAAGAGATATGTTGAGGTTAACTTGAGGTAATTAGTGAGGTTTTATTGCTTTTAGCTTAGTTTTTAGTTGAGCATACTAGGTGCTATGTGTTTAGTGCATGTGTAGGAGTACTTTGATAATAAGCTCTTGCGCGTCAGAAACTTCGTACATATAATCAATAGAACTTTGAGCCAGAAGATGATGAAGAGAGTTGTTCATCTCAAAATTAGAGCTAACACGGCAGACTTGTCAAAATGGAAGCAAAAGCTGAGCTAGAAAGTTAAAGCAGTAAATATGAGCACTACATGACAAAACTCTACAAAAAGTTGTCAGGCGTTACTATAGTGCACTGCCTGTCCTCTCTACACATCAGTTCTGCCAAGACACAAGTTATCTCATGCATGTACTGTGTATTATTCCTAGTACTGGTACAAGAGGATAAGAAAAGTGAATATTTTAAATTCCATGGGCCATATCAAGGGATAATCAATAGGCCCATGATCCAATGTTTAATGAGAAACCTATAAAAAAGAGGCTATAAAGGGATCATCTTGGAGAAAAGATATGAGGTCCAGAAGTTGAAAAACTTGAGAAACACTTAGAAAAATACAATTTCCTTGGAGAAGAAGAAGGCTAACCCAGAAGTTAGAAGCAATCTCTACCTTCCTTTTCTTAAAGAATGCAATGTATTTCAAGCTTGATAGGTCTTGCCTCTTGTTGATTGAAGATTGAAATAAATAGAAGTGTTACTCTTAAGCTTATATTTTCTTTTCATTATTGTATAGAAATGCTAAGCTTGAGAACTTGTTTTTGTTGTATTTGCCATGCTCACGATGAGCTAAACTCTTTATTTTGAGCAATGTGAAGTTTAATGAAAAATAGTCTTCTGTGTGAAATGATGTGATTTTAGTGATGCATCTTATCATGTGATTTATTGTTATACATTTATTTCTTTGCCTGATCATCATAAAATTAGGTAAAGGCTTATTAATGTTGAGGATTTCTTTAATAAGTGGAACTCATGATAAATATGGCTAAAAATAGTATAATAGGGATATTTGCTAATTATTTGCTTTAGGAATAAATAATTACAACCAATTGGGAAATGAAAACTTATGAAATACCTGCACTAATGTTAATGTGAGACTTATGAATTTGTTTGTTAACTTAGTTGCATTTATTTGATGTTGTAGGGATACACCATTAGATCACGTTCTGACCTTATCTGTCAAAACATTTCTCATCATACACACACCATGAAACTCATTAAATGAATCATTTCTCAACATGCCTACACTTGTTAACACTTATTTAATCTTACACAATATTGATTAAATCTGAATTTGTGACAACAACTATTATTATTATTATTATTATTATTATTATTATTATTATTATCTTTTGCTAATGACTATTTACAAAATTTGATCTTGAGGAATCAATTTAAGTTAAGCTAATCCCTGTGACTGTGAGAATGATTATGTTACTCTTTACCACTTGCTACTATTGTACTATGCATACTTGCACATGTGTTAAATATGACAACAACCATCTCAGGAACTATAATAAGAATATTATAACGAATATTCCTCCCTAAGATAAAGCTAGATTGATTAGAGGAAATTATATGATTTAGCATGGGTTTTACACGATTTACCATACTTTTAGTAACTAGCTTATATATCACATTGAAAAAGGAAATATGACGAAAGTGCGTGAGAAACTCAGGTTGCTCGATCTTCGAAATAAATGCAAGAAGAGTATTGTTTACTAAACTAATCAAAAAGGGGCACTCCAAACCCTACTCTCAAGATGTTGTAAGGATGATTCCACAATATCCCAATAATTATGGTAAAAAAGAGCCAAAACTCATCTCCACCCGGGTCTTTACGAGGATATATATATATATATATATATATATATATATATATATATATATATATATATATATATATATATATATATATATATATATATATATATATATATATATATATATATATAAAGCCTTCTTGACCTCTAGAATAGACAGAACGGTGCACAAGCTTACTTAATGATCCTCCAAGTAAGTAGGATAAGAGAAAAAGGAAACTATGTGCTCTATGGTCTTCTTAAATTTAGATAAATAACACATCACCATCTCTTTCATCTTCTCCACATCATATTCTCAGTCTCTATTCTCATTCCTAAGAGCTATGGGTGGAAATAGGTCAGGCCGATAACAGGGGCCTACAGGCTAGCCTATATAGGCTCAGGCCAGGCCACACATTTTTTTAAAATGGAGAAGGCCTAGACTTTTTTATAAGCCTATATAATTAAAAAGGCTAGGCCTCAGGCCCTAAACAAAGCCTTTTAAGCCTACCAGACCGGCCTATTTAAATAAATATGAATAATTTTTTATTATCATTATGTTATGTTTTGTACTTTGAATTAAAATACATAAGTAAAACTTGATTATCTTGAAGACCTTGTGAAAATAAGATGAAAACACGTGATGAGCATCATTTTCATAAGTTCTCTTAAACAAATAGTCTCACAGAATTAATGTTAATAGGTAAGTTAAAATAAGTCAATGCAAACAAATTTTTAGTCTCTTGCTTTTTTGTTAGTTAATCTATTTAAATATTATTTTAAATGCTTATTTCCATATGGCTAACACAAATAGGCTTTTATGTAGGCTAACTAGGCCTTCGAAAAGGCCAGACTCAGGCCTAAAAATAAGCCTACGACAAGCTATAGGCCAAACTTAGGCTTCAGTTTGTTTGACAGGCCAGGCCCAGGCTTGGCAAAGCCTAGCTCGGCCCAGCCTATTTCTACCCTACTAAGAGCCATTATTCCATTTCTCCTTCTATGCACAATGGTCTTCGAATGATAATATTTAGTGTTCCTATCTCTATAAATAATCCATTTATCTCTCGACTTTTGAAACCAACAATGCTCTTCACGATAAAGAGTCTAAGCTAATTTGTCATGCAGATAGGGGTGTGAATATGCTAGGCTAGGCTTTATAAGACATGAGCATGACCTACGATAAACTTACAAGGCTTGAGCCTGGCCTATGGCCTACTATAGGCTCTTTTTTTTTTCCAGTCTGGTCTGGCCTTTTTAAAAGCCTGACCTGACCTGAAAGTCTATTTAAAAGTCTCTTTCTCATTAAAGTTTTCAATTAATTCGTATTACTTAAGAAGCCTTACAGGTCGACCTATATATGAATATTTAGGCCGGTCTGTTTAACATTTTTTCTAATATATATGCATATATAGACCTATCTATTTAGTCTTTTTTTAATATATATATATATATATATATATATATATATATATATATATATATATAGGCCGACCTATAAGGCTTCATAAGCTTTTTTAATAGTCTAAGCCTGACCTATGTAATTAAATAGGGTTTTAAAAAAGCCTAAGCCTGGCCTTTTTATTAAATAGTCATGGCCTGACCTGAACTTAAATTGGCTAGACTATAGGCTCTTGTAGGTCAGTCTGACCTATTCCCATTCTTACTTGCAGATAACCCTCTAAAACCTCAAGATATCTACTATAGCTAAAGTCTCAAGATATTCTGTATATCGTTCAACTTAGCTATGATTTCATATGTCTAAAAAGTTTTTCGACTTCTAATTGTTACTACTAAATAGTATTTTATAATATGAAAATCAAAATTAACTATATTCATATGATACCAAGCAGGGGAGGATGCAAGTACTGTCATATGGGGGCTTAAGCCCCCACTAACTAATTTTCATTTTATTTGACAATGTTAAATATTATTTTGTCTCTATAAATTTTGGAGAGGCTCGCCCCCACAATTTTTCAACGTTTGTTTCAATCCTCACACTATGTGCAAAAATTATATCTTATTCTAATGCCTTAATCTTGTATACTTTATAATGTTCAATATTATATGAATTATATGATTTTATTACTTTCTTATTACTTGTAAAATAAAATCTTATATTTGTTTTCTTTTCATTACTTTCTTATCTTTTTCAAATATATATATATATATATATATATATATATATATATATATATATATATATATATATATATATATATATATATATATAATATTTATATCAACATTTTCATTCATTGAAATTTAATATATGTTTTTATTTTAAATAAATTGAAAAAATTGTAATGATTCATATCATAATATTTATTTTATGATATATTTTTGTTATAATAATTGAGAAGAATTCATATTTTAGTTAAAATGATTTTAATTGTACTTTTGATAATTTGAGGGAAAAAATGTTTATTAATTTTATTTAAGGTTTAAGAAAAAATAAAAGGTTTATTAATTTTTTTATAAATGATTTTGATTTCCTATGAATTTGGAACTGAAAAAGTAAAGTAAATTACGACTTTATTGAACTTGAAATCCAAAAACCTGAGTTAATCCAATATTTCCGTTGAATACAAAAATCAAAATTCATAATAATTAGTTATAGTAATTAATGAAATAATTTCACAGGAAATAATTTTTAACATTTAAATTATTTGTTATTCAATGGCAATATAGTTATCGCATAATTGAAAAAACATTATGCAAAAACTTCTATGAGTTTTTAAAATATTCAAAAATATGTATAACATCAAAATAAAATATAAGAAGTTGTAAATTTCAAACTACAAACTATTGAAAATAGTTTGCGTAAACTGAGTTACAAATTCAAAACTTCAAAAAAAAAAATCTTCATATTTTTCACCATCCCAATGGTTAAAAATGAGTATTTCAGGTTTGTTTCCATTAATACTAATTTTTTCATATATATGGCTTTTTCTTGACAACTAATGCGTAATTAACATCAACTTCATAACTTTAGTGTTAATGTACAATTATCTTCATCAAGTTCCTTGATAAGTTCAAACTCAAACATGATGGAGAATAACTTTTTATTCAAACTAATCATGTCAATGAGGTAACACATTTAAATAATCATCATCACTTGTAGGGATAAATTGTCAAAGCAAATCTTTGTTCTGTGAAATATATTACTTCAGTTTCCTCAACCCCTTTAACCTCACTTCACTGTCAGCACAGAGAATAAATAAGAAAAGTAAAATAAAGTTTAACATCATTTATATAGATTTTTCATAACCTGAAATTGAATCTTCTAATAACTTAGTTTATGAATCTAATTATCCTTGACATAATTATATGCAATTTGTACAGTCTTATCAAACATGAGAGCAAATAGAAACAATACTTCAATGAAAATCAGGAAGTAGTACCACCTAGGAACACTAATTTATTGGGATGATCACAAAACTTCCACTGAAAATCATTATCATAAATAGTGTCGTAGTTGATTATGCAGGTCATGACCTCACGTTATTTCCATTTAGGTGTATGGCCAGCACGAGTCAAAACTTATATTCTATCACCCTAAAATCAATGAAAAAAATTATATTTTCTTACGATTTACTAATTAAAATAAGGGTAATGCTAACATGTGCCCTTAGGGCACATGTTAAGTGCTAAATGTGAAATTTTTTCTTAAAAATTGTGCATTATTTTCATCAAAAGTTAATAATTAATATGTTTATTACACTTTTCAATACTAATTTTCTATATTTAGATTTCTTAACATGTGCCCTTGAGGCACATGTTAGCTTTATCCTTGAAATAAAATGAAAAAAATAGAAAGAATTGAAAATAAATATTACCGATGCATCCATTATAATCATCTCCATATGCTCAATTCCCTTACTGTTAACAACACTCCAGACATCAACGATTAAAACCGCCAATCACCAAGTTTCCTTTGTGTTGTTAATGTCCTTGATAGAGTCAATCCTTTGACTCATTTTTCTGCCTGGATTTGAATATTAAATTGTTAACAAACATAAATTACAGAAATAATTTGATTTCAAAAAATACAAACTTACTAGATTTTGAATTGAGCGTTGTTGATTTGGGAGGGAAAATGAAAGAGTAGGGTTACAGAAGGTTTGAATAGTTTGGGGTTATGTTGTGGGATTTAATAAGAAATCTTAAAGCAGACAAAATTAAATGAAGAAATTGGAAAGAATTTGCCATGGTTTTGAACTTTCGATGCAGCCAATTTGAAACATATAGAAAACTTCAACCTCGAGAATGAAAGAAAACGACACGATAAAGGAAGAAAACGGTTTTCATGCTACTAATTAGGGTATAATAATTAATTAAATGAAATTATATTTAGGATACAAATTATAAATTTTAAACAAAATTAATTAAGATAATAAAATACTTTTTGATAGTATATTACTTTATTATATTTATAATAATAACTTAATACTCGCAACTTAATCTAAGCTAAGGCGCAGATAATAACACTAAGAGGAGAAAGCTTGTTTTGTTTTATCAAAGATTAAGCTGAGGATAATATTTTTTTTTATGTATTCCACTATATAATTATGTGCATAAATTTTGTGAAAATTATTTTAATAAATTATTCAAAAAAATATAGATTTATCTACGAGTAAGTTATAGATAAGTTTTAAAAATATTTTATACTAATTATCCAAGAATCAATTGGAAAATTTAGTTATTCTATGAACAATTTCAACAAAAAAAAACTTAAATTTATCCGAGAATAAGTTGCGGATAAATTTTTAAAAAAAATCTAAAAATTTGTTAAATTTACTTACGAATAAGTCGCTTTTAGATTTCTTGATAATATTTTTTAAGGAAATCAGAGAAATTTATAATGGTGAAAAAATATACTTAAGAAGGATAAATTTGATATTTTTAAAATTTTATATATGTAAAAGTACAATTGTAGAGATATGGGGCATAATCTTCGAAAAAAGTAGATTCATCATGAATAATCCGCAGGTAAATTTTCAAAAATATTTTTTTACATGTTATTTGATATACAAGTTTATTTACGAAAATATAAAATTTATTTACGAATAAGCAATTAGTAAAGTTTCGGAAATCTTTCTTATAATTCATTCGGTAAATAAGTTTATCAGTGGAAACTTAGATTTACCCACGAATAAATAACAGATAAATATTTGGAAAATCTATTTTAAAGAAATTTGAAAAACTTTTGTAGGTATTGCTAAAAACTCAAATGAAAAATCATAAATTTAAATTTTTTAAAACTTTTTAACATTATTATTTCTAATCTTTCCCGATTAAATTTGACAAAAAAATATATTATATATTTTGGCCCAATCTAAAATAGTGAAATTTATTGGATCATACAAACAATTTGGTCAAATATAGCCTAAGTAACTCATAAACCCCCTATTTGAAAGAAAAAAGGTATCGAATTCCCTTACGAATTATATAGAGATAAATAGGTATGTTGAGAGGAGTGTGAGTCAATCTTTTGTGAAAGAAAAATATTGGCACCTTAATTATGAGGTTTGTTAAAAAGTTTGAGATTTCTTCTAGCTAAAAACTTTAACGTTATTTATGTATCGTCATATCATGCTAGAAAGAAAGAAGACCACTTACAATGAGGGTGTTGAAAATTTTATTAAATAGTTGAATGATTGTAATGAGATGTTGAAAGTGAGGTGTATTAATTGATGTTGAAAACATTCAACATGTTAAATGAGGAGGGAGTGAGGGTCACACAAAATATTTGGCAAAATCTTATTGGTTGTTGTGATTTTTTAGATTTTTATTTTACCCTAATCATTTGGAGTCAATTTTTTCATTGTAAATTTTTTTCCACCAAAATTCATTATTTTTTTTGTCTACAAATAGGAATATGAAATAAGAATATGAAATAAAAATGGTGGGGTAGGGTGTTGAATTTTATTAAATAAAATCATTGTAGTGCGTAAAAATTGAATGAGTGCTGAATTATTAGATGGAAGAGAGAGAAGATGATGTGAAGTGTAGAAAATGAAAAAGGAAGGTGTTGAATCCATGAACCATTGTTGATAGTCTAATTGTCTATCACCCCAACACCATGGTTCCTCAAATGAAAATATGCGCTCACACATGAAAAGAGTGATAGAGGGTCAACAAATTCTAATAGTAAGAATATTATAAATGTTATTTATACATAATTTTAGTTAAAAGTTCATCTCATTTGTTTCAATTTATTGATAATTTATTCTTTTTAATATGATTTATAATATAAGCAGAATTATACAGAAATAACAAGTAAATGGATAACAAGTTGCGCATGTACCCTTTTTTGAATGACAAAATCAATCATCTTAAAAACTACATTCATTGTTCTAGGTGACAAAATGTTGCTAGAAAACCAAAAATGTCAAAAGGAAAATGTAACACCCCGATATCCGCTGCACGCTTCAACCGTGTCGGCCAACCGAGCATGTTACCGGCTTAATCAATAATCCCTTTTTAATGTAACACCCTGGATTTCCGCTTACCCCGCAGGGATTCCGGCCTACCAAGCATGTCACCAGCTTAATCAATAATCCCCCCTAGGTCCGCTTATCGGCTGCCTAGGAAATATTGTTTTTGCCTCCCGCAGGAATCGAACCATGTACCTAGGGGTTAAGTACATATTCATAGCAATTCCTGCTACCAATTGACCATATGGTCAAGTGGTAGCAGGAATTGCTATGAATATGTACTTAACCCCTAGGTACATGGTTCGATTCCTGCGGGAGGCAAAAACAATATTTCCTAGGCAGCCGATAAGCGGACCTAGGGGGGATTATTGATTAAGCTGGTGACATGCTTGGTAGGCCGGAATCCCTGCGGGGTAAGCGGAAATCCAGCAAAAACAATATTTCCTAGGCAGCCGATAAGCGGACCTAGGGGGGATTATTGATTAAGCTGGTGACATGCTTGGTAGGCCGGAATCCCTGCGGGGTAAGCGGAAATCCAGGGTGTTACATTAAAGCTCAATTGGTAGCAGGAATTGCTATGAATATGTACTTAACCCCTAGGTACATGGTTCGATTCCTGCGGAAGGCAAAAACAATATTTCCTGGGCAGCCGATAAGCGGACCTAGGGGGGATTATTGATTAAGCCGGTAACATGCTCGGTTGGCCGACACGGTTGATGCGTGCAGCGGATATCGGGGTGTTACATTAAAAAGGCGCCTTTTTAATGTAACACCCCGATATCCGCTGCACGCTTCAACCGTGTCGGCCAACCGAGCATGTTACCGGCTTAATCAATAATCCCCCCTAGGTCCGCTTATCGGCTGCCCAGGAAATATTGTTTTTGCCTCCCGCAGGAATCGAACCATGTACCTAGGGGTTAAGTACATATTCATAGCAATTCCTGCTACCAATTGAGCTACTAGCTCAAGTGGTAGCAGGAATTGCTATGAATATGTACTTAACCCCTAGGTACATGGTTCGATTCCTGCGGGAGGCAAAAACAATATTTCCTAGGAAGCCGATAAGCGGACCTAGGGGGGATTATTGATTAAGCCGGTAACATGCTCGGTTGGCCGACACGGTTGAAGCGTGCAGCGGATATCGGGGTGTTACAGAAATGGTATGAAAACATGTTGATTTACGAAATATGCTTTGTCATGTTTGACCACTTTACTTGAAGCGACTTTGAAAGTTGTCTCTCCCATAATAAAACCTCCAGTCCTTAGTCCCACCGGTGGGAAAGCCCCAATCAGGTCTACACATGCATGTTTCTCTCCTACCCACCCATACACCAGAACATCTACTATCCTAAGAGTCGATCTTCCCTCTTGTGGATCAGTCAAGAAGTTCATAGGCGCATCTTTTTTCATAGATACTCATGCACGCCAAAATATATCAAATATGATATCCCTAACATAATCATGTCGCTGTCTGAATCCTAGAAGCTCCTTGCAATAAATTGCATGCTCCCCAAATGTAAACACGCCTTGCGACAAATAGGGAAAACCTCATCAACAGGAAATAAAGGGATCACAAGCCAGTATTTAAGGATGATACGATACTCTATCAAGGACATATGTTGGCCTAGACTGTCAATATTGATAAAAAGGAGAAAATCTTGAGCATGTGATGCTTGCAAGCAGCCAAAAACTACTTTTTATCTTGAAGTCATGTGAAACTTTACATTCATATCGTGAATACTTTTACTAAAAAGGGAACTCGCCAAAACATGTTGTGCTTTAGGATGGATGAAATCCTTTATAGTAAAACTGTTAAGGTCAAAATCAGGAATCGCAACACTAAGATCATCCAAAGTTTTGTCAAAATCAAGGTCCATACCATGTATCCCATTATATCTCAATATATGATCCTATAACACCTAATATTGGGTCATAAAATCCACAAATGCGTATGAGATAACCTTTACTATTGAGTACAAACCCAATCCACCAACTCTAATAGGTAAAGAAGTCACCCTCCATTGAAGATCCCCGAAGAAAATACATTCGCAAACCACAATGTCTTCAAGCGCCCTTCATAACCTGTTATCAAACCAAATAATTGATTTCTCCATATGATTAGGTTGACACGTTTTAAGGCCAAAAAAGAGGTTGGCATTACCCATGCAATAACATAGTAGAAACAACTCATTATGAGGATCCCTTAGTTGTGGCAGAAGATGCATGAGATCAACAACCCTGGCCGCTCTCTTCATGGACAACCCCTCGATAAAGCCTTCATCTCGACTAACATCCCCTCAAAGAAACTCCATCCCTAACATCGGCCTCATAATGTATGAAGGAAACAACTCCCCACGAAGTTTACTATCATCACACGAAGGCTAAAATATCTCAGTTTTATGAATATTCAATTCGTGACCTAACCCTGGATCTGTCTCCCGAATGATGTCACAAGCTTTAGCCACCTCCTCTAAATCTCCTATGATGGTCCCATCATTAAGGTACCAAACATGAAGAAGAAGCTTACAATTATCACTGATCTGATGAATAAGTGGGTGTAACACAAGGGTAAAAAAGAGAGGCACTAATGGGTCACCTTGTTGCACTCTAGTGGTTAACATAATATGTCCATCCTCAAGATATAATTTTGCGGCTTGACCATAGAGAAACTCAACCCAGAAGGAAATATACAGGCATCTCACCCTCACCTCTCGTAGAATGGCTGGTCGATCTATTTTAGGTTGAAAGAATTCATGAGCATAGTCAAAGAGCCATTTCTATAATGTTTTCTCAACCCCCTGTTTGCACTGTGAAAAATGGCCTTTACATCACCCGATACCCCGATCCTTAACTATAAGTCATTGAGATATCATGCCACATCCTTACTGACCCCTTTCATTGCAACCTTGAATACCAAACGTCTTCAAATAGACCCCATATCAATTGGTCGTATCCTTCCATCAGGATTTAATAACGATATCAATTGTGCAAAGGAAACAATCTCTGCTAAACTCATATGGAATCTCCCTCCCAACTATAGGTTCACAACTAGAGTGATTTCATATAGGATATCTTTAGACATATCAGAACCTTCTCCACACATTTCATCCAATAAATTTTGAGCTCGTAAACCATCTCTACCACATGAAGTCCCTTTGGGGAATAATTGAATGCACCGGAAGACAACATCAACTTCAACCACCAGAGGAGCTTCACAGAAAAAGTGCACTACTACGGAATACACCTTCGGCGACACTATATTATCACGACCATATACCATTGTAGTCATATCATATTTTCTACGCGCATGCTTTTTTGTTAAGAAACTTTTCATCACGGATCCTATAAATAACCGTTGTCATATAAGTTGGGTGGCAACATTTTTCCTTTTTTCTAGTAAAAAATAAGCGCACATCCCTTAACATTTTTTTATTTAAAAATTGAAAGTATAAAAACTACGGTTGTTCTATTCAACCATGGTTATAATTTTCATATATCACTACGGTTGAAGCTCACAACCATTATGAAAATTTTTCCACAAAATAAAAACATAGAAGGTACTTTATTTTGTTCATAAAAAATAGGGGTCCCTACGATAGCGATAGCAAAATCTTCACCATCCTCTTCGAATATCATTTCTAGAAGAGAAATATTCACAATCCTCTTCGAATATAATTTTTGGAAGCAAAATTTTCACCATCCTCTTCAAATATCATTTATGGTGCATCACCATTCTCTCTCTCTCTCTCTCTCTCTCTCTCTCTCTCTCTCTCTCTCTCTCTCTCTCTCTCTCTCTCTCTCTCTCTCTCTCTCTCTCTCTCTCTCTCTAACGCTTATGAATGTTTAGGGTTACTACATATTTTTATGTCCTTATGAATGTGTATTGTTCATGTTTTTTAAATTTTATGACATTCAGATTTCCTTTATTTTTGTTTTGTTGCAACTCTGTTTTGGTTTTATTTGGATTTTGTTGCAGTAGTGACACTTATGAATGTTTAGGATGAAAGCTAATATATTATGGTGTCTGAGAAAGAAGTTCTTGAGTTCCTTGAAACCATAGGATGAAAGCCTTATTTATAAAACTATAGAATTCCTCAAGATGATAGAATATTAGTTGTAACCTTAAGCTGATAGATAAAAAACTATAGAATTCCTTGAATACAACTTTCATTAAATAAACCTTAAGTTGAAAACTTACAAAAAGGCCAGTCTTTTTTTATTAATCATATCTAAATGCTCTAGCTAAGAGAATGTTTGACCAAATATAATCTGCTTCTTCATCATCATCATAATCAAAATCGATGATGATTGGCCCTTTCACTCTTCTTCTTTGTCTTGACCTCTTCTTCCTGATATCTCTCACGGGTCTCAAAGGTTATTGGACCTCTTCTTGATTCCGAGGAGAGTTTTGCACAAGAGCTTTGGCCTCTACAGCTACAACAACTTATGTTCTCTCAACATTGTTGGAAGTTTCAGCAGAAGTACTCGTTTTGATTCTTTCTATTCTCCGATTCTTTGGATGATCAAGTTATGTGTTTTCGTTCAAAGAGGAATTCCACTTTTATATTGGTTCTTCTGATTCTTCATCTTCTCTGAACTTTGAAAGTCTAAAAGCCAAAAGATTTCACGCACGCCAAGTTTGTTCATTATGGCTTCTTTAACTATCTATGTTTTCTTCTCTTAGAAGTTGGAATAACCTCGAGCTGTTGAATGATTACATCTTTGTAGGTTGTTTGGTTCCTAATGAAATTGTGTCATTGATATAAACAAGTTTCAAATAAAAAATGGGTGTATTGTTGTTTCTGGTATAATATTATTGAGAATTGTTTAGAAATAATATCACAACAGTTGTTTCCATAAATCGTAGTTATAAGTAGTGCGCTATCCAATTTATAAAAATGATCACACGTCCGTCGTGGTAACTAGCATACATACAATCACACGCTACCTAATAACAGACGTGCTACCGTCTTTTTATGTGTTCACAACCGTCATTTTTTGTGTTTTCCATAGTAGTGGTGGTTGGCATGGAAGAATATGGTTTGTACGGGTGTTTAGCCTCCAAAGCCTTCATAGTATGTGCATTATAGGGGGATACACCAGAGGACCCCAACACTTTCATAGCCACTATGAAGTGATCATTTGCAACCTTACAATGACAATGCTTGACGTTAGAGCTCACCTTTGCATTTTTCTCCTCAATATGAACTCCCTCATGACCCAAGTTATCTTGCTTAGAGCTTCCCAACATACTATCAAATAACTTGGCATGACCATTGACATCCCTCCAAGTAGTTAAGCACTCCAAAATATTATGTTTTTGCATGGAATTTTGATTTCTAGACCTGAGATCCCGCCTATTCCTAGGCTTAATCACATGTAAGATGAAACGGAAAAGAAGTAACAATCGAACCCAAGCACATACAAATTCTAACTCAACAACCACCTTGAGGAGCGCTTCTTTCATTGCTTGAGAGAAAGAAAAATGGAACTTAAGAGGAAAGCTCTTTATAGTGAAAATAGGTGTTGTGAAGACACACTCTAAAAACCTTGCGTCCAATACAATCCCTCATTTGCCTCAAGGTTATCAGAGCCTATTGCAGATGGTTTAACAATACTCGTAATGTGACTTTCGACCTCTCCTGTCCCAATAGTAACCCGAACCAGACCATCAGGAGGATGACAATGTTCGACTCATGGCATGAATGCTCGTACACCTTCCACATACCCATTGTCCAACTCCCCTTAAAGTCTCCTCGAATGTCGTCAACAAATTGTTATCAGTCTTAATAGCTTCCTAAATTGTGTTTTTGTGTTCGTCACTGCATAAATGTAGCATTTTAAAATGTGACATCATACGAGAAATGCCCTTACTCTCATCCTTGCCATCAGGGCAACGATGGAATTCCTAGAATGGACAATGGAAACCTCCTATATAAGTAAAAACCATAGGACAAAGCAAAATTGTACTTCTCGTTGAGAAATTTTAACAAACACCTTGTAGACAGTAGTGAATGAGCATTTCGCCATGGTTATGATGTTCTCTAATTCAACTCATTTATAATTTCTATTTTTGACTATTAATTATATATATATATATATATATATATATATATATATATATATATATATATATATATATATATATATATTTGTATAAAATTGTCAAAATAATTTATAATTTAAAAGAGAGATGGTAGTATAATATTGGGTTTGATTTTTCAGCGTTTTTTCAAAAATAATTTGAAGTATAACATATTTTGTTAATTTTTTAAATTTTTTTTAAAAGAAGCTTCAAAACAAAATTAATTTAAATAATTTTTATAAAATATTAATTTAGGTATTTTATGCTATGATTTTTTTAGATATCAAAATTTTCAAAAAAAAAATCATTAAATTAAACTTATTTTGAGAGATATTTTTGAAAATTTCTTTATAGACCTCCCTACTTTCTTGGTCACCCCTGGTGAAAAACCAAAAATATCCCTACTTCGGAAATGCATTTCCGAAGTAATTTTTTTTCAAAATTTTTCCAGAATTCGGAAATGCACTTCCGAAAACATGAAATTGGAGTGTTTTCGGAGATGAATTTCCGAAAACCCCCATTTTTGGGAATTTCGGAAATATACTTTCGAAAAATGTATACCCATAACAACTTCCATGGTTGAAAAAAACATAACTTCAAGATCTTGTTATGTTAGTTTACGGTTTCTCTTTCATGTTTCATGTAACTTTTTTTTTTCGTTTTCATTTTAGTTACATTTTACATTGGGTTATACTACTAATGACAAACAGAAGAAGCCCTTTTGTTATACTTTGATTTTTGTTGTTGTTCTCCTCTAACATGTTTAATGTACAATGATGATGTTGTTGTTGTTGGGAGTATTTGATGGATTAACAATATACAATCTTAGTTTTACATTTTGTTTTCTAGCTAATCCCTTTAGATATAGTTCTAATCTGTAGTGATTATTATGCAACTGTGATGGAGTCTTTTTTCAGATTTCATATAGAATCTATTGTCTTGAGTGGTGCAAGAGCTAATAATTAGGTAGAAAGTGCAGAGAAATGCTGGCCAACCTTTCTGGATCTGCTTACTGCTAGCGAAGAGGAAAAGGAATGCTTGTTGCTCTGGGTAAGTATTTTTCGGAAGTATACTTCCGAAATCTCCAAAAATGGGTGTTTTCGGAAATGCATCTCCGAAAACACCCCATTTGATGTTTTCGGAAGTGCATTTCCGAATTCTGAAAAAAAATTTAAAAAAAATTATTTCGAAAATGCATTTCCGAAACAGGGATATTTAGGGGTTTTCGCTGGGTGAGCCCCATAGGGAGGTGGATAAAGAAATTTTCATATTTTTTTGAAAAATTATGTAATTTTAACTATATTTTAACACTCAATAATATCTATTTATTTATGTTTATGTTGTTGAGTGTTAAAATTAATACTTAAAAAACAAATTTAAATATTTTGAGAAAATGAGTTTGATATATTCACGAGTTTTGTTTTATGTTGGCCCTTTTCTTTGTGTAATGACAATTTGCCAAACGTTTGTAGAAACGTTAAAGTTATATGACCCTTGCATATGGTCCTCTATTGCATCTGGCCCTAAAGTTGCACCAAAAGGTGAATGAATGGTCAATTGTGGATTGGGATGCTTCATCGGCTGCACCCATGTTCTCACATAATGCTAAGTAACGACACTCAACATTTGTGATTTTCATTCAATATTCTTACTAAGATAATGAAGTATTGACATGATCGGATTCAAAAAGTTTTTACCATAATGTATTGAAATGATGAAATAACTAAATAATTGACATAGATTTCCTAGGGAACAACTATGTCGAACTTTATAAGGGAATTAAGTGTCCCTCCATTTTTGCATTTCAACTCCTTTTACTATTACACAATAATGTTGAAACAAAATGTTAGGGAATTAAGTCTCCCTCCATTTTTGAAATTTTATAACTCTAGAAGTAATAATAATATAGGATTTTTGTGTATGGTAGCTATCTACAAGCTTGACTATTAGTCATGTGAGGTTTGAAATTGATGTCATTCTTATTGTCAATGAAGGGACGTATAGGTTGGCCACAAATACTATAATAAGGTATTTCTATTAAGACACAGCCTTTAGCCCACTAGCTCAAATTTGGAATTTGAAAGGACAATTTAGACCGACACAAGAGCTATAAATAGAGACCTTTGGATGAGGATCAACAATGCATATGAGTATATGAAGAGCTCTTTTATGTAGAAGTTCATAGTGGAAGTGCATATGTTTGTCAGCCAGTGGAGAACTTTGATTGGATTTGACCGAGTAGTTAGGACCGTTTTATTGGGCTTTTGACCATCCCGAAATCGTTTTCCCCAAGTCATGCTATTAGGAATGTAGTGAGAATGTTGGTGTTCAAGTCTTTCTGACCGGTCCAAGCGTGAAGCCTGTTGAGGAAATTGGCCTATTGAGAGGATGATCTCAGAAGAATAAGGGATTGTGTTGTGATGATAAGTGAGAGTATTTGACATTGGGAACAACACACTTAATTCCCATCAGATCTCCGTAATGTGGCCTCGGTGGGAGGCTACCACGTATCTTCATGCACCTAGGGCAGAGAGGTGACACATATATGATACTTGAGTATACTTGAATGTAATTACATAATCGAAGCTTCATTTTGACTCTTGGCCGTGGCTTTCATCTTTTCTGTTGATTTTCTTCCATTGATCTCCTTGCTTATGAATAAATAACTTGACGCTGGATTCACTTTTTGACATCTTTTATCTTTGAAAAAAATGATTTTCTTCTTCTCCGCATGATTATTGTGATCTTTGTTGATACTTTATGGGATTCAGGTTGTTTTCTTTTAACTCATTTTCTCTTCATTATTCAAAACTTACAAAAAACACTTTAAGATATTGATTTTTACCCTTCGCTTTTCTCTGATTTCCATTATCTTTGAGGGATGGCCATTTAAGAAACCTATAAATCCCATTTATCAACCTTAATATTGATTTAGAAATTAGTGATGCATCTACCCAAACTGAGGCGGAGGTGATAAACTCAAAAATGGTAGAACATGAGGCAGAAAACTAAAAGATTTATATCCGAAAAAATATAAAGCTCGCTCCTACTAGGATAAATATTAGGGAGGTTGCCTTTGGATTTACTTTTGC
Organism: Vicia villosa; assembly: GCF_029867415.1. Taxonomy (NCBI): domain Eukaryota; kingdom Viridiplantae; phylum Streptophyta; class Magnoliopsida; order Fabales; family Fabaceae; genus Vicia; species Vicia villosa. The sequence continues at coordinate 239,270 of NW_026705481.1, read as the reverse complement.
CGGAAATTCCTTGGATGCTCTAGAGACTGTGAGGAACCCCATAGAGGAGCATAAGGATTAATCTTATCATATATATTATAGAAGTTATGTCGGCCTTGAGCCTAGTGATGTTGAAATTAGGTAGTGGTTAAAGGATCAATCAAGGTGTCATATCACGATCTTCATTTTGTGTGTGTTGAAAGTAACACATAAATGGTGAGACAAGCACAATAAATTCTGAAAATCTATGATAATGGTGCTCAATATTCTTAGGCGGATGATGAATTCTTATGGATACAGTATTTGTATACCAATAAATGTAGACAAAAAATGCTTACCAAAATGTAGGCTCATCTCTTATTGAAGAATAATGATACAAATTGGGCAGGGAAAGGACTGTTTTCACCATTATTGTGGAACCTTGTTTTGCACATGATATGCTTTTAACAAGGACATCAACTATTGTTGATGATGCCAACTAACGTCTTATGATAAGTCAAACATGAACGAATAAGAAGATAAAGATGCAAACCTAATCATTAGGGTTTGATGGACTTGACTATCTGATGATGGAAATTAAATGGAATATAATATATAGTCGCATCTCAAACTAATCAAGCAAGTGTCTACAATAGAGAATGAACATCTGGAAAATTCTTAAAGTGTTGTGGTATTTACTAATTTAGTAGTGAGTGAACAAATTTGTAAAACATAATGGCTTTGTCATAAAAGCACGCATGACTAAAAGAATACAAACACTAAAAAAAATTAAAAATGTTTTTACCGAAGAAATATTTTCAAAAAATATCTTGGAGTTGTGCCAGATGAATTGGGAGCAGTCAAAATAGCTCTACGTGAAATTTTGACTTTTCTAATCTGTTGGAACATTTGTCCAATTGGTTAGATCAGCTCAATATTGAGTTTCAAGAAATTAGGAGAGCGCCTTAATGACATGCAACACTTAAATATGGTGTGTCCAATGCGCCTGTTGTGTTTATGAAATACATATATAAGATCTTCCATCCCTATTTGGATCAGTTTGTTGTGGTATTTATAAAGGATATTCTGGTTTACTTTAAATCAGCTGAAGAGCATGCATGACACATGAGAGTTGTGTTATAGACTCTGTAAGAGAAGAAATATGACAAGCGATCCAAGTGTGAGTTTTGGTTGAAATAGGTGAATTTTCTTGGCCATGTAATTTCTAGTGGTAAAATATTGGTGGACCTGTCGAAGGTTGATGCAGTGTTGTTATAGGAGACGCGTAAGCATGTCACTGAGATCAGAAATTTTCTTGGTTTGGCTGGTTATTACACGAGGTTTATAGAAGGATTTTCAAGGATAACCTTGCCTTTGACTCAGTTGACTCAAAAGGGTCAAGCTTATGTGTGGGATGCTCAGTGAGAGGAAAGCTTTCAAGATTTGAAGAAGAGGTTGACGATAACTCCATTTTTGGTTCTACAAGATGCTAGTGAATCCTTTGTGGTATATTGTGATGCTTCGATGACGAGCTTAGGTGGCGTGCTTATGCAAAATAGTAATATGGTAGCTTATGCTTCAAGATAACTTAAGGTTCATGAAAGAAATTATCCTACCCATGACTTAAAGATGGCAGCTGTCATATTTGTGCTTAAGATTTGGAGGTACTATATGTATGACGCAAGGTTTCAAGTGTTTAACGATCATAAAAGTTTGAGGTACATGTTTGATTAGAAAGAATTAAACATGAGGCAGAGAAGGTGGCTTGAGTTCTTGAAAGACTATGACTTCGAGTTAAGTTACCATCCAACTAAAGTAAATGTTTTGGCAGATGCTTTGAACAGGAAGTCCTGACATATGTCGGCATTGATGGTTAGAGAGATGGATTTGATCGAATAGTTCTGAGATCTGAGTTTAGATGCTAAGTGACTATGTGGAGTATTATGTATGGTATGTTGAAGTTTTCTAACAATATTCTGAACGAGATTAGATGTGGCCAGAAATCATATTAAATTTTTTTCCACATGTCTTCGACATCTGAATAAGATTAAAAAACAGTTACTCTATGTGATCCTTTTATCTTGTCACAGTAGATAACTCATTTTCTCGAGTTTATGGAAACAACACTCCCAAAATCTAAGGCAGATGTGTCGAACTCGACACCAAGGTCAAAAATTACTCTTGTCGAACATATAACCAAATGTCTTCACTTTTTAACTATGTATTATTTCAGCATCATATTCTCTTTGTTGAACTCAATGTGTTGAGAATTTCATGCTAAGAACTTTGTGTTCCAATATATGGTTCCTTGTAATTTTTACCTTTATCACAAATATTATTTTGTTGTTTACCCCTCTCTTGCCTGTTTGGATATGTGAACGAGTGATGATAACAATTACTTTATTCCTAATTCCAACTTCCTTAATCCACCTTATCATCTCTTCTCGTGTATCAAATTTTTTTGTAGTTGAAAATTTATTAGACATATCTACACATATTTTTATTACATATCTATAATATAAAAAGAGTTAAGAAAAAAACCTATCAGATAACTTACCATTAAGTTATCCGGTCTACAAAATGAGAATTCCCCGGATAACATTATAATCTAGTACATAAGTAAAACAAAATACAAATCGGAGAATGGACTAACAAGTTTTCTGAAAAAACAAAATACAAATCGGATAACATTATTTTAAATTATCCAATAAAGAAGAAAAATGTATCAGATGATTTGTGTCAGAGTTATCCAGTGAAAAAGAAAAATGTATCAGATGACTTGTCTCAGAATTATCGGAAAAAAAATGTGAGGGTGCAAAATCCATACAAATTTAGAAAATTTAAATGAATGGTAAAAAATAAAATGGTAAATTAGTTAATATGTTACAAAAAAAATTAAATTGAAATATTTTACAAAATGTAGGGGTAGGGGTAAATGCATGGGTATGGGGTAAAGTTTTCATGAGACACTTTAGGCAAGTGCCTGTGACCCAGCAAACGACACAAAGATGGAAAGGTAGAAGATATTCCAGGTGGATGTTAATACTATTAAATTGGGATTCAGCCTTCAAAGTTCTAAACAGCTGCAAACAGTTTTCTTCGAAAGAAAATCATATCAAACCATGCAAGTTTAAGTTATATATAGAAATTGTACCAAAAATCTTTCCTTCCAACACAGTACAGACTGTATTTTGAACAACTAGAAACATAAAACATAATCAAAATGTTTTGTGGTATGTTAGCTGATAGAGACAAGACAATCTATCATTAAGCAATGCAGGAGCTTGGATTGAATATGAAGCAGTGAAGATCTTGATCTAAACAAAGATGAAATCCTTATCATGTTATTTTTGTAAATGCGGCGCAGTTATTATCATACAATTAATGAGTAAAATAAATTTATGCTATCAATAATTTGATTATCAAAAGACAAGTTAAAAGATTCATCTTCCAAGCTATAAATTCTTCAGTAAATCAATGATAAATGATGCCCTAATTTTTATAGTAAAATTTCAATTAAATTGAATGAACGTAGATGTAACATGTATATTTTGTTATCTGCTTAAGTTTTATCAATGTCTTCACCATCATTGTTCCTCTTACGGCCACCCGTATCCTATGATATATCAGAATCATTCAAATCACTATCAATAGGTTGTATGGTCTGACCAAATAACATTATTGAACCTGCCCTAGTTTTCTTGGTGTTGCAGTTGTTAAAGGAGTTCAAAATATTACAATTCGGTGTTTGTTTCAAGGGTCTCATCCATGGAATCGTAAGCTCTTGCATTGGAATGGATGAGTGATCTCTCTCTCTCTATCTCACTTGATAAGACAGAATTTTGAGCAGCTCTTAACTTTTTGGTGGGTGGAAACTGTATATCTGGTGTAAGTGTGTTAGGAATAACTTCAACCTGCCAAGGACATAATTGCTTTAGATTCTCAGAGACATGAGGTTCATCCCATTCAATCTACAATATTGAGAAGAAAAATGTAAGAATCTAATACCAATCATTTAAGAGTGTAAGAATCAAAATCAAGATCCTTCAATTGTATTAACAGTATAAATACATTTGAAAATTGAAATACCTGAAGCATGCGCCATGGACGAGTTACGGGAGTTGAGAGATTAGATATTATGCCATGAAAAATGGAACATCCATTTGCTGTATCATCATTCTTCAACGTGTGTAATTCTCATCCCACTAAATATCATAATACTTTTCATATGAATTTGTTTTCAATCATTATTTTTTATTGTTTATCTTGAGTATTATGCTCGGATTTTATTCATATATCAAATATTTATTTTGTATTTTTATTTTAATTAAAAACTAAATTTATCTAGTATTTTTTTTATATTATATCCATAATAATTTTTTCTTGTTTATTTATATTAATCCATAAGAGTTTAAGGATATAGTATTTTACTCTATTTTCATTTTCAAATGCTTAAGGACAACTTTGTAATCAAAGTTAAACATTAATTGGATAATGTAGAATGCACTCAAAACGTTATCGGTTTGAGGTTTTCAAAGTGATTCTAAAATCTTGGAATAAAGAGGTTTATGAAAATCTTGACTCCTATTCGATAGTTTCAAATAGCAGATGTGTAAAGTGGATTTTTTTTTTGTTGATCTTAAACATGTATCTGTTGAAAATTGATTCTAGGTTTAAAACAATTGTTGACATGTGGTATTTGCTTAGGGTTAAAGATTCTCGATTGTTGATCTAGGTCTGAATGGATTAAGAAAAGTGACACTAATTTTGGTTACTTTCGTACTTCAATTAAGGGTATGAGAAGAATGAATGTTTTCTTAACTCTTAAGATTGGTGAGCCGTGGTGTTAAGAAAAGTGACACTAATTTTGATTACTTTCGTACTGAACCATTTCTTTGAGATTTTTAGAGAACTGAATGTTGTAACACCTTATCTAGAGGTGTAGTTTTTCAATCTCTTTTGGATGACGACAAACTTTTTGTTGACTCCCTTAATTTAGTCTAAAAGAGCTAGATTGTGCAGTGTTCTAGTGTGATTATAATTGAAGTCTAGGCTCATATGATTTTAATTTCTCCTTCCTCGAAAGATTCTAAAATATGTTTAGAGTATACCTAAGGGTTATGTTTGATTAATTCCATCACTATGCATCTTTTCCTCGTAGTTTTGCATATTACTTTGTGACGTTGATCCCCAAAGTTAACTCCCTCTCTCATTTGGGAGAATTTAGGCATATCTCTTTAGTGTGGTCCTTGTACAAAGAGATGGTTGATCATTGGACTTGGATCAATGACGGATAAGCTCATATCCCCTAGTAAATCGGCGTTCTTAAGGACCCGTATCCCTTGTCGGATATTGATTTTGAGAGTTTTTTTACCTTTACAATGAATATCCACCAAAGAACTTTTTCAATAAATTCCGCAAAAAACTTTGCTTCGTTGTGTGTCACAACCTCCGCCCTCCCCTTCCTTTCTCTTCGGTCTTTGATAGCGTTGAAATCTCCTCCCATTATCCAGTCTCGGTCTTTAAAAGAATCCTTCAACAAAAACGAATTATTCCATAAAATTTTCTTTTTGCTCAAGCCGCACGAAGAATAGATATTAACCACATAATAGATATTACTCTTCCAAAGAACTTTAATCCCCAAGTAACCATCCCCTTTAAAACTATTTAACACTTCCAAGTTTCCAGCCTTCCGTATAATTAAAAGACCTCCCGACATCCCTGATGAGTTAGAAAAAGAATAACCAATATCTGTGGAACTCCAAAAACTCTTAGCAACACAATCTTGCAAGCAAGTTAATTTTTCTCTTGAATCATAAACACATCCGCATTACCCTTTTTTTAAAAAGAACTAATCCTTCTCTTTTTAAGAGCATTCTCACCCCTCTAATATTCATGGACCCAATAATCATTTCGACCCGGTTGTATTCTCCATCCTAACTTCCTTCCCTTACTAACTAGTTTACTCCGACCCTCCGAATCTATCACTCCCAATGCTATTATTGCTAACCAAGGTTTGCAACCGATATTACTATCCAAAAACTCACACTGTCTTTCATTGTTTATACAAACATATGATTGCTCCTTTTGATCTTCGAAGCAAAATGAAAGGCTCCCACTATTTTGCCTAACCGGAACCGAAAGATTAGGAAGAATTGGACCTTCCTTCCCCTTTCCGTCCTTAGAACAACTAAAAGAATTGGAATTCCCCTTATGCTTCAAAATAATCTTCCCCCTCCTTTTGTTACATTTCCATTACGAAATAAACTCTTGCAACTCATTATGCTCATCTTCAACATGTTCTTAAACTTCACTTTTTAAAGTCGTTTTCTTTTTGGAGAACACACGAACAAACATTTGACCACTAACTGATTCGTCTTCGAAGAAAACGAGAGCAGGAGATATGTCCTATTCGCTTCTGGATCTGCACTCTTAGACCCTTGAATATTGACTAATGCCTTATCAAAAGATCCATTTAAACCTTCCTTTGAGTTGTTACGACTCTAAGATGAAACCATTTTCCTCACTTCAGAATTGTATCCTCTGTCCGTCTTCTAAGAAAACCTGCCAGAGTAATGTTTTGTACCAACCGAACCCCCTTGAAGAGATAATTTCTCTATGTTGTCTATTGAATTAGCTAACCTAAAATCATCTTCCCTGACGAACATGTCATTTGACCACTCATCTTCTGACACAGGACCAGTAATTTGATATTTAGAGTTACCTGAGACGATACGTAATGGACCGTACGTGTCTCCCCTGAGAATAAGATTAAACGCCTTGCCATCGATGTTCACTCTAATATTATCCATGAGCTTGAACGAGAGAGGCACTCTCACCATGAGTCTCGCAACATCGAGATTAGAACCTTAAGATGTATATCTATGCACACGAATGAACCCAGAGAATCGGCCAAAGTCACAAAGAAATCAACATTCCAAGCATGGGCCGGTACACCGTAAACTCTAATCCAAACAACTCTACCATCATCAACCTCCATCTCATCCCACTTCCTAATATCCAAAAACCTTCCACCAAGTTTCTCGCTCCCCTTTAATATCTTCGATTAAACCTTCCTCTGATTCTTCTAAGAGACATAAATTCCCTCCCATCTGACTTTTATCGTGAAGAAGCTCTCCGTCTCAAAGTGAGTTTGAATAATATACGTGAGCTCGGAACAATAACATGACCAACATAAGCTTTGTTAAACCTTACTTTGTTTTCCTCTTTTGAAGGCTAATTGAAACTTGAATAGACCTCCTCCTTGTGACCTCCCTTTGGATGAACGTTTGAGACGACATCAACAAAGTTCTGTTATCCCTCCATGTGTTGATACAAACCTTCTTTCGACCCTATTCCTCACCAGAATTCCTAGCCCTAAAATCCGCCTTCCCCCCAAATCTAACCTCTTCTGAAGCCTTGAATCTCTCAAGTCGTGGCAGATTAGCATGAATTTTTTTTCCCGAAATAAGAACGTCATCCAATTTGACCGCCATAACCTGTCATCCTCCACCTCCTCAAACCTTGCAAATCCAATTTTTTCTCTATCTTGTCCCTCCTAGAAGAAATCGACACTTCCACCACCTTCCCTATGCACCCAAACAACTCAAAGAACTCCTTCGCCTTGCAAACCTCCGGGAATTCAGAGAAGTAGATCGAAGTAACCTTTGAAAGCTTTTCTCTTTGATTTTGATTTCTTCCTCCTAATAGAAAGATGTCCCATCGAGGGACCCAGTTTCTCAATGAACGCTTCCTCGCGACCTCCTAATCGTTCCAGTTTCATCATGAAGGGTGAAATTCAAACCCTTACCCCTTTTAGAGAGAGGTTAGAGAAAACGAGCCTTAGAGAGAGAGAAAAAATTTGTTTGTGTTCTTTGTATTTATACGGAAGTATAGTTCAAAATTTGTTTTTGTATATCATTACTCTATGAAATTGAGAACCAGTTGAGAAGTTGGTATCACATTTTAACTGGTTCAGGAAAAAAATAGAGCCAAGTCCATTGAAGAACCAAGATTGAGAGGCTGCATGTTTAGGCAAATTGTGTTTAGGCTGCATTTTTTAAAACAGGCTAGCTTCAAGAGTGTGTTTAGGCAAATTGTTGAAGTGCTGCAATAGTTAGAAAGGTAGAAGAAATTCCAACAAAGTAGAGACTGCATCAAAAATCTTTCCTTCCAACACAATACAGACTGTGTTTCTGGCATATTTCATTAAGCAATGAAGACCGTGATCTTATATTCTATACATAGATGAAATCTCTATCATATTTTTTTTAAATGTGGTGCAATTATTATCATACAACTAATAAGTAAAATAGATTTATGCTATCATAAAAAACCTAAATGGATTTGTATTTGATAATCAAAAGACAAGATAAAACGATATATTTAACAAGCTATAAATTCGTAAATAAAAAAAAATTTAATGATTCCATAATATTTATAGTAAAATTTCATGTAAATTGAATAATGATTCCATAATTACTATAACAAAATTTCATTTAAATTGTACCAATGTACATATATATTTTGTTATCTACTTAAGTTTTATGAATGCCTTCAACTTCATGGTCTCCTTTGCTATCAGAATTATACAAATCACTTTCTATAGGTTGTATGGTCTTACCAAATAACACTATTGAACCAGGAGTAGTTTTTTTGGTTTTGAAGTTGGAAGAAGTTGGAGTGGAAACAAGATTTTGCATGTTATTTGGAATGGATGACGAGACAGAAGCTTGAGCACCTCTAAACCTTTTTGTTGGGGGAGACATTATATATGGTGGTGTACGTCTGTTACGAATAATTTCAACTTGCCAAGGACTTATTTGCTTTAGATTCTCAGGGACATGTGGTTCATCCCATTCAACCTACAATATTCAGAAGAAATGTGTAAGAATCAAAATCAAGATCCTTCAATTGTATTAACAGTATATGCATTTGAAATACCTGAAGCATGCGCCACGGACGAGTTGAAGGATGGGAGATTGCACATATTGTACCATTAAAAATGGAGCATCCCTTGGAAGTATCATCATTCTTCACCATGTGTGTAACTCTCATCCAACGACTCCAATTAACTTTCATTGCATCCTCCACTATCTTCGCTCCCACCACAAAATCAAAACCACCTACCGTTGGATAGTACACAACTTCAAACGCGGCGTTCTTCTCTGCCAATTCTACTGCCAACTTAACTTCCTTTTCTGTCATTTTTGCAGCGGCAGCCAACTTCCCATTCCTACGAATTCCAATGGAGATATTTCCATTCGAGTTTTTAACAAAAACAACTGTATCACCGACAACCAGTTTCTTCTTGCTAACAAATCCACTCCAGCCAACGGTGAACAGGTGTTGAAAGGGACATAGACGGTGGAAGTGGCGAATTTCCGAGACTACACCGCAAACGTCCTTGACAGATATATCTTGAAACCGCGATTGGTTTCTAGAGTCAAGCGGCGGGAGTGCTGGTAAGATCGCCTCAGCGCCGGCCCTAGGAATGTAGAGTACAGCCCCGCTTCTAACATCAGTATTAGTGAGAGTCTTGGCATAGGAAACAATCTGATCACCATCGGCTCCATTGTCAGACTCAAGAGGAACAACACTGCCGTCAATTACGGGAGTGAGGAGTAATTTTGCATAAACTTGATCAGTTTCAGGATCTGCAAAGAGATCAACGGCGGAGACTGTGCAGAGAATCAACGGACGGCAACGATCGAGTGTTTGAGTGTTAGGACAGACATGTTGTAAATGACCTTGAGGGAAATAGTATATTCTGGAATGAAGTTTTGGAACAGTGAAGGAATCTCCGGCGATTTTCTGCCAGATTTTGGGATCAACACGGAGGTGTTGCTGTTGAGACATGGCGGAATGATATCTTGCGGAAGAGGAGAACGAAATGAATAGAGAGCGGGAAGCTGCGAATAGGTTTGAATGTTTGATTTTTGGTTTTTGAAAAGTTGGTATATATACACGTTAGAATCAATCGTCGCGCACCAAATTTTTCGTTTAGGTTTTAATCTAACGGCTATCCATCATTATCTTCCGGGTACCTAAAACTTTTTATTCATTTTCTATAAAAGCTTTTTAAAACTATAGTAATTATAAATACTATTTTAAAAATTAGACCGAAACAGTCGAACGAACCAATCAACCTGAAAAATGGAGGTTTAATTGGTCTGATCTGATTGCTAAATCAAATGCTTTGAACCAGTGCGAATCAGACAGAATCAGAAAAACTGATAAAATTCAATGAACCGCCGATTTTGAATAATCGACGAGTGAAATGCATGATTTTTTTCTCTGACAAAACGATATGGTTTTGATAAATTTTTTGAAAAAAAATAAATTAAAATATAAGTAACTTTGTTCACAACTTGTTTGAAATTACACCTTATTCCAAATTTATTTGTATTTTCTACTATTTTGAATTAAATCATAGTTATTCAATTTAATTCGGTTTAGTCGTGTGGTTACGCTTAGTTATTTATTGGTTCAACTAATGAACCAGTGACTTTGTACCCTCACCAATTTGATATCGGTCATATTTTTAAAATATTGCTAATAAAAGTTTGTATTCATCTAATAATTAAATAATCATATTATTTTTCATATAAATTGTTTTTAAGTAATTTTAGATTTTTTATAGTTTAAATATTTGTCTCGAGTTTATTTTTTATATTAAACATTTATTTTACATATTTATATTTTATTAAACACTAAATTTATTGTATATTTTTTATATTCAATCATAATAAATTAGACTATGTACAATTCGATCTCTCATCCATTCTCTGTCCCTAAAAGCATTTCTCTTTCACATATCTCATATATATATTTGAGAGACAATGTACATTCTAATAAAAGTCTGGTTCTCACTCAGAGTTAATAGAGCATGTCCCAATATAATTCTCAACATGTCCATAAAGATAAAATTAAGCTAAGATAGTAAAAAAAACAAATTTATCATCTCGGTATTTGACCAACATGGAAGGAATTGAATAAAACATCCCAGTCATATAAATAGCCATAAATGGTCGATATTAGATAGATAAGCAAGGACTAAATTCTCGATAATTGCTCTCAAGGAGACAAAGAAACATATGTCAAAGTGACATCTATTTTGACTGGTCAAATAGAGGTAGAATTATTAATCTGTGTACCTAGTGTATACATTTGGCGTCCACTGTGAAGCCCAATAAAACTAACTTGGGCATCAAGTTTAATCCATATAACGCTGCTACCAACGACACGATGATGGCGCTGCTGGCGAAGGCATTTGGCGATGATAATGAAAAAGATGAGGACAATGATAAAGAAGATGAGAACTTCATAGTAATCTTCTCCATGCTTATGTAGGAAGCCTCTTGCAACTAATCTAGCCTTATAATTTGCCACTTGGTCATTTGGTTTCATTTTTGTTTTGAATACCCACTTAACACCAATGCACTTCTTGTTCCTCAACCTCAATTTCTTCTGTCTCTAAATCAGACAGATAGAAGTGACTGCCAAGCTTGTTTGATGCCTTGTCCTTCCAGTTCCAGCATTTTGATTCATCAAACTTTACATCTTTGTTGAACACTATTTTCTTACTATTTGGATCATATAGTTTGTAGGCACCAGTTGAGTGATAACCAACCATAATCATTACCAGAAGTTTATCATCCAATTTTCTTCTCAGTTGGTCAGATACATGTATGAAACACAATGAGCCAAAAATCTTCAGATATTGAACACTTGGTTTTACTCCATACCATGCTTCTTTTGGTGTCTTGTCTTGCAGCTTCTTTGTGGGACTTCTATTGTTAAGATATGTTGCAGTAGCAACCGCTTCACCCCACAAATAATGAGGCATCTGCTTTTGCTTCAGCATGCTTCTTATCATATTTACCAAGGTTCTGTTTTTCCTCTCTGAGATCCCATTGTGTTGAGGTGTGTATGGTGCAGTGACTTCATAATTTATGCCATTTGATGAGAAAAAATCATTAAACTCAGTGAAAGTATACTCACCTCCTCCATCAGTTCTTAATCTGCTAATTACTTCACCACTTTCATTTTGAACTAGCAGTCTAAACTTCTTTAACACACCAAACACTTCACTTTTCTTAGCTAACAAGTAAATTCATAGTTTTCTATTGAATTCATCTATGAATGTTACAAAGTAGCTATTTCCTCCTACTAATTTCACTTCAAATGGTCCACATACATCAGAGTGAATTACCTCAAGTTTCCTGGATGCATTGAATGGTACTTTTGCATCGTATGAGTTGCTGACTTGCTTTCTAGTGCAATACATATCACACACTTCATCAGGTAACTTTACCTCTGGTAAACCTTGCACCATTTTCTTCTCATGAATCATATTCAAATCCCCAAAATTGATATGCCCATATCATTGATGCCATAACCAGTTTTCACTCTTAGTTTCTAATAGCAAGCGCTGATCTTCAATTACATTGATGTTTACTCAAAAAGTTCTTTGCTTTGACAATTGAGCTTTCAGAATCAATCTATTCTTGCTATCGAAAACCTTCCTAGCTTGTGCTTCCATCTTCATAGTGTACCCCTTTTGCAGTAATTGACCAATGTTGATGAGGTTGTTCTTCATACTTGGTACATACAACACATCAGTGATGTATGCTTTCTTACCATCCTTCTTGTGGATCAATACTTTCCATATTTCAACTGCACAAACTATGCTATTGTCTGCAAATCTTATCTTTCTATTAGCTGAATCATCTAATTCAGAGAACCAAGATTTCTTTCTTGTCCTATGGTTTGAACACCCAGTGTCCAAGTACCATTCATCACTTCTTTCTTCTTCCTCCTTGACTGTTGCCATCAAGAGTGCTTCATCAGAATCTGAATCCTCATTGTGAGCAAATTGAGGTTCATCTTTGCTCCTTGGGACCCTCTTTGATCTGCATTCAGATACATAATGTCCCCACTTCTGACAATTATAGCACTGAATATCTTTCTTATCCTTCTTGAATTTTCCTTTTCTTCACATACTGGGCCTGCAATGCTTGATCAAAGGATGCACCTTTACCTCTTTCTTTGATCCTATCAGTCAATCTTAATTCGTGTGCTTCAAGACTTGCTTGCATTTCTTCTATCTTCATAGAATCTAGATCCTTAGATTCCTCTAAAGCAACCACAATGTGGTCAAATCTTGGTGTTAAAGTTTTGAGAACTTTTTCAACCTTCATCACATCAGTGAAAGTTTCACCATTCCTTGTCTTATGATTTGTAAGATTGATCACCTTGTCAAAGTATTGAATGATGGTTTCTTATTCTTCCATTGTCAACACCTCATACTATCTTCTTAATGCTTGAAGCCTCACCTTCTTCAATTTATCATCTCCAAAATACAGTTTCTCCATTGCATCCCATGTCTCCTTTGCACTTCCATAATGCATGATCTTCTCAAAGATCTCATTACTTCCACTCTGATGAATCAAGAACATGGCTTTTCCATTTTTCTTCTTCAATTCTTTATGTGTTGTTTGTTGTACATCAGTTGCATTTGCTGCTAATGCTGGTACATTTTCATTCACAACTTCAATAACATCCTGGAACCTGAAGATCACCTTCATCTTTACGAATTCTCTAACAACAATGAACGGACCATGCTCTGTTATACCAATTTGATGGAACAAAGGATGAAATGATGAAGAAAACTAAGCAAAACTGATTTTGAAATTGCAGAGGAAAGGAATAGAGCTTGACAATTTTATTGATGATTGAATGAAAAAATATTTACAAGACATATGGAACTATTTATACATCAAAAGATGTAACAACTATGAAACAAACTACTAACAACCACTTAACTTCATATGCAAGTTTCTAAACAAACTATTAAACAAATGTAAAACTGATTTTAACTAAATTGAATTACTAAACCAATAGTGCTGCAATGGATAGAAAGGTAGAAAAAATCTCAGGTGGAATTTAACACAATGAAAATTGCGACTCAGATCCTTCAAAGTTCAAAACAATGGCAAACACAGTACAGACTGTGTTTTGATTAAATAGAAAGATAAAATAATATAAAAATGTTTTCTGGTATGTTAGCTAATAGAGACAATCTTTCATTAAGCGATGTTGGAGCTTGGATTGAATGTGAAGCATTGAAGACCATGATCTATAGAAAGATGAAATCCTTATCATATTTGTTTTTAAATGCAGTACAATAATTATCATACAATTAATGAGTAAAATAGATTTATGCTATCATCAATAAATTGATATGTTTTTTCTAAAAGTGTGCCTATAATCAAAAGACAAGATAAAATCTTACAAACTATAAATTCGTCAATAAAACAATAATAATTGATTCCATAATTTTTTTAACAAGTTTTATCAGTTTCATTACTCCTCTTACAACTATTGTCTCCTACAATATCAGAAGACTCATACAAATCCCTTTCAATAGGTTGTATCATCTTACCAAATAACATTATTGAACCCGGTCTAGTTTTCTTGTTATTGCAATTGTCAATATCAACATTCTTTATTTTAAAGGAGTTCAAAGTACTAGAGGTGTGAGAAATGCTAATATTTTGCTCAGTTGACAACACAGAACCTTGAGCACCTCTCAACTTTTTTGTTGGAGGGAATTGTATATCTGATATAGGTGGGTTAGAATTAATAAGTTCAACCTGCCAAGGACATAATTGCTTTAGATTCTCAGGGACATGAGGATCATCCCATTTAACCTACAATATTGACAAGAAAAATTTGTAAGAATCAAAATCAAGATCCTACTTGCATCAAGAATATTTACAGTCAAAATTGTTAAAAGAAAGTTTTTAATTGTGCATCATCCAATGGAAATCATGTATGACTTAAATTATATTAACATTTGAAATACCTGAAGCATGCGCCATGGACGAGTAGAACGAGAGGAGAGATTAGATATTCTCCCATTAAAAATGGAGCATCCCTTAGAAGTGTCGTCATTCTTCACCATGTGTGTAACTCTCATCCCACACCTCCAATTAACTTTCATTGCATCCTCCACTATCTTCGCTCCCACCACAAAATCAAAACCACCTACCGTTGGATAGTACACAACTTCAAACGCTGCCTTCTTCTCTGCCAATTCTATTGCCAACTTAACTTCCTTTTCTATCATTTTTGCAGCGGCAGCCAACTTCCCATTCCTACGAATTCCAATGGATATATTTCCAGCCGAGTTTTTAACAAAAACAACTGTATCACCGACAACAAGTTTCTTCTTGCTAACAAATCCACTCCAGCCAATGGTGAACAGGTGTTGAAAGGGACATAGGCGGTGGAAGTGGCGAATTTGCGAGACTACACCGCAAACGTCCTTGACGGATATATCTTGAAACCGCGATTGGTTTCTAGAGTCAAGCGGCGGGAGCGCTGGTAAGATCGAGTCGGCACCGGCCTTAGGTATGTAGAGTACAGCCCCGCTTCTAACATCAGTATTAGTGAGAGTCTTGGCATAGGAAACAATTTGATCACCATCGGGTCCATTGTGAAACTCAAGAGGAACAACACTTCCGTCAATTACGGGAGTGAGGAGTAATTTTGCATAAACTTGATCAGTTTCAGGATCTGCAAGTAGATCAACGGCGGAGACTATGCAGAGAATCGACGGACGACAACCATCGAGTGGTTGAGTGTTAGGACAGACATGTTGTAAATGACCTTGAGGGAAATAATATACTTTGGAATGAAGTTTGGGAACAGTGAAGGAATCTCCGGCGAATTTCTGCCAGATATTTGGATCTACACGGGGGTGTTGCTGTTGAGACATGGCGGAATAATATATTGCAGAAGAGGAGAAGGAAAGGGAGTATTGAAATGAATAGAGAGCGGGAAGCTGCGAATAGGTTTGATTCTAGCTTTTTGAAACGTTGGTATATATACACGTTAGGATCAATCGTCGCGCACCAGATTTTTCGTTTATGTTTCAATCTAACGGCTATCCATTATTATCTTCTGTGTACCTATAAGTTTTTATTCATTTTCTATAAAAGCTTGTTTTCTTTTTTTAACGCTATAGTATTTATAAATACTATTTTAAAAATTGGACTGAAACCGTCGAACGAACTAATAGACTTGGAAATTAGAGGGGTAATCGATATGGATTGATTGTTGAATTAGATGCTTTGAACCAACGCGAATCAGATAGAATCAGGAAAAACTGATAAAATTCGATGAACCGGTGGTTTTGAAAAACTGGCAAGTTAAATGCAAGATTTTTTTTCTCGGATAATCCGATACAATTTTGATAAATTTTTTTGAAAAAATTAAATTAAAATATAAGAAACTTTGTTCAAAACTTATTTGAAATTACACTTTGTTCGAAATTCATTTGAATTTGTATTTTCTCCTATTTCGAATTAAATCAGAGTTATTTGATTTAATTTGGTTTAGTTGTGTGGTTAAGCCCAATGATTCATTGGTTTAACTAATGAATCAGTGACTATGTACCCTCACCAATTTGATACCGGTCCTATTTTTAAAATATTGCTAATAAAAGTTTGTATTCATCTCATAATTGAATAATCATATTATTTTTCATATAAATTTGTCTTAAAGTAATTTTAGATTTTTTCAGTTTAAATATTTGTCTCGAGTTTATTTTTTATATTAAACATTTATTTTACATATTTATATTTTATTAAACACTGAATCTATTGCATATTTTTTATATTCATTCTTAATAAACTAAATTATGTACAATTCGATCTCCCACCCATTCTCTGTACCTAAAAGGAATTCGCTTTCACATATTTCATATATATTTGAGAGATGGTGCACATTCTAATAAAAGTCAGGTTCTCACTCAGAGTTAATAGAGCATATCTCAATTCTCAACCTGTCCATAAAGATAAAATTAAGTTAACATAGTAAAAAAAACAAATTTATCATCTTGGTTTGTGACCAACGTGGAAGGAATTGAATAATGCATCCAAGTCATAAATAGCCATTAATGGCCGATATTAGATAGAGAAGCAAGAACAAAATTCTCGATAAATGCTCTCAAGCAGACAAAGAAACATATGTCAAAGTGACATCTATTTTGACTGGCCTAGTAGAGGTAGAATTATCAATCTGTGTACCTAGTGTACATTTGGCATCCACCGTGAAGCCCAATAAAACTAACTTGGACATCAAGTTTAATCCATATAACATTGCTACCAATGGCACGATGATGACGCTGTTGGCGAAGACATTTGTTGATGATAATGAAGAAGATGAGGACAATGATAAAGAATACCCCAAACGAAATCTTTAATGAAAATACAAAGGAGGATCATCCTCGTGAGAATGAGGATAAAAATATGTTGTTAAGGCCAATTTCGATGAAGTGGTGATTCCATTCGAGACTATAAAACCGATGAAAATAAGCAAAATTTATAACAACCAGACTCCTCCCATCAACTCTCATGATCAAAATAACATAAGTGTTAGTACTATGGTTTTAGGATTGGCAAATTTTGCTAAAACATGGTTTTATGCAAAGATGTTATGGAAGATGTTCTAACATGTTGCTCAAGAAAGATGTCCTGACAGATGTTGTGACAAGTTATACCAGAACATTAGCATAGGCTATTTTAAATCTTGACAGATTTGATTTGATTCTATGATATTTCTTTTGGATATATGTCAGTATATTTCCCTGGTCAAGAAGATTTAATTTGGAACAAGTTTTTATATCTCCGACAATTCAAGTTGCCAAGAATGGATGAAAATACAATTTAGGAAACTTGATATTTGTATTCCAAGATTAAAGGAGATTTATCTAAACATTTGGTACATCAATCAGCTTATGGATCAAGAAATATTTGGATGCAGATTTCGAACCCCATGGACTGCAATGGTGTATTTAAAGAGAAGATCAAACCTAATGTAATTTGTAACTTTCACATAATTTGTAAATTAGGGGAAGCTTAGAGTTGCAGGTTTCAGAGTCACTTGTGTAGGTGTTTGTCAACCTTGTATCTTCTGATACTTGTGGTAGACATTTCTTCTCACTCATAAGCCTTTAGGTAATGAGTTGAGTTTGTTCTCACTCTTGAAACTTTTAAACAATAGAGTTGAGTTTTCATTTTGGAAGAGTAATCTTCTTATTGAGCTGTTTCTTGATGTAGTCACTAGGAGGATTGGGACTGTTAGATATCAATGCAGTTATTTAGGTTGTGGGATGTCGACTTCCCAAGTCTAGATGTCGACTTCTAGGCAGAAGTAGTGCTAGGTAGTGATTAGGCAAGAAGTTGTAAACTGAGAGTGTTTAGTTTTGAACAAATACTACTGATAGTGGACTTTCTTCCTGGCTTGGTGGCCCCCAGATTAGGTGTTGATACTACAATTTTTATTTCAATATCAAATACAGCTTGATAAATCTGTTCAGTTTAGAGACAAATGTTGTAACATATGTCTTGACATTGTTCTGATGTAAAGACATCAGTATTAACATGTTTTTCTTATACCAGAAATTTCAATAAGGTACCATGTAATTAGTAAAATTTATTATTTTTTGCATTGATACACATCCAGCTAAAATAGGAATACACTACAACTAAATATTCGCAATTATTATAGTTTATGCCTTTTATTCAATTACTCAAAATTACAACCTGTGTGTAAACCTTATACAAGTAATCACTTGTGAAAATCCAAATCACATTTGTAAATTGGTCCAGAGCTTATATGTTTTAAAGCAGGCTAGTAAAAAGTGGTATGAAAAACTCAATTTTTTACATTTAAAGCTGGGATATGCTCAGTCAAGTTTAGATTATTTCAATGTTTACTCTAAAAAACAATCACATCATTATCATACTAGTATATGTTGATGCTATTATACTAGTAGGAACCTCCTTGTTTGATTTTGACCACTATTGTAGGCAATAATTTTAAAATCAAGGACTTAAAAACCTTGAAATATCTTTTTGATCATAAGGTGGCATACTCAAAATAAGTTATTATTGTTTCACAAAGAAAGTACTTCTTGGACTTATTGAATGATACATGTTTATTGGGTTCAAAACATACGGCAAAATATTTGGATCTTTCAACAAAATTGCATCAAGATGGAAGTAAATCTTTTGAATACATTATTTTTTTATATAAAACTCATTGGAAGACTCTTGTATTTGAATAAAACAAGACCATACATAACTCTTACTACTCAACAATTAAGTCATTTCATTCAAAATCCAACAGAAATGAGTTACCAGCCTGCTTGTAGAATGATCATATATTAGAAACATAATCATGGTTATGGTACTATATTATTTCCTAGGTCAATTGAGTTGCGATTCCTAAGTTACTCTTATTCGGATTGTGTTGGCTTCATTGATTCAATGAGATCTACATCATGGTATTGTTTCTTCATGTGATCATCTTTATTATCATGGAGGATAGATAAGTAACAAGCAGTGTCTAGATCTTATGAGGCATGATATTTGGCACTAGCTACGGTCATTTGTGAATTAATTTGGCTTTTATGTCTTCTAAGAGATTTGTACATCATTTTTTTGAAGATATCATTTTTATATTATAACAATAAAAATGTTCTTCATATAGATTGTCATTTGACGAGAGAAAAGGTTTGACAAAGAATGGTAAGATTGCTTCCCATTCCTTCTCAAGAGCGAAAAGGTTTGACGAGAGAAAAGGTTTGACGAGAGAAAAGGTTTAACGCTTTTATTTTCAAGCTCGGTATATAATGTATGGGATCGTGGCTCAAGAACAACAGCAAAAATTGAATGCCCCATATGAATTTACAATCGTAGGTCAAAGAGTAACCATAACCGACTAGTAATCAATTTAAGATCAATAAACGCACCTAGTCTATTTAATTAGATTTCATAAGCTTGGTATATATCAGCTTATTTAGACTATTAGATTTCATAAGTTTTTTTAATAATTTAACGTCGGTCTAATTAATTAAATAGACTTTAAAAAGTCTAAGTCTAATTTTTTATTAAATAAACTACTCTAACAAAGATAGTAGGTCAATGTTCAGCCAAAGTAATCAGAGAGTGGTTTCCGGATATGGTTCCTTTTCACCCGGTCAACTCAACCTCCCAATGGATCGTCTTCATTAGAGTTTGAGCTTTTAAAAACACGTAAAAGACCTGGAATTTCTTTCTCACACTGCCCCACCCCCAAATTTAATACGCCATATGCCACACTTTGAAAATAATAATTTCCCAAAGTGTCATTCCAACCTCGTTGACATGGCAACAGAGTATGACACTTTAGAAAATTATTTTCAATGTGTAGCATTTAGGGTATTAAATTTGGGGGTGGGGCAGTATGAGAAAAAATTCTAAGACCTGCTTGCATCACCCTCTTATCCACAGACTTGAGATGCTCTTCAAAAGCACCGTTGCTTATGTGGAATATCGATTTGACTTGGCTATAAACCGGAGAGTAACCATGAAGTATTTCGAATAAATTAAGGCACGGTTCAAAAATTATGATATTTGCACTACTTTATTTCATTAGGTGATTAAAGAAACTACTTTTTGCAATTACAGTGTTTTTTAAAGTGAGCCTCTATTTGACATTACTACCGTGGGTCAATACAGACTCCTCTAATCTATTGAAGACTCTAACCAATTTAAGATCAATAGCGGCTCAAGAAACATTGAACTTGCACTAACTCCATTCAATAGGGCTACGGCACATATCTACATTTTCTGGACAAGGGAGGGATCAACAAATGTAAAAACAAAATAAAATTCCAAACAGTAACTACTTGGAATCCAAAGAGGGTGGTCCGCCCTCATCCGAAAAGGCACCACCTGCATCATTTGATTTCTTCATTGCTTCCAAAATCCCAAAGTTGCCACATACCTCTGAATCACCTTCATTGTCTCCATTGGAGGATACCCCAGATAACGACACTAATCCCATAGCAGCAATGCTGTTGGCAATAACATTTATATCTCTTGTTCCTGTGTAAAGCCCACGGCTGCCAGCAACAAGAACATTGTTTTGTTTTTCATCCAGATTGGTCAAAATTACTGGTAAAGGGTTCATCATAACCTGTTGCTGGTTCCCCTGGCTTGAACCACTAATCAGCAATCTTAGAGTCTCTCTTGCACCTTTCACCACAGCATCAGACTCAGAGATTAGTGGGTTCACAAGATTTGGATGCATTGGTGGAATACTAGTTGACATTGCAGGACCAGCACTCACAAGATAGCCCTGCCCCGAAGAACAGATATCAATTACTGGGACGTGAACAATTGGATCACACATTAGTGGTGTGAAAATGGGAATCTGTTGAGAAGATGGTAAAGACATTCTGACTAGTGGTTCAGGAAAAAATGGAGGAAAGTCCATTGAAGTACCAAGATTGAGAGGCTGTATTGGTTGAAACAGGCTAGCTGTGAAGGTGTTGGGCAGTAGAGAGGTTCCAGAGGCAAGTGGCTGTGATCCAGCAAATGACATGGGAGATTGTGGAAGTGCTGCAATTGATGGAAAGGTAGAAGAAATCCCAGGTGGACACCAACAATAGTAGGGAGAAAAAAGAGGGGACACCAGAGGTGGGACTTCCCCAGCCGCTCCAAGGCTTGATGGAACACTAAACATTCCTGCTGATCCCATAAAATTTGGAGAGAATGCATGAGTTTTAGTTACTTCCGAAGCTTTGTCGTGATCAGAAGTGGATGATAAATCCAAGTTGTCAGCTGCCAGCTGCTGGTTTTCACCGCGGCGCTTAATCTTCTCCCTAGCAGCAATCCTATGGGAAGACAAGTTTCTTGGGGGAACCTCTTTAAATGAACTTGACCTTGGACTAAGAATACTCTGGTAAAGCACTGAATCTCCCTTTGTTGTCTGTACAATATGTCGAGATCGAGGAAATTTTGATGAAGAGGGTGAATTTTCAAATGCAACATCACAGTATGTTGTGGAATTGGCAGACATTGAAGCACAAGCTGAGCCATCATGACTACCTCCAGCTGTTGACCCCACAAGAAAAGCACGAAGCTGAGTTGCAAAACAATCAAGCCGTGACTTGCTAATACCACTCAATTCAGCAATTGATGGTTTCCTCTTGAGTAAATCCTTCATCTGGTTTATAGGAATATGAGTTTGATGACAAAATATCAATAATCAATGATTGAAATATTCATAACATTACCAGAAATGATGAGAAATTGGGAAGATTGCAGACTAGTTATCGTGTCTAATAGCATGCACTAACTAAAAGCTAAGAATACCAAAAATTACCTTTGCAAGTAATTCAACTCCTAGCAGTTTAGACTTTTCAGAGCACCAGAAGAAAAAAGATCTATCATCAGGAGTAGTAACATGGAAGGATCGGCCAGAGCTGTCAGTTAGGATTCCCTCAACAACAACAGCAGAGCATTGGGATGTGCTAGAAAGAGTGAATAATCTCTCTGTTTTACCATCATCCCCAATGAATGAGAGACGAAGATCAGAGCTTGGAAGTAGAACAAGTGTCAAGTTACCCCTGTGAACAAGTAAATGAGATGTTACGTTATATATGTATACTAAAGAAGATAAATAAAAAGAAATAAAAAATCAATGTATTAATTTTACGCAGAAATTGTGATGCAGAGCCTTCAAGTTCAAAACGTTAGCCCACAATAATTTTCTTTAAGAAAACCTTCCAATGATAAATACAAAAGTTCTTTAAAAAAAGTACCAGTAAACTTTTCTCCCAATAAAAGCAGACTACATTTTCATCACTAGAAACTTAAAATATAACTAGAATGTTTTCAGGTACAGAAAACCCAATGAATTTCTTGAAGTGAATTTGCCAACACTATTTTCCTTCTAATAAGCATGCCTAAAACACCAAGGTACAAAGTTCCTAATAGAAGTTGAAATCATTGGCATCTTAAAAGCACGGATATTTCTAATTTGTAACGGAATACTGAACATATCAGTTTAGGGCACAAAGGCATTTGCTTCGAACTGAAAAATCACAATCAGTGACCAGAAGGTACATTTGAAATAGAAATACTGCCCCCATATTAAAGAAACGGTCAACCTTTATGACTGACAAATTTAACCCTTTTCACCATTGCAAATACAAAAAAATCTTCCTCATAGGGAGATAGTCTAACCATTTTCTTCTAAATATTTTTTAACAAGTTTAGTTAACAACAAACATTAAAAAAAAATCAAATACCAAACAAAAACCATATCGTATTGTTGCCAAATTTTGGGGGAAAAGGAGTTCACCATAATAACATTGTCAAGCATCTCAATTTAAACATGTACAACATGGAATATCACATTCATATAAAGGAAGACAATACATCGTAAATCAAGTACACAAAAACTAACAGATAAAGAATATGCAAATAAATTACATAACACAAATTTGCATACAAACCTAATAGCCTAGTCAATTAGTAATTCCCCTCATACAAAAGCGTCAAACCTAGCGAAGTGATCTAACAATCTGAACAGCAGCAATATATAATATAGGATTATGAAACTACCTTTACTTCCTCTTATTTCAGAGATCATAATAGAATACGTCCAGTTACCTACAAGTCAAAAGACATTTTTACTTGGAAGAACATATTACCATCAATGAACTAAACTACACACTCCAGTTATTACTAAAGATTATTTAAACAAACTACACATTGCAATAGGTTAACCACATTTCTCAATAAGATTATATTACAATGAGTAAAGCAAAAAAATATTTAAAAAAAGTATCCAACTGCAAAGGGATTTTCACATTGTACTGCAGACAGTCAGTAGGACGAAATGGAAAGCAAAGTTGCCATATAATAGATAACTTAATTGGTATATAGCAGACTGACAGTTAAACGCAATTTCAATTTTCAGAACAGCAACAAATGATAACAAAATGAGAAGTAATTGGCTATAAGTATAACAAGTAGATAAATCAACCACAAATATGAATTGGCAGATAGCCATAAAAGAAATTATGCCCATGTTAATTGAAGCCAGTGTTGAAGATTAGTCAACAAGAAAAACAACATTACTGAATTTGAATCTTAACTTCTCAAACTTGAACAGAACTTATAAAATTTAATTAGTTCATGGCTGTGGCACGATAGATTTAGTGTAAATACACTCATTAAACTTAATTGTTATAAAAATCTAGATCTACAAAATTAGGATTGCAATTGACACAAATCAGGCATACTTCTGACCACTTTTCTCTTCCAGAATCAGGTCCACAACTGAACCTCACCACTTGCCCGGCCCTAAGTGGCTTTAGCTGAGGGAATATACATAATCTGAACATCTACGTCTGTACTCTTTCTAATGAACAGGTCATACCTTAACTGAGAAAAAAGGTGAGCAAAGAATAATAGTAGGCCAGCAAGTCTTATGAAATTAGGGGGAACAGGAAAGAACTGCCACAAAATTCTGTAGTTTATGAATACAAATCATAATACTCCTCACTAGCAGAAATTTCTAACTAAGTAGCATCAGCTCTTCTGGGGTTAAAGCCTGAGTAAGGAGTATTCCCAGGCTATCCATAAGGTATTAGCTCTCTCCCTTATTCCACCCAACCTTGAGATCATTAAACAAGGGCTTCTTCAAAAAGTCATCGCTCTTTGCTTTATCCCAGCTAAAGAAACTACAAAGGATCCATATTCTGTTCCATATATTTTGCTGCAACAGCTACTACTATAGATAGGAAGGCTTTAGTCATATACTCCCTCCGTTTCAAAATGAGTGTCACTTTAACAAATAAAATTTGTTTCAAAATGAATGAATGTAGTAATTATTGCTTTTTTTTTCAATTATACCCTTTAATTATTACTCTATACCCAACTTCCAATACATTTATAAGGTTATATTAGTAAAAGTGTAGTGTTTTATGATAATATCATTATATTCCTTAATCTGTGTGCAAAAACCTTTTAACGACACTCATTTTGAAAGGGATGGAGTACTTCGTTTTCTACTAGGGTGGTGAACCAGCATCTTCCGTATGACATGCAATAATGGATCACTCTCCCTGTTAGGCTGAATGAGTATCGAGAAGACTGCGCTCACAATTATTGTAATATAGATTTATATTGTGCATTTTAATAATTTTTTCAACTGATATGCGAATCATTTAATTAATCAAGCAAATGAGTATACAAATGTTTGAATTGTGTATTCAATTCTATACAGTGCATGGTAAGAGTAAAAAGTAAGTTACTAAACAGACGCCATTATTTGAAGAAAAAAATTAGAGTTATAATATTTAGCCCGAATAAACCATCAGTTAACACTCATAAACTATCACATTCTCTCCAATTCAGTCCCTGAACTATGTAAATATAGTAAGTAGCCTTTAAAATATATAAAACATGTCCATCTAGTATCTTCTGTTAAGATGTTAATTAATACTAGCTTTATATACTTACAAATCTATATATTACTAGTACAGTTAACGGACAGAATCAGGGAGAGTGATGATTTAGAGTCAAAATTGATGTTGTATTCATTAGGAAGATATCCACACAGTTTTCAAGTAATATTATTACCTATTAGTAGTAGGACATAAGCGACTTCCTTCCTTGTTGATCTTCCCAACGCGGATGGAAACAAGAGGCAAGCAAAAGCATCTAGCCAGCATACCAACCTCCGATGGCTCAAAATGCTGCCAAAACACAAAGATACTTTATCACAACCATCACACGATCACATCGAAGAATTCATCAAACCAAAGCCTCAAGATACCTGAATCAACTGAGCCAATAACGGATCTTCAGAAACTCCAGAGACAGCATTCATCTTCAACAAAGGCTTCAACCGCTCGTCAGCTCGACACGCTCCCATAACTTGCAAATCAAGAGCCTGCAGCCACTCCATCAACCGGTCCTCACAATTAGTTTGCTGAATCAACAGATCGCCGTCGCCTTCTTCAACAATAATATCCGTCAACCGCTCCGTAAGTCCAACGTCACTCCTCGAACCGCCGTCATCTCCCGCCGAAGAACTGTTTCCAACGATTCCATCACCTGATTCCACAGACGAAGAATCGTCGAAATCAACATCCGATTCAGCAGGATCTATGCAGTCTCTATGAATCAAATCTTTTCCTCTACGATTCGCCATGTCAAGAAAATTATCCGATTAAAATCCGAAGAAAATAACGAAAATCCGAAACCCTAGCTCTCGTCGCAAAATCGGAATCAAATGCAAAGAATCGTTATCGTTATCCAGAAATCACGCAGTTCATAAAACGGATTGGAAAAAGAAATGAAGATTGCGTTGTAAAGGGTTTTAGAGAGAGAAACAGTTTTAGAGAGAGAAATAATATCTTGAACAGGTGGTAGTAAGAGAAAGCCCGAAACAGATATAACTGGGCATGTTGTTACATAAATAGTATGAGAAATTGAGAATAATGGTGACGTGGCGGACGTGAAATGAAATATTAAATGAGTTTTTGGTATTTGTTTCAGTTCCACTTGCAGTGGTTTGTAAGGGTTTCTCTGCCACGTCAGCTTTGTTATAACATTAGGAAATGCCACGTCAGGTTTGAAAACGACAGCGTTGTGTAAGGACGGTGATACTGATAGGTGGGGCCCGCTGTGAGAAGTTTTCATAGGCATTCATTTCTCTCACAAATTATTTGTTTGAGTAATTCAAAAAAGAATTTGTAACACAGTTTTTATTTTTAAATTTTTTAATACGAAATAACATGATTTTTTTTATGAATGGTCAGTAATACACTACAATTTTTATGATTTAAAATTTTAAATTATTGTGATAGGGAATGATTGGATAAAAACATAATTAAGAAGGTGACCATTGATGTCATATATATGGGCTCTCTTTTCACGGACGTCTCTTTCAAGTAGGTCCCTCTAATGCTACTTGCATGAACACAAATTTGATTTGAGACTGGCATACTGCACTTGCATATGATCATAAATTTTGGGGTTACTTTTTGCATTTTTGCATTTTAATTGTCTCTATCATTCGGAAATACATCTTTAAACACAATTTTTTCATACAAGGTGAGCTGAATTTGTTGAAAAATTCTCTATTATGCTAAAATTTAGTTTAGGGTTATATCTTTGTATGCATAAAAGGTTAATCTGAAGATATATTTTTATAATATCTCTTAGTTTAATATTCAGTGAGTTTTTTTAGAGATTTGTCTTCAGAATTTGTCATGTTAGTTCAAATTAGAAATAACCAAGAATAATGATATAATAATGAAAGAACAACATAAATTAACTTTAAAATAAACATTACATTTTGATAATCGTCAATGATAACATAAATTTAACATTACATTTCATTACAAACAGGTGGTTTAGGTTTAGGACGTTGCAACATCCTTAGAATGTCTTTGGTCAATCTTGCAATTGTCGCATCTACTTCAATCGGACCCTTTGTTGAGTAACGGTAAAATATATTTCACATAACCTTTAAATCTTCATTCGTCTTCAATTCAAGCATGGTGAATAGTATCTTTACTTCGTTGTCAATCGAGTGTGAATAATAGTCGAGCTTGACAACTCTTTGATTTATTGAATATTGGAGGACAGTCAGTTTGATTTTCAAATCAACGAGAAGTACCCGGACACCCTAAATTGAAGTGGAAAATTTGCACCATTGAAATACACAATGGCAACAAGGGAATATGAATGCATTTTGGTTTTTTAAATAAAATGGAATGATGAATTTCTATTTACAGAAGGTGTAGATCAAGTTGTACAATAGAAACCATATCCTTTCATAAGGACATATTTTGGATAAGCATACATGGACGCATCTTTTCTTTAGAATAAAGGTGTATATGGAGATGTACATGGACACATGATGCGTTCGGATGAATTTTGAAGTAGTCTACTCCGAAGTGGAAAAAATATTTCCGAGAAACTGTATCTTGTCATATTAATACATACTTTGTCATAAGCATTTGCTATAAGATTTATCATTTCCAGGAAGCGCGTCTATTTGTCAAACGGTGGTAGACCACTAAGACAAGGAACAAGAGCATTAAGAATTGCATCGTAATTTTCTTTTTTTCCCCGTATAGATTTATGTATGATCCTCTATGTGTCATCAACTCTTATATAAGCTGAAGGTGGAGAAGTTTGTGGTCCTCCTTTCTTTTACCGAGCAAACCCGGAACAGCTCGAAAACCACAATTAACATCACCTTCAACATCTACAATTCACTCAATGTATTTGTGCATGAAAAACGACATCTCTTCGACGTGGATGATTTTTTGTAACAGATTTGCAGGAGATAGTTTGCTAATGCGAGCATCCTTGAAAACACTTTTTTTAAATTTTGGAGTCGGAAAATTTGGAAAATGTGAATCAACATGTTCCAAGTATGAAGGAGACCGTCTTGTAGAGTTTTCATTATGTGTCGGTTTGACCTTTTGAGGGACACTCTTTGTTTTAACTGGTTCCAACGGTGGTCTCAAATTTGTCGTTTCTGGATAGGCAATCTTCCCCAGCTGCTCTTTGATGTATGATTTCACTATTTCACCCGCTTTCGAAAATCTCTCTTGGATTACTTCCCATTTGGTCATAACAATTAATCTTGATTTATCATCTTTTTTTCACATCAAACTGAAGCCTTAACCTATGAGTGTAAACTTCATCTGTATGTATCGGTTTATCAAGCTTCATCTTCTTTGAAATTAATCAGCACAAGAAAGACAGTATGTCTTCCTAAGTGTACAAACACACTTTGAGATATTCAAATAAAGGATGTTGTCTTTGGATCGGTGTTCTAACACAATAATGCTCCGTCCATTTTTCATGTGTCGTCCATTTTTCATGTGTCGTCCATTTTTCATGTGTCATTTCTTTTGCATCTCAGTGTTACAAATGCATGTCTTTTATTAGAACCATTGTCATACCTTCCAATTACAACTCACACCCCTAATTTCCCGGCCTCAATGCGGACACATTGTAACATATATTCACGAATAATAAACTTTTGTTTATTTGTAAATTGTACATCAACATCTACCCCGACAAAAACCGGTCGATCACTTGGTTTAACACCATCCAATTTAACGCCATCATTTACTTCATCCAGTTTAACATCATCCTTCACTCCGTCCACATTCATCCTCGCAATAGCTTTGAGAAACATATTACGGTACACCATATCCAATACCACCAATAATAGAAAAACAACTTTAAAACTCCAACTATCAGGCAAATCTGAAATATATATATATATATATATATATATATATATATATATATATATATCGGGAACAAATAAACTAAGTTCGAAGAAAGATATCTGGAATCAACGTTCATTTTTTCAAACCAAAAAACACATTATTGCAGAAATGAGGAATAAATAAATGAACTTTACTTTCCATTCTAGCTTCTTTATCTCTTTTTTATGTGATAAAATACAATAATAATATTTTGGTGTTGAAAAATTGATTGAAAATGAGAGAAATATTTCTAATGGTGATGTTTTAACATGAAGAAGAAGATCATGTAAGGTGATGTTTTATCCAATTCACCGCTTGATATTTCCAGAAATGCATCTATGGAAATATCACCGAATTGTTAATTAAATCAGTTCAATGAATAAAAATACCACATAGGATATTTCAGAGATGTATTTTCAAATATACCTGCCATATAGGCGTGTTTTGATTTACCCCCTTAAAAAAAAAAAATTGGCGCAGACCTCACAAAATATATTACCATCATTAAAGACTCTCTTCCATTTTTTGGGCAAAAAATACCTACGTGGACAATAAAAAAATGCTGACTGTGCATATGCTGCACACGTGGCATTTATTTTTATTTTTTTATAATTCCACCTTCCATGTGTGCTTTCGATTTTTTTTTTTAAAAAGTTTTTAATTTTTTTTAATTTTTCTTTTTATTTTTATTTTTTTTAATATAATAATACTTAAATTAAGTGACATATAAATAGATGATATGTAAAATAGAATTTGATGGTATATATATATATATATATATATATATATATATATATATATATATATATATATATATATATATATAAAATAAAGCAAAAGGAAAAAATCAAAATTATAGAGTTGTTCTTTTTACACCCCATGGTTTTCTTACCCACTGGAAAAAATTCCAATTTTTTCCCCAGCTTCCGTAGATGCACATCCGGAAGCACCCCATATTTTTAAAAAAATTAATTCCTTCCGTAGATGCATCTACGGAAGTCTTATGGATAGACATTGTGTGGTCCATATTTTCCAAATGCTTCTATATATTTGGGGTTTCTAGGTTTGCATCACACACAAACACAAACCTTAAACATAAACACAAAAATGTCTCGCATTAGGCCAGATGGATGTCACCGCCCAGATGTTCACCGACTATCAATGAGGCATCAGCGTCCATTTCTTGAACCGGAATATCGTAGAAGGAATGGACATGTCATTTTTATCTCCCGTCAAACCCCTCGTGCCAGTGAAGTTTTGGAATATCCATTCCTACGACCAACTCAAGAGGAATATCATGGCTTTTTTAGAGGGGGAGTACAAACTCGGAGAAGAAATCAGAAGGATCCAGAGGCAAAGAACAAGGACTTTGCTTCCTTCCGGAGAAAAGGAACGTTGGTGGGTTGAAGTGAAAGACGACAGGGATTCCATTGAAAGGATGCACGGAGCAGATGAAATTATTTTAACTGTTGTAATTTCTTAGACCTCTTAGTTTGTTTAATTTTTTGTTTGAAATTTCGTTGTAGTATCTCCGTTGTAATATCTCTATTGTTTAATGAATCAATGCAATGTGTGTTTTATGGTTAAAAATGCTCCTGTTCTGGGTTCAAGCTTTATGTTTATGCTTTGTGAGGTCTTCCGCATGTCCATCTACTCTATAATGAATGAATGCAATTTTGATTTTTCCTTTTGCTTTAATATATATATATATATATATATATATATATATATATATATATATATATATATATATATATATATATATATATATATATATATATATATATATTTATATATATTTATATTTATTTATTTATATGGGTTTTGCTACAATAGACCCACTTGTTTTTATGAGGGTCTATTTTAGCAACATGCACCTTAGGGTACATTTAAGTATTTTTTAGTTAAAACTTACTAAAACACACCTTCATAAAAATAAGTGGGTGTATTATAGCAAACTCCTGTGGGGTTTGCTATAAGGTGTATGTTGTTAAAATAAACCTTCATAAAAACAAGTGGGTCTATTGTAGCAAAACCATATATATATATATATATATATATATATATATATATATATATATATATATATATATATATATATACCATCAAATTCTATTTTACACATCATCTATTTATATGTCATTTAATTTAAGTTTTGTTATATTAAAAAAATATATATAAAATAAAAAAAAAATTAAAAAAATCAAAATTCCACGTGGAATTATAAAAAAAAATAAAAAATAAAAATAAATGTCACGTGTGCAGCATATGCACAATTAGCATATTTTTTATTGTCCACGTAGGCATTTTTTGCCCAAAAAATGGAACAGCGTCTTTAATGATGGTAATATATTTTGTGAGGTCTGCGCCAAAAATTTTGTTTTTAGGTGCGTCCGAAGATACATCTTTAAACACAAGAAGGCCATTTCCGCATTCGTAAAGGTGTGTGGTGCATCCTTAAGGGTGGAAAGAACATTCCCCTACTGGGGGAATAGCAATTTGACTCCAAAACATAATTATACACAAATTATACATACCTACACAAAAGTTGAAATTTATTCAAAGAATATTAACAAAAGAATCAATAAGTGTTACAAAACTATATGCGAAAATAACTACATTTCGACACTTATCATCGTTCTAAGTCTTTGAATTCTTCTAATAACTTCATCATCTTGGATCTCCCCGTCTAACCATCGATCAAAGACCCTCTTAAGATGGTCCATGAAATGGATGTTTCAGAATTTCATTTTAAAAAGGGATTTGTTAGCCGAGAAACAAACATACTCATCTCTTTTGAAAATCATGTTGGATGAAATGAAGAAAAAATTAGAGAGAAAGTGAGAAGAGTTGTGAAGAATGGTGGAGGAATGAAGATATTACTTGTAGAAAAAATAAACTTAAACTCATGCCTCATATAAGACGTCGCCCCCTCACAAAACTTGCATACATAAGCCATCTCATATGGCGCCTTGGCTATGCATGTCTCATCTCATATGGCGCCCTAGTTGCTTTTTGAGTACATGCGTCATATGAGATGATACCTCCTCTTAAATCAAAAACAAAACCAGATAATTTAGGTAAATTATGGGAAAACATGATTACTGAGAGAAATTAATTGGAAAACTTGGTAATTACTGAAAATTTCCATATTAATGGGTGGGAAAAGAAATTCCCAATAAAAAACTTGAACCACGATTATGCATGACTGAATATCTCAAGTGGAGAACCTAGCAACCCAATACTACCTCTGGGATTAAAGTTTGTTTGAGAATGCTGTAGGAGGAAGATGTCATTTCAACAACAATCAAGTCTTGTTTCAAGTTGTAAATTTCAAAAACTTATAATCTAATTTTTTTTAATAAAATAAAAGTTCAGTGATGGTGTATAAAAAGGCCATCACCTTTGATTGAAACCATGGGCAGAACTGGCCTGACTAAAATCTATGGATGGAACCCCTGCACTGCAAAAGATATGCACTCTGCACTGCAAAAGATATGCACTCTAATGACTTCAGAAAGTGGATTTTTAGCACAAGGTTAACATGAGATGAGAGCCCTAGGTTAAACAAGCCACCCAGCACAACCTTAAGGCAAGAGAGACCAAAGGTTTTGAGTTGCGGTTACCGCCCTCTTCCTTCATACTACTCCTTATCTAATTAAAAAAAATCTACCAAGCAAAGTCTAAAAATATATAAAGATAACCATTAAATGGTTTTAGGAGAACCTTTTCCTATAAAATAAACGATGAAAAATGGGAAGTAATTTTGTTTTAATGTTACTGAACGCTTAAATTGCTCAATATCGTTCTAAATGTTGAAAATGTATGGAAATGAAAACCACATCGAAATACTTTTTTGTCCTTCGAAAAGCTCTTTGGAGAACAAAGTTGATTTCTCCATTTCACTTGCTCTTCTTTGGTTCTTTAGTATATTGAGCTATCAGAGTTTCAACATCCTTCCAGAGGAGGCCTTCAACTAAAACACCATCTTTAGTGAACCTGCAATCCAAACCAAAACAGATGGATGCATTTTGAGTACCATAAAACAGTGTGCGCATGAATACTAATCCATATGTCCAGTATAAATATGTGAGCATGCATTTTAAAGGTAAGAGAGACATACCACTCGGTAACACTTTTGGTAAGGTTTACTGGTTCATTCGCAGAAATTGATTTCGGATCTGCACTTTCTACCGTAAGTGTGTAAATGTCAGAAAATCTGGGTAATTTGGATGAAACTACCAACCCGGTACTGGTAAAAGAACCCTGTAAAAAGAAATAAAAGCCAAATTGGAATACATTGCTCTCATAATTAGCTACTAATAATTAATGTATGCCTTAAAATTTTTGCAGAGAGAATAACATCAAAAACATTACTTGATGAAGACAATTCAAAGACAAACCTAAATCTAGTTAGATAAAAAAAAAATAACATAAATTTCCTCACGGGCAGCCACTACAGAGATACAAACATGAAATCCACACCAAACAGTTTGCAACATTACATCACTATTAAAAAATGGAGCAACATCCAAATTAAGATTCAAATCAACTAGAAGTCTAAAACTAAATTGAGATCCTAGGAAGGATCAGGAAGGGAACTAAAGATCGATATCGTAGCACTGATAGTAAGATCGTACCAAAAATGTAAAAATATGTTTAAAGCTAAATTTAGATGCATGTCTAGATGAAATGTGTGAGCTGTCACAAGGATAAGTCTCAAAGGCTGATGTGATGCTGAAAATAAACTCTGTATGTTTTATACAAGAAATATATATATATATATATATATATATATATATATATATATATATATATATATATATATATATATATATATATATATATATATATATATAAATAGAAAAGAAAGTACTTAGAAGTGAGTGAGAAACATCTTGCAAACAGCGGCAAGATGCAAGAAAGGTAAAGATGATGTTGAAAAGAGATGGTGGACGCGTCTCACTCACAAAACTCTTGTAAAGCACAGAACTAGAAAGGGACGCATGAATCTAAGTGAGACTTATGGGTTTTCTGACCCATAAAACAGTTTTTTGAAACCGTTTTACAAACCAGGCCCGCAAACCTGGCTTATTTATGCACCTCTCCAGGTTCAGAAAACTCGTTCGTGCCCACAATTTTTCGTGTTTGACCCACGACTCCATTGTCCCCACCAAATTCCAAGTTTTCTTCGGCATGAGATCACTCAGCCTCTTCAAGATCGCAAAGTTGCACAACCCTACAGGTTGGATTGCAATTTTGACTACCATGACTAAAACCATAAAGATTTTAGAAGTTTGGGTTAAGAAAATGGATGAGAGTTAGAATAACAAAGATAAAGTAACTATCTTGGTCAAACAGTCAACCTTAAGACATGACATAGTCTGGACTCTGGATAATTAGTTTGTTTGCCTTGTTTGATTGTTGGATACGCAAATTATGCCACTGCAACTTTTACCAACATTTA
The DNA here is from genome assembly GCF_029867415.1 of Vicia villosa. Taxonomy (NCBI): domain Eukaryota; kingdom Viridiplantae; phylum Streptophyta; class Magnoliopsida; order Fabales; family Fabaceae; genus Vicia; species Vicia villosa. Next base: position 204,690 of record NW_026705481.1, on the reverse strand, counting down.
TTGAAATTCAACAAAAGGATACAGAGAATATGACATGATACCAGATTTCATTTGCCACAACCTATTCAATGCAACTATTTCACAGACATTAACTATCAACTAGATATTACTATTTTATCAAACAAAGATTTGTTTCAGCTAACATGTCTATCATGGCTATTTAGCTGAAATAGATAGGTTCAAATTCTTGTATTTGTTACTATGGCACAAAAGACCAAAAGAAACTTGCCAATTGAAGCAACAAGAAAAAGGTATACACCTTTCTCACTCCCTCTCTTGCAGACACGCAATGACACAAAATAGATTACAGATATAACATACAACTCCTAAATGTTATTTAAATTTTCAATATATTGGAAAATGGATTAAAATGGTCAGATGATATGGGGATATATAACATCTAGAAATTAATTATTACAAATATGCATATACATCTAAAATATATACTCTATAACCTTTACTAATTGAAACCAATGGGTTATAAAACACCGCACATTAAACATTATGCAAATGAGTGCGTGGTACAGTTTCTGATTCAAAGGCAATCTACAGTTTTCATATTCATCACCAGTGGAGTGGAATGATGTATACTATTTACGCATCCCCTCCAATTTAAGAAACTAAGGAAGACAAATTACCAAAGCAAGGCAAATCAAACAAAACATCTAGTCTATAATATATAAACAGAACTGGGAGGTGCCTTAGCGAAGTTCACAGAAACTTACAGCCAGAGGATAAGTAAACAGAATGGCATTCTTCTCCTTAGTATATATGATCAGCTGCAACAACCCATTGAAGATTACATATGTACGAGAGTCAAGGATCAAACAACAACGAAGCAAATAAAACAATCCCATTTCCCTTTTCACATAAGGGGATTCAAATTCACTTAGCAAAGAACCTCAACAACTTTCAATTTGAACAATTCCCACATCCCACTCTACTTCAAAGAGTTAATTTTATCTGTTTACGCATCCAATCAATTATCCCCTTCAAAACTATAACAAAAAACCCAGTTTTCCCCCCACTATGCAATATCATCAAGCATAAATTTTTACTTTAAAAAAACACAATAAACAAATAAAAGGATATAAGGCGATGCAAGCAAGAAGAAAATCCCTATTCTCAGGAAACTTCTTCTTGTAAAACTGAGCAAACAGAGCAATGACAATAATAACAGTCCCAATCAACAGCCTCACATTGCTCAATCTCACGTCTTCAGAATACCCACGTCCCTTAACCACCTGCAACCCAAAATTCAATTCGATCAAACACAAAACAAGACAAAAAATGATCCAAATTCAAACAAAATCGAAAAGGGGAAATTAGGGTTAGGGTTTAACGAACCTCAGAAACAGACTCATCGAGAATGTGCTTGATGGAGTGATGATCTAAGAGATTGGCTTTCTTCTGTGATTTGGATGCCATTGAATTGTTCGAAAAGACTTCACTTGACCCAAATGAGAATTTTGCGTTTTTGGTGGCTAATTTGCACTGTGAATAAAGCTTCAATTTTATGTGTGCGTATTGCGCACTCTTCTTCTTCTTCTTCTTTGTTACAACTTTTTTTTATTACAATAAAACTGTTTTTTTTTTTTAATTATGCACGTCATTGTTGAATTTTGGTCCAATCAGATTTTATTATTTTTCTACTTTGTGGATGCTATTAAGTGATTGGATGAATGGCGTGGCGTGATATGATTGGCTAAAAGTCTAAATCTATTACACTTTTTTATATAGTAAAAGTATATATTTAAAAAGATTATTTTTCATTATGAATTTATTGTATTTTGTTCTTTCAGTTTATTATGTTGGATTTTGAATTATATTTTTTTTTATTTTGATGGTATATAAAAGTAATACTTATAAAAATTTGTGATGGATTTCAAAATATGAAATCTCTTTCACCGCTTAGTGTTCTCACGCACCATCTGCATTTTTAAAAATTTTTTTGTTTTTTAAGATATATGTCTGAAAGTAATTTTTATTATTTAACGTTGATTTGTTTCGTAGGTTTATTTACAAAATCTTTTTTTAACGTTGTTTAAACGGTTTTCCAAATGCATTTACAAAATAATTCAACATTAAATAAAAAAATACATTTAGAGATACACCTCCAAAAACAGAGACAAAAATGAAATTTCACAAATGCCTAAAATATTATATAAATTTGTTTTACGTTTACAACATACTACAAATTAATTTAAATAAAGACCAAAATAAATAAACAACAATAAGAAAACTATCGACAATTTTGATGAAAAAGACTTTTTTTAAAAGGAGATAATATTTAATTAATAAAATATTAGAGCATTTTCAATATCATCTTGAAAATCATATATTAAAAATATATCTATGAACAATATTAATAAGGTCAAAACAATAAAATAAAAAATACTTTTAAAAAATTAAAAAGAGAACCAGAATATAAAATATGTTTCTTTAAATTGTTATTTTTGTAATTAAAACTTCTTAAATCTTTAAAAAAAATATATTAACTATGTTAAAAATATAAAAAGTTAAGAGGTCGTAGATTCATTTCTTATATAAGTGTTTTAGATAAAAATATATTTAAAAATAATATGAGTTAAAAGGTAGTGCACTGACAGTGTAAAATTTTTTTACACTGTCATCCAATAGAAACATTTTATTTTGCCATATTATATCAGTAACTTAAATTTTACAGTATGACTTGGTACTTAACAAGGTTGTGATTGGTTGACAGTGTAAAACTTTTTTACACTGTCAGTGCATCACCCCTTTTCTCAAATAATATTCAAATTAACAAAATATATTTATGAATAATACTAATAGTATCTAATACAGTCAAAAGAATAAAAATAAATATTACTTTAATTTAAAATAGATATTATTTTTAAAAAAAAATTAAAAAGAGAACTAGGATTTAAAATGTGTCTCTTTAAATTTTTTTTTTTCCATTAAAACTTCTTAAATCTTAAAATAAAACATATTAACTATGTTTAAAATATAAAGAGTTGAGAGGTAGTAGATTAAATTCTTATATAATTATTTTTAATAAATAATATGTAAGTATTTTTATAATGGGAACAACTTTTCTTATTATTATCCATGTTTCTTTCTGAACTAAACCATTAAGGTTATATAACTTAGTTATTGTTGTATTTAACTTCTAAAAAAGATAAATAAATATGAATAAAACTATTATACAAAACCAACAGTTAAAAATCTAAAAGATGCATTATAAAGTTGGATTCTCTCACATGTCTCTCCAATATAATATATTCAATACGGTATTGCTATGTATGACCACATCTATACACTAATGAGACAAATGTAAAAGAGTTTAAGAAAACTAATTGCGTTCTAAAAATAATTATATAAAACTAAAAGTATGATGTAAAAGTCATTTGCATTATATTTAATAATAACAAGAATTAAAAAAATATAGTGGGACCGAACAAAACAGTGGGACCGAACCTGCGACCTTGCATTTGTAAGTTTTTGAACACTCTCTTCACTATCAAATGTGTTATCTAATTTATTCGAGATAAATGCGACAAAAACTCATATAATAATAAAAATGTGCGGATAAATTTGGGATATAACAGTGATGACAACAAAAAGGTGGATCTTCGGCCACTTTGGCAAAGAAAATTTTATCTTTTAAAGAATATTTTGATGATTTGACATTCAGTTATGACCACATTAACAAGATGTTGAGAATGCAAAGAGGACGGGCTCACAGAAAATGCTTTAATTTCTTGACACATATTTGATGGGGAGTGTTATGTTGGGTATCACAATGTTCGAGGAATAAGATTTTTTTGAAAAGCAGAACACGACATTGAAGTTCGACCTTAAGAAGATGAATGAGACGTATGAGCTCAACAAAACCATATTGATGTATGCTAATGAGAGGAAAAAGACACAATTCTGGAAGAAAAGAAAACCTTAGAGGCAAATTACGAGAATCAAAGGATCAAACCTTAAGGGGGCGGGGCGGCGGGAACTCATGCCTCTATTGTTCGAACTCTTTAGACAGGGCTAGAAGAGGCTCGTATGAAAGGTGTTGGAATTATAAAATATTGGAATTATAAATTTGTATTTAGGAGTCAATACATGTACCTAGGAGTCTATGCCTAGAAAATTACATACATGTATCTAGGAACTAGCAACATCCTTGAAAATCTTATCTTGTATTTACTCTCTAGTGTGTGTATAATCAAATTACTTGAGTGCATTAGGAACTCAAGCATTTTACCAAATATTCAATTCTCTACATGGTATCAAGAGCTCTCGATCTTGAGAGACTTGCTTCCGCATAAACCCTAGCCGTCTTCATTTCGGTAAATCCTAAGTCACCTTCATCGTGACAATTTTTCCGCCTTCATTGCAGCCTTGTTACCCTTCATTGCAATTTTTTTTCTGCCTTCATTGCAGCCTTGTTACCCTTCATTGCAGCCTTGTTACACTGTCCGAAACACCTCACTCAAACCCCTCTTTATTTCTTTCATCTGTCAACCCTTCATTGCTGTCTTGTAGGCCCCTCTTGAGGAATATTTCATCTTCTTGTTATTTTTATTTTTAGCTTGCTTCTAATGGCTAAAAAAAATTATGCTGATTACTCTTTATCATTCACCGAGGATGAGGTGAATCATTTAAAGGTTATACTTGACTCTGTCAGTAAGCCTTTTGGTAGTTGTTCTCGACCGACGATCGGCTTGAGCGTATGCTCTCAATCCTTTAGTGTTTGCGATAAAATCCCTAAGAATGCTTGGATTTTGGACTCTGGTGCCACCGACCATATGACATTCAATCCCAGTTGGATTTCATCTTACACCTCCTCTGAGAAGAACCGTTATGTTACGGTTGCTAATGGTTCTTATGCTCGTATTGATGGCTCTGGGAGTGTTAACTTGCAACCTTCACTTCAATTACAGGATGTGCTACATGTTCCCACACTCTCTCACAACCTAATATCTGTTCGTAAACTCACCCGTGATCAGAACTGTAAAGTAATATTTTTCACTTCTTATTGTGTTTTTCAGGATCTTACCACGGGGAAGACAATTGGAGTTGCTAAGGAAAAGGGAGGGTTGTACTACCTATCTAATGAACCAAATTGTTCGAAGGTGTTGGCTTCCTACTTGCAGACTGAGTCTTCGGTGTCCTCTTCTCATTCCGCCGCACAAATTTGGCTTCAGCACAAACGTCTTGGTCATCCACCATTCTCTTTAGTTAAGTCTATGTTTCCTTCTTTATTTTTACATCATTCAGTTGAGTCTTTTAAATGTGACGTTTGTGAGTTAGCTAAACATCATCGTGTCTCTTTTACTCCTAGTTCCAATAGAAGTGTTGAACCTTTTGATCTCATACATTCTGATGTATGGGGACCAGCACCTATTTCTAATATTTCGGGTGCTAAATGGTTTGTATCATTTATTGATGATTGTACTCGAGCAACTTGGATTTTCTTGATGAAGGATAAATCAGAAACACCGGAATTGTTTATTAGTTTTTTAAATATGGTACAAACACAATTTGACAAGGGGATTAAAAGAATCCGCTCTGACAATGGCAAAGAGTATGTCAATCACATCCTTTCAAATTTTACCAGTCAACGGGGAATAGTTCATGAATTTACATGTGTCGACACCCCACAACAAAATGGTGTTGCAGAAAGAAAGAATCGTCATTTACTTGAAGTTGCTCGAGCCATTCTCTTCCAAATGGCAGTTCCCAATTCATATTGGGGAGAAGCCGTTTTGACAGCTGCCTACTTGATTAATCGAGTTCCATCTCGCATGTTAGGTAATGTCAGTCCTGTTCAGTTTATGACTTCACGGTTTCCTTCTGTTTCTATTTTGCAGAGTCTCGAGTCTCGAGTATTTGGTTGTGTTGCCTTTGTCCATATCCATAAACAACACCGAAGTAAGTTGGACCCCCGTGCAGCCAGATGCATCTTTGTTGGCTATCCCCCAAACAAGAGAGGATACAAATGCTATCATCCTCCTAGTCGTAAGTACTTTGTCTCTAAAGATGTCACGTTTCATGAGAATTTAGCCTATTTCTCTCGTCCTCAGCTTCAGGGGGAGAGCATTCAGAATGTAGACTCTGATTCCGAATTTTTAGTCCTACCAGAGTTGCCCATGACTCCTCTCATAAGTCCTATTACCGGTCCTACAATTGAGTCTCCCGAGTCGGCTGTGAATCCTGTGTCAAGTCCTATTACTGATCCTCCTATTATTGATCCTGCTTCTCCAAATACAGAATCTGAGTCGCCTGCTTCTATTTTTGTCCCTCCTTTGTCGTCTGTTTTGCAGGAACCATCATCTTCTATACCAACAAAAACTAAGGCTGGTGAGCCAACCTTGGTGTATCAAAGAAGAAGTAAGCCCGACCTGCTCCAAACACAACTCCAATTGCCAGAACCGGAGGTAAGTGTTGAAACTCATAATCCTATTAGTGATTCCCATAGCTCTGACACTTGCGACACTAATACAGATGATTTGCCTATTGCTTTAAGGAAAGGGAAAAGGTCATGTGCCAAATACCCTATATCTCAATTTGTCTCCACTAAAAATCTTTCCTTGCAGCATCAAAGTTTTATTTCTGCAGTTGACTCTGTGGTCATCCCATCATCTGTTCAAGAGGCATTGAAAGATAGAAATTGGGTCCAAGCCATGGATGAGGAAATGAAAGCTCTTGAAAAAAATGGAACTTGGGAGATTGTTGATAGACGGGAAGGCAAGAAACCCGTTGGTTGCAGGTGGATCTATACAGTCAAACACAAATCAGATGGTACTCTTGATCGTTACAAAGCCAGACTAGTAGCAAAAGGATACACACAAACATATGGCATAGATTATGAGGAAACCTTTGCTCCAGTTGCGAAAATGAACACTGTTCGAATCTTATTATCTCTTGCTGCTCACTATGGATGGGAATTACAACAATTTGATGTCAAAAATGCATTCTTGCATGGAAACTTAGAAGAAGAGGTGTACATGGAAATCCCGCCGGGATTTGGCCCTTCATGTGGATCCAACAAGGTGTGTCGATTGAGGAAAGCCTTATATGGGCTAAAACAATCTCCTAGAGCATGGTTTGGAAGATTCACAAAAGCAATGGTGTACTTAGGCTACAAGCAGAGTCAAGGAGATCACACTCTTTTCTTTAAGCACTCGTATGAAGGAAAACTGACTATCCTTCTTGTTTATGTTGATGATATTATTATTACAGGAGATGATCAGGCAGAGAAACAATTGCTAAAGGAAAAACTATCGGCAGAATTCGAGATGAAGGACCTTGGACAACTCAAGTATTTTTTGGGAATTGAGGTTGCTTACTCAAACCAAGGCATTTTCATATCTCAAAGGAAGTATATACTCGATCTCTTGCAGGAAACTGGGAAACTAGGATGCAAACCTTCAAGTGTTCCCATAGAGCAAAACCACAAGTTGAGCCTTGAAGAAGAAAGTGCCAAAGTTGACAGAGTCCAATATCAGAGGTTGGTAGGGAAGTTGATTTACCTGGCACACACTAGGCCTGACTTGGCTTATGCAGTCAGTGTAGTGAGTCAATTTATGCATGACCCGAGAATGCGACACTTACAATCTGTTGATCGCATCTTGCAATACCTCAAGGCTACTCCAGGAAGAGGACTATTGTTCAAAAGAGGTGGAAGTTTAACTATAGAAGCCTACACCGATGCTGACTATGCAGGATCAATTAGTGATAGAAGATCCACTTCGGGTTTTTGCACCCTCTTGTGTGGGAACCTTGTCACATGGAGAAGTAAGAAACAAAATGTAGTGGCTCGATCAAGCGCTGAGGCAGAATTTCGAGCTTTGGCTCAAGGAATTTGTGAGTTACTTTGGATGAGGATCATTCTAAATGATCTGAAAATACAATGTGAAGGGCCTATGAAGTTGTTCTGTGACAACAAGTCAACAATCAGTATTGCTCATAATCCTGTTCAGCATGACAGGACCAAACACATTGAGATTGACCGCCATTTCATCAAGGAAAAACTAGACAGTGGTTTAATAGCTACATCCTACATTTCTTCTAAGCATCAACTAGCAGATGTGTTAACAAAAGGCTTGCCACCTGATCGTTTCAATCAATTGACTTGCAAGCTCGGAATGATTGATATCCATTCACCAGCTTGAGGGGGAGTGTTGGAATTATAAAATATTGGAATTATAAATTTGTATTTAGGAGTCAATACATGTACCTAGGAGTCTATGCCTAGAAAATTACATACATGTATCTATGAACTAGCAACATCCTTGAAAATCTTATCTTGTATTTACTCTCTAGTGTGTATATAATCAAATTACTTGAGTGCATTAGGAACTCAAGCATTTTACCAAATATTCAATTCTCTACAAAAGGTCTTCTTTCGGAGGATCAAGGATTTGAAAAGTCGAAGGAAAAAACTGTCTATATTCAAAACTCGACCTTGGAGAGATTGATTATTTCAAGGTGGTCATAGATGGTCAATTGGTGGAAGAGATTGATCTCCAAGCCAGTCAAAATCTGAATGAAGAGTTCGAGAATGTTGAGAACCCGATTGTATTGAAGGAGGCAACTGCAAATCATCAAGAGCCAATGACGTCCACAGAAGGTGACATGGATAGAAGATTTGTTTGAAACCACCCAAGAGAATCAGGGTTCTTTTATGTAATTTTTTTGGGGGTCTTTTGAATACTTCTCCAAATGCCCCATCTTTATTTGAGATATTTGTTTTTGGTACATGAATATTGCTTGAAGTTTTTGTTTATTTGTAGCTATTATAAGGCCAAACCCAACCCCTTGCATGCAATTTGTTCATATACCCCGAAGGGACTAGTCTGCATGCTCAAGGATACTACTTAAGGTTGCAACATATTTTCCTACAGAGCATGGGACTTTGCTGATCTTTTGTACATGTTCTCATATTCATATACACAATTTATTTAAATTCTAACCTAAAAAAAAATTGTTTATTCTAGCAATACTGCTAATATAAAACATCTGCATGTTTACTAAATGCTAGTAATCAAGTTTAAAGCAATGCACAACCTTTATTTAAACACAAATTTCCAATTGAAGCCATGTCTTAAATAAATAATAAAGTTTAAAGCAATGTTTTAATCTCCTATTAATCAAGTTACAATCTTTCCAATGCCACACAATCTATTTTCTATGATAAGAACGAAAAATATGCCAAATGAAGATGGTTCGTGAATTACCGATTTGAGGTAAATTAAAAAATAAGTGATTTGCAAATCACACAAGCTATGGCTTTAAAGTGTTGGGAACATTCTTTCCGAGCAAGAGACGTGTCTGCGTAACTAGTTCTTCTTTCACCATAAACAAAACAGCTGCAGCTAGAACACTTTGTACAATTTTGGTTCCCATTCCTTTGTAGAATCCATTGAACCCTTCATAGCGGATCATCTTAAATATAGCATCCCTTGTACCTGAATTTGAACGTCATGCCAATTTAGAGTGGAACACAAAAACACGCGGCGGTTGGATTATGAGACATATTCATGGTAAATACTAAGAAAAGACTGTCACAAGTTGAACCTTTATAATGGTGTCTCTTGTCTCCATTTTTAACCTGTCTAGCTTGAAGCCTTGCCTGCAATAGCAACAAATGAAACATTTTGATTATTGAAAATTGAGTACATGAACAAACACAAGGCGAAAACAGGCATAATGTATGATGTACCTTCACAACAAGAAGAGGATAGGTTACAACCGTAGCTCCGAGCTTAGCAATGGCTCCAAGAAGAAATATCTAGTAACACAAACCAACATAATAGAAAATATGAATGAAATCATTTGCATGTGATTTCATCGAAAGAAGTGAAATGAGAAGATACCTGTAGAGCAGACACGGTATTGCTAGCGCTTCTTTTTTTCAACTTCGCCAACAAGGTTTCGTACAGCATGAACTGTATGGAAGGATTGCTAACCTGAGATAAGAAGCAACAATCAGTCATTAAAACTCCTTTAGCATTAGAAGGATTCACTGCCATTTACCAACAACGTACCATGACCAATGTTGGTAATACACCCTTCCAGAAACCCAAAACTCCAGATTCATCGTAAACTTCTTGAATCTGCAAATATATATATGAGAATATTATATACTAATCACGAGTCTTGAATTTAGACTATAAGCTCGTGTCACAAAAAACTCACATTAGTAACTTAGCCACTTAGCATAACTTAACAAAACTTCACTGAATATGACATACTAGTAATAATTCTTTTATAACAAGGTTATGGAGACTATCAATCAAGATAGACTTTACCTACCACATGGCTAGTTCCATAAGCATGAGGCTCAACAGTAGAAAGCAGTTTTTGTTCAGTGGCGTCTGACAGCCGCGGATCCGGGATAGTTCTCTTTGACTCTTTTTTATGTGTCTGCACGATAAAAGACGAAATGTAAGACTTGTTTATGTCCTATTTCTAATAGAGGTGGAAATTAACTAATGCTAATCACCTGCATGCGGGTAACAACTAGCCATATCGGATTTGTCAGCAGCACGTTAACACAACTGCATGAAGATTTATCAAGAAAATTTAAGTCATATCATCATGTGAGCAATTAGAGTAATTGTCTTTACAAAGAGAGTAAACTTTACCCTGATAAAGCAGCAACAATAAGTGAGGAGAACATTCCGACGGAACCATCACCATTGCCTAGCATTTTCTTCTCTAATGCAGCTGCTTCAGCTCGGTTCCTGAATATTTGATAGAAATAATAGTAAACACCCTGTACCATAAAATTGCAGAAATTAAAAAGAGGACACTTTATAAACAAAATTCATCAAGCAGGATCCATTTACTTTTAAAAACCTCAACTTATTTTGATTTAAGAAAATGCAGAAAGAGTAATATCACAGACTGTCAACATCAAAAACAAATTCTATATCAAGAAGTATCCATGATAATTGAATAGAGAACTAGTTTTTTGTTCTTTTTTCAAAGTCGTTTCATTAACTTTGCAGAGTCAGAGGCACTGCGGATTTTTGGCATGAATGGACATTAAGCTTTACAATAACCTACACCATATCAAGGACATGTTTGAATAAACAACTTATTTGCATCTTATCAAAATAATCACTTATGAGTAAGCTCGCATAAGCTATTTTTTTAACAAAAGATAAAATAAATTAAATTGTTTTTATATATGTTATAAGTTATTTTCATACGTTATTTTGGAGAGCTTATAAAAATAAACTCAAAAAAGTTTATGAAATATGTCATAAGTTGTTTTGATAAGGTCTTTTCCAAACAGTGACACAAAACTTATGTCAGTAGATAAGCTTAAATAAGCCAATCCAAACAGATCCCAAGTTCAGACTTCAGATAGCTAATATATTTTGGGTGCAATTTGATGTTGTTAATGCAATTTAAACCTACAATCTTTAGTCAAATCTTCCCCCCAACTAATGTTTGTCAACCCCAGATAACAAAATAAAACAGCTTGTTGAAGTTCCACTAAGCTACAACATTATAGCGCTGCAATAGCTGTTATTTGACAACCCTTGGTACTAAATAGTGTATCGTGGAACAATAGCGCTTTGTTCAGATTTTTCCTAGTTATAGCGCTGTAGCACCACCATAGCCGCTATTAGACCATTTGATTGAATATTAAAAAACCTTGAATATTAGTATAAATAATTGCAGCTACTCAGTATACTTGCAATTGCAAATATAAGGAATTGGGGGAATAGATATGAACAAAAATGCTTTAGAGAGAAAGCCAAAGTAGTAAATATTATGGAAACGATGGTACAATCTCATTTCACGCGGTTTGGACATAGGTGAATAGACCTACAAAAGCCCCAATAAAGAGAGTAGAACAAATGAAGGATAGTTCAATAACTAAAGATACGGGGGAAGACAAAAGAAAATTATAGATCATTCCATTAAAAAGTATTTAGATGTAATGACAAGAATAAATTTGTTGTTGGACTTTCAGCCTTAATTGCGGTCCGCCCCTAGTCGCCTTAATTGCGGCAGTTTGACTTGCCTCGTTGCAGTCCCAACACCTTCATTGTGTTGGCTTTGAAGGGGGTGGATTTAGTCCCACATTGCTTAGAGATATGGTTTGTGTTGTGTTCATAATTGGGGGCAATTCTCACTTTACAAGCCGGTTTTGTAGGGATAAGTTAGGTCTAACCCAAATTCTGAGATTTGCAATAAAACATTATGACATCATTGAGATTTGCAATAAAACATTAAGACATCATTTGATCCATGAAGTCAACTCCACCTAGTAGAAAAAGGTTTTCATTCTTGTTGTTTTGATTGTTGCAGTATTCGTAGCATACGACAATAATATTGACCGTGGAGAACTTCAAATTACATTATTCTATAGAAAATGTAACATGTATACTAAATTGACTACTTTAATTTTTCCTTTTCATTCTTGTTCTTAGCAAACAAACACCTCAAAACAAATCACATAAAACTAATGTAAAATTATAGTTTTCCCACTCCATCAACAACAAGGACAAAATACATCAAGAAATCAAATGCAGAAAACACAACACAGACTACGAAGTTAAGAAGAGGCAATCTGACATTAAAAAACCAACAAGTAAATCAGCATTTTGGTCCTCAAAATGTAAGAATCATGCAACTTAGCCCCTCAAATCTCAAATTTACAAAACCACAAGTTAGTTCTTTAAAATGTCTATCAATAATTTAGTCCCTCTGCCACTTGCCACATCAAGACAAACACAGAACGTTTAAAATTGTGGTGCTAAATTTAAAGAAGAAAATACTAAATTGACCAACATTGTTCAACTTAACGGAGTGAATTGCCTTTTCACAAATATTAAAATTTAAACCAAACAACCCTTACAATTTCAATGACTAAAATACTGAGTTACTCAAAAACTAACAAATCACTAAAACCTAAGGTAAAATGAACCTATGAATCATGGACACCCCAAACAAGACACGACATTAACACAACGACACCGGCAATACTTTTTTTTCAGAGAAATGAACTCACCTGAGATGTAGCTGTACCGACAAGTGATGGAGTCAAACCTCCATACAATCGCTCCCACCCCTCATGTTTCACAACCTACAATGCATTCACATAACCACAATCACTACACAACAAATTTTAACATAACCAAAATTACCAACTTCTTTCCATCCAAAAAAACCTAAAATCAAGTTTCCATTTTTTCACTGTTTCAATAACCAAACCAAAAAAAAAAACATGATCTTCACTAGAAAAACAGAAACCTGACACATTTGCTGGAAAGTCCCAAGACTTTTATTATTCTTCTTCGGATCACGATCGGTTTGTTGACGAGTGTTAACCTACAGATCACACATATAAGAAATCAAAAATCGAAACAAACCCAAATGAGAAAAAGATTAAAACTTTGAAACCAAAATCATACAGTTTGAAGAGGGTATGTGATAAGTTGAGCAATGATCCCTCCTCCAGCGCCAGCCAATCCATTGATCAAAGCGTCAGACATGTTGATTTTTCTCGACAAAACCAAAATCAATTTCGGTTTATGTTTTTCTCTTTCACGGGATCATGGTACGAAGAGAGACAGCGGTAACTAGTACGGTAGTTATCAATTTTAGAGTTTGTAGTTGTTGCATTGCACTAATGCATTGTTTCAGTGTCAACGTTGTTGCGTTTGGGAAAGGAAATGATGTTAACGTTGGTAGGTTTGGTGTGAAATGACTGTTGTGCCCTTGGTTGAATGGAATATGCTGCGGTGGTTTGCTTTGGTATAATCGGAAAGAGTTTGAGATCGTCGGGGTTCTTTGACCGTAACAATTTTCCCTTGAGATGTGTGCTTTTAAGATAAATTATTATACTCCCACTCTATTTTTATTATAAGTTGTTTTGAAAAAAAAATTATAGATAAATATAAGTGCTTTTACAAATCTATAATGATATATTTTTCTATTATATCATTTAATATTTTTTATTTTCTATGTTTTTAATTATATAAATTTATCTTTCACATATCACTAATAAAAATTAATTTTATAAAAACCTTCATAATTTTTCAATTTTATATAATAGTTATGAAAAAATGGAAAAATGTAAGTGCTGGCGGTGTAATTCAGGTAGTATGTAGATTGAAAAGGATCCTACTCTTGTCCCTGTTAGTGTGATATGCAAAATATGAGATGTGGGAATTGAGAAATCTCCCTCAACAGAAAAGAAAGTTCATGTCCTACGAATATTGGAAGAAGTACGTAATCGCATTATTACTTGGGTTCTTGAGATACATCACGCAACCAATGAAGTTGAAATACATCACGCATTATTCGCATTATTAAGAATCAGAAATACATTTTCAGTTTATACTAAAAGTGCATTTGGTTTATACCGAAAGTGCATTTTCGATTTTACGTAAGTGCAACTTAAAAAAGGTGCGCATCGAAAATATAATTTCGATTTCTCAGAGGTATTTTTGAAAATGCATAGAGTATTTCTTTATACTATAGGGTGGAATAAGAAATTGTCAAACAGAAAAGTTATTTAGGCAACCCACAATCCAAAAATTAGAAAGTTTGTTTAAATCGGCCCGTTACTATAACAAATGGTTATTTTACTTTACCCAATCCGGAGGCCAATTTCTATTTCATCCTTATTGTGTTACTCACTCAATGCAAACAGAAGAAAATTGTCCTTTAAAATTTTCGAAGACACCTTACGCTTGATACACGTTTTCTTTTATAGCATTTAGTGTCTCAAAATAAAACTCAATTCATTTCAATTACATTTTTTTTAATAATTTAAAACATAAAATAAATATGAAACAAATATAGTGAGTGAACCGTGGCACCGCATTGGTTGTCCACTACATTTGCTCTTCCTCAGCGAAATGGAGAAAACCCCCTAAACCCAAACCCCAACGTCACTACAATGAAGACGAAGCGCGATGACGATTGTTTCGACCACCTTCACTTTTCCCCTCCATCAAAATCCTGCAGACTGGTTTGTACTTTTTTTTTTCCACATTTGTTTTTATGATTATCATTTTCCAGTTCCAACTCATTTGTTTGTATCACTAATTTAAGGACTATTATGAGACGACGGAGATGGAGATGGTCAGATGGAGTTGGAGGAAGATACTCATGCAAATGAAACTACCGGTTTTGTTGCGTATGTAGCACCAACACCTCTAAACAAAGGTGTGTGTGTCTGGTGTTTGACATGTGGCAGACATTGACAAATGTGATTACGTTCGATTTATTAGTTTTATGAAATTGTTATTAATATCGATATGTTAGTGTCGTGTTTGGTGTCTGTGTTAGTGAGATTATGTTACTTTTTGGAGATCGTCTGGTGTGTTTTAGCTCCCCAACTGAGCTACTTACTTGAAGCTCTTGTTGTCTATGTTAAACGGTATAAAGGAAGGGGAAAACATAGCCTCTGAGACTTTATTCTCTCAACTCAACAATTCCTTTCTCTGATTGGAAATCATTTATTTAGAGAAAGCCTGTTGACAAATCTGTATCAATGGTGTTGCTAGCATTTTCTTTTTTCGAAAAAGTCTGCTACTCTTTCCCAATTATAAAAGGCTGCTTGAAATTTCACAAGTTTTATTGATTGAGAACTATGAAGCACAAACACTCCGAATTTGATCCCGACACTGACACGGCGACACCGGTAATAATTTGAAAAAATGAATTAATTAAATATAATCACAAGTATTGGTGCAAGTGTCTGATACGGACAGGGACACGGACATATCTTTTTTCAGAGGTGTCGGTGCTACATAGATTCAGAATGAGTTTAGTTTTTTAATTTGTCAATGGAGTTGTATGTCTGCTTTGGCTATGTGGTAAATGTTGTCATTTTTCAAATTTTTTGGTTTCTGGCTACGAGCTTGCAGTTTCTGTTACTCTCACCAGAGTCTTCGCTGCATCCTTTGTGTCATGGCTTTGATACTTCTATTACTTCCTTTTATGTTTCTTGCTAAATTGTATTTTAAACGTTAAGTAAACTTAAAATCCCAAAAGACAACCCTAGAAGTAGGGATGTCAATAGGGCGGGGCGGAGGCGGGGAATACATTCTCATCACAATCCCCACCCTCGAATCTATTCCCCATCCCCACTTCGGGTCCCCGCTACGGGGAGATTTTGTCCCCCATCCCCATCCCCGCGGATCCCCACGGGTCCCCACGGATCCCCATGGTTCATGCGGAGATTCATAAACATATTTTTTATTTTTTATTTTAAATCAAATTAATAGTAAAAGCTTAAAAAACTAACCACAAGAAATTTAGAAATTATTCTTTTATGATAAATATATTGTTTTAACAATATTTAATCTATAATATTGAGTGTCATGACCACAAAAATTTCAAACTAAAAAAATTGAAATAATCATTTATATCTCACTCTTTTACTAACAATACATATATATTTTAAATTTGTGTATAAGATTAATTATATGAAATGACAAATAAACTTCCATAATAATTTAAAATTATATAAAACTTAAAGGACATTATGTTACTTTAGGCGGGGCGGGGACTCCACGGGGCGGGGGATATTTACGCCACCCCCGTCCCCGAAGTGCCTTCGGGGAGACTTTGTTCCCCATCCCCGTCCCCGCGGGGAAAAAATTCCCCGTCTTTGGGGCCCCAAACGGAGAATCCCCACGGGGATCCCTGCTAATGGAGGCAAGTTGACATCCCTACCTAGAAGTGGATTTTAAGTGGTTTGAAGGAAGAAAAACCATAGCCCAAGACTTAGTCATCTCAATTTGAGAAGGCCTTCACTAATTATACAGTATGTAGAGGAATGTTTGTATTGTGATACCGTCTTTATCGCTTTCTTTTTGACCCTGTTATAATATTGGGTGAATTTCTATTTAGTCCTATCCTCACTTAACTGGATCTTCTCTCTTAGTAGGTCTAGCACATGATGTCAACAAATAATACTTATTAGAATGAGTACTGAGTGTTGAGAAGAGTGTATCAACTATCAAGGAATGTGTTATTAGTATTTTTCTAATATAGTTATACTATAAACATGCTACACTTTCTTACTTAATTCAAATTTTGTTCCTTTTGTCTTTATTCAAAATTGACTTAAAGATTTGTCTATGGTTTGGGATGTATGGGCTGTCCATGGAATCAATATATTAATATTATATGTTTGTACTTGGTTTCTACTTTCTTGTAATGAGCTTGTCGGTTTCTAGTGGTGAGCTTGTAGCTCACATGATAGCAACCACAGGATTGGCTATGTCCTTGATCTCAAAGTTTTGATCCTTCATGTTCCTTTTCCAGTTTCATTAGTCATCCTACATAACCTTAAAATTGTAAGTTTCTTGCTAACATTCCTCTTTTAGAGGTCTACAAGAGTGGCATGATAGGTCCCTTAATTTTTTAAGGTGTGTTGTGTACAAATAAGAAGACTGGCTTGAGAGGGAGGGTAGTCATTTCTTCCAGAAGCAGAATTGGGTCAAGGGAGAGTCTTGAAACTCTCATATATAGGGAATTTACATACTTTCTGCATATTCCTTTTGTACATTCATAAAAATATATTTTCTGCATCCCCGGGAGAACTACTGTTCTTCCTTGTAACATTTTTCATGCTTCCCATCAGGAGAGCAACGATAGTACACTGTCCCTGTTGCCATTTTGAGTTGCTTCCTATAAGTATTTGTGGATTTCCCATAAAAACAATCTTGTTCTTATGTCTAACCAATTATTCAGTGACGCCAGAAGTTATTGCATTTTCAATTTTTAAATTTGCGAGATAGGTGAAGTTTGTTACAATAATAGTTTGCGTATTTTATATTTCAAGTTAGAACCACATGTTATTTGGGCCATAGTATTACTAATTTCTTTGATGACGTTATTGATCTGGGTGAATATCTTACGAATATTTTTTACCACCTTTAGCAGATTATCTGTTGTCAGGAGGAACTATCTGTTTGGCTGTTATCCCATGGGTTCCAAATCCTCTGGCATGCAAAGAAATAGTACCAGAGATATCTCAAACATTAGAGGCAGAAGATAGTGAAATGATGGACATGGATGATCCACGCGCAAATAACAACAATGAGAAGGTGGAGGCATGTGGAGTATCACCGCCATGGCAGCAACAATGTATGATGTCCAATATGTTGCAACCTTCGTTTGGTGCGTATTTACGGTAGGTCCATAACCTCTAGTGACTTTGTGTACATAGTGGTAGCACCTTTTGGAAAACAACTGAACTAAGTGCTCAAGTTTCATAGTAGTGAAGGTTTATATCTGTTGCAACCTGAGTTTGATACCTATTTAAGGTCCATAACCTCTCTAGTGGCTTTGTGTATATAGCATCTTTTGGAGAAAATTGAACCAAGTGTTCAAGTTTCATAGTAGTAAAGGTATATGTTTGTTGCAGGAGTCTGTTCCTGGTTACTACCAGAGCTTTGGTCATGTTTATAAAACTCGAACTAACATATATATATATATATATATATATATATATATATATATATATATATATATATATATATATATATATATATATATATATATATATATATATATATATATATATATATATATATATATATATATATATATATATATATATATATATATATATATAGGGGACGACTCAGGTGAGAACACTTGGTTATTATGAGAAATGAGAACAATGAATCACGACCATTAAATTTTGATTTTGTTGATTTTAATGGACTGGATTGGTTTCTCTTTCTAGGATCCTTAATATTTATTTTAAATCAACATAGAAAGAGAAATCAATCCAGTCCATTAAAATCAATAAAATCAAAATTTAATGGTCGTGATTCATTGTTCTCATTTCTCATAATAACCAAGTGTTCTCACTTGAGTCGTCCCATATATATATATATATATATATATATATATATATATATATATATATATATATATATATATATATATATATATATATATATATATATATATATATATATATATATATATATATATAAAATTTTGAGTTCTGTTGTTTTGACACAAATTTGTCACAAAAGTTTTATTTTTATTGATCTTAACTATCAGAGTTTGAGTTTTAGGATGAATGATATAGCCTTATTTTTGTTTTAGTGGTAGTGAAATTTTGAGATTTCTTATTTATGCTTTTTTCAATTTTATTTCTCATTTGTTTTCACACAGTTACCTCAATTTCTTAGAATTTTTGATATAGGGGTTGCTAATGCTGTACAATCATTTGAACAACGGAGATGATGGAAAATGCATTAAAAAAGCTCTAAAATGTGTGTATCCACGTTAATCTTTAGCTTCAATGCACTTTCATTAATCTATATATTAAATACAAATGGGACGCCTTAGGACTTTTGTAAGTGTTTACATCGCAAGCCATATGGCAAAGAATTTTCTAGCATCTTTGAAATCAATTGGGTTGGTCTAGTAGTGGAGTCTCCCACTAAATTTGATATTTTTTTAAAGATTTTGTAGCGTTGAAGGTTCAATTGCAGGGTTATGGGATACAATTTTCACCACCTCCCCTTTTGCTATTTGTAACAAACGTTGGGCTAGGCCTTAGAGTTAATATCAACTAACCTTATGCAGCCTTGGGCCTCCAGAACCTTGATAGAGAAATTTTGTCCTAGCATCCTTTTTTTTTTGTCTTGGCACCCCTACTATGTATAATTTTACTAAAATATCTCATAAGAATTCGAATTTTTGATTTTTTTTTGTGATTTTCTATATTTTTAAATTAATATGCCGGATATTTACAAAAAAAAAAATTGTTTCTATTTTTTTTGTTGAGTTTTTCTCGGATTTTTTTTTTAATATTTAACGGATTTTTAAAAAAATCGATATAAAAGCATAGATTTTACACATGATAGAGTTGATCTATTTAGTCGACCCCACTTAATGTGATAAGACTTGGTTGTTATTGTTTTTAAAAACAGGTGTACAATAAAAATTTGTTTTAAAATATCTATGACTTTATACTAGTTTTTTCAAAAATTTGGTATAAATTCATATTTTTATACCGAATTTTTCAAATATCCAATATAAAATCATAGGATTTTGAAGAACAAATTATGATTTTATACCATTTTTTTCAAATATTCTAAAAATATGAAAAAAAGGTGATGTTTTTAACTTTGTTTTTTATCAGCCTATCAGATATGAACGACTGAATTTTTGAAAAATCCGAAAAATTACAAAATATACTAGATTTATAAAAAAATTCGGTACAGTTAACTTCGTTTTTATATAGGCCTACCCAATATGAATTAGCATATGTTAAAAAAAATATGGAAATTAACCTAATTTTATTGAGTTTTTTATAAGTTCTAATAATTAGGCGTGAGAGAAAATTTTTCAACACCTTGCTAGTGAAAAAAATGAAAGGGGCATTTTAGTCAAATATGGAAAGTAGGGGGGAGTCAGGTTTAATTAGAAGGTATCTGGAACAAAATCTCCTTGATAGACGTATATAATATATAATTCACAATATCAATTGATTTGGTTCGAACGAGCAATCTCTCATGTCAATCATCCCTCCTTCCCTAGTGTTATTGTTCATGTTCACACAATCACTAATTTCATAAGCAAAAATAATAGAGAAGTCCACGTTTTACGCATGAACGAACACCCCATAAAATGGATAAATGCACTTTGTCCACTTTATAAAGACTTCATGGTTTGATCTACTCCATCCACAAATTTAAATATCCATTTGTATCCTTTAAAAGAGTTAATAGTTCTCCCTATTACATTTCTTCTATTAAGATTAGGTTTGATCATAAAGTTGTCATTCGGATTGAGAAATAAACTCAGTATGAAATGTATCTTGTATTTTGTACGTTATGCTTGATTTAGTCACATTTTTCTTACGTTACAATATCTTCTCCCTTCCTTCGACAAACTCCACATAAGAGCGCAATTATGATCTTCTACCTATTTACATATACCTTGAAACTCTTGTTGAAACCTTATAGACAAATACTTGTTTAAATTAGACCCTTCACCTTCTGGCATTCTAATAGAGGAATCAACAATCTTAATCTCTTTATGTAAAATAGGAGTGTTCATAAAGGTCTTTCTCTTGCCAAAGAATACATTATCATACTTCACACCAAAGCCTTCTAGATCAACCACATATAGGAATCTCACAAATCCAAAACATCGACCTTTTTTCGTATCCTTTTGTTGAGATAACTATCTCTTCCGACCTACCATATTCAATGAAGATATTTTGCATCTTCTTAGATTTATAGTTATTTGGGAATTAAATACATAAGTAGGTAGTTGAGTGGATTTGTCCTATTTAACACTCATCGACCTCATTCATTGACTTATTACATTTTATGGGATGCTGGTTCATCTGTAAAACTTTATTTTGTAAATACGCACGAGCAAAATTAATAATAGTTGATGATTGTCACATGTTCAATTATGGAGTAAACAATACCAAAAATATTTTAATAAGAGTAAAGTGAAATCAATAATGGAGAGTGTGTTGGACAATGACCCGTTAATATAACATGTATATTCTGTGTACATGATATGCTATGTGTAACATCCGTATAATTTTAATATTAATTTAATTTGAAATATTGAATTAATAATTAGAATTATTAAGAAAATTATGGAAAATAATAGAGTTGGGCCGATGTAGTGTTAGTAAAAGAAGGGGTGTTAGTCACAAGGCCTTTTTACTAAATTATATTATTTTTCATAAAAGAAGGAAAAGGAGGAAATTAGAGAAAGAACGTGAAAAGAGCAGAAGAGGAGAATAGAGGAAGAACGTGAAAGTGCAGAAGCAGATAAAGAGGAAGAGTTCAAGAATTTGGCTAAGGTAAGGGGGGGTTTATCTGATTATCATCTATTATCGGGTTAGGGGTTGATAATGCTGAATAGATGTAGAATTCGGGTCGATTGAGTCATATGATAGGTTTAGGGATTGAGTCAAATTGTGTGATGTTTGATCCTTATATTTGAATCCATGATATCTATGTTGTTATGGTCTCAATTGATGCGTGATTGATGTATTATGAGGTGTTTTTCGCGTTGTTTGAGCATTCTATTTCCCTAGGTTCGTACTGGTATGAATTGGGAGAGTTTGGAATGTGTAGAATGCTGTTTTCTGCAGGTTGGGGTTTCTGAAATCGCCGGTTCGCGCCGCGTGCATAGGGTTGGCGCCGCGAACAGGTGGGCAGAATGCCAGGAATTTGTGATACGCACAGGTCGCGCCGCGTACCCGTGTTCGCGCCGCGAAGGCGTAACTTTTTCTCGCTTCGCGTCGCGTGTAGATGTTTGCGCCGCGAACAGCTTGGCAGAGAGCCAAGGATTTTTGGAACGCTCAGTTCGCGCCGCGAACTGATGATGGCGCCGCGTGCTGTTGGTGTTTTGAGATATTTTTAAAAGTTCAAAGATGCATAACTTTTTAACTGTTGGTCCGTTTGATGCGCCGTTTCGAGCTAAATGAACCTTATAGAATAATCCATATGATGATGATTGATTGGTTTTTAGAATGATGAAAATACATGTATGCTATTCTTATTGAGTATGATGATTGGTGCAAATACGTGTATGTTTTGTATATGATGATGATGGAATTGTGATTGAATGATGTTAATATATATGAACATACTTGAATGATGATGATGATGTTGATGATTGATGATGATGATGGTATAAGTATGTTGTATATGTTGCATTCATTCATGTTCATTGATGATACTGTATCCATAAGGGTGTGTTGGATCAGTGAAGGGCATGATTCCCATTGTGTGGAATCTGTGCTGGCAGGGCCGTATCTTGAATGATGTTGGATCGGTCATGGGTTATTCCCATTTGATGATGTTGGTACCACATGCATAGTGTCAGTTCATACATATGCATAATTTATAACATGATTGGATGTATTCCAGTGTTGTAAATGTTGATGATGTGTTGATTGTGGTTTGACTTGTTTTGAATGTCTGTTTATGAAACAATTGGGTGAATGATGCAACTGTGATGTGTTATTGCTTTATAACCTTATAACATTTGTTAATTATGATGAGACTCACCCTTACATGTTGTCATTTTCAGATTGAGGATAGCGGCTGTTCGACTCGGTGAGGATTAGCTCATGAGTCAGTGTTTTAGTAGCTTCAGGTGTCATGCTCTGATAGTTGTAACACTGGGGACGCGATTGTTTAGAATTTATGATTATGACTCTAGTTATGTTTTGATGTTTTGAAGGATAAGTTTTAAAGATGTTAAACTTAGTCCGTTTTGATAAATTTCCGCTGTGTTAACATGAAACGTTTTAATTTATGATGATTACCTCAGTGAATGCATGACATGACTGAATGATGTTTATTTATTATGAATTGTGGCACCCTTATTTCATGTACTCTGAATAATTGTTTTAAATTGCCGCGGGGTTAGTAAGGGGTGTTACACTATGTCATCCAGAAGAGGTCAGAAAGTGATCTTATGGTGTATCTCAACAACATGATAAACATATACAGTAAAATAAGGGGACAAATCTCTAAGTCTCGCTTATAACTTTAATACATGTATGGTTTTATTTTGAATGTCCTCTAGGATTGCACATCTTTATGTCCAAAGTAACTAATCAAGTGAATATCTCTATCCTAGAATTTTCAATCACTTTTATCATGAACTCCACTTGTTACTAGATGACTCACAACAACAAGCTTGTACCTTTTTCTAAGTTGATAATTCAAGGAATTAGATTTATGACGTTATAATGCATGATAAAATAAAACACTAACAACACATCGCTTAACACAAATAACTAGTTTATACTAACTTCACATTGCTCAACATAAAGGAGTTTAGCTCATGATGAGCTTAGTACATACATCAATATTGGATCCTAAGTTATAGATTCTTAAACACATAATGAAAAAAAAAAGAAAACCTAAGATTAACTTCTTCATCTTCTTGCTATCTTTAATTTGCAAGAGATATGTTATTTCACGTCAGATATTTGTAGTATACACTTAAGATGATGAGAAAAAGAAGTTCTCCACTTTGTTCAACTCGCTCTATTCACCAAATTTCACTTAGTTGCTCTCTCCGGATTGCTGAACCTCTTTGTGGTGTGTGGGATCATGGGCTTAGGATATTTATGAATTTTGGCCCAAAGGAATCAGCAAGTTCCCCTCAAATTCTCCATTTTCATACCATTGCAAAGCCAGGTACAATCGACATATGTGAGACAAAGTTTTTTGTGGCAGCTAGTGGCGCAGGTATTCAGGCATCGGTGTCTTGCAACAATCTTTGCAGCAGGGAGACAAACTGGGCGTTGTAGTGGGTTTACTATTATGTAGAGTTTGCGCCTTGATCTTATTTTTTGCTATTTGATTCAAGTGCACTCCACCCTGAAGATTGGTGCCACGTATGCCCTAAAACTATGAAAGTCCTAACTTCCATTGCATCCAACTCTCCACGTTCATTTGAGGTTAAAGCGTTGTTCTGAAGTTGTCGTGCCAGGACTCATCAAAAGTCATCTCTACATAAGTAACAAACGGAAAAAATTAACAAATAAAAGTATCTATTGTGCTTTTCTTAATTTGCTTAAAAACAATAAAATGCACAAATTATATTAATAAACACTTGAATTAAAAAGATGAACCCAAGTGTTAAGTTCTATAATAACTCACAAAATGTGAGTTATCACCCATCCCTTCTCATTATTTTATAAATTTTAAATAAAAATTCTAAAGTTTTTCTACGTGGTATATATTCCTTACTAAATATTTTTAAATCATCTAACGTGAATGTTGTATTAAGTATTTAATTATTCAATTATACATAATAAAATATTATTATTATTATTAATGTAAATTAATATCAAATGTTATTAAATATTAATTATTGAAAAATTATTTATTAGATTTTGTTTATTAATGAGTCATGATGGACCGACTATTTTTTTAAGGTGAATTCTTATCTACCCAACACAAAAAGTTGGGTAGAGTTACCAAAATGCATTGGAAACAACAAAAAAATATATTATTTAATAATTAATTAAATAGGACAAAATTAAATGATGTAATGTGATTGGTGGAATGTACACTACCGAACTTTTTGTGATGAATAGAGAAGTTGTCCCTTTTTTTTAAACTTAATAAAATATTTTTGCCATATCAATACTTAGTTGATTCAGTGATAATTGACATTATATTTGTGGTGAAAAAAAAAAAATCTTTGCCCTCAATTATTTTATTATTTAACTATTGCTCATTAGTATATTAATAAAGTATAGAAAATATAGACATATGGAAGGTTATAATTCACCTATAAAATATATGTCGTTTATGATATTTTTTTTAATTTGACAATATGAGATAATCTTTATCTATTGTGTTTTTAAATTCCTTTCGTCGAAGTGTGTCCAATACCTATTAGGTCACCTAATATTAAGTTATTGCTATTAGATAACCCATACAACATTTCATATATATGTTAGTTATGAACATTGGATGACATATGAGAATGTGTTTATTTATGAGGATAATTCTCACTTATAAATTGTGGAAGTCTAACATCTTCTTCTATATCAAACATGTTTTGGTAGAGAAAGTAGTTGCATATTGAGTCAAAACTAAAATCTGAACTAAGAATATTAATACCTCAATCATTAAGTAGTTAGCAACAACAATTAATATTTTGTCCAAGGAACAAGATTCCATTACTTAATCATATTAGGTTAACAATGCGAAATTCTGCTTCTAAAAGAAAAAGGCAAAGTTCATCTCCCCATTGCAACGCACTTAAGAAATTCTTTTGCTGATAATTATTACGTTGTTCCATTCATCAAGCCCTTGTGTGTAATTAATGCATGCATGTACACTGTTGTAAGGAGACAATTGCTACTAAGGCAAAGTGTGTGCATGCATTTGGTGGGTGCATGCGTGCGTGATTGATCTTATCTTTTTTATAATATGACAAACAAAAATAATTTTTTACACAATAATTTTATAGATGGTAGCTTATGGTGCATACGTATACCCTAGCAATATTTTGATTTGAGACTTTGAATTCTAGCTTCAACTGCACCCCGGTGGGTGGTGACAGTGAATGACCAAGTTCAGGTCACTTATATTCATCAGCCATGGCGTAAGTGTTGGGAATCTCTGCCAAACTTATCGACATTGATGTGTATATACAGTTGACTATGCACCCCAACCTACTAGCTAGCTAGGTTATATTCAAGAAAATTACCTAGCTAACACTACCAACACTCATCAATGGTTACATATATATTAAGAAAAAGAAATCAACTACTAGTAATTAAGCTTTCTTAATTTGGATTCCTATTGCCATATAGGCTATAGCCTCTTAATTAGGAAAAAAAATTAGAATGAGAGAGTTTTTGTTCATCAATTCGGAGTTCAACACCAACGAACATTTTTTAGTGAGGTTTTTCATTATAAGAAAAATGTTGTGATTTAGTGACGTGATAATTATGTGACGAAAAATTGGCACTTACGACGTGATTATTATGTGGCAAAAAATTAGCATTTGCGACGTGATTATCAAGTCACTACATTTTTTAATATTAAAATAATAAAAATGACGTTAGCACATGGAGAATTAGTTTTTTTTAAAAAAAACGTTTGAGGCGTGTTAATCACGTCGCCACATAAAAATTAAAATAAAAAATTAAAAGGATCAGGCGTTCTGACAGGGGAGTTGAAATTTTCAAAAATTAGTTTGTGGCATGTATATCATGTCGCAACAATTTAAGAGAAAATACTTTCTGATTTAGAATTGATGGGGTGAGGTTGACTGACTCAAGTTTCTAATTGTTGTTGCACACTTTTGCAACATGATTACTTTAAAGGGAATCTAAAGGAGGAGTACTTGCCAAAGAAGCACAAAACTTTGACGAATTTAAGACGGGTGGACGATCCGTTTTGCTACCCTTACTTCCATCATACTAACATATTTTAAGTATATATGTCCCTATAATTGTAAATTGACATTTCTCATAATACCCATAGCATATTTCATTACTGATTCCTTTTTCCTTAATTTTGACTTTTTGAATAACAACCTTCATCTCCATTTAGCGAGAAGGCTCGCACTCACCATGCCGAAGTTTGTAATTCCACTCCTTCAAAAAATTTATCACCTCCGTCCACACTTTCTTGAAATTTATATCATATATTGTACTTGCTTAAAAAGTATAATGAGGATAACACTTTATTTATAGAGTTATTTATGGTGTTTAGGGTAAATGACAATGATTATGGTAGCTCATGCAGAGAGGTGAAAAGTTCTGAGTATGTAGTTTTTGGTGAAATATTAGATTTGCGTCCTTAACCCTACCATTGAGATATTTAAAGAGGTCCGTTGAACTGGAGTCAAAGAATTAAAGAGTGAATATTCACGCTCCATGACCTGGAAATATGAAGAGAATGAGTTTCACTCTTCCTCCACTCACAAGGGAATGATTTTCCTATTTAACTACCCCATTTAGTTAGTAGTTATGGAGACACGTCGCTATCCATATTTTAACAAATAGATGAGAGACAAATTTTGGTCAAGAATAACCATACATATAGTTATTTCACTTAATAACTTATAATAAATATTCAAGCTTACCCATTCAAATATATAATTTTTGGGTTAATACCTATTTTATTATTTGTTATGTTTGCGATTTTTAAAAAAGTTTTATGTAAAAAAAAGTTTGAACTCTCTTCCTATATAAAGATTCCTCTATTTTCACCTCTTAAAAAAACTCATTCCTAAAAATGACAAATTTTTTATCTTTTAATGATATGGATTGTCTGGTTAGCTTTTTTTAAGAAAATTTCTTTACCCACCACACTATGGGGGTCACCCCCAGCGAAAACCCCACTTTATCCCAGCTTCGGAAATGCATTTCCGAAATATTTTTTTTCTAAATTTTTCCAGACTTCGGAAGTGCATTTCCGAAAAAATCCCAAAATTTGGAATTTTGATTTATTCGAAAATGCATCTCCGAAAAACCAAAAAAATAATCTAAAAATCCCAAAAATTAATTTTAGGATATTAATTAATTCATATATCATAAATTTGATATAATTTATGAGTAATGAATAATAATAATTATATATTTTGATATAATTTATGAGTTATGAATAATAATTATTATATATTTCTATTTTGTTTCATATTTTAAAATTTAAAATAATTTTAATTAAAAAAATTAAAATAATTTCACTTACAAAATGAGTTATAATTTTTTATTTATATATTTATAATAATTTTTATATATTTATAAAAAAATTAAAAAAATGAGTGTTTTAATTTATATATTTATATAATAATTATGATAATTATTATATATTTATAAAAATTATTATATATTTATATATTTATATATTTATATAATAATTATTATATATTAATTATAAATATATTTATATATTTATATAATAATTATAAAAATTAAAAAAATGAGTGTTTTAATTTATAATAGTTATTATATATTTATATATTTATATAATAATTATTATATATTTATATATTTATATATTTATATATTTCACTTACAAAATTAATAATTATTATTATATATTTATATATTTCTATTCTGATTCATAATTAAAAATGAGTTATAATTTTTATTTAGTTTAAAAAAATTAAAAAAAGATTTTGTCTTAATTTTATTTAATGAATAAATTTTATATTTAATTCTATATAATTCAAAATTTACTTATGAAATTAAAATGTTTTCGATTTATATAAGTTAGTAAAATAATTTTTAACTTTAAAATTGTATAGGAAATTTTGATTCACCTTGATTTTATTGATTCACCTTCATTTTATTGATTCACCTTGATTTTATACATATTAATTGTATTGATTCACCTTGATTTTGATTTTTTAATAATTATTGAATTCTTTCGGAAGTGTATATCCGAAACATTCCAAGACCAATTTGGTATTGGAATATTTTGGATATGCATTTGGAAAGAGACCCCCTTCAGAAATGCATCTCCGAAAACTCAAAAAAGGGGGTGTTTTCGGAAATGCATCTCCAAAAACACATTTTTTCGTGTTTTCGGAAGTGCATTTCCGAAATAAGACAAATTCTGAAAACAAAAAAGCGTTTCGGAAATACATTTCCGAAGTAAAGATATTTTGAATTTTTCACCAGAGGTGACCAAGAAAATAGGGAGGTGGGTAAAGAAATTCTCTTTTTTAAATTCCACTTGGATTTTATCTTTCTTTATTGAAGTTTGGAGTCTATACAAGAAAGATCAAACAATAGGTTCACCCACTTAATTGCCAAAACGTCTTACAAGTGGGTCAAGCTCATTGCTTTGATATTTTTTTCCTCACGACAGTTAAATAATTTTATATATTTCATATTATAACAATTATATTTTAAACATTTCAATTACACTTTATTAAAATAATTGAAATGTCTGAGGTAATTGAAATTGTTCGAGAGAAAGAAATTGTTCCAAACTACCACCCTCATATTTCCAACCACTTCTTTAGCCTCAACATCAAAACTTTGAATCTATTTCTTTGATTAAATCATAAACTTCAAAGTAGGACCAAGAAGCAGGATCATATCCACTATATATACATAAATTTTCCCACTTCATATCTTTATTTAGGGTCTTTTATAAAACAATAATTAGTGTAGAATACCACCTTAAATAAACATATGTCTGATACATAACACATATGATAAAATTAGATAAAGTCGAGTCAAATATAATATAGAGTTACAATCAAAATACGATCCACATTCTACAAAATGTATAATCTCAAAATACAATTAAAATATCACTCACTGTCAATAAACAAAGCCCTAAATTTGGGTTAATACTCTTCTATTTGGTCAGTACAAGACAAATGCACACATAAATAAGTTGAAGGAAAAAAGATGTTGGAATTAGACTCTCAAACCTTTGAGTAATTCCTTGTTGTTAAAGATGACAATGAAGAAAAATAGGATTAGGGTTTGCGGAAATATTAAAAGAGAAGGACAAAGTATTTTCTGCAGAGTTTCTCTCTGCCCACAAACTGTGGAAATTCTGTTATTCACTTGCAACTGCAACTTTTGTGAATACAAGATAATGACTTGATTACAAACTAATGAGGGTTACTCCCTATTTATAGATTTAGGTTAGCTTTCTCCCTAAGCCAAAGCCCAAAACTATAAAAGCCCAAAATACCTATTTTGGAGCTAAATCAAATCTAATCTATTTTTAAATCTAAATCAAATCTATCTAGATTTAAAAACAAACTTATGTGTAACAAACTGTTACACACTTCGACACACCTTGTGTTCGAGTAACAGCTTCGACACAAGGAATTATAAATTAACACACCACCTAATTCATTGTGTCTAAGCTATCTACATTCATCATAGCTCTTAGTCTTTTGAATATTTCAACCAACACTCCCTTTGTCATGATATCTGCAATCTGATTCTCAGTTCTGCAGTGTTCCAAATTCATCTTCGCCAGATTGATAGCTGACATGTTGTCGATCTTCATGGTAATTGCTCCATGATCTTTATCTGTTATTTCTTCGACCAAGTTCACCATCCACGTTGCTTGACATGCACAAAGAGAAGCAGCTATGTACTCTGCTTCGCATGATGATAGTGCCACTACTGGTTCCTTTCTCGAACTCCAAGCAACTGGTGCACCACCTAGCATAAACACATAACCAGCTGTGGATTTTCGATCCTCAGCATCACTACACCAACTCGAGTCGGTGTAACCCACTAATTTGCATTCTTTTCCCTCATCAGCTGCAGGAAATAGAATGCCATAGTCGAGAGTTCCTTTTAGATACCTCAGTATCCTCTTCGCCGCTGCTAGGTGTGATACCTTTGGCTTCTGCATGAATCTACTTATCATACCTACACTGTATGCTAAGTCAGGCCTTGTGTGACAAAGGTATCTTAATGACCCAATAAGTCTTCTGTATTGGGTTGGGTCGACATCCTCTTCATTTGGGTTCTTCGACAGTTGCAATCTGGTTTCAGCAGGTGTCGAAGTCGAATTGCATTCTTCCATCTCAAATCTCTTGAGAATTTCACTTGCATATCTTCTTTGATGCATCATCAAGCCTCTACTACCCTTGTAGAATTCGATACCAAGGAAGTATGAAATTTTGCCCAAATCTGACATTTCAAATTCCTTGCTAAGATCACCTTTGAAGCCTTCGATCTCTTTCTTGCAGTTACCTGTTATTAACAAGTCATCGACATAGAGACATAGTATAAGCAATTCACTCTTGCTTCTTCTTACATATACCCCATGTTCAGTTGTGCACTTCACAAAGGATTTCTCCCTTAGGAAACTGTCGATCTTCTTATTCCAAGCTCTTGGAGCTTGCTTCAGTCCATACAGGGCTTTATGCAGTCTGTACACTTTTCTCTCTTCGCCGTGTTTCACAAACCCAACTGGTTGTGTAACATAGACTTCTTCGTCCAAGGGTCCATTCAGGAATGCACATTTAACGTCCATCTGACACATGTGCCAATTGTTCATGTTCGCCAGACCAACAACCAACCTGATCGTTTCGATCCTGGCAACAGGTGCAAAGACCTCATCGAAGTCAATTCCTTCCTTCTGAAGAAATCCTTTCGCCACAAGCCTTTCCTTGTGTCGAGTCACTTCACCTTTGGGATTACACTTCACCTTGTATACCCACTTCACATCAATTGCCTTCTTGCCATGAGGCAATTCGACAAGTGACCAAGTATTGTTGTCTTCGATGGACTTCAATTCTTCATTCATAGCTTTCACCCACTTCGAATCCTTCAATGCCTCAGTTGCATTAACAGGTTCGACATCTGCATAGAAAGCATAATGTACCAGCTCACCTTCATCATTGACTACATCATCTGATGTAATCACACATTCTTGCAACCTTGCAGGCATGTGTCTTGTTCTCTGAGGTCTGCCTGGGCCTGCATCACCTCTGACTTCTTCTTGTCGAACTTCTTCTCTTTCGACTTCAGTAGCTGGTTCGTCATAAAGAATTCTCACTGAATCCTTCTTGACATTTTCAGTCCAATCCCATTCTTTAAGCTCATCTATGATCACGTCCCTGCTGATCACTACTTGCTTGTTCACTGGGTCGAACAACTTGTATCCTCCAGTCGAATGATATCCTATAAGAATCATTTGACTCGACTTGTCATCAAGTTTTCTTCTTAACTGATCTGGCACATGTCTATGTGCTGTAGATCCAAATACCTTTAGATGACTCAAGCTAGGCTTCACACCAGACCAACATTCTTCTGGAGTAATTCCTTCTAGCTTCTTCGTCGGACATCTGTTTAGAATGTATGTTGCAGTCGACACTGCTTCTCCCCAAAATTCTTTAGGTAAATGCTTGCCTTTCAACATACTTCTCACCATATTCATGATGGTTCGATTCTTCCTTTCTACAGTTCCATTCTGCTGTGGAGTGTAGGGTGGCACCACCTCATGCACAATCCCTTCTTTCTCACATAACATGTCGAAGTCTTTCGACACATATTCTCCACCACCATCAGTTCTCAAAACCTTGAGCTTTCGACCACTTTGTCTTTCGACCATAGATTTGAACTTGACAAATACCTCGATCACTTCACTTTTCTTCTTGATCAGGTAAGTCCATAGTTTTCGACTGAAATCATCTATGAATGTAACAAAGTATTTGTTACCTCCATTCGAATCCACCTGGATTGGTCCACATACATCCGAGTATATGACATCAAGGATTGCCTTCGACTTGCTTCCTGCATCCTTGCTGAAGCTATTCTTGTGCTGCTTCGCCTGCACACATTCCTCACATACCTCGTTTGGAATGTCGATTTCTGGCAGTCCTGAAACCATATTCTTTCTTTTCAAGTCTCTGATGTCATTGAAGTTGAGATGGCCTAGTCGATAGTGCCATATCCATTCATCTCTGCTAGCTGCAGTTGCAAGGCACTCGTGCTCCATCACATTGAGTTCGATCTTGAAGGTTCTATTCTGTGACATAGGAGCCTTCAAGATTAACCTCCCACTTGCATCGACAACTCTCATCATATTGTCTTCGATCGAAACTTTGTAATTCTTTTCGACCAACTGCCCAATGCTGAGTAAGTTGCTCTTCATGCCTGGTATGTACAACACATTGGAAATTACTGACCTCTTTCCATCTTTCCTCGTAATCATTACATCACCAATACCTTCAGCTGCTAAAGTATTGTCATTTGCAAATTTCACCATATTTTTCATCGAGGGTCTTATGTTGACAAACCAATCTTTTCTTCCAGACATGTGTGATGAGCATCCTGAATCCAAGTACCATTGGTCCTTGAATTTATCTTCATCTTTTGTTGTGACCATCAACAACATCTCTTCTTCTTCTTGTTTTGCAAGCTTTGCATCACTTTCTTGACTTTTATTCTTTTCTGGACAAACTGTCAAATAGTGACCATACTTCTGACAGTTGAAACATTGAATGTGACTCTTGTCAGGCTTTCGACCACCACCTCTTCCTCTACCTGCAGCACCACCTCTTTGGTTGCCTTGGTAAGAGGGCTTTCTTTGATTCGACCAATTTCCTTCTTGCTGATTTCGACCAGTCGAATTGTTGTAGCCACCTCTACCTTTATTTCCAGTCCAGCTTCCTTTACCTTTCTTTTCATTTGCTGACTGAGCCTACAGAGCCACATCGCTCTTCGACTTGCCCGCAGCTCTTTCAGCCATTCTTTGTTCATGAGATTCAAGCGTCCCTTGAAGTTCTTCTTTTGTCAATTTCGACAAGTCCTTCGACTCTTCTATGGCTACCACGATGTGGTCGAACTTAGGGGCCAAAGACCTCAATATCTTCGAAACAACAGCTTTTGTTGTTAACACTTCTCCACATATCTTGATTTGATTCACTAGTTTCGTAACCCTAGTGAAGAAATCAGTTATGCTTTCGCTATCTTCCATCTGAAGCAATTCATATGTTCTCTTGTGAGTTTGTAACCTCACCTCTTTCACTTTTTCTGCACCTCCAAAAGATTTTTCAAGAATCTCCCAAGCTTCTTTTGAAGATTCTATATCACTAACCTTTTCAAAATTATCTGGACTCAGACATTGATGGATTATAAAGAGGGCTTTATGATCTTTCTTCTTCAATTCTTTATAAGCAGCCTTTTCTTCCTCCTTCGCACCTTCTGCAAGCGGTTCTACCCCTTCTTTTACAAGATCCCAAAGATCTTGACAACAAAATACAACCTTCATCTGCTTGCACCAATTCTCATAGTTATCTCCTTTCAGAATTGGTAGTGTTGCTGGAAAATGCCCATTCGGATGACTCATTGCCATCGCCATTCTTCTTGCCTTGAATCGATTAACCGGAGCTCTGATACCAGATGTTGGAATTAGACTCTCAAACCTTTGAGTAATTCCTTGTTGTTAAAGATGACAATGAAGAAAAATAGGATTAGGGTTTGCGGAAATATTAAAAGAGAAGGAGAAAGTATTTTCTGCAGAGTTTTTCTCTGCCCACAAACTGTGGAAATTCTGTTATTCACTTGCAACTGCAACTTCTGTGAATACAAGATAATGACTTGATTACAAACTAATGAGGGTTACTCCCTATTTATAGATTTAGGTTAGCTTTCTCCCTAAGCCAAAGCCCAAAACTATAAAAGCCCAAAATACCTATTTTGGAGCTAAATCAAATCTAATCTATTTTTAAATCTAAATCAAATCTATCTAGATTTAAAAACAAACTTATGTGTAACAAACTGTTACACACTTCGACACACCTTGTGTTCGAGTAACAGCTTCGACACAAGGAATTACAAATTAACAAAAATGTGGGTAAGGTTACCTTTAATGTAAAATGCATTGAAAATATCAAACAATTATTCTATAGGATAAATAATTAAATACATTAAAATTAAATGGTATCATCTGATTGGTGGAATGTATATTATCCATCTTTTTGTGATGGGTAGAGAAATTGTCCCCAAAACAATATTAAAAAAAACTTAATAAATTGAGGGAAACATGTAAACCGACTTGAATTGCAAAGGTGAATGACCATAAATTACAGTTTTTTAATGTCTCAATGGGACAATAAGCAAATTTTGATGCACTTACCTAGAGGCCCCACCAAAAAGCAACGTTATTTCCTTCCTACTCAGATACTATGAGCTTTGATTTCGTGATAAAAATATTCGAACACAGTTATAGATGATAATCTTCATGTGATATCAATAGAGTTGCGGGAGAAGATTCGAGCAATGTTAATGGAACTTAGAGAAAGAAAAATCATAAACTAACTAGACTTTCTATAACTTAGGACTTCTCTTGAATATGTTAGAATGACAACTATGTTCCTTTTCAAAATTAAAAATAAATGTTAAATAAATGTTGATTCCATAAAAATAATTTAATAAAGTAAAGAGTGAAGATCTATTTTGGTCCCTCACAAAAATTATACAACTCAAGTCCCTTAAATAAAAGACCCGATTTAATCTCTTACAAAATTTAACTAGACTATATTAGTCATTCTCTTAATATTTTTTTCAAACCGATTTATTTTATACTTTTAAACCGTGACTGGACTGCCACGTCGATTTTTATTCTTTATTTTTCATTTTTTTAAATATTAAATTGATTTTTAACTATAATTTTATTTTTAAATAATTCTCAATTAATAATATCAAAAAAGGCAAAATTGAAGCATAATTTGTTTTTTTATATGAAATTGAACCGAGAACTTTTAACCAATATCTTAAGTCTTTACCACTAGTCCAATGTACATTTATGACAAATAATTTTTATAATTTTTAGTAATATTAAATAATTCTGAATTTTAAAAAAAAAAGTTAAAATTTATACCTATGGGTCTCAAACCCAAGTCCGTTCAAGTTAAATGATAGTCACTTTACAACTAGACAAATCAATTTACATTGTTAATATTCTTAATAATAAATATTTAAGTTAATAATTCAGAACAAACATTTATTTATTTCAAATAACAAACAAATAAATATTTACTAATTTTAAATAATACAAAAATTTAAAAATAAAATTAATAAAATATAAATCCTAAATATAACTAATCAAATAAAAATAAATAAATAAATATTTAATTGAATTATTCTTAAATTAATTGACCAATATTTAGTTTGAATTAACTAAATAATTTTAAAAATTAATTTATTATTTAATTTAAATTGATTAAATATTTTAATAATTAGTTGAATTACTATAAAATTAATTATTTATTATTTAATTTGAATTAGTTTGAAATAAGTAAATATTTAGTTGTATGTTATTTAATTTCAATTACATATAATTTAATTTATTTTCAATTGATTAAATATATTGAGCATTTACATTTTACAAAATTTATTTTTAATAGGTGTATTATTTGAAATTAGAAATATTTATTTGTGTGTTATTTAAAATAAGTAAATGTTTGTTATAAATTATTAAGCTAAATATTTATCATTAAGAATATTAATAATATAAATTGATTTGTCTAATTGTAAAGTGATTATCATTTATCGGACTTAAGTTCGAGACCCCATTTGTATAAATTTTGTAATTTTTGTTTTAAATTCAGAATTATTTAAGATTATTAAAAACATTCGGAATTATTTCTCATGAATGCTTATTGGCCTAGTGGTAAAGACTTAAGACATTGTCTAAAAATCTTGGGTTCAATTCCTTATAAGAAATAATTTTAACTTTTTGGATATTATTAAAATCAAAATTGTTTAAAAATGAAATTATAATTAAAAATTAATTTAGTATTTAAAAAATGAAAAATAAAAAATAAAAGTCAACGCGGCAGTTCAGTCACGGCTTAAAAGTATGAAAAAAACCGATTTGAAAAAAATATTAACATAAAGACTAATATGGTCCGATTAAATTTTGTAAGAGATTAAATCGGGTCTTTTTTTGTGAGGGATTAATTTGGGTTGTATAATTTTTGTGAGGGAGCAAAATGGATCTTCAGTCTAAATAAAAATTTAACGTGTACATAGAGGTGGGAATAAGGCAGACTAACTAACAAGAGTTTACGACCTAACCTACATAGGTCCAGTCCAAGTCAGATTCTTTTTTAAATAAAAAACGTCTAAGATTTTTTATAAGTCTATTTAGTCAAAAAAGACTATACTGCAAGTTATAATTTTTTTTAAAACCTATTAGACCGGTTTATTTTACTCAATATGAATAATTAAATTAATAATATTATACTATATTTTATACTTTCAATTAAAATATATAAATATAACTTAGTTATCTTAAATAAGTTACGAAAATAAGTGAACAAAACCTTATGAATAAGGGTTAAATATGTTTAAAGTCCCTTTAAAGTTAGATATTTTCACTTGTCATATCTCTAAAAGATTTTGTTAAAATCGTCACTAATTCGCTGAGTAGTAAACCGTCATAAACACTGTCGCTAATTCGAACGTTAAGCTGTAGAAAGGAACAAAAGTTAAAATTTTAAACTTTAGAGAGAAGATTCTTTAATGAAATTTTTTAGAGAGACGAAAAATGAAAATACATAACTCTAGGGGAACTTTAAACATATTTAACTATATAAATAATCTCATAAGGTTTTCTTATGTTCTCTTAAACAAATATTAAACAAATAGTATCACAACACTTATACTACTAGGTAAACTAGAATAACCCAATGCAAATAAATATTTAATCTTATTAATTTTTAAATTTGTCAATTTATATAAAAGTTAGTTGAATTGCTTATTTACAAATGCTCAAATAAAATAGATTTTTAAATAGGCTAATAAATTAATCGGACTTTTGAAAATGTTAGACTCAGGCTTTACTTTGAATCATCTCCTTCCCTCCTTCCTTCTCCTTCACACAAAACATGGAAGGAGATAAAATATAAGAGAGAGAGAAGAATTAGTAAAAGAGAGAATTGGAGAGAAAATATGAAAGGAGATGATCCAAGCCCCTCAGGCTTAAAAATAAATCTATAATAAATTATAGATATCATGTTTAAGTTTTGAATTTGTTAGCAGGTCAGACTTAGTCAAATTAACTCAACAGCATATTTCCACTCCTACTTGTCAACTTGTTTTTTATTCCAAAATGTCAAAAATTTATATGTTGTCCTTCCATACCAGATTCTATTAGAAATTAATGGGAGAGATAAAAAGAATGGGCTGAAAATTTTAAGAAAATTATTATTTGAAAGAATTTTTGAGTAAATAAAATTAAATTATAGCTTACTTAAAATTATATTCAACCCATCATTTAAAAAAAAAAAAACACATTTTGAATATCGTAAACTATTTTCAAGTGTTTTGTTTTGTTAAACTCATATATTTTACTCTATAAATATATTAAAAATATATAATGCTTAAGTAAATTATATTTTGTTACTTACATGAAATAATTTTATTTGAATGCTACAATATCTTAATTAAGCAGCTTTCGAACCTAGTACTGGATGGTTAATAAGCAATATTTTCACCAACTGAGCTACAATATTTGTTGAATATAAAGGCTTTTATTTAATTTTTATTAAAGTTTTTACTATACATTTAATTATTAATAATAATGCATTCACTACAACAAGGAAGCCCTACAAGAGCGTTTTTTTTGGGCTTTAAGAGCGCTTAAAAGCGCTGTTAAAGGCTGCGCTGGCGTAGCCTACAAAAGCGCTTCTAAAAGCGCTCTGGTAGGCCCCCCTATAAGAGCGCTTTTCTGGAAAAAGCGCTCTCGTAGGTCCCCCTATAAGAGCGTTTTTCTGGAAAAAGCGCTCTCGTAGTCCCCCCTTTAAGAGCGCTTTTTCCAGAAAAGCGCTCTTATAGCCCCCCCTGTGAGAGCGCTTTAAGAGCGCTTTTTTAGGAAAAAGCGCTCTTAAAGCCCACCCTATAAGAGCGCTTTTACAGAAGGGCTTTCGTATGTTGCGTTTTTTTTTTAATTCTTTTTTATTAATCTTTGGCAGCGCTTTTACTTAGAAGCGCTTTAGTAGGTTTGTGAGGTTTTTTAATGTGCAGCCTGTAATTTAATCCTCCCAGTCGACCTGTAATATTTTCGACCTGTAATATTTTCGACCTGTAATTTATTTTTGACCTGTAATTTATTTTCGACGATATTATTTCAGCCATCAGTAAGACAATATATATACCAAAATAATATCCAAAATTATATATATACATCATATATTACAACATCAATAATGTTATATAAAATTGTAAGTAAATCGACACAAATCCTACATGAAAAAGTGCTTAATGTAAAAATGACTCAAATCCTCTTTTATTTCTTCCAACTTAAGTTTCGGGTATGTAGCGGCACGGAATTCGTCAAGGTACTACAAAACAAAAAAAAATATGAATGATACATTTAGTTAAATGTAATAAGTTATATGAAATTATCTTAAGTTATAAATTCATATCGTGAGCGGAATCTCTAATTGATTTGCCTGAAGGATTTCTTTTATATACCTCAATACAAAGTATCCGCAATCGTAACTGTTTCGCTGTTGCGGACACTACATAGAAAAACAAATAAGATTCTATAGTTGTGCATTGTTTTATCAAGTAGCATAAATATATTATAAGCAACATTGTGAAAAATAATGTACCTGCACTTGGATCCAAGTAATGTTGCTAGATTTAGTTCGGGATACCTGTGCGTCCCGTTGACTTCGGAACACTTGTATTGATCTAATTAACAAATATATAAAAGCATATGTTTAGATCAATCCCACAAATAAGTAAATATATATATATATATATAAATATACACGAATATATATTTAGAACGATCCCACTTACAAATCAACGATGTCCTTCATGGCCTGATAATTGGTCCATTCACCGTTTACCGAATTCAGATAATACACGACTTCCCTTATAGGGTTGATAGCAAGCAGCAACCAGTGTGCTCTATAAATAAAAACAATAGGTTATATGAAAATTTTGCTATACACAAAAGAAACAGAGATTAGATGAACAAAGAATGAGAAACTAACCCTACTGGTCGGGTATTATACGCCCAAAGATGCAGACATTCTGTGTTGCCGGTGGACATGAATCTATCGACTAATCGCTGTCTAACTGATTCCCGTTCCGAAGCAATTGTCATTCCGCTGCAGTGGGCGGAAGACACGAAACGGAATCTGTTAGACAACGGAGTCCCGCGCAACACTCTGTCATACAACAACCTTAAATAAAAACATAACAAACATTAGATTATTTTCATTGAAATGTGTAAATAAATTATATTGTGAGACTAATTAAATAATATATCGGATGAGGGAATATTACCGGATGTATGAGTGCATGTTATTGACGCCTAGTTGATCATGCTTAAAAATCTCCTCCAAGTCATCAAGTTCAATAAGTGACTTGAATTCAATACCGAAGACACTCTCATCCATAACGATTTCACGTAAAGCACCATCCTTCAAATCGGACATATCAACCATTGTTGCGAGCGTCGACCGGTACCGAGGCACAAAAGCACCGCCTTTTTTTCCCGCTGGCTTCGGAGGACCAGTGGGTGGTACGGTACGAACATGCTGCGTCACTTGTTGTGACTCCCGAGCGGATGCCTAAAAATCATATAAGTTAGGTAAAATATAAAATCATGCAGATTTAGATTCAGATTAATTATTAACACTTTAAATGTACCTCTTTTAGTGATGCAACAGACTCCTCCTCCTGTAAAATCCCTTTACCCTTATTTGCGGGTTTTATAGGAGCAATCTAAAATTAAAATGTAAAAAATAGTTAATAAACGGTTTAGAATTGACATTCGAAAACTAAATGATTTCTTAATCGTTTTCAATATACCTCATCACTAATGACAATGAGCTCCGAGGGCCATGCAACAAATGATCCTATTGCATCTCGCAGCAATGTCGTCTCTGAGACCAAGTCAGGTACCGGTAGCATCGCATCATGATCTACTACAACATCCACCGATACTTTCAGGTGTCCATCCGGGAGCGGTCTATGGTGAAGTAAATCTCCCACAGTGTTGTGCACTTTTCCCTTGCCAACTAGGCGATAACACGGTGCCGATAAGAATAGTTGGCAAGAAGAAATGCCCTAAACCAATAGTAAATATAAAGTCATTATCGTTAACAAAATAGAACAATTTGTAAGGAAATAGAACAATTTGTAAGAAATACCTCGGGAAATTTTCTTTGACCGTTGAAACTAGCTTTATCACTAGTTTCTCTCACCGATGCAGTATTGCACTTTTCTCTCATATACAAATCTTTATCTTTTTGCAATGCAGAGACTTGTGCTTGCAATTCCGCCAACTTTTGCAACACTTCTTCATTTGAAGGATTTCTTCTCCTAGGATTCTTGTAATAAGAGGTTGGAGTCACACCATGACCCTTACCCCTCACCCGACCGGGATACTCAGGAGCATGTAGGGCTCTACTAAGTACGCTCCTATCATCATGATCCTCACCGGTGGACACCGATTGCGACAAGGTCTCCTGTAATTCATTTATATTTCAATAATTATTAGTGGAGATAAAAAATCATTTATATATTAAAAAACATTTGATTTAAATAAAGACACAGTATTATACTTACACATTCAGTATACACTCTCTGAACTTCGGGATCGACGACTTGATTCTTGCCCACCCGAGCTTCCCTCCACAACACATGTACAGGAAGTGAGGTTTCCTCACTTTTAGACTCCTCCAACTATGCATTGACACAAATTGCAAAATCGTCAAATAAAACACATTTAGACAATTAATTAAAACGCATTTCTATTTACTTACAATTTTATCCTCCAAGCGTGCATATCCCATACGCCCTTTTTTGTATGGATATGCGGGTTTTGATGCTCTCGCGCTATTTGTGACACTCCTTTTCTGAAAAGCTTCATCTCTTTGATTTACAAACTTAACCCAATCTTCTTCATCAATGAAAATCTTATACTTTAGTGGTCTTCCCGGCGCCTCTTCAAGAAAGTTTCCATCTTTATCCTTAAGATAGTTATTTGTCAAAAAAGCTTTCCACCCTCTATATCTTTTTCCGGCCAAACTAAGTATGTACTTTTTACGCTCATCTGGTATGTCAAAGGTCCTCTGCAAAAAAACATACGCATAGTGTGTTAGTATAAGTAATGTAAACAATTTATCGTCAATATAATAAAAACAACCATATATGGTATATACCTGAAGCTCTTGCCAAATCGCCTTTTTTTTATTATCCAAGTCGTCACTCTTCATATTCCATTTAGCTACGGAGATTGGAATATGCATACGAACAAGTGTACCAATGTAACTTGTCAACTTTGCAGAATTAGGACCAATTGGTTGGTTTTCAGAATTCCATTCCAAAGGGTATACTAATCCTTGGTCTCTATGTCGTATGATTCCCTTCATAATCGTGATGCCTCGTGCAACTTATTTTGCTTCAGTATCAGGTGGAGCATTTGTATCCGGAGCATCTCTTTCTTGTGAGTTTTCTTGTGAGTTTGCAGGTGGAGCATCTTTATCTGAAGCCATTGAACCTGTATCAAACAAAGTAAAGCACATTAGTACACTATTAATAAGCTTACAATCTATACAAGTCAAACCATGCATGAACAAGTGTATCGGAAACGAAATCGGTACAAATCAAAATGAGCGTCAAAAAAGAAAGTTGTCGGAATTGAACGAAATTTACATGGCTATGGTAAAACGTCCCCACGGACTCAAAAATAAAGTCGGTTTTCCGAAATTCAGACCCTAAGCCCGACTTTTGATTACGGGCAGAAGCAAAACCGATAAAAAAACAGTCCCGAAATGTAAAGATAAGTGCATGAGCAGCTCCGGAATCGTCAAAATAGTATATTTACATGTAAAGAAGTCGACAAACGGATACATGGTTCAAAACAAATTAGTCGGTAAAAATTGAATAAAATAATCGGTACAAATTGAATAAAACAATCGGAGTATGAATTCTCATATAAAATTCCAAACATATAGCAGTATAAAATTCCAAACAAATTCTCATAAGCATATTCAAACAAATTCTCATAAGCATATTCCAAACAAATGTTCCATATAAAATTCCAAACAAATTCTCATAAGCATATTCAAAAACATATAGCAGTATGAATAAGAACATATAGCAACCCACATACAGCATATTCAAAAACTTAGAAATTACCTAAAGGGATGCAGGGAGAACGGAGGGAGAACGGAGAACAGACGGAGGCGGAAACGGCGAACGGAGGCGGAAACGGCGGCGGAGACGGAGGACGGAGGACGGAGGAACTGAAATTGATTTAGGGAAGAATCTGAGATTTAGGGATACTGAGAATAAATATACACAAATATAATTGCATGTATCTAGTTACATATAAATAGACATTTATATAAATAATGCATATATGCTCCACTGTACCAAACAAAACTCATGTAACTAATGCATGCTAACATAAACTACAAGATATTTATGTAAGAGCATCAATACAAAAAGAATAAGTCACAAATCTATAACATTGACAATACTAGAAATTGTGTCAATGGAAAACTATAATTTCAATTTAAAATAATGCAACCAAATTTTAGTATATCTTCAATCCATTGTCAATAACATGTACTTATTAACAATAACACATAAATTAGTAGAATGCATTGTCAATATCATGTTCTTTAACATCTTCAAAGAGAGTAATTAATGCATAAATTCATCTTCAAAAACTCCAAAACATATTAGAAGTTGTATCTGACAGAGTTGAAAAGCTTCAACTCATTGGAGAACAATGTAACTACTGGAACAACCTTCTAT
Organism: Vicia villosa; assembly: GCF_029867415.1. Lineage (NCBI taxonomy): Eukaryota > Viridiplantae > Streptophyta > Magnoliopsida > Fabales > Fabaceae > Vicia > Vicia villosa. The sequence continues at coordinate 160,952 of NW_026705481.1, read as the reverse complement.
TAGACTCAATCAACATGACTACTCTAACAGTTACAACCAATGTATGGTGTTGCTGCTGTCACAAGTGGGGAAGGTGCACCACTTTTGGCTCTGAAATAATCTTCTACTCTAAATTGTTGAGTAACTTAATAACTCAACATAACATGATTATCTAAATTGATAAATTTGACACTGACAATAAGCTTGAACAAAACCCTAAATATGGAGAAGAAGATTTTACCTGAAAACAGTGATGCCGGAGAAGAGAGGTAACGGCCACGACGGCTGGAGACGGACGGAGGAGAGACGGACGGAGACGGACGGCGGCGATGAGACGGACGGCGGTGACGAGACAGAGCGAGTAGACAGACGGAGTTGGTGGTACGAAGAGATGAAATGCTGGAGATCGAAGATAATGAACAGAAGCGTATCTGAAAGAATAAACCCTCAATTTTATTAATTTTAATTATAACATGGGGTACCAAAGCGCTTTTAAAAAGCGCTCTCATAGCATGGGGTACCAGAGCGCTTTTAAAAAGCGCTCTCAAAGCATGGGTTACCAGAGCGTTTTTTAACTAAAAAGCGCCGTCGTATCATGGGCTATAAGAGCGCTTTCAAAAGCGCTTTCACAAGTCAGTCTATAAGAGCGCTTTTCAAAAGCGCTTTCGTAGGGTATGCACATTTTTAGCGAAATTTTTTTAAAAAGGCTATGAGAGCGCTTTCACTTAAAAGCGCTTTTAAGTTTCCACCTATAAGAGCGCTTTTCAAAAGCGTTTTCGTAGGGTATGCACTTTTTTTAGCAATTTTTTTTTGAAAGGCTATGAGAGCGCTTTCACTATAAAACGCTTTCGTAAGGGCGCTTTTAAAAACCATTTTTGGCGTAGTGATTTAGAATACACTAATAATAAATTTAGAATACACTAATTAGAATACTTACGTTATTATAAATAAATTTTCATAATAACAATTATAAATAAAACTGTACAATATTTACGTTAATATCATAATAAATATGATTTAAATAAAACTGTATAATATATAAGTTGGAGTTATTTTCTAATTGAACTTTTAAAGTTTTTGATTATTATAAATTGATAATTCTTTTAAAATTCTTTTATAAATTGCGTTTTTTATTTTTGTTTTATATGTAATTAACATTTTTTATATTGTTTTTTTTATAACGTTTTTTTTGTATATTCAGTATATAACATTTTTTTATATTGCATTTTTTAAACATATCATTTTTATAAAGTGCATTAATTAATTATTTTTTTATAAACTTCAATTTTTAAATGTTAATATATTTTTTATAACTTTTTTGTTTGTTTTATATGTTGACATTTTTTTGTTTATATATATATATATATATATATATATATATATATATATATATATATATATATATAATGTTAATATTTGTTAAGAATTTATATTAATGTTTTAATGTTTATTATTATATTAATGTTAATAGTATACAGTTACTATTCTTTTAACATTATACATATGTTCTAATGTTTATAAATTTGTGCTAATGTTTATAAATTTGTTTTAACGTTAATATATATAGTTCAGTTTTAAATAAATAAATATATAATTTCAGTTCTGTAATAAATATCTTGCAAGGTGTTAATATAATGGACATGCACTGACACTCATCTAATAAAAAAACAACAAACTGCGATGTCATCTTAGTAATTTAAATATAACAGTATGATTTATTGGGATACATAGTCGTGATTGGTTGACAGTGTAAAACTTTTTTACACTGTCAGTGCATCACCTATTTTCTCTATATATATTACATATAAAATAAAATAAAAAACGTTAATATATAATATATTATTTAAGGAGTAAGATTAAAACAAATGAAATGAGTTGGTTTACTGGTTGGGGGTATTGGCTGCCTATACTAATGGTTAGTCAATATTTTTCACGCCCAGTCAACCAAATAAGAGATATGGATTTTCAACAGAATCTTGTGTTTTAGTATTAGGGAAGAATCTAACAAAAAAAAATCTAATAGGAGAAAAACCAAAACTCACCTTAATAATTAATAGATATTATCCCTATATTTTATTATGTAAGTTTCCAATGGTTAATAATATAAGGAACAAACATTTAATTGGTGGTACATGAGTTGAAAAGTAATAGTAGTCTCTTGTTGAATATAAATATAAAACTGTTTACAGACCATTAAGCTTTCATATAATATTATTATTTTTTTTAATGTTTAGTATGCGAAAATTTTGGATCATTTCAGGTTTGCATATTTTACAATAAAAAATCAGCAGTTAAATATTTCTCTTGAAGGTGGTTTCCTTACTGTCAAACACCTGGCAACAGTTAAGTTCACTGTCACATATAGAACCCACAGAACCTTGACGGTTGGCCTGAACTGTGAGCCACGTGGCTGATACATTGAAATAATTCCAAAAATAATACAGAATCTCAGAATTTGGATGAGAAACAGCTCCCTCACACACACCAACTTACTGTCCACAGTGGCACAAGACATTGCACCACTCTGCAATGTCACATTTATTTTATTAATCAATCATGAAGCAACAATATAGTAATGTCTTTCTCTTATAGTCAAATAATTAACTATACCACAGACCAAAATGTGTTATTGTTCTTTATACACATTAATGTATTCAGACTTGATAATCACATAAGAACTTAGTATATGATAAGCAGTATTATATGCTGACACAAACCGACAAATCACAATGGCGGTTGTGGGAGATTCTCAGAAGTTGGTTTGATGAAACTAATGATCAGATTATCCTAAACCTAAGTTACATTATTTATATTATGGAGAGAAGAGAAAGAATTGTATGAACATAAAATAATGCCAAGTAGTGTAGTACTATTTGATTAAGGATATGAGACAGTTCAGAATTAGCTAAACAGTTGAGATTCTTAGGAGCCGTCCAATTTCGGTTTGAGGAATCACAGCCCACTCATACAGAATGAAAATACATTAGGCTTCTTAATTTAATTTTCTACGGAAAATTATCGTTAGAAGAGCAACCAACAAAGAAGATTAAATATAAACGAAAGTATAAGATAATTGACATAATGAATCGTGCCTTCTTTGCAACTATAGTGTAGTTATAATTTTTTTTTATTTAATGTTTGTGAAGTGCCGGTATTATATTTTAAGTAAAGAACCGGTACCGAATATGTATCAGGTAACAATATGCGTAGAATACTCATCCGGTATGCATCTAAGTTGTATTAAGTTTTTTAATTTTATATTTAAGTTGGTACACTAACTTGTACATATTTGGTACCTCGTACTCAAATTTTTTATTTTTTTTGAATAATTTAATTTGAACTTTTATTGGATAAAAATTAGGTTATTTATTCTATTTATAAATAAAAAAAGTGAAAGAAAAATCAACCTATTGCATTAAAATTTCTATCACACCCAAGTTCTTCATCTTCCGCTGAAAGAAATTGGAGCACATATATGGCTTTATTCATTCATCGAAAAGAAATAGATTCAACCCAATGAGGATTGATGATTTAGTTTTTGTTCATAGAAATTCTCGTCTTCTCTCGAAGAAAGAGTAAGGTTTATAATGAAGGAGCAACAAAAATGTGGGATATTGATGGAGATGAATGAGATATATTTGATGGAACCGGTATTCTTAAAGTTGTTAGTCTTTTCTCTCGATGAATTTGAACTAGAAGTCGCTCTTTATAATGATATTCGAGAGAAAAATATTAATATTCAGTCATAATTTCATGACCTATTAATACTTTTTAAGTATGATTTATTTATGTTGTCGCGTAGATATTAATTCTTTTAAGTAAATTATTTTTTAATTTTAACGTTTTGTTGTTATTTAAATAATATTCTTTTGTTATATATGGTTATATTTTTTAAAAGTTATACTAACGTATCCGAACCTTAATTTTTTAAAAAATATCGTACTCCGTACGGGGTACTGGGTACACACCCGTATCTATGCAACGCAGTTTATAGTGCATACCTTGCGAATATAATAGTGCACATCTTTACGACAATAGAGTAGTTATCGTTTCATTTATCTATATCTTATGAAATAATTAGAATTTCAGTGTTACAAGTCATATACATAATACTGTTGGGGTTGGTTGAAAATATATATATGTTTGAAGAAGTCTCACATCGCTTAATTTTGTGAAGGAAGAGGGAGTTCAAGGCTATATATAGGATTAAAAGTTCTTCTAAGTCCCACATCGCTTATTTTAGTGATGGAAGTGGGAATCCAAGGCTATATATAAGATTCAAGTTTTTCTTTACAAGATGCACCAGTCAAAAGCACTTTAAGCTTGTATTTGACTTTCTTTGTTCTCTTATGCTCTTGTATTAGAGTGTTGTGAGATGTAGTAAAATATTTGTTTTAGAGGGTGTGGGTGTATTGGGGGCTTGGGGTATTTGAGGGTAAATTATGTGTTGTAACAATTTTCACATATTGTTATTCTTTGGTTGTCATTTGACAACGGTCATGGTTTTTTCTTCGGTTTTGGAGTTTTCACGTTATGTTCTTGTGTTGTTATTTTGTTCCTATTTTCTCTATGTTTGTTATTTTTCCCAACAACTGGTATCAGATCTCTCAGTTCAATTTGGGGAAATGATTCTTAGTCTGCTCTGTGGTTGCAGCTTTGTCCGATCTTCCGCATCAGAAAAGAATGGTGGTGTTGTGAGAGAATTGTTGAGCTAAAGTTACAAGTTCCGCTATGTAGTTTGGGTTAGAGAAAATTGATGGAAGAATTGTTTTTGACTTATGAAAAGTTCAAGTCAAATATATGTTACACAAGGTGCAAGATTATGTCGGTGGTTGAAGATCTTCATGCCAACAAGGAATTTACATCATAAGTTTTCAACCTGGTTTTCGGCATGTAAAAATTCTTGGAGCGGTTTAACTTCAAGTGAAATTTATTCTTCATGATAAAATATAATATTGTCGGTGATGACAATGTGAAATTCTTGAAGTGGTTTTTCTTTAAGTGAAATATATTTTTCATGAGAGAGTATGATAGTTTTTAAAACTATGATTTTCAGTGAAGACAATGTGAAAATTCTTGGAGTGGTGTAGCTTTAAGTGACTATACTCTTTATGGTGGACTATGATTGTCGGTGAAGACAATGAAAGCTTATGTATTATTTTCCATCAAGGTGGAGATTGTTAGGGTTGGTTGAAAATATACATGTTTGAAGAAGTCACACATCGCTTAGTTTTGTGAAAGAAGAGGGAGTTCAAAGCTATATATAGAATTAAAAGTTCTTCTAAGTCCCACATTGCTTATTTTAGTGATGGAAGTGGGAATCCAAGGCTATATATAAGATTCAAGTTTTTCTTTACAAGATGCATCAGTCAAAAGTACTTTAAGCTTATATTTGACTTTCTTTGTTCTCTTATGCTCTTGTATTAAAGTGTTATGAGATATAGTTAAATATTTGTTTTGGAGGGTATGAGTGTACTGGGGGCCTGGTGTATTTGAGGGTAAATTATGTGTTGTAACAATTTTTACATAGTATTATTCTCTGGTTGTCATTTGACAACGGTCACGGTTTTTTCTCCGATTTTGGAGTTTCCACGTTATGTTCTTGTGTTGTTATTTTTCAGTGTTAAAAGTCATATACATAATACTGGGGTTCGATTTACCTAAATCATAATCCCCAGTTACTCCACAAATAGTTATATTTATCCATAATTATCTCAACGATATGAACTTACTTACTTAACAATACATAATAATCTCAACAATAAGAGCTAAACTTGACAATCCATAATAATCTCAATAATATGAGTCATACTTAACAACCTCCACTTTGGTGAATATCAAACCCTTATAAAGACTTTCAATATAACGATTCATACTAGCAACATGGAAGGTATACCTCATACTTAACATTGAGAAACATGTAACAAATTCAAACAATGTCTGAATTTGTCACTGATGACTGATTTGATCAACATATCAACCACATTCTATGAAGTATGAACCTTTTCAAGTAGTATTTTACCAAATGCAAGTAACTCTCTGATCTTGTGAAACCTCATATCAATATGCTTGATCCTGGCATGATACACTTGATTGATTGCCAAATAAATGACACTCAAATTATCATAATGCAACCAAACTTCTCCTTGCTCAACACCCAATTGTATCACCAATCATGTAAGCCACAAGGCTTCCTTGACAACTTCATCTGTCTCCATGTACTCTGCTTCAGTTGTCGATATGACCACTATGGATTGAAGTGATGATTTTTAACAAATATGCCCTCTTGCTAAAGTAAAGACATACCCTATTGTAGACTTCCTATCATCCATTACAAGCATAGTCTGAATCAACATATCCTACAAATGAACGATACCCTGTTCACTGCTAAACACGATACCATAACTCATATTATCCTTCATGTACTTGAAAAATCCACTTGACAACTTCCCAATAATGCTTTCCTGGTTTGGACATAATATTACAAACTTGAATTACATCTTTTGCCGAATCTATTCTAGTGCATACTTTATCATACATTAAACAACAAACAACACTAACATATGGGAACTTTGACATATACTCAACTTATGCATATGTCTTTGAACACTGATCCAATGAGAGCTTAAAGTGATTTGTCAATGGATTACTCACAACCTTTGAATTACTCGTGTCAAACTTGTCAAACACATTTTCAACATAGATTTTTAGAGACAACCATAATTTTTAAGCACTCACGTCCTTGTGAATCTTCATACCAAGAATCTTCTTAGTAACACCTAATTCTTTAAGTCAAACTCCTTTTCCTACATAATTTTTAATTCATTTGCATCATGTAAGAACAAGTATTTGCAAGAAATTAATGGCTAGAACCATGATCCATGAACATCTTGTTATGTTCAGAACATTGTCTATATCAGACCAATTTTGAACAAATCATCTTATGAGTTATTCAAAGGAAGAAAGCCAAACATATCTTATTTTTTATCAATTTGGTTGTACATGTTACATTCTGAACAATAAAGTCTATCTAAAGAAATTTGATGTCAAAGTTTAAAAGGGTATCTGTTTAGGATACTCTGAACGCTCTAAGGCATACAGAGTGTATAACTCTAAAATCAGAATGGTTGAAGAGTTTATACATGTCAAATTTGATGACAAAGAGCCTGACTATAATATGTCAGAGTCTGTTAAACTATATAATTTAAGGTTAAATATTACGACACCCTCTGCAATATAGGTGGATTTCGTTTTACCACCAGTAATTTTTTTTTTTTTTGAATTTCATCCCTATAATGTAATTTTTTTTGTTTTGTTATGCCCCATAAACATACAATTTGAATATTGAATCTGGAGGTAAATTGTACACTAAAGGAGCAAAAGACACATAATTTTAACATTTCAAATGGAAGATTCAATTTTTTAAAGAGAAAATAAACTGAATTTCGCGAACATTTCATATTCCGTATTGTATATTTAACCCTATAATTTATGCAATTAATGCTTTTTATGATTATTCAGCTTTTTCATGCTTCCTGTTTCTTTTTATTTAATCAATATCAAACTGATCTTAATCATATTTTTGTTATAATCACTTCTACTCAATTTACTTTAAAAATTTACAATCAAAATATTATGCAAACCCATCTACTTTAATATTTTATGATATTTTTAATAGCTTAAATAATACTTCAATTGCCAAGTTATTTAATTGATTACAATTTCTTTGGAGACGAACATATTTAATATTTTATGATATTTTATTATACTTATCAAATGTCTCTTAATTTTTTTTTAATGTATTTAACGTTTTACCACTTGAACTTAACAGATTCAACTCATTTACCCATGTGGAATGCAATCAAATTGCCATCTTGCATTGTTTATTTGTATACTTGTCTCACTACCTCTATTATATATTTTTAATATAATAATCTTATATTGATATTAAAATTTTATTTTCGGAACTAATTTCAATTCTTACGTGCGCAAAGCCACCAAAATATTTAATATATATTTTTAAATTAATTAATATAAATTTAAGATTTTGTCAAATATTGAAACTTCAAAGAAACACCAATTGCCTGGCCATTCTGAAGACAAAAAGAACATGTGCGTGTGTGTGAACACTACATTAATTTAATCACTAATACTATAATTAGAATGAGTTGTCATAATCACAATTCAGAAGAACTAATATTTTTTGTGCCAAGAGATTGAGAAAAGCAATTTGGCAAAGAAAAAGACAGATAAATAATATTTTGGAAATAGGAAAATATATTATTTTTTTAAAAGATCAGTATAAGACAAATCAGATCAGATTTTTGATTGTGTCTTTCAAGGAAGACCACCCACCCTACGAGAGGGATTGTGAATCTGTGATACTCCTGAGATTTTAAGGAAAAATCTTAGAGATTCTTAGTAATCTCCAAAAATATATGCATCACATCTTTTATTATTTGAATTTAGGATACTTGTTTTGCTACTTACATAACATATCCAAATCAAGTAGTTCTTGTTTTTCATATATTGTGGATTTTGTGTCTAGATTTTCCTTGTGAGCCCAAACAATATTTTTGTGTTGAATGTTATCTATCCTATATTATCTATTCACAGCAAGACAATTCCACGTGTATTTGCCTCTTCCAAGTTCCAAGTGTTTCATGACAATATAGCTCATTTTTATAGAAAAAATTCATAAATTTGTGGATGCCAAATTTAAATATATTTTGTATAGGTATTCATTAAACCATATGATTAGATAACATTCTTTAGTATAATTGATAGACTAGTATTCATTCAAATTATAAACACTTGGTCGAATTGCACTAACAACTAATATTCATATTTTTTTTATATTTTGCATTTTAATATATATAATATTAGTCTATATTACAAGAATATCTTTTAGTAGTGTCACAAGAGGCTTAGGGTCTGTTTGGTTCAAATGAGGGGGAGGGGAGGGATTTTAATGGAGGGAAGGGAAGGGGAGGGGAGGGGAGGGATTTTTTATAATTATATATTTGTTTGGTTCAAACGAGGGGAGAGGAGGGGAGGGAAGGGATTTCGTTTGAAAATATGTTTGGTTCACGAGGGGAGGGGAGGGATTTTAATAATAATTTACAATTTTATCCTTGTAATTTTATATAAGTGATATGATATTCCATTGTAAAAATTTCATATATATTTTCTTGGAAATAATATTTGTATAACTGAGTGACTAAAAAATCATAACTTATAGCATAATATTAAAAAAATTGAGCACACTTGATTCGTATTATAACTCTCGACACAATAAATTATGCGTTGATAACAAATTTTGAATCCATAAAATAAATTATAATAAAACACAAAAAATATAGTTGTTATAATTTTTATTAAATAGAAAATAAAAAATAATTTGAAGTTGAAGAATAATTATAATAAGTTGATGGAAGGCTTGGAAGCAATAGATAAAAAATCATAAAAAGAAAAGTAGAAACATGAAAGAAAATAATATTTTTATAATAATAAAATAAAATTGAGGATGTTTTAGTAACTATATTAATTTAATTAATATTAAAACTCAGATCCCCTCCCCTCCCCTCCGAATCCCCCCGATTCGGGAGAACGCAAAAGCAGTCATTTGGAGGGATTTTGCTCCCCTCCCCTCCCCTCCTCTCCCCTCCAAAAAATTGAACCAAACACATTTCATTTTAAATATTCCCTCCCCTCCCCTCGCTCTACCTCGAACCAAACACACCCTTAGTGATATACTAAATTTAGTTATTTCTGTTAATCGAAAATAAATAATTCAAGTGATGTAATATATTATTGGTAGTGTAACAAGTTACATGATCAAATAAGCACTTCTGAAAAGTAAATAAGTTATTTCGGTTTAGTGGTAATCGGTTATATAGAAGATTATAATCGATTACAGTCACGATGAATTATTTTATTTTTTATTCTTTTTCACTGGTAACCGGTTATTAGCCAAAGTTTTTTTCTTCAGACTGTGTAGTTACTTGTTTTAGCTCCCAATCATTATAACTTGTTTTATATATATATATATATATATATATATATATATATATATATATATATATATATATATATATATATATATATATATAAATATATATATATATATATATATATATATATATATATATATATATATATATATATATATATATATATATATATAAATATATATATATATAAATATATATATATATATATATATATATATATATATATCATATGTAGTAGAATGTAATTAGTAATAAAAATTTGATTTCTAACCTTCAATAATTCTCCCTCTCTCTATTATTCTCTTACTATCTCACTTAATCTTCTCCACAAACACCAAAATCTTTGTTGTGAAATCAATGCCAAGAACAAAGTATAATAGGTTTTTTCCTTGGCAAGAAACCCACAAGAGTAGGAAAGAAGAAAACAAGGAGAACACAATGAAATTCGTTATAAATTGTTATTCTTTACTTTCTCTTTGAAGCAAGATTACAAGTGTTACAGAATAACAAATAATCTGTCTCACCCTAATTAGGATTTATAGAGTGCAATGTTGAGAGACTAGTATGCTATTAATAATAAAACTAACACACTAAACTAATGAGCTTTTACACACATACTTATTACACAAGTTAACTTTGGGAACAAGCTAACTTAAACAATTGGGCATAACAAGCAGGCCAAATTCGACATGCTAATAATCCTAGCATACTCCGACTTCGACTACATCACGTGAATAGACTTCGGCGACATGCTAAGATCATGTTGAATTGTCGAACCAAAAATCTATCCTTCGATCATACTAAAGTTCGATCCAATATCTCATAACCTACATTGATTCACCAATTCAAGTTGTATGTTCTAACATTTGGCATCGAGAACTTGGTTTCTGACCCACAATCCACTATGCAAACATGAACATCGTTTCCAATGATATAGTTTCCACGAATCTACCAACCCTAGATGCGATGAATTACGATAAATGGTCCAAACAAATGAAGGTGTTGTGTAGGTATCAAGATGTTCTTGAAGTGATCAAGAACGGGGTTAATTCACTCACCGCAAATGCCACAGATGCGCAAAAGGCTGCATATAAAGAATAAAAGAAGAAATACTACAAGGAGATGTTTTTGATTCATTCTTGTGTCGATGGTGATAACTATGAGAAGATAATTGGAGATTGCGAGTCGAAAAAGAAAGCTTGGGAGATCTTGGAAAAAACTTATAGGTGATAAATCAAAGGTGGCGAGGTTACAAACTCACAAATGGAATCTATAGAAAAACAGTACTTAGGAGTTGGTCAATTTATCGAAAAGAAAGAAGCCAATTAGTATGAGATGAGTCTATAAAGTGAAGGCAAATCCCAAAGGTGAAATAATCAAGCATAAGGCTCAATTAGTTGCAAAGAGATTCTGGCAAAGAGAAGGTATAGACTTTGATGAGGTATTTTCTTCTGTTGCTAGGATTGAGACCATTCGACTAGTTGTTAGCATTACTAATAGAAACAATTGTTCTATCTATCAAATGGATGTGAAATACGCAGTTCTTAAAGGTCCGCTTGAGGAAGAGGTGTATGTAGAACATACCCCTTGTTTTTTTGTGAAGAATCAAGAAGGAAGGTTCTACAAGTTGAGAAAATCGCTATATGGTTTGAAGTAAGCTCCGAGGGCTTGGAACAAACGGATATATGGTTTCCTAGTTGATGTTGGCTTCAATAAATGTGTGTCCGAACATGGAGTCGTTGTGAGGTCGGATACAAGTGAGGGTGTGATCATACATTGTCTAAACGTGGATGATTTGTTGATCACGAGCATCAATTAGTTGATTATTTCTAAGTTCAAGAGTGAACTTATGAAAGGATCTGAATTGAGTGACTTTGACATTATGAAATACTTCCTTGCATAGAGTTCCATATGTAAGAAATGGGAATGCTGATGCATCAAAGAATATATGCTCTTGAACTATTGAAGAAATGTGATATGGAGCATTGTAATGCTGCCACTACACTGGATGAAGCAAGGTTACAGCTGCCAAAAGTGAAGAGCAGAAGAATGTAGATCCTACTCAATATAGGAGATTGATTAGATCAATATGTTATTTGTGCAATAAGCGGCCAGATTTGGCTTTAAGTGTCGGTATTGCGAGTAGATTCTTGAAGATACCGAAGGTGTCTCACTTGGAAGCAGTCAAGAGAATCCTAAGATACGTCAAATGGTCTATTGGTTGCGGAATTCTCTTTCCCGCAGAGGATACAGGCAGAAAATGCAATTTTGTTGGATTTTACCGATTCCAACTGGTGCGAAGATAAAGATGATCGTAAGTCTACAGTCGGATACATCTTTATGTTTGGATGAGCATCAATCTAATGATGTTCACAGAAGGAACCGTTAGCTACACTCTCTTCTGGTGAGGCCAAATATATTGGTTTGTCGTTATGCACATGCCAAGTCGTGTGGCTAATGAATTTATTCCATGAGATGGGCAGCAATGAAGGTGACGCTGTCATCCTTTTGATCGATAATGTTTCCGCTATTAATCTTGCTAAGAACCCAATTACACCAGGGAGGAGCAAGCATATTGAGATGAGATTTCACTACTTGAGGGATCTAGTGAGTGAAGGTAAGTTAAGATTTTGAAGAAGTGAAGAACAAGTTGTTGATTTGTTGACAAAGGGAGTCACAAATGATATGTTCAATAGATTGAAGATGAACATGAGCATGGAGAACTTGGAGCACTTAAATTAAGATGGTGTGCTAATTAAAAATAAATAATTGAAGTGATGTAACATGTTACTAGAATTAGTGTAACAAGTTACAGGGTCAAATAAGCACTTATGGAAAGCAAATAAGTTGTTTCAATTCAGTGGTAACCGGTTACATAGAATGTGGTAATCGGTTACAGTCGCGGAAAATTGTTTTATCTTTTTTTCTATTTGAGTGGTAACCGGTTACACCAAATGTGGTAACCGGTTATCAGCCCAAAATTTTGTTTTTCCAGGTTGTGTAGTTACTTACTGATGTGAAAAACGATACCAATAACAAAGTATAATAGGGAATTAGGGAAGAGAATAAGAACACAAGAATTGGTTATAACTGCTATTCTTTTACTTTCTCTTAAAACAAGATTACAAGCTTACAAGAATAACAAATAACCTCTCTCACCCTAAATTAGGATTTGCAGCTTAGCAATGATGAGAGACTAGTATGCTATTTATAATAAAACCTAACATACTAACTAATGGGCTTTTTCAGCAAGGCCCATTACACAAGCCAACTTAATAAACAAGCTAACTTAACAAATTAGGGTTTAAACACTAAAACCTAATTTAACATGCTAACAACCCTAGCATCTTCGACATCTGCATGCTAGACCCATCTTCGACTACAGCATGCACACTTCGACATCAGCATATAATCAATCCTTCGACTTCATGCTTAACTCTGTCGAACTGTCGAACCAAGAAGCTACCCTTCGACAATACTAGAGTTCGATCCAATATCTCACAAATCTCCACCTTGGACCTAACTCTACAACGTCAAGGAACAGACTAGCTTTCTTCATGCAGCTTTATCAACTGCATACAGTGGAAAAACTTGCAACTCGGCAATGTCTTGGTGATCATATCAGCAGCATTGTCTTCAGTCGAAACCTTCAGCACTTGGACTTCTCCACGCTCGATTACTCCTCTGACGAAATGCAGCCTCATATCAATGTGCTTAGTTCGCTCATGATAGGCTGAATTCTTCGACAGGTGTATTGCACTTTGACTATCACATTTAACAGTGATACCTCGACCTTGAAGTTTTAGCTCCTTCGCAAAACCTTCAAGCCACAATGCTTCTTTCACAGCTTCAGTTAGGGCAATATACTCTGCTTCAGTGGTTGATAGAGCAACAACCTTCTGAAGTGTTGCTTTCCAACTAATTGTAGTGCCAAACATAGTGAAAACATATCCAGAAATAGATTTTCTGGAATCCATACAACCTGCATAATCAGAGTCGACATATCCTTCTATTACTGCTTTACTATCTTCACCCAAGGCTCCACCATAAATTAGGACTCTATTCAGAGACCCATTTATGTACCTTAAAATCCACTTCAATGCTTGCCAGTGAGCCTTTCCAGGATTCGCCATGTACCTGCTTACAAGACTTACTGCGTATGCTATGTCGGGTCTAGTACAGACCATAGCATACATCAAAGAACCAACTATATTAGCATACGGAATGCTATTCATATAGGCTCTTTCGACATCAGTACTGGGACACTGATCAATACTCAGCTTGAATTGAGGGTTTGTTGGAGTCACAACTGGCTTCGAATTCGACATACCAAACTTTTCAAGAATCTTCCGTAGATATGCCTCTTGAGATAGACATAACTTCGACTTCTTTCTATCTCTTCGAATGTCAATTCCAAGAATCCTGGAAGCAGCTCCCAGATCCTTCATATCGAACTCCTTATTGAGTTCAGCCTTCACCCTCGTCACATCTTCAACATTGTTGCTTGCTATGAGAATATCATCCACATAAAGCAACAAAATAACAAATGAATTACCAGATCGAACTCTGAAGTAAACGCAGTGGTCGAACTGACTTCTAATGAAACTTATGCGTGTCATGAACTTGTCGAATCTCCTATTCCACTGTCGAGGAGATTGTTTCAGCCCATACAAAGATCTCTTTAACTCGCACACATAATCTTCCTTCCCCTTTTCGACATACCCTTCAGGTTGCCTCATCAGGATCGTTTCATCTAAATCACCATACAAGAACGCAGTCTTCACATCCATTTGTTCCAGTTCAAGATCGAACTGTGCCACCATGGCAAGCAACATTCGAATGGACCTATGCTTCACAACAGGATAAAACACATCATTGAAGTCGACACCTTCTTTCTGAGTGAAACCCCTTGCAACTAACCTTGCCTTGTATCTTTTCGACGTCGCTCCTTCAATTCCTTCCTTAACTTTGAAAATCCATTTACAGCTGACTAACCTTGCCCCAGCAGGTTTCTTGATCAGTTCCCAGGTATGATTATCATGAAGAGATTTTATCTCATCATCCATGGCCTTCAGCCATTCAGTCTTATTTCGACTCCTCATAACTTCCTTATAGTCTCTAGGTTCTTCGTCTAGAACCTCACTTGCAGAGATTAAGGCATAGGCTATAAGATCTGCATATCCAAGTCTTTGAGGTGGCTTGATGACTCTTCTCGACCTATCTCTCGACAATAGGTAGTCATCGTCAGTTTCCTCAACTTCAGCATCTTCTGCTTCTTCTTCGACTTCATCTGGGATATGCAATTCAGCATCAACATGCTCCACCTCAACAGGAATCTCTACCTGTTCCAGCTCTTCGTCCGATGTTTCTGTACTTCGACCAACATCATCAGTTTTCTTAAAAGCCATTTCAACTTCATTGAAAACTACATCTCGACTGGTGATACACCTCCTGTGACCTGGCTCTAGGCACCATAGCCTATAAGCTTTGACTCCTTCAGGGTATCCCATGAACATGCATTTCAGAGCTCTAGGTTCGACCTTGTCTTGCCTAATGTGAGCATAGGCTACGCAGCCAAATACTCTCAGTTTGTCGAGATCTGGTGGATGTTCCGACCAAACTTCTTCAGGTGTCTTCATATCTAACGCTGTCGAAGGACATCTGTTTATCAGATATGTTGCTGTCGAAACAGCCTCAGCCCAGAACACCTTTGTTAACCCCGCACTAGTCAACATGCATCTGACTCTCTCCAAAATAGTTCGATTAAACCTTTCAGTCAAACCATTTTGTTGTGGAGTACCTGCAGTAGTTTTATGCCTTGCAATACCAGAGGCAGCACAAAAACTGTCGAATGCTTCATTGCAAAATTCAAGGCCATTGTCGATTCTCAACCTCTTGACCTTTCTGCCAGTCTGATTTTCAACCAGAGTCTTCCAACTTTTGAAATTCTCAAAAGTTTCATCCTTAGTCTTCTGGATGAATACCCATAATTTTCTGGAATAATCATCTACTATGGAAAGAAAATACCTTGCTCCTGAATGTGATGGACACCTTGCAGGCCCCCAAAGATCAGCATGGATGTAATCAAGGGATCCTTGTGTTCTTTGTTTGCCTTTGTTGAACTTCACTCTGCAAGATTTTCCAAGTACACAGGGTTCACAAAACTTCAGCTTTTCGACTTTGTCTCCACCAAGCAGATTTTGTTTCCCTAATTCGACCAGACCCCTTTCACTGACATGGCCCAATCTCATGTGCCAGATTTCTGTTTTCGACAAAGGTTTCGTGGATGCAACATTTGTCGAACCACTTACAACTTCAGCCTCAAGGGTATACAAGCCTTGTTTCTTCACGCCTCTCAAGACTTCCTTCGAACCCTTCATGACTCTTAGGATACTTTTCTCTCCTTGGAAAACATATCCTTTCTTGTCGAATTCACCAAGAGAAAGCAGATTTCTCTTCAAATCAGGAACATACCTGACTTCAGTCAACAACCTTATTGACTCATCATGGAGCTTGAATCTCACAGATCCAACACCTGCAATCTTGCAAGCCTTGTTGTTTCCCAGCAATACTGATCCACCATCTTGATCACATAATTCCTCGAACAAGTCTTTGTTTGGAGTCATGTGCCAAGTGCAACCTGAATCCATAATCCACTCCTTCTTAGAGTCACTGCTTGAAACCACAAGAACATCAGATGATTCGAAATCATCTTGAACAATGGCAGCGTTGCCATTATCCTTACCTCCATGATATTTCAAGCGTTCAGGGCACACCTTTCTTGTGTGACCCTCCTTTTTACAATGGTAGCATCGAATGCCAGATGCTTCGCCACTGTAAGTCTTCGACTGGCTTTTGCCTTTCTTCTTGTCGAACTTACCATCCTTTCGTAAGAGTTTTCCTTTAACGGCCAAACCTTCGCCAACAGTCGAAGGTTTATGCTCCTTTCGTTCATTCAAGTCCTTAGAGTACAAGGCTGATTGAACTTCTTCAAACGTCAGGGACTCCCTTCCATACAAGAGAGTTTCTTTGAAGTGAGCATGTGATCGAGGCAAAGAACACAATAGTAACAGCGCTTGATCTTCATCATCGATCTTCACATCAATATTTTCAAGATCAAGAATCAGCTTGTTGAACATATCCAACTGCTCAGCCAATACTTTGTCTTCAATCATCTTGAATGAATACAAAGCTTGCTTCAGGTAGAGTCGATTTACCAGCGATTTGGTCATATACAAACTTTCAAGTTTCACCCATAACCCCGATGCCGTCGTCTCCTTTGATACCTGCCGGAGAACCTTATCACCAAGGCTCAACAAAATTGCGCTGTGTGCTTTCTCGATCATATTCGTCTTCTCCGCTGCCGTCAATTCTGCATTCATGGCTGCCTTTCCCTTCAACGCTTCCAAACAACCCTGCTGAACCAGTAGGGCTTTCATCTTCAAGCGCCACAGACCGAAATCATTCACTCCGGTGAACTTTTCATTCTCATACTTTGTTGAAGGCATCTTATCCACGCTCACCGCACCAATTTGATGTGAAAAACGATACCAATAACAAAGTATAATAGGGAATTAGGGAAGAGAATAAGAACACAAGAATTGGTTATAACTGCTATTCTTTTACTTTCTCTTAAAACAAGATTACAAGCTTACAAGAATAACAAATAACCTCTCTCACCCTAAATTAGGATTTGCAGCTTAGCAATGATGAGAGACTAGTATGCTATTTATAATAAAACCTAACATACTAACTAATGGGCTTTTTCAGCAAGGCCCATTACACAAGCCAACTTAATAAACAAGCTAACTTAACAAATTAGGGTTTAAACACTAAAACCTAATTTAACATGCTAACAACCCTAGCATCTTCGACATCTGCATGCTAGACCCATCTTCGACTACAGCATGCACACTTCGACATCAGCATATAATCAATCCTTCGACTTCATGCTTAACTCTATCGAACTGTCGAACCAAGAAGCTACCCTTCGACAATACTAGAGTTCGATCCAATATCTCACACTTACTTTAGCTTCCAGTCATTGTAACTTGCTTGTATAAATACTCTTTGTGGTATAATGTGATTAGTAATGAAAATTTGATTTCTCACCCTCAATAATATTCTCTCTCTCTCTCTCCCTCTCCCCCTCTCTCTCTCTCTCTCTAATATTCTCTTACTCTCTCTAATATTATAAAAGAAAATGAATCGAGTATGATTTAATTTTCGTTTTAATAAAATGACTTACAACTTGGAAAAGAATGAACAATAAATTAATTTTTTTTTTAATTTATTAAATAAAAGACAAAACTCATTTAAGATATGTCTTTGGTTTCTATAATCATCGAAGGGAGAAAACATCATCAACTTCATTTTGATTTGCTAAAAGAACTAGAGTTTTAAAATTTGGGCACACATATTAAAACTTAATCAATTTGAGTACACATCTTAAATTTGGATACCAGGTGTCAATGGTTTTTGCTCCTTTTAAATTTCGGCACACATACCAAAATATAATAAAATTTGACAATTTTATCTTTACTCCTTAATGAGTTTTTCAATAAATAAAAGGTAGAACTCTTTTAATGTAAGTTTTTGGTTTTGTAAAGAGTACAAAAATTTAATATTACATATAAATTTTATTTTTTTAAATTTATTAAATAATTAATATATTTAATTTATATATAAATTAGATACATTAATTTTTTAATAAATAAAATTTATTTATAAAAAAATGACTTTAAAAATAACTTTAAAAAATGACTTTAAAAAAAATGACTTTAAAATTTATATATAATGAAAAAGTAGATAGTTTTATAAATTATAAATTGTAAATTTAATATGAGTATTTTATAATAAAGTTAATAAATATAAATTTTTGAAACTTTTATATTTTAGCAAGAGTCAACAAAAGTAAATAATAAAGAATCTTATAATTAAAAATATGTAAACATTTTTAAGATAAGAATAGAATACATGGTATTAAAAATAACAAAAATAGTAAATAAATATGACTATAACTAAGAATACGTAAACCTTTAAGACAAGATGGTACATTTGGCTTAATAATTAATGGTTAGTAAGAGATGGGTTGAAAGAGATTATACTCATATTTAACATGTGATTATTTTTTTACTAACCCTATTATTTAAACCTAACCTTTCTTTGTATCTGAATAAAATTGAAAACATAATTTATCAACCACTACTTTGTCTCTTCTGGAAAAAAAAACTCACTAGTAAACAAAACAACCTCCAAATAATTCAATTTATTCGTTGATTGAAACATGGTATTTTTAAATCTTTAATTTCTTAACTCCTACAGCATTAATCTTTCATTTTCTTGATTGTGATTTGTGAGTGCAAAGCTCCATTCAATGCATAGTTTTTGTTTTAAGTTTAACTCCTATTATCCACAACTTTTTTATAAAGTAATTTAATTTTTACTTTCTATAATATTTTGATATCTAAATTTTCAACAGTCATTCAATATTTTACTATTTATATATATTATTTTAAATTGAGAAAAGGGGTGATGCACTGACAGTGCAAAAAAGTTTTACACTGTCAACCAATCACGACCATGTATCCTACCAAGTCATACTGTTATTTTTAAATTACTGAGATGACATGGCAGAATGATATATTCTCATTGGATGACAGTGTAAAACTTTTTTACACTGTCAGTGCATCACCTTTAAACCCTTTTAAATTATTATATAAACAACTATTCATTTGTTATATTTAGATATTAAATCTCTAAAAATACGATGTTGCGAATTTGAATCATTAAGGTATTCGTAAGTCGATTTGATTTGATTTGATTTTGAGATATTGAATGTTTAAATTTATTAAAATATATAAAATAGTTTGAATTAGATTTGTATATTTTTGCAATAAAGTTCAAACTAAAGTAAATTTGAAAAAATGAATTAATTTGTGTTGGATCTATTAAATACATTAAAAATAAATGTACAAAGATGTTTTAAAAATCAACTAATTTACGTAAATTTATTTCTCTTAGTAATATAAAATATCTTTTTGTTTTTCCATATTGCAACCGACATACATAACATTCTTTTTTTTTTTTATTCTCAAAGTTAAATTTTTTTTAATAGTTTCCTTAATATTATGATATAAATTATGTGAATTACATATGACAAACTCGAGTAGACAGACTCGAATAAAACTTTAAAATATGTTATTCGATTCAATTAACATTATATTTTATTTATTTGATTTAATCCAGATGAAAAAATATGTTGAACCCAAACACCATAATTTAATTTAAATTTTAATTCGGTTAAAAATTTACTCGATTCAATAAACACCTTTACTAATCGTCATTTATACATATGTTTAAATTTGATATAATTAATTTTGACTTTAGATTTTAAATTATTAATTGTGAATTTATTTAGAAATATAAATATAAATAAAATTTTATGATATTGTAAAATAATTTTAAAATATAAATATGATTTGACCAAATATATAATATTTATTAGTTGATAGTATAAAATTACTTTAGGGGATCATTGTATCTCCTATTTTCTCATATAAATATATATATATATTTATTAGAATTAAATATGTTTGTTTGTCCCTATAAATATCTCAATTTTGACTTTTAGTCCCTATAAAAAAATGACTTTTAATGTGTACAAAAGTAATTTTACATAGACTAAAAATCAATATTTTTTTTATAAGAATTAAAAATCATTTTCGATAATTTTATAGGGATAAAAACATATTTAACCATATTTATTATCTTAAAAGATTTTTTTTATAATTAAACAGTTTAAATAAAAGGAAATAAAAATAATAATTGTAGCAGCTTTGTCAGCACAAGAAGATACATGCATCTCAACACCGTCCATCTCTATAAATACCCAAGACACTCCCACCCTCATCTCTCATCCACCTCACTCTTAACACCAAGAAAAGGGGATACAAAAAGAGAGGCAGAAAAAACAAAAAACATCTTTTAAACTCAAAAAAACCAAACAATGCCTTCTTCTTCCCCTACCTTGCTCTCAAAATGTACCATTTTCCCAGACCAAAAATCAACTATTGCCAACCTTAAACTCTCTGTTTCAGACCTACCTATGCTTTCTTGTCACTACATCCAAAAAGGTTGTCTCTTCACCAAACCTTCTATTCCCTTTCATAACTTAATCCCTCTCCTCAAAACCGCTCTCTCTCAAACTCTCTCTATCTTCCCCCCTCTCGCCGGTCGTTTCACCACCGACTCCGACGGTTATGTTTACTTAACCTGCAACGACGCCGGCGTCGATTTCATCCACGCCACTGCAATTGATCTCTCCATCAGTGATCTCCTCTCAACCACCTATGTCCATCACTCCTTCAAAGAGTTTTTCGCTTTCGATCGAAAAGTCAGTTTCACCGGTCATTTCTCTCCGATTATGGCCGTTCAGGTGACTGAACTCGCTGACGGTGTTTTTATCGGCTGCTCCGTTAATCACGCCGTCACTGATGGAACTTCCTTCTGGAATTTCTTCAACACTTTTGCTCAAGTCTGTAGAGGAGCAAACAAATGCATCAGAAACACTCCGAGCTTCCGCCGCGACTCTGTTTTAATCTCCGACGCCGTTCTCCGGTTATCCAAAGAAGGCCCGGCAGTGACATTCAATGCCGACGCGCCGATAAGAGAACGAATCTTTAGCTTCAACCGTGACGCAATTCAGAAACTGAAAGCCAGAGCTAATAACAAACGGTGGCCGGAAACTAACAATTCCGTTGAATTGATGCAGAAAAACATTAACGATCATTATAACAATAACAACAACCAGAAAGAAAACGGAAAAGTAGCCACGTTAATTGAAAACTGGTTCAAAACCAATGTTAACTCAAAACAGCAAACGGTTACCGTCACGGAAACAGAAACAGTAACAGAAACGGTTGAGATTTCGTCATTTCAATCCATATGCGCGTTACTATGGCGTGCAGTCACGCGCGCGAGGAAATTTCCAGCTTCAAAAACGACGACGTTTAGAATGGCGGTTAATTGTCGTCATAGAATAGAACCAAAGCTAGAAGCGTTTTATTTCGGAAACGCGATTCAGAGTGTTCCAACATACGCTTCAGCGGGTGATGTTATGAGTAAAGACTTACGGTGGTGTGCGGAGCAGCTGAATAAAAACGTGAAGGCGCATGATAATGTTATGGTGAGGAAGTACATAGAGGATTGGGAGACCAATCCTAGGTGTTTTCCTTTGGGGAACCCTGACGGTAGTTCGATAACCATGGGCAGTTCTCCGAGGTTTCCGATGTATGATAACGATTTTGGTTGGGGGAAGCCGTTGGCGGTTAGGAGTGGGAAGGCGAATAAATTCGACGGGAAGATTTCGGCGTTTCCGGGGAGAGATGGGAGTGGGACGGTGGATTTGGAGGTGGTTTTGGCGCCAGAAACTATGGCGGGGCTTGAGGCTGATGCGGAGTTTATGGCTTATGCGACGAGGCAGTTGTGATACGTGTCGTGTTTTGGTGTTCATAACGTAACTACTACTACTGATGATGATGTTTTTTTTATTTTATTTTATTTTTTTATAAGCTGATGATGTTGTTGTTGTTGTTATGTTGGTGTTGCAATGGCATGGTTACTTATGTGAGGAGTTTTTGGGAATGTAGGGTCTTTTGTGACATAAGTGTTGTTTTTATGCATTTAGTTTTAATTTAAGTTGTTTTTGTAATGTTGTTGTTGTTGTTGTTGGTGTTTCAACTTGACAATTAATGTTTTTTATTTTGTCTTTTGATAATATCTGTTTCGACTTACAATCCTTAGCACTGATCAAATAAGAAAAATAAATTGGGAAATGTTTGTTGATGATGTAACACTTTTTTTCTTCTTAGATTGTTAATGTATAGCGCTGGATATTCGGTCAGTTTGGATCGGACCGGTTTCGGACTCAACTTAAATCTGGTATAAACTGCTGTTTTGTTTTAATTTTAGATAAAATTTTGGTTTTTGACGGATTCAATTAACTCAATTTGAGGGATAAAGCACATCGATTTAATATTTATTAGATAAATCTACAAAATTAGCTTATCATTTATAAAATTCACTAACATTTAAAACTATCAAAATTTAAGAATAAATTAATGAAAAAGTATTCTGAAAATAATAATAATAATAATAATAATAATAATTATTATTATTATTATTATTATTATTATTATTATTAATATTGTTATTATGTTTATATCATAATATTTTAAATATCATTTAACGTTAATTCGATGATTTTCATATTTTAAATCACAAATAAAATAATGAATTTAAAGAAGATGCATTGACACTATCATCCAATAAAATAATTATTGTAGAAGAATTTTACACTATCATCCAATAAAAATATATCGTTTTGCCATGTCATATAAATAATTAAAAAATTACAGTCTGATTTAGTAGAATTCATGGTCGCAATTGATTGACAATATAAAAATATTTTACGCTATCACTACATCATCCATTTTCTGTTAAATAACATTGTCTTGTTACTACACATTAACACAATTAAATAATGAAAATGATAATGATTTTATACCATTATGAATCTCATTTTTATACCCAGTCAATCATATGATAATAAAAATAAATAAAATACATATTTATTACCTCAGAAAAGTTATGTAACTTATGGAAAATTGATAAAATTCAAATTTTTTAGATGTTTCTTGTGAGAAACTCTACGAAGTTGCTTCTATAGACAAGGCTAATTTCTACTACCGTCCAACTCTTCTCAAATCTCAATCAATCTTCTCTTCAAAGTTAATAGGCTCAACTACATTTCAGCCACCACTGATATTTAGTTTGGATAATTTGAAAGTTATTAACTCATAATATTAGTTATATAATTTTTTTTATTAATAACACTATTGACTTCGAATTTTTAATTTTAATGTTTTTTATGTACATTTTCATGTTCGATTAATTTTTTTATAAATAAATCTGCCATTTTTACATAAATAAAAAGAACAAAATACTTGCTTTTATCCAATTTATAAGAGATAATTTATTTTTTAAATTTATTGAATAATAAATATATATATATATTTGGTCTATTATTAAACTAGATACATTAATTCTTAAATCAATATTAAAAATAAATTCTCTTGTAAATAGAACTTAACAGTATTGAATAA
Organism: Vicia villosa; assembly: GCF_029867415.1. Lineage (NCBI taxonomy): Eukaryota > Viridiplantae > Streptophyta > Magnoliopsida > Fabales > Fabaceae > Vicia > Vicia villosa. Next base: position 136,795 of record NW_026705481.1, on the reverse strand, counting down.
AAATAGATTTGATGCTAATCTTTATTTATAAAGACACACAGATTTAATATAAATCAAAATATAATCATAATTTTCTCTCTCCTAGTTCTATTAAAAGAATTTTTTTATTTTAAAATTCATTGAATAATGAATATATTTGGTTTATACATTATTTAAATTGTTTAGATACATTGATTATTCAATTAATTTAAAAAATAAACTTTTTTATAAATAGAATATGAAGAGAGATAGAGTATAAAATAAAAAACTTAATTTTTAAAATTAATTTTATAGTTCAACACTTATTCTCAAACTAAAGCTTAATAGTTTATTTATGAAATTCATCCAATAATTTAAAAATTTTAACAATTTAAAATTTTTATTCAATAATTTTGTTTACATTAATACATAAATATAAATAGGTATTTCTATAAGATATTGAATCATAACTAATAATTTAAGTTTTTTAAATTTATTTAATTCAGCTAACACGTATCAAGATAATAAAGTATTGGATAATAACTATGAGTTATGATACAAAAGATTAAATATAATCTATATTTTTAGAAGAAAAAAAAGATGGAACTTTAAAATTAATAATATAAGGGATAAGAAAATTGGAGAGGTTAATGAAAATCATCATAAAAGAGTTTCTAATAGAATAATAATTTTCTTTGATGATAAAGAGTATTTAGAAAAAGTTTAATAATTCGACACTCAAGTGAATGAGTATGTTAGTAAGATGAAACTTTAAAAGTGTGAGGATAAATGTACTTTAATTGTGACTTAAAGTTATACTTGTATATAAGAGATAATTAAAATTATTCTTGATTTGTTTGATCTGATGATGCGTAAGCAATTGTTTGATGTAGATCAACAATCTTAATATAAGAAGAATTGCGCTTCTATGTTGTGTTTAAAATTGCAGTTCTATGTATATGTTCAGCAATTGAGGCACATTTGCTAAATGAAGTCTTTGGATTAAATTGATCTTTATGAATGATTGCCCATAAAAAAAATTATATTTGTATAGGCTTCAATTTAATCTAAAATAAATCACAAATCATTTATTAAAGAAATCTACATTTCAATCTACCGAGAACTCATTCAAATAGAATATATCATATCACCTATCTTAAGATAAGTTAGGCTAATTGTGACTCACAGTTTTCTACTAACTATTTCAAGATATCACTTTAGTATGATAACTATAACAACCATATGGAATTTTCATGTTTTCCTAATCTATGATGAGAGTCAATTAAGGGACTGTATTTTGTCTCAACAAAGCAAATACAAGTTCAAAAACAAGAATCAAAGAAGATTCAATTTCTTCCCTTCTATACTCTTTTTAACATAAACACATGCACTTATATCCTTTCAAAGACTCGTGGTGAATTGTGTACTTTTTCTTTACTCTTTTATTTCGATTATGTTAACCTACCATACTACCACTTGATAATATATACCGGTTGTCATATCAGACCTTTATTCATGATTTATATCAACCAAATTCAGATGTACAAAGTTTCGGAACAGAGAACTAGTTTTTCCACTTGCCTCACATGATATTATTTTTAAAACATACGTGTCACGTTTCGTTTTCATGTTGGACTTCGTTGACTTTTATTTATTATGATCTTATTATTAGTGGGCCAGTTGAAATGTATGACTCTGTTTTTTTTTTTTTGAGAGTGTATTTTTTCTGTCCAAAATAATGTATGTTTAGACATTCAAATTATTATGTTGACCTAAAGAAGGCAACTATAGTTAAATAGTTTGTTATACCAAAAGTAGTAAGGTCACCAACATATACTTTTGCCATATTGAGCCACACTGCACCACAAAATATCTATTGCATACTATAATAATTTAATTTAAGAAACTAAAATTTAAATATATATTTGAATTTTGGAAATAATTTTGTTAAAGTTTAATTTTAATAATATTTATTTAGTTTTTATTTGAAAAATTGGAATTGATCATATATATATATATATATATATATATATATATATATATATATATATATATATATATATATATATATATATATATATATATATATATATATATATATATATATATATATATATATATATATATATATATATATATATATATATATATATATATATATATATATATATATGATAAAATTTATATATAAATTTATGATTATTTTGAATTTAAAAAAAATAAGTATTTTTTTTTAAATAAAATAATTTTATTATTTTCAAATTTTCTTATAATATTGAACTTCATATTTAAAAATAATAAAATATGTAAAATTTTAGTGACAAATATTGTATATGTACTATACTTTAAAAAAAAGTTAGATAAAAGAAAAATAATATATATATATATATATATATATATATATATATATATATATATATATATATATATATATATATATATATTATTAGATATGTTTTTTCTAAAAGTAAAATAAATAAAAACAATAAATGAGAGGGGGAGATATAAGTGACTATTAAGATTGCATATTGGATTATTATACTCATATATTACATTTAGGGGGTGGAAATAGGCTAGACTAGTTTTTATAAGGCTTGAGTCAGGTCTATGATAAATTTATAAGGCATGAGTCATGCATATGGTCTATTATAGACTTTTTCCAGTCTGACCAGATCTTTTTAAAAGTCTGGATTGACCTTAAAGCCTATTTAAAAGTCTCTTTCTCATTAAGGTTTTTATTTAATATGTATTACTTAGGAAGTCTTATAAGTCGGTCTATATACGAATATTTAGGTCAGTCTATTTAACTTTTTTTCTAATATATATACATATATAGACCAACCTATTTAGCATTTTTTTATAATGTATATGCATATATAGGCTAACTTATTTAGACTATTTTTAATATATATATGAAAATATAGGTCGGCCTATAATGCTTCATAGGCTTTTTTAATGGCCTAAGTCTGGTTTATATAATTAAATAGGTTTTTAAAAAATTTTAAGTTTGGCTTTTTTAACAAATAGGTATGGTCTGGTCTAACCTTAAATAGGCTAGGCTATAGGCTCTGTAGGCCGACCTGACCTATTCTCATCCCTAATTACAAGTGCGGCATATGCCTACATTGTTATCAATGTGGCTCCGTCCAAAAGAGAAAGTTTGAATGACTAAACCCTAGAACCCTAATATACAAGCCTAATGACTATCTTATATTCAAGTATTTGCTATTCTAACCCGAAAACTTCTAATTACGACTGTCACTAACTTGGGCTTCAAATTGTTTACCTGTAGTTTTCATCGAATCAAAACATTGAGGCATCATAACCTTCAATTAAACAATGTCTGTGGGAAACAATCTTCAACGTTTCTACTCTTTTTGACTCTCATGGTGAATTTTAATGTTGTTACAATCAGAGGTTTATATTTCAAAAAGAGCACATAAGGTTCACTATAACAAATAATACATTTTATGACAAAATATTTCACCTCACCCAACAAATATCCGAAATATAAACCACAGACGCGTCACATTTTTATTTTTTTTAAAGTACCATATGTTCCCTCGATTTTGCTGAAAATCGAGGGGAAAATACCTGATTTCTCCTTTAGAATATAGGCAAAATCGAGTGCACTCAAGTCACTATAAGTTTCTTCATGCCCTAACTTGTCACATCATCATACGTGTTAGAAGAAAGCTACAATCTGTTTCAATGATGGAAATGACACTACGCCAAATTTAAGCTGTAGCAGCGCAACTACTAAAGCGCTTTTAGCAAAAGCGCTCTCGTAGGGCTCGCTAAAAACAAAATTAATAAACAAGGGAAAATGATGCAAAAAAAGCGCTCTGGTAGGGGGGGTTATGAGAGCGCTTTCAAAAAGCGCTCTGGTAGGGGGGGGTATGAGAGCGCTTTTAAAAAGCGCTCTGGTAGGGGGGTTATGAAAGCGCTTTTAAAAGCGCTCTTATAGGGTGGGTGCTACGAAAGCGCTTTTGGGATAAAAGCGCTCTGGTAGGGGGTGTTATTAAAGCGCTTTTGAAAAGCGCTTTGGTAGCCCATTTAAAAAATTATATATTTTACAAACACACGCGTTTTGTTTCAGATCCAAAACACGCGAACCTTCTTCTTCCTTTCGTTGCTCCGCCGTCCTAACTCCCTCTCCGCCGTCCTCACTCCCTCTCCAGCCTTCAACCGACTCCGCCACCGCCTTCCTCACTCCATCGCCACCCTTCAACCGTCTCTTCTCTGTTCAGGTTAGGGTTTTGTGCCGGAAATTTTCCTTCTTTTCATTGTTTGCTTTCAAAAATACAAAATTTTATTTAGGGTTATAGTTAATATTATTGGGGCTTTTTTAATTTATCAGTGATTTAGGTTTTATCAGTGTGATTTAGAGTATTGAAGACAAAGTTTGTTAGGTTTTTATCAGTGATTTAGAGTATTGAAGACAAAGTTTGTTAGGTTTTTATGCAGAAAAAAAAACTCAAGTAATTTGTTTTTGGAATAAAAGTTTCATTAGATCCGTGAAGTTAGTATTTACATCTATAGATGTATTATCTATAGTTTTATACACTTTTTAATTTAGTATGAATTGATTTAAAGGGCCTCCAGGATTGATCGCTTTTTACATGATCTTTTCTGGACATAAAGCATAGGACTTTTTGTTTTATTAGCCACTATTACGAGTTCCAATGTGAAACGTGTTGAGAACATTCATTTCTAGGGAACTTTTGAACTCTTTTAGCTTTCACACTATTTTTTCAACTAACACCAGACATTTTAGTTCTAGCTTATGTCGAACAACATTTTGGAGGACGACTAAAATCGCTAAAGGCTTTCCTGGTCACTTAGTTTTCGACAAAGTCTTGGAAGAAACTGTTCTGGACGCCACAAAGCCACTCCATCCGACCTAAAGTATATAATTAGTTCAAATGGAAAGCAAGGTACACACTCTTTGAACTCCATTTTCACTATACTTATCTTGAATCTTGAGTTGATTTGGGTGTCGAGGTGCTAGCCATGCAGACCCACCCCGCCCCGTTGTAACAAACATCGCCACCATGGTTCAAAAACATCAGTTCATCGACTACACTCATTTTTTATTCAGAAATGCAACAATTATGCTAGAAAACCTTTGTGAAAAGTTATCCCTATCCTCATATCCTCGGTTATAAGCTTGCCTGAGATAAAACTTGATTCTTATTTTCTCAATTACAAGCCTACGTAAGGTGAAAAGTGAAGCCTACCACCTTAATTAATTGCATTCCCGGTGTGAAAAGTGAAAGTTATTCTCATATATTTCTTCGATTCACTTATCGACCGATATGATAAACTGTTGTCCACCTTAATAAACTGTCCAATATAAAATGTGTCAGACTTACTATACTCTATATTAGTCTAAAAGTCAACTGATATAAACCTATTTTTAACCGATGTAATAAGTGTTTTAATTTATAATGTAATTCCATATTTCAATATTTTCAAATAAAAAAAAAACGATACCGAAGGATCAGAAGCCGTGTCCACTATGTGTGCATGTGTGCAGAGAAATAATGACAAATAATAATTAGAACTTGATGAGATACACATTAATAACTTGCATAGGTCCGATTACTAGGGTTGAAAAATATAGCTTAATTAATGCTTAAATATATCACCACCACATATGTATAGATATAGATCCATATAGGCCATAGTAAGAATAGGCCATGCCGACACATATAATTGCATTCACTCACTATCAGTAACATAAAGTTCAGAAAAACTTTAGGTTAATTAATTTAGAGGTATCCCATCAAATGTGATAGCTATCCATGCAATGAACCGTGTGGGTTCATAGAATAGAGGTAATAATAAATCAATATTGGTCCACGAAGTGCATCACTTTGATTGGCATCTGCAATATTCAGCCAATGCAGCTTTCAACTCTCTGAATCACAAATTTAAAACGCAAACGTATCTGCAAAACAATTGGCTGTGATAATTTTCGCATTAGAAATTCTATACCGATAAGACCATACCACAATAAGTATGGTCAATCGTAAGACCAAGGTTCAACAACTTTAATACAAAGAATAGTGGCTCAATAACTTTAATTTTTATTAAAAAAATTATGGACGGTGAGAATATTGAAGTTAGGATATGGCCCAATATTGTATGATCAATACATTTTTATAAAAAGTGAATCAACACCGACCAAACAATTGTGCTCAAGTGATTAATGACTTCCACCATTCGATTCCGGGTGAAATAATGTTTGGCCAGAGTATATTTGTTGGAGGCAATTCGAGGGAGCACTTTAAATTTGGGTGAAAGTTCAAGTTCACTTGTATTCGTTGACTTCCTTCAATTACACTTTGTGAGAGACACGCCACTTGTCTATCTAAAATCTTAAAATGATAGGTGTGTGGGTTCTCTCACTTATAAAGTGTTCATTATTTCTCTTTCTAGCTAATGTGTGACTTCTTCTTCACACTTTTTTTTTCTCAACAATATTTACCTGTTGACCGAATTCTAAATTATTAGTGGAACAATGTTTAATTAGATCATACTTATCTCTTGACCAAACTTTGAATTACTAAGGCCCATGGCCCGTCCTGACTATTGAACAACTAACTTTGAGTTTTGATTTTTCTTTTTTGGAATCAATTTTTAATTATTAAAGAATGATTTATATAAATGTAAAAGCGCATCCGGGCAAAGAATTTAATTACCATGGTTGGTCATGGTAGAACTTGCATTTTTCAATTGCATGGATTTGATTCTATTTGACATTATTTATAAAATTCTCATCATTTCTTCTTTCAAATATTTTGTTGATAGAAGGTTCTTCATCATCTTCATTGTTCCATACATATATTCTCTTTGATGAAGCTTCTTCATTAACAAACGATGATTCTTTGAAATATCATTCATTTAACGAAATTATTCTTTCAAACAAAATCATGAAGTTGATTTTACTATTTATTCAACAAAAAAATCTCTTTGATGACCTTGATAATGAGCTTTTTAAGAACTTCTCATTTCTTACATTTTTTTTGAAAATGACAATCACTTCCATCTTTTGATTTTAGGATTGGATCTGATTTATGATTATAATTCTTAACTCTTAGATATTTGTCGGACATAAAAGTTATAGCATATCTTAAAATATTTAATGATTTTATGAGAATTTTTTTAAAAAATATTAGAAGTTATTTTCAATTATTTTTTATAAATTAAAAAAAATAGTTTTAACATTTAATTAGTTGAATATATATCATTAAAATTTTTAATGTAATTAAAATCACATAAATTTTTTAAAATGGTATATTTACAAAAAAAAAATCTTTTATAAAAAAATTATTTAAAATAACATTAAATTAAAGTGATATTTTAAAATTTTAAAAACATAACAAAATAATAAACTATTAAAAAATGAAAATAAACTACACTTTATTTTTTATAGGATCCTAAATTTCTAAAAGATGATTTTAAATAATTTATAGATTGATTTGTAATTTTAAAACAACCTTTAAATCTTTATAGCCAACTTTATTGTGAAAATAAAACAATTAAATTCTCAAACAAAACTTCCTTAGGCTATGTTTGGGAGTTTGGAGGGGAAGGGAGGGGAGGGCTTTGAAAAATATGAAGAATTTGGTGAAAAGGAAGATTTTGGGTAGAAGGGTTTTGGAGGGTTTGAGTTTATTCATAACACCAAAAACCCCATAAAATGGGGGAACTCAAAAATTGTATTGAAGGAGGGTTTTGAAGGGTTTTGAAGGGCTTACATAAATTTTTCAAATATCTTTTAGGTTGTTATAGTATTCTGAAAATTAAAAATTTAGTAATGATAATGACTCTTTTATCATTCTAAACAAAATTATTTTTTCAAAAAATGTCAAATATTTTCTTATATTTTTTAAAAATTTTGTTTTTGGAAGTCTTCCCCTCCCGTCCCCTCCAAACTCCCAAACATAGCCTAAGGAAATGAACCGAGGATGTTACACTCCATTCATTAATTCATTAATTAATTCAAAATAGCTATCAAACATGCATTATATTTAATATAGCTCAATAAATTTTATAAAGTCCATAAATTCAAATTTTGAGACCTTGATTTTTGTGAGGTTCTAAGCTATGGACACTAAACCTCATTCTAAGGTTGAAGAGATAACATAGCAGCTTCGCTGGGTTATAACGCAACTGTGTTAATGGCTTTAAATTGGTTAGTAATATATTACAGTCAGTAAATGATTTAGTTTATGCTATTGTTAACTTCATAATTTTGTAATTAACTGAAAAAATCATTATGTAATAACTTCATATTACTAAATATATTAATTCCAATTAATTTTATAATATTATAATAATCTGTTTTGCTATTCACAAAAATAAAAATTATATAATAATAAAAATAAAAATAATAATAATAATAAAATTTTAGCTAAAAGGAATTTCTGTATAAAAGAAATTCTTCTATATTACGTAAATTACATAAATATTTTTTTAAAATATAAATTTCATGAGACTATATTAATAAAAATGATTTTTTATAAAACTTTATAATAATAATAATAATAATAATAATAATAATAATAATAATAATAATAATAATAATAATAATAATAATAATAATAATGAACAGAATATCTATGAACTGAAACTAATGAGTAAATTAAAATCTCTAAAAACTATAAAAAAAAATGAATAATAAAAATAGTGAATGGTTAAATAGTGAATGAGAACGTCGAATAGGGGTTGGTGCATCAGAGATTCTCTTGGTAGATTCATCGCTGCAGGTAGAGCTGTCAAAATGGGCTACCCGACCTTAAACGGGCCGGCCCATGCGGGCCTCGGGCTATTCAGGGCCAGACACAAAAAGCCCATTTTTACTACCCAGGCTCAGCTCTGTCTGAGTTGCGGGCTACCCGACCCTAAATGGGCCTCGGCCATAAACGGGCCTATTTCTAAAAAAAAAAAAAATTCTCCTTATTTTTCTAATAACCATCACAAAAACTACAGAACCCAAATTAGTCCTCCACAAAAAAAAGGACCCGGTTTAATCCCTTACAAAATATAACCGGGTCATATTAGTCCTTCTGGGGATATTTTTTTCAAACCGGTTTTTTCTTCTACTTTTAAACCGTGACTGGACCGCCAAGTCGTATTTTATTTTTCATTTTTCATATTTTAAATACTAAATTGATTTTTATTTTTAATTTTGATTTTATTTTTAAACAATTCAGATTTTAAAATACAAAAAAAAAGATAAGATTTGTTCTGAAAAGGAATCGAACTTAAGACATTTAGGTCACATCCTATGCCTTTACCACTATGCCAACGTACACTTGTGACAAATAATTCGCATGACTTATAGTAATATTAAAAATTCTAAATTTAAAATATAAAATATAAAATTTGTACCCATGAGGTCTCAAACTCAAGTTCCTTCAAATTTAATGATAGTCACTTCACTGTACTGTAAATATGAAAAGTGATTTAAGAGCGGGTGAATCAGTTAGATTAATCGGTATTAGTGAATTTTTCTCTATTATGAATGTTAGCAATATTGTTCTAATTTTTTAAAAATTGTTATAATAGTTTCAGAAAAATCAAAACATTGTTAACATTCATTATCGAGAAAAATTCACTAATATCAATTAATCTAATTCATGCAACCCCTCTTAGATTACTTTTCATATTTACAATAAAGTGACTACCATTTAATTTGAAGGGACTTGGGTTTGAGACACCGTAGGTATCAAAATTTATATTTTTTGTTTTAAATTCAGAATTGTTTAATATTACTATAAATCATGTCAATTATTTGTCATCAATGTGTGTTGACATAGTGGTAAAGGCATAGGATGTGACCTAAATGTCTTGAGTTCTATTCCTTCTCAAAACAAATCTTATCTTTTTTTTATATTTTAAAATCTGAATTGTTTAAAAATAAAATCAAAATTAAAAATAAAAATCTATTTAGTATTTAAAAAATAAAAATGAAAAATAAAATACGACTTGGCGGTCCAGTCACGGTTTAAAAGTAGAAGAAAAAACCGGTTTGAAAAAAATATCCCCAGAAGGACTAATATGACCCGGTTATATTTTGTAAGGGATTAAATCGGGTCCTATTTTTTGTGGAGGACTAATTTGGGTTCTGTAGTTTTTGTGAGGGACCAAAATGGGTCTTCACTCTAATAAAAATTAGCTATAAAATATTAATATGATATTGATAAAATAGACATATCTACTCTATAAATTTTAATAATAATTTGAGTCGTTACCTACAGAAGCAGTTGCCCTTCTCCGGATTTACCCGGTGAGGGTGGCGCTTGTGAGTCAAAGTTGAGACTTTCCATGTATATTTGGCATCCTGGGAGAGTAGTCCTAGGTACTGAAGTTACTCCCGGGTAGAGAAAGAAAGTGCTGGCAGAAAGGAACTCTCAAAGCATGGGGTTTCGCCGGGCGAAGCTCCTATCCCCAAAGGCTGTTGTCGGCATTTCCGTTCTTTGCATGTTAGCACTTTTACCTGACCCTTTGTTACTACTTTCTGATCATGTGGATGCCGCTCTTAGAGAATCCGCGAAAGGACACTGTGAGGGGGATGGGTCCTAGCTACTTCTTTCATACCAAGAAAGAGAAGCCTTCATGCTCATATAAAAAGAAATATATTATTAGTATTATTTTATTATTTCATATATTTGATGCACATTTAAAATGACATTAATGGATGTATAATTTTTGTAAAAAAATATGTGTATTTTTTAAATTAACTTTAAATTATTAAATAATAGCATTAAAAAGTTTAAAAATTATAAAATAAACTTAAATAATTTCATAAAAATTTATTAACACTACTAAATAATTTATTTTAATTTCCTTTTATAAATCATAAGTAAATAAGTACTCATATATATTATATGTGTTAAATATGTAAAGACATTATATATGTACATTGCAAAACTATTATTGCGAAATAAATAATTAAAATATATATTCATTTTCCTTTGTTCTTATTATTGCAAAATAAATAACAAAGCTATTATATATGTTAAAGACATTATATATGTAGATGACATGAAACATCACATGTGTTAATAAATATCACCTCCAACGAGGAATCCGACAAGGCGACCCTATGTCCCTGTATCTATTTGTGATGTGCATAGATAAACTCTCACATATGATAAGTCAAACGGTAGATGAAGGAAGATGGAAAGCACTTAAGGCTGGAAGAAATGGGCCGGCGGTTTCTCACTTAATGTTTGCCGACGACTTACTGTTGTTTGGAGAAAGCACCGAGGAGCAGATAACTTGTGTTATTCAGACTCTTGAGCTGTTTTGTAATGCCTCTGGTCAATAAGTAAGTAATGAGAAGACAAGTATTTTGTTCTCGCCAAATACTGACAGAAGAAGTAAAAATTCTATTCTTAGAATCTCTGGGTTTCGCGAAACGAATGCGCTAGGGAAGTATCTAGGTGTTCCTCTCACTGGTAAAGCTCCCAAGCGAAATGACTTTGAATGTGTGGTGAATCAAGTCAAGGCCAAACTCATGAAATGGAAAGACAATCAATTGTCCCTTGCCGGGAGAATAACTCTAACAAATAAAGTTCATAAGATTCATAAGATTCAAAGAAAGTTCATTTGGGGGGATACCGAGTCTCATCGCAAGTACCATGCAGTTGGATGGGAAATGGTTACAGCCCCGAAAATCCATGGCGGACTGGGCATCCGAAGACTGCATGAGATGAACAAGGCCTGCATTCTAAAACTGGTTCGGGGTATGCAGGATCACAACCAGGACATGTGGAGCAACGTTCTTAAAGGCAAGTATCACAGCAACACTAATAATGGAGAACGTATTGCGAGACCGACAGATTCGCATCTATGGAGGAATATTATCAAGCTCAGCACGATGATAGAAGATAATGCTGGCTGGGTTGTTCGGAATGGCAAAACAATAGACATTACTCACGATGTTTGGATTGAACCTAGGTTGCGGTTGGTGGACAAGGATTTAAACATTCCTCATAATTGCATGCATGACAAAGTGTTCAATTATGCTAAGGATGGAAATTGGAATTGGCAGTTGTTATCATCTTGGCTGCCAGCGGACATTTTAGGGAAAATAGGTACAATTCTTCCTCCAGATGACAGCTATGGTGAAGATGAGCAGACTTTGCTGGACTCAAGCATTAGGCAGTCAGTGATCACTGAAATGTACCATGGGCTATGTAACTTTGCGGTGCAAGCGGCGGATAAGTATTGGAAGAAAATATGGCATTTAAAAGTCCAAGAGAGAGTACGTGTCTTTCTATGGTTAGTAAAGCACGATAGATTGCTAACCAATGAAAGAAAGAGTAAAATAAGACTTGGTTCGAATGCGTGTGAATATTGTTATGGTTTTCCGGAAACGACTTTGCATGTGTTGCGAGAGTGTGGTTCCTAGCCCAAACAGATTCAACTTTTTCACTAGCAGTCTAAATATGTGGATTGACATGAATATTGATAATGAGAGACATTATGGCTGGACAGAGAATTGGGATAGGTTTTGTGCAACAGCTTGTCATATGCTATGGTTGTGGAGAAACAAAGAGAATCATGAGAAAGATTTTGTGAGACCCCATTATCAAGTGGAGAAAGTGAAAAAAATGGTAGAATATTATGGACTGACAGAAAAGATACTGAAGGAGAAGTGCATGGGGAGAAGCATGGAAATTCAAGTCCACTTTAAATTTCCTAAAAAGGGATGGATATGCATTAATATGGATGGAGCTTGTAAGAATGGCGTCATTGGTTGTGGAGGAGTCATTCGTGGTGATGTGGGGGAATGGATCTCTGGTTTCGCAAAATTTATTGGTCGAGGAGAACCGTATATGGCGGAACTTTGGGGATTATATGAAGGGATGAAGTTAGCTAAACAGTTAAGGTTCGATAAGGTGGAGCTTCGGGTAGATTCAACTCTTGTCGTGCAAGATGTTCAACGGAAAAGGAATATACAACGCCATGGTAACAATTTGGTGTCAAAGGTTTTAAGTTTATTTGAGTCAGTCTGGGAGGTTAATATCATGCACATTCACCGGGAAGCGAATCAGCTTGCGGATTCTATGGCCAATTATAGTTTCGCTTTGAAGGATGAGTACAAGGAATTTGTGGATTGCCTGATGGAATTTGTGGATGTTTTTACTGCCGATTTAAATGGCATAGGTGTCTCAAGATTTATTGATCAGTAGTTTGTTTTTGTCGAGCGTTTAGCCCTCTTTTCAATAAAAAAAATAAAAATAAATATCACCTCATTAATTAAATAATAATTTTAAAATGAATATATAAATAAAAATCTATAAATAGCAATTTTTTTATAAAAATCCTAATTGCTAAATAAAATAACTATCAATTTTTCTTTATTCTTTTTTTTATGCTTCTTTCTCTTCAATCATTCTCTTTCTTGTTTGATCTTTTGACTAGTTAAAGTATTTGAGATCTTTGTTTTTCTGTAACCATTCTTCTTGCTTTTATCTATTTTTCATTTGGTATGAATATTTTTTTAAAGAATTTTTGTCGAATAGAGGATCTTCGTCTTTTTTTACCCTAATTGTCTCAAAGGTAAATCATATACCATGAATAACAACTAATGAGCTCGGGAATCTAGGGTGTGATTGGTTAAAAAGAAGTGTGGAAAAGAAAGGGAGGAAAAGGGGAATCCTTAAAGGATTCTGGGGCATTACATCCACATTTATTGAAGTCAAAGTAGGAAAAGGGGAATCCCTGAAAGCCGCGGAGGGAGCAGGCGTAAAATTGACTGGGCAATCATTTGTAACATTGTCATCATAAAAGAAGCATTGAAGGAAGATTCATCCAGGGAAGTTTCTCTATGATTTTAAACTATTATACACATTTATGATATTAGATCAGAATAGTTAGTAATGGAAATGTTAGAATTTGAATTAGTAGAGGTTAGTGTTCTAGTGGAGGGAGATAGACGACTACCCCCATAATCACTAGACAGGTTTATGAGGTGATCATTTATATGGGCTATAGCAAAAATAAAGACTGAAAAATGAGAAAACGAGCTTAAGGTGAAGATCTTACATGTAGAGGGTGAAAGCGGGAGAAAAAGGTAAAGATTAAATGCAAAGTGTAAAAGCTTCATTTGAAAAGAAGGAAAGCTCTCAAGCAAAAGCTTCTGAGGAAGTAAAGAAAATTGCTCTCATAGATGGGAAGATGACGTTCAAGGATGACATAAAATTTGCCAAAAGAACCTAGAAACCTTTATATAGAGGAAACAAGTAGCGAGTATAATCAAAAGGAAATTGTAAATCCAAAAATCAATGGTTGAATTTCACCTTGGAAACAAAAGCGAACTCAAGTGTACTCGAATTCCCTAGATATGACTCCCACACCTTAACCTACGAGTCATAGGCTATCTGCTTGAAAAATTGGTAAAACGTCTCATTAATGGGAGATCCATTTAATGTGCTTGTTCCAAACTACATTTGCAACTGCCTCATAGCTTTCTCACTTTTTCAGATGGTCAGCTTTGGTAACAATATGTAGACCACATCTTCGAAAGACTTCCCGACTGATAAAATACCCGACAAGTCTTGGGGACAACTATTTTGGATCGTCCAAAAGCCTCGTACGGGTAAGATTTAGATATCAAGTCCAACAATAAAAATCCCAAATAAAATTATGCTCCATATATAATTGGCATACGTGAAACTTAAGGTACACTTTTTTATATGATAAATTCACTTCCCTCATGTTGAACTATATATCTGACCTGAGTATTGGAGTGCTAACCTTATAAGTTCATCCTCGCACTGTCGTATCTGAGGTTTGTACCACCACATCTAGAGTTTATCATTACCAATCAATCACAATTCTATATATTATTGTATATCATTTTTTTAAATAGTATTTTTTAATTCAAATATAAAAAATATTTAATTAATAGAATAATGCTTTCTAATGGAAAATCTAACAAGCGGAGTTCTCTTTTCAAATAAAAAAATCATACCACAACATGCTACATTATTTTAAAATAAAAAAAAAACAAAAAAAACATGAGTGATAACTCAAGATATCGAACTGTGATTAATTAAAGAACAAAATAACCTTATACTTGGCTTAGCCCTGCTAACATAGTAAATACAAAATTAATTAAACATGGAAAATAATATGCAATTCATAAAACAACTTGATTGATTGATATGATCTTGTTAATAATGAATATATTGTGGTATTTAGAAAGGAAAATATTCAAAAACAAAAATAGTTAGAGAGCGGGGCTCCCCCTTCTCTTTAAAATTAGGGTTTCTTGATATGAATGGGTGCCGCCTCTCCTCTTGTAGGGGTCTCTCCTTCGATAAGGATGCTTCTCTCCTTTGACATGGAGGCCCACTTCTCCTCTATGAAGCTCTCTCCCCCATTGTGGGGTTTTCTCCCTTCTTTCCTATCCCGTTGAATCATTCTCTCTAAAAGATCTTTGACTTACTCCAACTCTAACCTCCATCATGATTTCAATCCTCTCCTCCAATAACTACCGAGACCTTGCAATGCGAAAACTGTCTTCAACAACCAACTGGACAAAATCGCACAGACATGGAAAATGACCTTCTACAAAGCCTCATCCTCCGGAAGATCCAAGAATTATGATATATTGTGTTTCTAATTTCATTATAGTTATTTTTTTCTCTATTTTGTCTCTGTTGTGTGTGTTGGTGTTCTTATGTTTAGGTTATTTTAAGTTTGCTCTCAAGGTGTTTGAATAAATTCCCTAAAGAAGTTTGGATGAAGAAAACGTGTTGATGAGCGAGAATCCAACAGTGGTGGTTGCAAATTGATAAGTTCCAAAATATCGTTATTTCCACTATTGTTTTGTGACACTTATCGATTCTTTTGTATTGTATTCTTTGAATAAATCCCACATTTTTTGTATAATTATGTATAAATTGTATTTAATTGATTTTTTGTGTATTTATGTACCGTTTGATAGTTTTATTTTCATTTTGTAGGTATTGATGTGTATTTTGAGCATGAGAAATAAAGTGTCAAAGACACCGCTTCAGACGCGCGATTTTGAGTAATTCATCAACGAATAAGGCTCAAAACAAATATGAGAAAAATCATCAATTTTGTAAATATTTGGTCATTGTTAGATAGGAAATTGAATAAGATTTCCAATGTCTCGAACCGGACGCAAATCGGAGTTATGGTTCTCAAGCTATGGCTGAAACAAGTTTTCAAGTTGTAGTAGAGTTCGCTTAGCGAGCTTTGCTATCGCTAAGCGAGATCAGCTGGGCAGAAACACGTTAAAAGGGCCAAAATACCGATTTTTAGGTTATGTTTTGGGGTATTTTTCTCAACTTATCACCCTTTATTTGTTGGTCTAGAGAGCTTAGAAAACAACATTTGAGCTTGCATCTGGAAGATCTGAGGTCGAATTTTTCATCGATTGGAGTTGACAAACAAAGAAATATTTGGATTCTCCTCTTCTCTTTGTAATCTCTATTTTTTGGACCTTGCATCTGGAAGATCTGAGGTCGAATTTTACCTTGATTATATGTATATTTATTGCTCATGGTGTTATATGAAACTCATTTTACAAATCGATGTTGATGATTGCTTTCTTTATTTAGGTTTGGGTTGTTGCATAAATGGACGGTTCGAATCTGGATTTAGGATGAACATCTATTGGGTTTTAATTCTAGAGATATATTAAGGCTTAGTATTCACTTGTGTATCAACTCTTAATGCCTATGTGTTGTTCGTGTTGTGCTGAGAAATCGCCGACAAGAGCAAAATGGTTGATTTCCCACTCTGCGTTAGACATAACCTTTGTGTGAGTGGTACATGATAATATTGACAATTGATTTAGGTTGAGTACAACTGAGTAGTAAGTTTAAGTATTTGATAGGGTAGATGAAATTCAAACCCAAGAGTTCTATCCTTTTTGAAGAATGAAATTTTTTTTATGTTCATAAGTTTAATTCTCGCATTGACTATAAACCCATTTTAATCCAAACTCATAAACGCGAGAAATTGTTGAAAGGAAATTCAGTAGCACTAATCTCTATGGAGACGATATGATAAAACTAAATAAATACTTACTTTTTGTTGCCGCTTCAACACAAATCAATCTCTCTTTTTCACTCAACAAACTGTTCCTTCATAGATGGTGATTTAAATCAATCTCGAGAGCCAGAATAATCGAATTGTGCGATCCAAAGCTCCAAAATTATTCGTAACTTGATAGATTTAAAGATTGTAACTCATAAACTCATTGCTCATTTGTGGAAGAAATTTGCTTGGCTATTTGAGTTAAGGAATTGGATTGGTAATACACTAGTGGTTGATATAAATAATCGAGGGAAAAACTAACTAAAGAACATGCTTCAAATCTTCACAATTGTCGTTGATGTTTTTATTTCTTTCATAATCGCTTCATTGTTTTTATTTTATTTTTTATTTAAACATTAAGTCGTCTATTTTTTCGGTTAAATTACAAATCAAGAGGAAAGATAACCCTATTTTGTTCTTAACCTAACTCGTCAACTTCCGCTCCAAACTAATAAACATTATTCTTTGGGATGGATTGCAAGACAGAAAAATATTTTAAGGTTTCTTAGTTAGTTAGAAAATATTTCAAGGTTGTTATTGACATTGTTGTTAGATTCATGCATTGAAGAAACTAATTTAACCAACCTTAAATAATTTTTTTTTTTGCTTTTGTAATCTATCTCACAGAATATTGTCGTCGTTGTTGATTTCATCTCTTGCAATACATTGTTATATTTGGGAATAATTTCTCAATACTGTCATTCAAAAAATAAATGATTTATTGATTTCCTTGCCGGATAATATTGAGAAACATATTCCTAATTATACTAAGAAGATATTTCAATCCAAAAAGGAAGTAGTCAATGATAACAAGTTGTAAATGAAATTCCTTACGGTTCACCATTTTCTTTTTGGGTATATGTAATAGAAGTAATTTATTCTCTCGGTTGGGATGACTACCAAGGGAAAAAGCCCTACGCAATCCAGTTTTTTACATATACTCCCTCCATTCCTATTTATAATTAAATTTTGACTTTTAAAGTTCATTGAATAAATGATGTATTTAGACTATATATAGGTTAGATACATCAATTATTTAATGAATCTAAAAAGTTAAAATTTGCTTATAAATAGGAATGGAGGGAGTAAGTACTATGTTCATTAATCGTTTCCTAAATCTAACTCATCTCCAAAACATCATTTGTCGTGTCTAAGGATGTCAATGGGGCAGAGAATGTTAGGAGGATACTTCCCGCTCCCCGTTCTACCCCTAAATTTATTCCCCATCCCCAATCTCTGTCACGGGGGAATATTGTCCTCCATCCCCATCCCCACATATCCCCACGGAGATCCACATAGATCGAATCTTAAGAAAAGTTTTATAATTTTCGATCAAAACTGAGTATTTCGTTTTTTTTTTCTTTAAAAAAAAAACACATATATTTTGCATCTTTCTTTTTTAAAAATAAAAATACATATATGAAAAACAAATTTAATATGTTTGAGTGTGGCAAATCCATAACTGCTAATTTATTAATTGAATGAAAATCATGTTACTAATGGAAGTAAAGTGAATTTGAAGAGTAATTACCATAATCACAATGAACAAAGGAGAGTGGTTGTTGTGATGATGAGAATAGAGGATATGATAAATGGAGGAGACAAAGATAATTGAGAAAATAAAAAAGAGAAGAGAGTGTGTACATTATATGTATTGGGTGCATTTTTCTAATACATTAATATTTTTTATGTAAAATTATATAATTATATAATTATATAACTTTAGTCCCTATAAATATGGTAACTTTCAATTTTAGTCCCTGCAAAAATTTTCTTCAAACAATGGTCCTCGCAATATTTTCCGTCCCCATTTTTAGTCATTCCCGTTAAATTTCACTAACGGAGGCTTACGTGGCACGCCACGTGTAACGCCACGTCAATTAAAAGTCAATATTAATTAAAAATAGATAGATTGCGGGGGTTTTAAACCCCCTTTAAATAACTTAAAAAAGCAGAAATTTTCAAGAGCAATTAATCAAATGGTTGGTATGAAAATCTTTGTTACCCTCATTCTTCACATTATCAAACCTACAAACCTTGATTACACTCATGAGCCGTAGAAAAGATAGTAACAAAACATAAAAATACAAAAACAATGAACCATTACCAACAAGACCAAATGATGCTCATTTCTCAGCTCTTTCCTGCTAGTGCTCATGCTTACACTGATACAGTTTCTCAACAAGACCAAATGATACAGTTTCACTCTGTCCTAATAGCAAATTAGGAAGGCTTGTTGAGTGAGTGGGTTTTAGTTTTTCTCTTTTTCATGGTTTATTGCAAAACAAACCCGTGTTCATGTTCATGGACAGAAACTATAGACACTATAGATTCACATTTCAAGTAATAATACTAAGAGAAACATCAAGGTTAGTGGAAGAATATTAATATAGAATCTACTAGTATTCATGCAAGAATTAATTATTGGACAAAAGAGTGATGAAATGGATAAAACTCTTACAGTGATTGAATTGTTTTCTGCATTTTCTTGTTTGGTTTTTGTTTATGTTATATTTCTTCAATAGTTTCTATAGAGATAAGATTTCTTCACTCTCTTTTGAACTGAGGGAAGGATATGGTAAGGATGAGAGTGTTGTTGTGGGTTTCCTTGTTGCTGGTATGGAATAATTTATATAACTATTGTAGTTTGTCTTGTATTGTATCTCAGCTCTAGAGTTTATGAAAATTTTAGCATTAACACCATCTAGGACCATGTAGTATAATGAATCCAATAATTATGTTTAATATTTGTTTTGGTTAGATTGTACTAACAATGTTCATAAGCTTGAACAAAGGTGGAAATGAAATATCAGTCTTTCTTTATGATATTTAATGCACTTTGCTGAACTTTGGATGTGAATAAAGTCTAAGTAAGGTTACATGATGTTACTTTGCTGAACATGCTATCTGTGTGGTATCTTTTGTTTTATACTTTTTTTTATCCTTTTAGACATCATATAATAACCAATCTAGAATATCAGCATGCATGAAAATGGAATGTGCCCATAAAAAACCAAAAAACATGAAGAACCAATCTAGAATATCAGCATGCATGAAAATGGACTTAAAATAACCATTTTTCTTTTTCTTTTTAACAATAGAAACATCTGAAGGTAGCATTAGTATTTTATTGATTGATAAAAGATGGAAATGAGGTTAACTCTCTTGTAGGCAAATTTCACAAATAATATGTATCAATGTGTCCATGTTACTACAAATAATATGAACAGTTACAGGAGAGACCAAATCCACTCAAGAAACAATTATTGTTTGATTAATTGTTTGTAAAAAATTATTGCTTGTAAAAATTTATTGTTTTTAAGTTATTTAAAGGGGGTTTAAAACCCCCGCAATCTGTCTCTTTTTCTTTAGTGTTGATTGTTGCTGACATGGCATGACACGTGGCGTGCCACGTAAATTGTTGCTGACATAGCATGACACGTGGCGTGCCACGTAAGCCTCCGTTAGAGTAATCTAACGGTAGGGACCAAAATTCGTGACGGAAAATTTTATGAGGATCAAAATTCGATGAAATTTTTTGTAGGGACTATAAGTGAAAAGTGCCATATTTATAGGGACCACTAACATATTTAACCCTAAATAATATGATCGGAGTCGGGGAATCCACGGGGCGGAGGGTACTTTCCCAATTCCCGCCCCAAAGTGTCATCGGGGGAATTTTTCCCTCCATCCCCATCCTCATCCCCATAGAGATCTCCATTAACATATGCAAATTGACATTCCTAGTTGTGTCAGGTAATGTTGTTGTTGTTGTTTCACTTTCAGAAAACAAGATCTTAAACATTCTGATTTAAAAATTAATGTAAAGTTTCACTTTACCGAGTAAATGAATTTGCTTGAAATTTGACATTAATATTCAAAGACAAAATGTCCAATATAATACAAAATTGAGAAGATATTGCAACCCATAAAAATATAGGTCAATGGTAAAAAAAGAGAAAAAAAAATACATGTTAGTGTTTTCTTTTCAATTTATTTTCATTCGCTAATATAAATTATCTATTACATCAATTGATTAATTCACCGAGAGAGAAAACATGTTTGTCCATTAAATACATTTGTGAGAGTGATGCAAGGGTTCCCGACCCATGAGGTGACACTTGAATGCTACCTTTGCGTAGTATGAGAGTTCACCCTCTTAAGACGACACATGCACAATGGCATTATCTCTTCACTAGTTATGCATACTGAGTCGTACCACGACTTTCTGTATATAGGTAGTCAACAATCTCTCCTAGTATGGGCGATTATTTCCTCTTAGGATTTATCAATTTTTAGGCCCAAGAGCCTCTATAGATACTTCTTCCCTAATGGGAGAAAAAGACAAATCATAACATATACAGAAAAAATTACACCATAAGCATAACGCTTACTTACAGAGCCTCTCACCTCAAGTGATCAAGTCCTCTAAAACCACCACAAACGTCGTAACACCACAATACAAGGCATCTCAGCATCGCGAGCAAGCCCTATACTTTTGACCATTACAATGGTGCTTATAATACCCTAAACCCAAAAACTCTTATTTAAAAGGATCATGCAAATTATTTATTTTAAAATTATCATAGGGTGTCACACATTCCTCATAAAACATTCTTTTCAACTTAAAAATAAGCAGCGGAAATTAAAAACATCAACAACTCAACAAAATATCTCATACTTTTAATAAGCAACTAAGTTCCATCATAAGGAAATAAACCCAACAAAATTCTCAAAAAACATCAAACAACTGAAAACTCCGCTTTGATGTTACATAGCAGAGCAAAATCTAGAAATATTAAGTAAACTCAAAATGATAAATAAAATGAAATAGACATCTACGTCAATCCTTCCACACAACATCAACTAGTACTTTGCATAAGTGGTCTAATCATATTTTTTTTTCTTCATATTATGCTTCTTTAATTTAAGCTGGCATGTAGGTTTTTATTCAAGAATTTGGAAAAATACTTTTGATAGTAAAATCACCATTTTATCCCTTGTCATCAAATTTCATTAATAGACACATAAAACTCCATTTAAATACTCTATAACTACTTCGACTAGGTTACACAATCTTATTGAACACAAATTGCTTAATAAAATCATAAATTACATCTTCTAACAAGTACTACATTGAAAAGTAAATCAAAGATAAAAATAAATTTTCGTTAAAATAATATGGATATAAATTGGAGAAAAATTCACATGTTAAAAGTTATAAACTCAAAAACTATTTTAAATAATTTTCGGTAAAAAATTAAAAGTTAGTAAGATAAAAATTAAAAACTATTTTTATAAAAGCTTAAACTATCGAGAATCATGAGGATGCAGTAAATTGAGTTTCAATATCGTTGTTGCCTTAAGTGGAATTAATAATCATGTTTTAACATCTCGAGATATGTGATTTTACAGTTTGACTTCGAACAACTCAGTTTCTTGTATTTTAAGATTTTCCTATTAGTGTGTATTGCACCACTTTCTGTTTCTTTTCCATTAACTTTTCAAGCTTAACTCTTCACCTTTACAACTCGAAAATAGGATCTTGTTAAACGTGACTTAAGCAAAAATTTGAGAAATTTGTTTTACACTTAGCAACAAATTCTCTAGTTGGAAGTTGGGTTTAATCAAAATGAAGAACAAGGGTTTAATCTTGAAGCACTCAATCGCTCTTGTAACCATTCTGGTAACCGTTTGCTGCATTTTCATAGTTATTGTAACTTTTTCCAACCTTCCAGAGGCTCAAAACAAGAGTAATCAGAAAATGGGGTTTTATCAAATCACCAGATCTAGAAAAGTCTCGATTCAAGATATTAACTTGGGCAGGTTTGGTGAAATGATGATTGAAATGTTGCCTCAAGATCTTGCTTTCACTGTTTTTGTTCCGTCCGAGGAAGCTTTTAAACGTGATCTGCATTTGAGTGTGGATGATAGTTTGAAACAAGACAGGTTTAATGATACTTATGCTATTGTGAGCCGTGTGTTGGGTTTTTCTGCTGTTCCTCGTACGGTTTGGTCGGTTGATTTGAGGTTTGGGGAGGTTGTGAATTATGAGTCTTTGTCTGGGTTTAGTTTGTATGTTTCGAAAGGTGTTGATGGAATGGTGGTTGTTAATAGGGTTAGGTCTGAAATTGTGGATGTTAGAAAAAGGGAGATTGTGGTTCATGTTTTGGATGGGGTTATTATGGATGCTGATTTTGAACAATCGGTTTTATCTGAGGAGGATTGAGTGTATTCAAGTTTTAACATTTCACTCTTGTATATTCATGATGCAAAAGTTGATGCATTATTGTCTTTTTTTTCATTAGGTGGTTAAAAGTACTAAAAGCAAACGGTTTTATTTTATTTTTTTTTACCGTAGAAGATGTTGTTTACTTCTTATGTGTTTGGATTATAGTAGAATTGAGTCGGGTAGAATTGATTTTATCAGAGTTGAGTTTAGTAAAATAGATTTATGTTTAGATACATTTATGTAAAAGTGACTTGAACAATAAATTTCAGTGTAAAAATCTTTCACAATTAATTCTGGAGGCAAAAACTACAAATTCTAGTTTCAAGTAAATTCAATTCTGGAGACAGAATCAATTCTACTTTTACTTAACCAAACATCTTAAAATTACCCAAAATCAATTCTACATCTCTAAAATTAGACATGCACTTCATGGCTATTGTTGGTGTTCTCAATCCTTGCTTAGCTCTTACATGTGATACGTATTGTTAATGATGTTAATCAACAACTTACATGTGATACGCATTGTTAATGAGGTGCAAACGTGATTTTTAAACCAGATTAAAGAATCATTGTGATAATTGGGATTTCCAAAATCAGTTTTATTTAGTTATTTTTTCTACTAAGATAGTATTAAATTAGTGTGGAATTGTAGTTATCAGATTCTGCAGATGTAAGGGATCAACAAAAGCAATGGAAATAAACATCAACTTTGATGTGATACATTTGTGAAAATAGTAAAATTAGAAATTTCCCTTTAACAGTTGAGTGAAGCTACCAGATAATCAAAGACAAAAGAGGAGCAATAGAATTAAAATACATTGTAAATAAACCACAGGCGGAAACAATAACACATCCCTAGGGTTAGTAGATCATTTGCCATATTACATGTATTTCATTAACCCATGCAGGAACACTCGAGAGATACCAAAAAGGCGATGTCTAGGTCCAAGTATTGTGCCTTTCGAACTCCAAGTCTCACAATCCTCTCAAATCTCAACTTCCTGCGGTACTTGGTACAGGCTCTGATTTGGAGTCTTCTTCCCTTTCATGTTCTTTGTTGAGCATCTAAAATGATAATTCAGATGTTATGAAACATAAATTGCATTAATGATTGATTTCAAACTATTCACTTGATAATTATCAATTATGGAACTTCAATTCAATATAAAACAATTCCAAATAAATCAACGCAAATTACTTAACTGAAGCCCAAGAAAAAAGGCATGATAAACACTTATTGAATATGAAATTTCTTAAGAAAACTTGTGTTATTGAAAATGTTGAAAACAACTATTTAAATACATGAGAGATATAATGTAACTAAACAGAAATGCAATCCTATCATAATTCCTAAAGATACAAACAAATCAACCCTAAACAAGGACTAAATTGATTTTTTATTTGACATTTCTAAATTTGTCACTGTAGCAATATAATAACCCCAAAATATAAATTCAAAATCAGAACACAACAATGGCAATACTAGCAGCATGTTTCATTAGTGTAATCTAACCTTGTTGTTAATCAAGTTGTGGAGTGCAATCACACTTCTGATGAGAGACGATAGGTATATTACTAGCATCATATCATTTGTTTTCACTGCACATTGAGGAAAAGGGTCAACAATCTAAAAGGGAGATTGCATAACACTGACATTCATACTTAACATTAATTAAAATTCTTAACCTGCAAAAGCCTTGATCAAATCAGTGACATTGAGATTTGGCAGCAGGTTGAAAACGTCCTAACAAAATAAAACACGACATGTCAACCACATCAACGGAATAAACCCACCAGAAAATACTGTAGAAAGCTAAAATCTGATCATTTCAAGTGATTTTTTTGTAATCGCTAAAGTCAGGTGACTGATTTAAAATCCAGTTTTGAATTAAACTAAGTGAGTCGATAGGCAAAAATCATTCATCAAACTAAATTCCTGGAATATTCGAAACAGCCAGAGATTCAGCGGTTATAACATTTATGGAAACCAACCTGCAAATGGTACAGGATCTCATGGTTTAAGGGAAGCTTTCCATCAATGACAAGGTCAAGGTAACTTCTTATCTCTTTGAGTCTTGCATCCAAACCCTTCAAGGCTGTGAGCTTTGCACTTACCTACATGATAAACAAACACTGTCGATATTTATCCTCGCATCAAAAAAGAACCGTTTAAAATACTTGTCTAAAAAGACACCATTAGAGGCGGAGCTGGACAACAAAACCAAACCCAACTAGAAATGAATCAATGTATAACAAAGTGTGAACAAAAGGCACCTCAGTTGCAAGGGTGCTAATGGTTGTATCCTTCACATCTCTAAGCAAGTGCTCAACTCCTGCACAAAGAAAATAAGAATATAAACTTATAGGATAAATTGTTTAAAGAGAACCGGGTGGATGGATTCAAAGAAACTCAGCATTAATTAAAAAAAAATAAAAATATACAAACGAAAGCAAAAAGAACATGCAGCAGCTCTGCATTCCATTCCATGACATACCTATTTCCTCAACTTCATGAGCAGCAATTTCTGATTGCACATGCACAAAGACCTTTTGGCTTTTCTGAGTGGCATTCTACATTCAAAACATATCATGAATCAGTTCCTACATCTAAAGATTAAGTTTTAAACAAACCTTAACTCCTTCCACCATATAAACCAGAATGGTTGCCATACTAACAAGACACAATATATTAATAAAACCAGTAGTACATATTTTCAAGAAAGATAAAAGGGTATTTCAGTCCAACCTCTTTAACCTCTTCAACAGCATAGTAAGCTTTAGTAGGAATTCCCAGCTCCTTAGGTTCAACATCAATTATAACCAAAACAGGATTTGGAACATAGCTGCAACAATCCATAAATTGATATGAACATTGATAAAAATTATACAAATAACATCTATAACTTTTTGTTCTATCTTGTTCACAACCAATATTAACTTAGTTTAAAAGAAAATGTCGCGTACATGGTCATAATTACTCATTTGAATATAACTATATGTTGGATTCAAGTGTGAGTGGTTAAGTCACACAACGACATATCCACCCAAAACCTTAAGGCAATGTGATTATGAGTCATTTATCTTATATATCCAACATTTCCTCCACTTCTATTCGATGTGAGACTTAACTGCTCACATTTGAATCTAATAATCTCCTTACAAGTGTGATTCACCTACGTCGCTAGCTATGAAGCACAGACTCCGACACGGACACCGGGACACGACACGACACGGACACTCCGACACCGATAATGTTGAAAACATAGGACACCGACACCGCTACATATAAGTTAATATTTGAGTTTCATTTATCCATATATTGATCAAAATTAATGTCTTTAATTCTTTATTGATAACATTGTTTCAATACATGTTTAACCCTTTTTAGATGTGTGTGAGATCTGTCCAAAAATATATATAAATGTGTGTTGAGGCAAAGTAAAAAGATAAATTTTTGTTTGAAACATTTGTCTGAGTTGTCGGACATATGTGGTATGAGTGTCGTACGAGTGTCGGACACTCATTAAAAGAGTGTCGAAGCAAAGAAAAGAACCATTTTTTATGAGACACTTGTCTGACTTTTCCGACACTTATTTGACTTTTCCGACACGTGTCGTACGAGTGTCATACAAGTGTCGGACACCGACGCGTGTCGGACACCGCGACACACCTACTCCTAGAGGTGTCCGTGCTTCATAGGTCGCTAGTCATGACTTAATCACTCACACTTGAATCTAATAATCTCCTCTAAAATGTGATTCACCCACATCACTAGTCATGACTCTGATATAGGGAGCACCAGAAGTGTCAGTGGGCTAAACATTCAGATCCAAGAGACTTAGACACCACATATCCACTCAAACACTTAAGGCAATGAGAATATGGGTCACCTCTCTTATATATCCAACATTCCCTCCCTTTCTAATCCATGTGGGACTTTACCACTCATAATTTATTCCCAATACTATGTTACAGCAGAGGGACCTCACTCGATAAAACTATACTACTCATAGAGTCATAGCTATAAAAAACGAGAAATACACTGAAACATAAGCTCCTAATTGCAGCAATAAACACAAAAAAATAAATACAATTTAGGGCTAAGAAAACATACTCATTGAATAAACCATGAATGTCAAGGTCATTTTCTCGCAATTTCGGTCCAGTACTATACCACCCTACAACATGCTCCTTAGCTGCAAAAAAATAGAAAAAATTCAATAATCCCTATTGTGAACATTTAAATTTAACTACAATAAAAAATTAGCAACAAAAAAGGGAAATAGTTGAAGCAACAAAAATCTTGTATACCATTGATTCTCTTAAACATGGAGAACATTGATTCATGATAATTATGATCGAGAAACCAAATGCTAGGATCCTTATCATCTTCTTCAAAAGGCACTGTTGAAAGAAAACAATTGAGAATCCATTAACAATTGAAAACTGAAATTGAAATTGAAATTGAAAAACTCACCGGCGTAGCTGTTGGTGATATCAACGGTGCCTTTGAAAGAGGAACCGAGCAAGACGCCGACGACGCGTTTGCGAGTGTCTTTGGCGACTCTGTTGTAGTTATCGACTATGCTGAGCAAGACTAGAGGGTGAACTACGACTTTTTCTATGGCTCTCCATGAAATTTGTTGCGTTTTTATCACATCCATTGTTGTTGTAGTAGTGATTTTTCGGTGCTTCAAACCCTAGTTTTTGTTATGATTCAATCGAGGAATGAATAATTGAAATTTTTCTTTGTTTTTTGTTCTTCCTGATTCCGATCTCACCTAAACCCTCTCAACTGAAACTACAACTCCGTCGGTTTTCCTTTTGGGCTTTACTCGCTAAACGATGTCTACAGCCCAATCGATTAGCCCAAATGATATTAGACCTATGAATAGAAAACAGATTATTTTAGGGTATACTCATTACTAGGGGTGTACATGGGCCGGTTTGGATTGGGTTTGGCCAAACCCAAGACCCAATCCATATTAGACACACCGGTTTGGGTGAGGTAAATTAAGCACCCGTTACATCAATGGGTCGGTTTGGGCAAACCCACTAATTTTTGGGTTGGGTTAAGTTGGGTAGTGGGTTGTCCAAATAATTTCTTTGCTTGTTAACATTAAATGATGAGACATCATATTTTTTTTCATAAAAATTACTCAAAATTTATATCTTCTTAAAAAAATTAGATAATCTATTTTTACTATAGTTTAGCATTATATAATAACAAATGATAATATTAACTAATAAAAATTATCATAAAATACTAACAACAAATTAAAGTTGCATGACATAAAATTGTATTAGAATTAAAATAACCAAAAAGTGAAACATTTAAAATTAGTTAAAGTCATGGTTCACTAAAATAGTAAATGTTTAGAGACTAAAATTACAATTTCTAAGTTAATATTCATCAAAATTATTAAAATTGTAATAATAAATATTTGATTAGTGGGTCAATGGGTCTTTTGGGTTTGGGTTGGGTTTTACCCGAAACTCAATTTTTTTAATGGGTTTTTTAGTTTTGAAACCCCATATCCACCCAATTACCCGACCCAACCCACTTTTGTGGAATTTTTTAGGTGGGTTTCACCGGATTTTGTGGGTTGACCCAACCCATGTACACCCGTACTCATTACACTCCATAAGTTACTCATTCACCCTTACAAAATTACAAAACTAATTATCAATTCTGACTCTTAAAATTCGGATGCAGTTAAGATAAAACAAACCAAAATTAGATGTAAAAAATTATGGAGATTGAGCTTTGGAATTCAAAAGCGTTTATCAATTCACATCCATGGGCAACTTTAGGATCGCAAAGTGTTTATGAGCATCATTTGGTAGTGGCAGTTGGGGCCGAGGGTAAGGAGGATGCGGTTTTTGTTGAGTACAACTGCAGTTGTCCTCTGCGTTGTTGGTTCATGTTCTTGGTTGGCACGTCTCTCTTTGTGGACAAAAGTGTAACCTACGTGGACGTGACATACCTTCGGTACTTTATGGATTTAAGTACAGTTCATGAGTGAAACTGGGGGGCCGCCATTCTGGTATATCTATACCAGAAGCTGAATGAAGCATGCAACTGGAGGATCAGACAGTTGATTGGCTCGTGCGCACTCCTCATAGTACATTTATTTTTAATTATATCACATTTAATCTATTATTTGTGAAGTTGTACTAATATATTTTTAATTATCATAGTACATTTATTTTTAATTATATCACATTTAATCTATTATTTGTGAAGTTGTACTAATATATTTTCATCTTTTTCTCAAAGTTGGATCATATCTTACTTCCACCGCATTCATGGCTACGATCATGATCTGTTGTACACCGACGACATGCCTAGGACTGCACGATACGTCCTCAAAAGGAAGAATCAGAAAGTAAGGCCATATTGGGTATACCTCGATCGTAGTGTTCACGATAACATCAACTAGAGGCCCTTCCGTGATTACCATGAGGTTATCCCCTTCGACCGCATCTCGTTATATTCCAGATGATTGGCAGATGATACCTAGGTCTCCATTTGCAGAGCACATTTTGTATGGACTGACCCACACAAGAATTGATAGCACCTAACAGGAATCGAACTCAGGACCTTGAGAGGAGCACACTCTCAAGACCCAATCCTCCACCGCTAGGCCAACCCTTAGGGGGTTTTAATGAGATTATAATTCACAGTTGTTTTTCTCTTGCATATGGTTTGCTAGCTTCCTAACATGTGAAGTATGACTAATTCGTAAACCCGAGGTAGGACTTATTTGTAATGTAGATTAGTAAAGTACTAAAATAATCTTCAACTAAGCATTCCAATGTGAGACATCTCATGAAAGAAATTGAATTATAGAATCCCAAGTCATCTTTATAATCAATATCCAACTACACTCCAACAGAGTATATCACATACTACCAAGTTGAAGAGGCATGTAATGTAAAATTAATCACTAGATAATTAAACATTACTGTTAAAGCTACTTCCATGTTACAGAAGATTGTAACTGTTTTACACAAAGCTCAACCGCAAGTCTAATGGTGGATGCTCATGCTCCATTTGCTCACCCATTGTACATGTGTATGCAAATATTGAACTTTCCATGCTTTCATTTACATGCATACTCAACTTCTCTGATTCTGATTCACCAAAGGAGTTCAATGGAAAAAGCTCAAGAGTCTCAATCACCCTATTAGGCTCTGAGTACATCTCAACAAGTTCTGCAACATATAAGAAAAAGAGTATATATCATCTTTTTATCTCTTAGCTAAACATATATTGGGTCATCATAATGTTTTTGACATAAACTATAAGTACTTACGTTGTGTAGAAGCATGCATGGAGTTGTCTCTATGATGAACAATAACATCCTTCTCAATGTTGTCATCATCAAAAGAAACCTTTCGACGTTTTTGTCTTTCTCTAGCCTTATGATTTTGAAACCAATAGAACACGTTCTTGCTCTCAACCTTACCATAAAAACTGAGTTGATTTGATATCTTTTGAATTTGATCAGTGCTTGGAGTTCTGAGCCCTGCTCTAAAAAGTTGAGTCAGATGTTTAACTTGTTCTGTCGTTGGATTCCAACGTCCACACTTCGTGCCACTGCTAGTACTACTTCCAGATCTCATGCAAAAGCCTGACATATTGATACTATTATCTTCCATATTGAAATTCTAGATGTTTATGATTCTCTGAACTCAACACTTTAACTCTCAGTGCATATATATAATTCAGTAACAGAATAATAATATACACTGTCTCAAATCTCATACTCTACGTTCTGTCTGCTATGAGTTTAGGGAATGTGAGACACTATTATATTAGAGTATACTGGTGCTTTTTTTTTTAATACAAATATACTAAAGATATGGAGATTCGCAAAAGAAGACATTGTTCAACGTTTTGGTTTCACTAATTGAGGTTAAACCATTATTTTATGTGATTTTATGTTATTTAATTTTCTCGAGTTCATGTTCTAAAACACAACACAATGTGTTTTTCAGTAAAGTGTACACTTACTCCCATGATTGTACTATTCTAGATGTCTTTATGTACGTTTGGTGTAATTATTTTTATTGTCTTATGTTTTATGCTAAGTGCTTAGACAGCATACTTATCAGATTGATTCTATTCAATCAAGTCCTGTGAGTTAAGACAAATTTTATTTTTAAAAAACAAGTGGCTGTTCAACTATACAAATGACACAAAGTTTATTTTTTTTTTAAAACTTCCCTCTTATAAAAAAAATTACCTTAAAAAAATATTAGATTTTTTATTTTAATTATAAAATTAATATAGATAACTATTTTGAAAAAAAATATGCGAATACGACACTTTTATGAGATAGAGAGAATACTAAATAGAAAAAGTTAACGAAAAAACAAAAAAATTATCTAAAAAATAAAGTCTCATAGTGTATATAAGATTGATTGCTTTTGTAATGAAGGCTAACTCAATGAAATACAAAGCAGGCAAAACGTACATAGCATTGGTGAATCTCTCTCTCTCTCTCTCTCTCTCTCTCTCTCTCTCTCTCTCTCTCTCTCTCTCTCTCTCTCTCTCTCTCTCTCTCTCTCTCTCTCTCTCTCTCTCTCTCTCTCTCTCTCTCTCTCTCTCTCTCTCTCTCTCTCTCTCTCTCTCTCTCTCTCTCTAGTCGAGTTCACTTTAGAGAAGTTGTGACTTATCTTGGGCTCGTGCTACCATCATCAAATCTCAAGTTTCAAAAAAGCTACTCCTTTCTGCACAACCAGATTCAAGTTACATTGTGAGTTTTAGAGAAACATTAAAGGCGGATCTTGTTCAAACACCTACAGAATGCCCAGTCTTGCTTTGGAATCAACAAGTTGAGGGAGTAATTCTCTCATATACGCTTCACAAAGTGGTTATGTATCCACAAATCCCACCTATGTTCAAGACTGAGCATGATCAAGTTGCCAACATCATCTATTAAAACTATGAAACCTGGATTGTGCAAGATCATGCTCTACTCACATGGTTGCTCTCGACAATTTTTGAAGTTGTTCTACCTCGTCTTTTATCTTGCAAACATACATATGAGATCTAGGACAAGATGCATAAACAATTCAATTCCTAGATGAAAGCTTGAGTGCACCAACTTTGATCTGAACTGAAAACCAACAAGAAAGGTACCGAGAATATTTCTGAATATGTTCTGAGAATTCGTGCCATTGCAGATTCCTTGCTTGCCATTAGAGATCCCATCTCAGAGAGGGGTCAGATAGATGCAATCCTTCAAAGGCTACCAAAGGAATACAATCTCTTCATTATGATGATCTATAGCAAAGGGGAGCCAATGGATATCTATGATGTTGAAGCCCTTCTATATGTCCAAGAAGCTTTGATTGACAAGTATAGGCAAGAGTTAGCCTCCCTCAGAAACACTGTAAATGTAGCTCATGGATTGCTTAACTCAGAAGTTACCAAACATGTTGCACCAAATGCTAATGGTCATCACTTTTATCGTGGAAGAGGTAGGAGCACACATGGCAGAGGTCGGGGTAGGCAAACTTACACTACAAGCAACAAGCCTACATGTCAATTATGTAACATGTATGGCCACTATGTTCTTGAATGTCGGCACGGGTTTAATGAGAGTTTTGAACCTGCTTATCATAAATCTCAACCTCAAGGATTAGCATGCAATGATTCATCTGGTACTCAAAACTCCAAGACACAAGAAACACCTGCTTCGCAAGGAATAACCTACCTAGCTCATTAAAATTCATTGGCTATTCTTTAGGATCTTAAGTCACGGAATGAATTACAGACTCAGGTGCCACTCAACACATAAAATCTATTAGTAGGAATTTATAACATGTTCATTCTTGTGCATGGCTTAACAATGTGGTAATTGGTAATGGACATAGTCTAGAGGTCAAAATAGTTGGTCATTCTCAAATTTTCTCTAATCTTATGCAAAACTATAATTTGTATCTAACATATATACTACATGTGTCATATATTACTAGGAACTTAATGTTTGTTTCCAAACTTGCTACATGTGTCATATATGTGGCTTGTACTGCTTAACCATCCTAACTATGGAACCTCCAAGAAATTACTTGAGTCACAAATCACAAAATTCAGGCCTAATAGTCGATACTAATTTATCTTTTATGTTTGCAATAAAGTCCTGTTTGTAAACACTCTTGTTTATCCCATTATTTGGTCCATGTGACATGTTAGATTAGGACATGCCAACCCTAGAGCTCTAAAGAGCATATCTTAGTTGTGTAACATTCCTATAAGCAATAAAAATGTCTTTGATTTTTATAATTCATGATTTGTTGGGAAACCCCACAAGATATTTGCTCACTTGTCTAATACTAATTACACAAATTTGTTTGAGTTGGTCCATACTAATCTATGGGGACCCTCACTATCAAGTGGTGGTTACAACTATTATATTGTGTTTGTAGATGCATTATCCAGGTATACTTGGATTTATTTTCTAAATTAGAAAAGTGATTCACTTCATGCCTTCCACCTGTTTCAAAGCTATGTTAAGACATAATTTTAAGCCAATATCAAGGTCATACAATCTGACTTTGGAGGAGAGTTCAAGTCCTTCACCAAGCTACTTCGGGAACAAGGCATCATGCATAGGCTAACATGTCCCCACACATAACAACATGGAACAGTTGAGAGGAAGTACAGTCAGATAGTTGAAATGGGCCTAACTCTTCTTGATCATGCTTTATTACCCATCACATTTTGGGATCACTACTTTACTACTGCACTTTACTTACTCAACATGCTACCTACAAGTAGTCTCCCTGAGTATGTGTCTCCATTATTAGTTGTTTACAACAAGCAACCAAACTATCATTCATTGAAAATCTTTGGGTGTGCATACTTTCCACACTTAAGGCATTACAACAAGCATAAATTTGAATTCAGGAGCACTAGGTGTGTCTGCATAGGGATTTCTCCAACACATAAAGATCACAAGTGTATGAATATGGAGGGAAGAATCTTCATCTCCAAGGATGTAGTGTTTAATGAATCTGGCTTTCCTTTCAAAATCGGCTTCCAATCAGTGATCACTCAAGTTCTACATCACAAATTCAACAAGTTATATTTCCTACTAATCTTCTCAAAACCTCAATTATGACCAACACCAATCCTCATACCTCATATCTTCCCGATTCCCTCAATGTTCCTACAACACCTATTACTATTATAGCATTACATGACATAAACTCTACATTTGACATAGAAATAAACCATTTATCCACACAATATTCCTCAACAAGTAACTATACTCATGTATCAGAAACTGATATGTCATCCTACAATTCCCATCAGCTACATGACAATGAAGTCATCAGTTCATCCTCTCTCGTATCCCTCACTGACTTACCTCACTAGGTCTCATATCCTCGGTCCTCTGAGTTAAAGCAACCCTCTTTCATCATGTCTGGTTCAACAAACTCATTGTCTCCCTCATTTCATACTCAAGCCACTCAAGCACCTCTTGTGCATAATGATCATTCAATGCTTACGTGTGCCCAAACAGGTCATTCTAAACCTGTGGTTTTCCTAACTCACACTGAACCAAGTATAGTCAAACAAGCATTATCCCAAGCTCATTGGTTTGAAGCCATGAAGGTTGAATATTGCTCAAGAAAGCCCCATGTGCATGGTATGAAAAGCTACATCAGGCATTAGTTCATTTTGGATTTCTATCTAGTAAATGTGACCATTCTCTCTTTTCCTATAATCACCATAATTTCACTTTGTATGCATTAGTCTTTGAGGACGATATTCTTATAACAGGCTCCTCATCCAAAGTAATCCATAAGCTCATAGACAATCTCCATTCTAAGTTTGCACTCAACAATTTGGGTGTCCCACAATACTTCCTTGGTATTGAAGTACATCATCAAGCCAATGGCACACTTGTACTGACACAAACTAAATGCATCAAATACCTACTATCAAATGTTAATATGGTTGAGGCAAAGGGTGTAGTTACTCCAATGTTAAATCAATTTAAGTTGAGTAAACATGGCATAAACGTAATACTAGATCCTCTTATTTATCATTCCACTGTTGGAGCTTTACTATACTTAACTCTCACACGACCTGACATAGATTTCTCAGTTAATAAAACTTGTCAATTCATGTCCATGCCACTTGAACCCCATTGGTTTGCAGTCAAGTGTATCTTTCGTTACTTATGTGGCACGGCAACGCATGGATTATTACTTGGACCAACCACACATCTTCCAAAATTCTCTCTGCGTGCATATAGTGACTCAGATTGGGCAAGTGACCTTGATGATTGCTGCTTAACCTTGGGATCATGTGTTTTCTTTGGCCCTAACATGGTGGACTAGAGCTCGAAGAAACAAGTATGTTGCATGATCAAGCACAAAAGTTGAATACTGGGCTTTGGCATACACCACTGCATAGTTACTTTGGCTTGAATCTTTGCTTTTTGAGCTACACGTCGAGTATGTCGTGCCAACTCTACTGGGTGATAATCTCAGTGCAGTGTTGCTCTCTCATAACCCAATTCTTCATGCAAGAACAAAGCATATTGAACTCGATATACATTTTGTTCGGAAAAATGTAATGGCTGAACATCTACATATTTAACATGTACAAGCTCATGCACAACTAGCTGATGCACTCTCCAAAATACTAGCAAGTTCAAAGTGGTTTTGCTCAAACCACTTGTGGGAGCATATTAGAAAAAAGTATGTAGATGTATGATGCTACACTATGCATGGGTATGATTAAACTATGTTCATGATAAAATATAAAACAAGTAAAACTTGCATAGCATTGGAGAATATCTCTCTCTTTCTCCATGAGTAATGAATCATTCTAACATTTTCACATTAAAGATTTTGAAAATTTCTTCACCCACCTCCTAACCTTCTTGGCCACCTCTGGTGAATCTACCACAATACCCCTATTTTCGGAAGTTCATTTCCGAAAACGTACTTTTTTTGAAAAAAAGGTGTTTTCAGAAATGTATCTCCGAAAAAGTGTTTTTTTTAATATAAAATATTGATTTCGGAGATGCATCTCCGAAATAAAGTTATTTTTTCAGAAAATGTGGTGTTTTCGGAAGTTCATCTCCGAATTCACCCCCTTGGAGGAATTCGGAAATGCACTTCCGAAAAAAGGTCTGGACAGAAGAAAAATAACAAACAAGAACGATTCGCTTTATTTAATGGGATGAAGACGATGGAGGAGACGCTGCAACAGGTTAGAAAGTCCTGATCCTCTAGAAATCCATACCACATTGTAACTTACCAACATAATAAACAACAACAAAAAACTTATGAGCAAACTATACTTACATCATATTGGTGTAGATCCTTATCAGCCACTCGCAACTGAAAATGATTAGCACGAACTTAAATTTTCCTTCCCTATTGACCGTAACCAGGTCGGTTAGGGAACCTAACCGCCTTCTGAGACGACGGAGCCGACTCTAGAGTAGCCTTCTGTTTAACTTCGGCAGTCAGGCTCTCGATGGAGATCAGAGCCGAACTCAAGGAAGCAATCGGCGCTGCGACAGATGGAACAAACGGCGCTGAAACAGATGGACGAACAACCGGAGCTGCAACAACAGACGGAGGAGAGGTAACCGGGGCCGGAGCATATGACGGAGGAGGTGGATGTCCGGAGGAAGAAGAACCGGAGGTACGTCCACCGCGAGAGCCATGGCCACCACCACCACGGCCTGATCCTGCAGCATTGACGGATGATTGTTGAGAATGTGCAGGAGATGGTTGACTCCGGCGATTTTCGGGATGATTTCCTCCACCGCGGCGAGACATTGTGATGAAAGCAGTAACAAGAGATAGAAAACGTTAAAGCAAAGAAGAAGACTTAGGATCGAAAATGATTTGGGATATTTTGAAAGAAAAATGGGTGAGAAGCTTTTAAATAGGAAAGTGTTTAGAAGTTAACTGTCTGAGAGTGGTGGAGAGAAGGAAAAGGGAACTTCGAAATTTCAAAAGGTTTTTTTATTCTTTTAATAAAAATACGTACTACGTAATGTAAGTAACAAAATGGAATTAGCGCGTGGCTGTGGAGCTTCCCAATTTTTGTTACGTAGGTTTTTAAGTAGGAAAGTGTTACCACATTTCTTAGAAGGTAACCGTCTGAGAGTGGTGGGGGAGAAAGAAAAGGCACTTCGAAATTTCAAATCAGGTTGATTACAATTTTTGTCCTATAATGATTTTCTTACCTGATTGTAAAAAATAAATGAATTTTGATGCATTTCGGAAATGCATCTCCGAAAACATCAATTTTTTGGTGTTTTCGGAGATGCATTTCCGAAATCTAAAAAAATCTAAAAAAAAAAACTTCGGAGATGAATCTCCGAAGCAGGGGTAAGTTGGGAATTTCGCTGGGGTGACCCCCATAGGGAGGTGGGTAAAGAAAAAAATCAAGATTTTATATAGCGTATTGTAAATTAAACTAAATAATTCCAACAATTGACATTCACAAAAAGACAGACCAAATTCTTTTTGGGCACTTTCTACAATTCCCAATGATGTTAAATTATTCACTAACCATTTTGTCTCTTGAAACTTGGCTTGGCGCTAGAGTTTATTTGTCTTGCCTGCTCTAACTTCTACGTCTTTTGGACAAACTGTTGAGTTTATATGTTAACACTTCAGTTTTTAATGTAAGCAATAAAAAATATAAGTTGATGATATGAATATTTATTCTCTTTTTTTAGTTGTTTTTTTGGGTTATTTATACATATAACAAACTAAAAAAATGTAGTATTTATTTGAATTATTTTTTTTCTTATTTATACCATTAACTATTTATTAGTTCATTTAATCTTTTTTTTACAATCAATACTTTATTATGTTATTTATGACAAAATAATAATTAATATTCCATTAAATTTTTCTTATACTCTTTCTGCCACATAAAAAGTCGCCTCTCATCTTCACTTTTTTTTAGTCTAAAATTATTATTCATTTAAAATAGTAATAGAGTTTAATGAAAATGTATTCATAGTGTCACTAGTGCAAAAATTACTTTTTACATCGGGTGAAAAAGACTTTTTACATCGGTCCTGGGCCCGATGTAAAGCCACGCGATGTAATAAGTCTGGGACATTTTACATCGGTTCAAGGCCCGATGTGAGAAATTAACATACCACATCTGTTGAATTAGAAAACTGATGTGAAAAATAATGCAATTTTTTATTAAAAAAATATGCTCCATATTTTACATCGGTTTTCGTCTACACCCGATGTAATAGATTGTTTTTACATCAATTTTCAGCTTTGCCCGATGTAATAGACCTGCTTTTACATCGATTTAAATAATACCCGATGTAATTTGTTTACTGCTTTAAAGTATATACTGGCTGATTTTCCTATTTTAACCTGTAATTTATTTTGTACCTAATTTTTCCATATAAGATTTATTTAAATACCACACAGACCAAGTCACTATTTTGCATATTTTTCCCACAGCACATATTACATTTAATTGCACCAAATAGCTAAGATATATATACATCAAAATATACAAAAAGTATTAATCTAAGATACACAAGTGTACAAAATCTATAAACCAAATGTCTTATTTTTAGTAGTGATTATTACAACAACAAAAGTGAAAACATACAAAAATATCTAACCATTTATAAGTCTTTTCCCACACTTGATATACCAATATGCAATCCACAAGGAGATGAGTTGTAGCTTCAGTAGACAACACCAAAATCACATTTGCTGACAATAAATAATAACACCAATTAACATTAACAGACAATACCAAAGTCAAGAAACTCAATATATATATATATATATATATATATATATATATATATATATATATATATATATATATAAAGAAAGACAAAAAAAATATAAAGAAAGACAAAAAAAAGTTATAAGAACTCACTCTTTTTCTTTTTGGTTATGGTCCCAGCAACGTGCCTACTCTTCATTTTTAGAGTAACCTTCACCAAAAGAATTATCATAAGACGATACATTCACCTTTTTATATTAATAACATTAACACTCATGATTAACACTAATTGATGCTCAAATAATTAAGTGATTGATTATTGATTACTCTCTACAATCAAAAGCAGAGAAAAGAACACAATCAATCACTTTTCAAACATCATAAGATTGTAGCTTTTAAAATCAATTTAAGAATCAATTAAATCAAAAATTGGTCATGGTGAAACCAAACACGTTTACGAAAAATATACCTTTTCATGTGCACTTGAACCTCCATTACCACCACCTGAACCCCCAAATTTTGCTCCACCGGAATCACTGCTGCAATATTTGAAACTTCCTTTAAAGCCCTCGC
The DNA here is from genome assembly GCF_029867415.1 of Vicia villosa. Classification (NCBI taxonomy): domain Eukaryota; kingdom Viridiplantae; phylum Streptophyta; class Magnoliopsida; order Fabales; family Fabaceae; genus Vicia; species Vicia villosa. Next base: position 97,166 of record NW_026705481.1, on the reverse strand, counting down.
TTTCAACATCGCAGCCCCTCGCAATGCTACGAAACAAAACCAACAAAAAAACAAAAACATTAGCATAACAAAAAAACAAAAACATTAGCATAAATGTAGACAAAAATCTGCATTATCATAAACCACAATCAAATATACCTGTTGTAGCAGCAGAAGTTAATGTCATGATATCACGAGCCGATCTAACATTCACGGCAGAGGTAACCATGGCAGTAAGATGCTCCCTGTCCGCCCCAAGAGACTCAGCCGCTTCAACGCATTGAACATGTTACAAATTTAGGGAGCACTTATCAATTTAATGCGTAAACATGTTCTATAAATGCTAAACTCCAAATAATAAATGTCAATAAAGCATAACGAAACACAAACATTCAATGAAAAGAACAGTGATTATTGATTTGGACACGAAGATCAATCACCAAATAAGAAAGGACAACAATGCAAATTACCAGAGATAAAAAGTGATGCTTATGTAATGTTTTTCCTCTTTCAACAAGTTGTCTAAATAGACTTCAATTAAAGGACATAAAGACAGATGTGTAAGAAAAAACCAATGAAATCAAATATAATCTAGTTAACAAGTGCAAAATATAGTACCAAAATGGTAGGAGGGCCATGAGGAAATCTTGATAGTAGAGAGGGTCATGCCTTGAAAACAAAATCAAAACACTATGAAGGTGACTTACTGCCTGTACTACAATGAAAACATGTACTAAAAAACCCAGAAAAAAAGCCTAAAAAGAAGACAATTTTTTGCAATTATGTACTCCACTCCAGCATGATGTCATTGTTCTCACTGATAGTAACAGTTTACAGCCATATGCATTTTCATAAAAATCAATAAATGTACAACTAAAAAAATGAAGCCGGTAGCTCAACCGCATCATTCAACTAAAAAACACTTACAGATAACAGTACTCATAAAAATCTACAAACCATTCAGCATATGCATAAATAAAATCATAAAAAAATACAACCAAAAAATTAAAAAAACGAACATCAAATCACCAAAGTATCAGACACATAATCCACTTAGAAGTCATTTAGGTCGATTTGCAAATGATTCAACAGAAATACTCTCTAAGGATAACACCATCAGATTTGTGGCAGTAACTGAACAAAGCACTATTTTCATGAACAAGAAGCATAAGGTTTGAATATAGATATTACCAGTGTCTCAAATAGTTAGCTTCAATCTCTTGTCACCTACTGTAAGAAGCTTGATCTTAAAATCAACACCTACATAACTAGATCAATTCAGAACACACAAATCTTACTAATATATGCATAAGTAAACTTATTAGTTGGAACTATTTCTTAAAAAGATTGCTTGTCTACGACCCCAAATTCACTGTGATGCACGTTTTCTCCGGCTTCCTCCTGAGCTTTGTAAAGCAGTGCACAACCATACTTGTAGTATGTGTGGACACACTCAGAAGCAAGTTCACCATAATGGGCCATTCTGTTGATTAAAACTCATGAGTGTATCAGGTTGGTTTGACGATAATAAAAATTCTTCTGGTAGGATTACAATAAGAAAGTATCAAATTAACTAAATTTTCTATTAGTTCAGTGCAAAACTACATCATACTTCATATCAACCCAAGGTTTTCCTGAAATCTCTATGGACTATGATATCTAAGCATAGTTGACAACGTGACATAAAATGACGTCCATAACACTAACATACATATTTCAAATACTAAGAAAAGGAAACATGATTTCATTCCATCAACTAATATTCTTAAACATTGATAGTGCAGAATTTGACAACCTCCACTGAATAATTGGAAGCTCTTTTGAAAATAAAGATGTCAATAACCAACCAAGCAGAGCTATTGAAGTCAACCAATCATAGCGTAGAGATAATGAAAACCAAACGAGATAGAATCTTAGTGGAGATTTGTTTCGACGTGATGCTTACAAATTCGAGTAGTGTGTGCATAATCCATAAAACACTAAGAACGTCTAGAATCTAACTCTGAGAACGTGAACTTCTAAGCAAGATTGTTTCCAGCTCAATTCTCAATCATTTAACCTAAAGACCAAATCCAAAGCTTATGAACACCTAAATCAGCAAAACCGATATCGTAACAGTAATCTACAAAGAAATAAGCAAATTAAAGCGAAACAGCTCAAAAAATAATCTCCTTAGCCTAGGTTAATGCGTAAAGAAATTGAACCTGATCTCGAGAGCATGGCTATAGTTATCAGCTGCCTCACCAAAATCGTTCTCTTTCATGGCCTTGTTTCCCTTATCCATCAACTAAACCGCCATGTCCAGAGACTTTTGACCATCGCTACCGGTCGCTAGAACAGAAGTTTCCGACCCCGCAGTGGACTCCACGGCAACATTGACAGTGATTCCATTCTTGTCACCATGGATTAGGGTTTCATCAACGACAACATTGACAGTGATTCTGTTCTAATCAACATCCAATTAATATAAGTATTATTAATACTCTATAAGGGAAAGAAATATTTGCTTAAAATAGGTTAATGGCCTGCTTCAAAAGATGTGTGTAACACTTATACCTGCAAGTTAGAGAAACATCATTAAACTCATGAAATCTGAAACCTTTAATCTCACGACATCAATCACTCACCCAACCTTTATATGCCTGCAAGTTAGACTCCTAATGTGTGTAACACTTATTATCACAATACTCTAAGAATAAATGCCTTCAATGTTGGTTACAAGAAAGACGAATTGTTGCTGAAATAGAAAAGCCAACATTACCTAGAAAAGCCAACTTGTTCTTTTTCTCTCACTTCTAATGTTCTGCATCAACATCCAATGGTAAAAATCAAAGTTTTTTCATTCATCTCAATCTCAAAACAACATAGAACACACAAGCTCAATATGAAGTAGATTCGAAATCTTACCGGCGACGGGATCAGGAATGAGGTTCGATGGAAAAGCACTGTCGAGATTGTCCGGCGAAGATCTGCGAAGTGCGGCGGACTGGGAGGCGAATCGGCGCGAAGTTAGGGTCGGCGAACTGCGGAGGTTGTCGAAGTAGGAAGGCGAACGGAGGAGAATGGGTGGTGACGAAAAGTATGGTGGCGGCAAGTATGGTTTTGACGGAGGAGAATGGTTTCGGCAGAAAAAAAAGTTTTAGGAAATAAGAAGATGCGTGTGTAAAGATGGAATAGGGTTTTAGGAAAAAGTTGTCTTAACATTTCCCATCGGTGGAATATTAGCCTGAAGTAAAGACCCAATATGTTTAGTTTTTCCCATCGGTTATTACAAGAACCGATTGAAAGGCCCACTTGCGTAATATTTCTCACATCATTTAATATCTGGGCCTGATGTAAAATCCATAATAACAAGAATTTCATTTTAATTACAATTTTGCCACCGCCTATATTTTTTCATTTTATTTACAATAGTGCCACTAGTTATACATTTTTCAGTTTTTCCTATATTTTTTATGTCATTGGAAATAATTACCTGATGTAAAATCTTTTGACAAACATTTTTCACATCTTATATATTAATACCTGATGTAAAATTCTTTTCTGAAAAGTCATTTTGTCTCTTGAAACTTGGCTTGGCGCTAGAGTTTATTTGTCTTGCCTGCTCTAACTTCTACGTCTTTTGGACAAACTGTTGAGTTTATATGTTAACACTTCAGTTTTTAATGTAAGCAATAAAAAATATAAGTTGATGATATGAATATTTATTCTCTTTTTTTAGTTGTTTTTTTGGGTTATTTATACATATAACAAACTAAAAAAATGTAGTATTTATTTGAATTATTTTTTTTCTTATTTATACCATTAACTATTTATTAGTTCATTTAATCTTTTTTTTACAATCAATACTTTATTATGTTATTTATGACAAAATAATAATTAATATTCCATTAAATTTTTCTTATACTCTTTCTGCCACATAAAAAGTCGCCTCTCATCTTCACTTTTTTTTAGTCTAAAATTATTATTCATTTAAAATAGTAATAGAGTTTAATGAAAATGTATTCATAGTGTAAAAATTTAAAAATTTAATGAGATTATATTATTCTTCCATGTCATACAAGTAATTTAAAAATTTCAGTCTAACTTGACGGGATATATTGATTGACTGTGTAAAACTAATTTATTTTGTCATGGTATCATTCATTTTCTCATATTAATATAATACTTATTAATATAAATTAATGTTTACTATATTCAATTATTTGAATAGTTATAATTAATAAGAGTATTTTAGTAAATAATATTAATTTTATTATTAAAATTAACACATTTATTTTTAAAAAATCATAGATAATTTTAATGAGATATTTTTTATGAAACTGAAAATAATATTTTAGACTACATTAAACTTAAAAATGACAATTAAATATGATTTTTTTTTTACAAAAGTGACAACTGACAAGTAGAAAAGATGGAGTTTGAGTAAAAATCAATTAATTTAATAATAGAGTTAATAGTCATTTGCCCCCTGCAATAGTAGCGATATTCGGTTTACCCCCTTTTAAAAAAAAAATTGTTTTACCCCCCTATAATATTAAAATTGTAAGTCTTTTGCCCCCCAAGAGAGAAAATTACCCCCTGTAAAATATATTTTTTTGATTTTACTCCCTGGTTTTTACACGTTTAGGGGTACCCAAATATTACAGGGGGGTAAAACAAAATTTTTTTTTAAAAGGGGGGTAAACCGAATATCGCTACTATTGCAGGGGGGCAAATGACTATTAACCCTTAATAATATTATTTCTAATATTTTTTATTAAATTTACCTTTAGTTTTCAAAGAATTCTTTATTCTTATGAAAGAAGTTCTTATGAAAGATGTTTTGGAGAATAATTATTTTTTTAATAATAGTTATATAGGGAAAGAAGGCCAAAGGGTGTCATGATGGCCTAGGCAGCCTAGGAGACGCCATCATTGCCTACACCCCAAAGACGGCCCCCTCCACGAAAAGCTGCCACGCGTCCCAAGGATCTTGAGAACTCCAAAAGACGCCGTCTACTTTCATCCCTAGAAACGGCGCAATAATGATTACTGCCTGTACAGCTGACACCTGTCAATCACGCTAATGAGTGACAACTAATAAGGTTAAAAACCAAGACAACGGGCGACCGACCTAAACCCTCGAGGAGCCCATGATCTGGAACCGTGCTCGGCTAAACCTCCTCGTTAAAGTCATCACCCTTATTAGGCTAATGACTTGGGGGGCTCCTGTTCTGGTCTGGGCCGAGCAGGCCCAACCCTTGATTACCAGCCGAGCAGGCCCGCTTCCCTTGGGCCCAATTACTGAACAGATAGGAGCTGCCAGTCGCGAGGACCCTGGCCGAGCAGGCCCAAACTTTTGGGCCTGCGTACTAGATAACCGTCAAGGAGTTATCCACGCACGAAGATCACGCGTCACGTCCCAGCGAAGGATTCGGTCAACCATCTCCGAACCCTACGCTTTGTGCATCCAGAACGTGAGTCTCCTGCTGACTCAGCCCTAGCATGGGACGTTCTGGCAGTTCCCTAGCATGTGGGCCTCCAGTTGGATTTGGCCCAATTAGGGAACCTTGGCCCAGCGCTGGGGGCTATAAATACCCTCTTTCACTAGAGGGTCAGGTATTTTATTCTCAACTCTAAACCTCATTCTCTGATAGCTACTGACTTAAGCATCGGAGAACCTTGCAGGTACCCCCCCCCCATCTTGCTCTTCAAGCCAGACATTACGCCTTGACGATTCTTCTGATCAGGTACGATCAATAATAGCTAGGAAATTTAATAAGATTTTTCACTATTCTTAATAACCATGAATTTGTTGGTGCTCTTATATTCAAAGAGGCAGCTATCCACAAAAGATAATTTAGATAAATAGATTAAAATTATGGGTTTGTTTGAGTAAATAGTCTATAGCATAAGTGTTTTCAAAATAAGTTACATAAATTATTTTTATAGCAAAAATAAAACAAAATAAATTTATTTTTCATATGCTATAAACTATTCTGAAAAAATTAAAAAATTATCATAATATTTTTTAAAAAGCATAACAAAATTTATGTCAATAAATAAACAAGGTCAAATAACAGAATTAAGGTATATGAATGATTTGAAGGACAAAACTAAGGGTTTTAACAAAAGTGTCTTGACTTTAGCTAGCTTCCCTTGTCTTTTTGTATTTGTCCAAGTATCTAAGAAGTACTACTACCTACTGTTTGTTCCATGAAAAGAAGTAATTGAAACAAAAGAATAGAGAAAGGTGTTTTGGTGTGCAACTTTATCATAGGATAGTGATTAAGAAGTGTCCAATGCCAGAAAGGGAATGAAAAAAAGAACCACTCTTCTCCTTATCTTCCGTGTCTTTTACTACTTTCTTGTCTCCACCACTTTTGTCGCTGCTTTTTTAAGAATACTCCCTACTATGCGGAAGTTTAATGACTTAAAATAATACGTATATTGGCATGCTCTTGGGTTATTGGTATTTGGTATCACTTTGCAATTTGCACATTGGCTATTGCATGCACTATCATATATTCCTAGAGTTAGATACAACAAACAAACACAATACGATGCTTATATTATGGATGTGCTTTTTTAGTTTTGAGTCATGACAAAAACACAGAATAACAGTGATAGTTTGATTTATGTATGCAGAATAGTGCCATTAGCAACAGTCAAACATTCCGTCTAGGTTTTGACTTATTGGTGTCTAGGGCTAGTTGGAATATAGTTAGCTTTAGCAAGTCTATTCTATGTTTGAATATTACAAAATTAACAGGAGTATCGGTGAGAAATGAAAAATAATGAAATAAATATGTCATTTTATAGTTTCGATATTTCATAACGAAATAGAATACAAAAGATATGAAAAATGACGGAACAAGAGTCACATTTAACACATTGAGAATTCTGATTACAAATGCATACAAACATTAAAAAAAATATGAGGACTTTTTCTAATAATGATTTGAATTTGAATTTATTATGTTATAGATGATTAACATCTACTAAACCATATCACGAGCCTCACGAGGTACTTGTAGAGATATCCTCCCTCTTGTGGTGTGGACTTAGTATTTGTGGATTATTAGTAGATGTGAAGTTATTGGTGAGAACTACTTCAAAACATTGTTAGTGTTGAAATGTAGAGATAAAATGCTCTTGGATAGGAGATCCATTCGTGTTGATAATTTGTATCTTTCTTGTGTCCAGATACAGAGAGGTGTAACTAACTTCTAAAGTAAAACAAAGCTAGTCCATAACTTTTCTAGACCACTGTCCCATAGCTTCATGCGTTCTCTGATTGATAAAAAAAATTCCTGAGCTCACACAAGCAGGATCCAAGAATTAAGACATTGGATGCGTTTGATTCGTAAAAAGGTAAGTACTTGACAGAACAATACAAACCTTTAAAACATTCGACAAAATTTTCATAACAATTACAAATTTTGTCCCAAAAAGTACCAAGTAATTAAATCAAGATCATACCCCAGCATATCCCCTCTAAAGACCCTCCTTCCTTATAGATTATCGTTCACGTGTTGCATAATTCATAAAAGCACGTATAGTAGGAAGGATTTAATAGCATTGCATAACCAAAGGTTGCGAACAAAAGGATTCCTATAACCAAAATTTTCAAAGATGACATATTACACAAGTGAAGTATGATATGAACCACTACAATGCTACCACAGAACAAAAAACAAAATTACCTACGCAATAAAAAGTGCATAATGTTAGTATTGAAAAGATTACAAAATACCGATATTCCAAGTTTTGGGAAATATCATAAAATGGTAACTTCCCTAAGCAAAATTGCATTTGTTGAGGACGCAATCAGAGAATCTGAGCAGCCGTGTTCAACTTTTCGGCCAGGCTGAGCTGTGTCCTTGTGATGCTAGATAAATATAGCATGAGCAAGTGATCCTGAAAACCATGAGAAACTCTAGTCAGCCCAAAAACCCTGAGAAGATGTGTTCATAAACTAAGAAATTTGCAAACTGTTCTGACGGCTAAAAGAATCATTTCATAATGGTTAAACAAAGAAAAGAAGTCCCCTACAAATTCTTAATTTGTTTAATGATCATAGTAGTCCACTATACTACAACATAACCCAAAACCTAATCTTACCTGCAAGCTCTCGTTCACAAGCTTATCAAAAGTTGAGGAAGGAATTTTGGGAAGGGAACCTACAACATCTGAAATACATTTCCCAATTTTGTTGTCTGGAACAACACGCCCTTCCACGACATCATCAACGTATTTGTAGGTGTCATCAATCAAGGCTAATAGATGTGTCATTGATGCTTCCATCCCTTCTAAATCAGATGGGATTTTGTCAACAGCAGTTGCCTTCAGATTATCAACTGTCAATGGCAGAAGTTAACATACAATCAGGTTTTTAATCATTAAAGTCAAATCACATTCTTGTTCCATTATAGGCATCTCATAGCCACAAATTATACTGAAAAACATCGCTGATAGTAGCCTTCTTCCATGATAATACGGTATATAAATATAAATCAATTAATTAAAAAACTAGATTGTAGATATGATATTGATCTGCCTCCTGTTCTGCGTGAACTCGACCACTTTCTCAAGAGACATTCCTCTGAAGACCTATAACAGTTTCTTTCTATAAAGGAAACAAAATTAACACATAACAGAGAGGAAATGCGGCTATGAAATCATCCTTAAAATAAAACAAGTGGAAACAAATAAAGTCGTGAATATAGAAAAGCAACCCAATCCCTTAAAACCCCTTTAAAAGAGACCACAAGTCTTACTCTTAGACCATCTGGAAGCCAAACACCTAATATTATTCTAAAGGAACTTTTATTAGAAACAATGACCCAACGCACCAAATTGTAACAAACATTGCAAAGTCATAAAAATTTGGAATCATTTCAAATGTAATTAAACTAAGTCATCAATAACTGGTTCAAGAACTTGAGAACAACCCAAAAATATTAATCATGATATGACCTGTCTGATTTTAACATTACTTCACCGCATGCAGTCCAAAAATAAAGGCAGCAGATGATCCAAGTCACATTATTCACAATAAAATGAAATTCCTGATTTTCAGGAAATCATCATTTCACACAAGATAAGGCAAATATCATACCAGTTTTCCCAAATACAAACGGGACACAAATCACTTTTCGGTCATGATCAAGATGCAAACTTTATAAGTCGCGATGAAAAAAAGATTGAACAATGACACTTTACTATATTGTGATTGGCATTGCCTCATTAATCATTCTTTTTGTAAATGTCAACCATATATCTTTTCACAGAAAAATGAATTATCATTTTTAGCAGCAATTTCCATAAAAATATCAGAGGGAAGAAAATTTAAAAAATTATGATGTATAAGAGCATTCAGTTTTAGTTGTTTTCACAAAGTATAGCGATATCTATATTATATATACAAGAGCTAAAATCAATTCATTATGTCCAAATACTTCTGATTCGGAAAGATTCTCTTTCAAACCTAACCGAAAGCAACATCACCCAATGGTCAATTAAAATAAAACTTGAAGAACTACTCTGCATATGTATCCATGAATTGATGAAAGCAAGCATATAATTTTGTTGCAAGTACTTTATAGAAGAAAAATATAGCCATGACAAAGAAAAAAAGGGGGTAAAATGAATATAAAATATGAAATCCAATCAATACATACATCCAATACGCTCAGCTTCAACCATACGAAGATCCAAAGGGATTTCTTGAAACTGTGCAGCAATTTGATGGTCTCCTAGGGACAAATTGTTTGAAACATATGCTTTTATGGAGCCCTCTCCATTTGCAAATCCTGTATCAACAGTCAAATGTATAGGGTTGGATACTTCTCGAGAATAAAATTCATGAATTAAAGCACTGCCCCCAGTTACTCCAAGACCAGTTGAATACCTGCATAAAGTAACCAAACTTATCCTCACAGAACTTCAAAATTTTAACTTAGGTTCAAAAGAACTGAACTTACCATCCAACTATAACTTCCTTGGGATTCACTTTTTGGTGGGATAGCAACATGTTATGGTGGTACTCAATATCCAAAGCAACCTATAAGGAAAAATAAATGAATATTAGAACAAAGAGTTTTTTCACCTTTTTATTTGAATTGTCCGTAAATTCTAACTCTATTGGCAAAAAGCCGATATTATTAGGTTTGACGTCATCACCACAGTCAGAACTCTGGGAGTGAGTGAGAGTTGTGTGTCTGAGTTTCTAATAGTTATTACCATTTTGTCTACGGAACAGAAAAAACTGCTATTTGAAATGTCATTTCTCTGACTTAGGATATAGCTTAGTTTCAAACAATGAACAATCATCTACAATGAAACATTGACAAATTTGCAGAAATCAATATACTTTCAAAAGGATGGCATATGGAGAATGTGGAAGACCTGGTCAACGGACTCATTGTGAGGAACAGCGTATGAATTTCGGATATCGACGGTTCCGTCGGGGAGAACGGAGCCGAGTAGCGTTCCGATGACGCGCTCCGCTTGGTCAGGACGACGGACATAGCAATCACAGATGTTGAAGATGACGAGAGGATGAACCTTCCCCGACAAACTCTGCGTAGAAGAGAACTGCAACACGGAACGCTTGCTCGACGCCATGATCGGAGCTTCGATTCAGCAGGTGCGAGGAAGAAACCGTGATAATCAATCTCGTCATTCGCGGGTGAACAAATTTGCTAGGGTTTTGTATATGGGCCTAGGTAGGCCCAGGCAAGTAGCCACTGGGCCTGTCACATAAAATGTCTGATATTACTTTTCACACACTCACTTTCTAGTTACTGGTTACTACACATGGAGTACCTTTTAGTAAAATAGAAGATAAAGTGTCTAAATAGCTTGACTGATTGGTTGAAATATAAAATAATATAGACAATAATATAGTGGTAACAACAAAAATAGTGCTTTACTCGACTATTTATGTGTGAAGTGCATGATTTTTCCTGTCATTTGGGGGGTCGTGGCGCCCATTGTTTGCATGTTTTCTTGTATTCCCAACATATTTTGTTGGTCATGTTCCCATGTGCATGAATTCATTAGCTTATGGTTCCACCATTCTCACATTTTCTAATTATTGCACTACGCTAAAAAAGGAAAAAGAAGGCGCTTTTTTTGGCCTTTAACAGCGCTTAAAAGCGCTGCCTATGGTAGCGCTATTGTAGGTTTAGACAGCGTGTTTTTTATGCAAAAGCGATGCCTTATGTATACTTTAGGCAGTGTTTTCCTTGAAAAACGCTTTTTAAAGTAGGTTTGTAACAGCGCTTTATCCTGAAAAAGCGCTTTCTAAAGTAGATCTTTAGCAGCGCTTTGTCTAGCCTTTTATGCTTTCTGTTGGCGTCTTTAGGCAGCGCTTTTTCAGGAAAAAGCGCGTTCAATTGTGTACTATTGGCATCGCTTTTTCGAAAAAGCGCTTTCTTTGCTTCTCGTAAAAAATGACATTTTAAGCGTTTTTTATGTAGAAGTGCTGCCTATTCTTTCTTTTTTAGCGTATTTTTGGAAATAATCCCATAAACCTGTAATTCAAGCCTTACATTTCAACAAGCCTTTATTTCAACAAAGAAGTTGTTATATACAAAAAAAAAGGCATTATATATAGAGCTGTCAAATCAGCCCAATTTTTCAAAACCCCAATTTTTTGGCCCCACTAAAGCCCCACTTTACTAAGCCCTCTCTATATGAAAAAATTTTAAGGCCCAATAATTTTAGGCCCCTTAATTAATGTGTTATTTTTGGGCCCTATTGAAGGGGCCTTATTCTATTTCAAAATTTTCACCTATGCACTAATTTTTTTACTGTTTTCTTCCTTTTTAGTGAGACAAATTGACCAGGTGATGCATCAATAAAGCTTTTTTATTTTCTTTCAGATAGTAATTGTTATATATAAAAAATGTTGTTTACGGTTATGGAATTTGACAATTGTGAGACAATTAATTGTGTGTTGCAAAACAATAGCAGTTTCTCTAAATTCCACTATGACGCTATAGTAGTAATACAAGCTGAAAGAACATTTTTACTAGCAGTTTCTCTAAACTCAACTTGTCACAAACATTCTCTAAGTAATAATAAAAAACTGGAATTTTATATACGCTCTCATGCTTTTCATATTAATTTCATTAGTACATTTTTAGTTTGGAAAATGCAAGTGTTCCTAGAATCTATGTCCACAAGTTTAATGGATGAGTTGTATTTAATGAAGGAAATAAAAGTGATAATTTATATGAATAGAATTGTATTTACTGTAGGAAATAAAAGAGATAATCTATATGAATAGAAGTCATTCATTCATAATGTACTAATTGACCTAAATATATAGAGTATCTTCCATATAAAGAGATGATTTATATAAATAAAGGTAATCCATCTAATTTATAAAAAAAAACAATTTTTTTTTTATTTTTAAATATTTTTTTATTTTGAGAATATTAAATTTTGATTTTTTTTTTAAGTTATTAATTTTTGATTTAGGGCCCAAGGTCACTTCTAAATTTTTGGGGCCTTATATTTTTGGGGCCTATATGTTTAGGGGCTCATTATTCTTAGATATTTTTAGGCCCCCTCACTAAGTGGGCTAGGGCTCAAATTTTTTGGCCCCCTAAATTGACACCTCTGATTATATACCATTATAATACTATTATAATACAAAAAAAGACATTATATACCATTATATACAAAAAAAGGTATTATATACAAAAAAGGCATTATATACCATTATAATACAAAAAAGCCTTTATTTCGTACAAACTTTTCGTGTTTTATTTTTTATTTAACTTATAGCAGCGCTTTTGAAAATATGCGCTGCCTAAAGTCATTTTTGACGTAGTGTTGGCATTATAAATATGGAATATATTCATATAGCCAAATTGTCTTATCTTGTGGTGCTTTTGACTAAGTTTGAAGTTAAGACCATGCTACACCTCACTAGACTTGAGAAATATTAGATTGGCTCTCGTTCGGTTGCGTTTGCACTCATATAACTTTACATCATTTGGAGGATCATCAAATATCCTTAAAACAATATTTCATTTTGATCTCATATAACATTTCATTTATATTTAGGTGTATACAAATGTCCATATGTATTTCAATGTTGATTAATCTTGAGGTGTGATATGATGAAGCACAACGAGTGATTATTGTGTGTGAACAATATCATCATTACCCTTTAAAATAGAAAAATCACTCGTTATAAACCTTGTCTTGGCCCACAGAACGCCAATGACCAAAAACACTTGATTTCTATATCTTTCATGTGTTTACTCAACTAATGAATTTGTTTGCATATGAGAAACTCCCTTATATATGACTTAAATTGTTTAGTCTTAAGCCAACAATGTTTTCTTTTCTTTTATAGCTTCACCTTTTGTACTTGAGTCAGACTCCATTTATACAATTAGCCCTAGACCAAGAGTAATACATATTTCTTTTTGAGATAGTATTATGATAGTAAAGCGACACATGCATGCTCAACATATGATCTAAATATTAAGAACCTCATTTTGTTTAACTTTTGATATGATGTTGTGACTCTAGCCAACTTCTTCTAACTCATAAGAGTATTGGGAATACTCAATCAAGCACACTCGTGACACCTAATGTCACCATATTCGTACAAATTAAGAACACAAGTGAAATTTATGGATAACACATCTAATATGCTCTACTACAAATCATTTTAAAAAATAAATTAATTCAAGTAAAACTAGTATTGTTCATCTAAGTTATAAGTGATTGATTCAATTATTTGAGATTTAAATATCTCACACAAATGAAGTTATCACACTCCTCTCACTTGATCCATTACTTGTCCTAAAGTATTGCATAAAAGTTGCATAGAAATATGTTAATCTACTGAACTAATTTTAATAATACAAGCACATTCCATACACTTATATACACCATAAAAACCTATTTGAAATGATGAATAAGTTTAAAATTGAATCATGAAACATTGCAATGAGTTACACACATTCTGACTTTGAAAAAATGCAATGTTTCAGACTGATAGTTTAATACCAATATATGATAGTCAACTACCATTTTCCCAACATTCAATATTTCAAATTTTGAATACTGGTATTCAAATACCAATATATGGTAGTCGACTACAACAACTTTTGAAACTAAAAGAATGCAAAGTTTTATACTGGTAGTCGAGTACCACTTCTTAGTAGTCGACTACCACTTTGCCTTTTACTTAAAAAGGAATGTTTAGTGCATGGCTTCATGAATGCTTATGAATGATGACAGAAGAAAGGTTTGGATGAAGTGAGAGATGATTTTTCTGAGCAATAGAAAGTATTATAGCATAGATTGCAACATGTACCCTAGTTATGTTTTTTTGTCTCAAACTTCACTTGAATTATAATGTTCATACAATCTTGATCACCTTCATTTATGATGCACATGATACTTTTTCTTCTTTTATAATCTTTGTCCTCGTCAAATTTATAACTTTATATAAGATGTATTCTTCATAATCTCCTCCTTTTTATGATGACAAATAACTTGAACTTGTGTTATTGATATGATTTAAAAAATACGCCCCCTAGTGCATGACTCCTCTTTTTATGCCAAAAGTTATAACCATACAATCTCGTAAACCTGCAAATTTGTTTAATCCAAACAACCACAACACATCCAACCTTTCTCCCCCTTTTAACATTATCAAAAAGAAGAAAAAATGGGATCACACACATCTAACATAACATACATTTAACATAACATACATGCCTAAGAATCATATACGCAATTGGAACACAAACACAATAGGCATATATTATGAAACTTAAGTACCAAAGTCTAACAAAGTATGAACATACAGTGAAAAAGAAGCACCATAGTACATGCAAAGAAGCATAATACAAACCACTATGTCAAACAAGCACATAGACAGCGCATTTTTTGCCATAGACAGCGCTTTAAAGCGCTGCCTAAACCAGCGCTACTATAAGTAAAGGCAGCACTTTGGTTTAATGTAAAAGTGATGTTATATGTCCCCTTTAGGCAGCGCTTTGACTTTAAAAGTGCTTTCTTATGCACCCCTTTAGACAACGCTTTGGAAAGTACCCCTTTAGCAGCGCTTTTGGTTATCTTTTATGCATCGCTTTAGACAGCGGTTTTCTTTAAAAGCGTTGTCTATTGTCCACTTTAGGCAGCTCTTTCCCACTTTAGGCAACGCTTATCCCCATTTCAGACAACGGTTTTCTCTTTAAGCGTTGTCAAATGTTCACAAAATTTTTTAAATATAAGACTTATTTTATCTTACAAAAAGCGTTGTCCAATATGTACAATAAATTTTCGCCATATTTTGCACCAGGTTTTCACCATATTTTGCACCAAATTTGGTTGCTTCAATCCAACAAATATGCACAAAATTTGCATATACAAAAAATCTACATATATATAATTGATGATATATACAACAACAGCTTGAAAATTGATGATACAACTTGAAAATTCTAAAATGCTAAATTGATGTTAAATCTACATATTTCTATCTTCGAGAATTTCTAAAAAAACAATAACAATGAACTTTTTAGCTCTATCTTCTACATTTGCACCTATAACCTGAAACAAAACCAAAAAATCGAAATTCATACCATGATAAATCAAAACTTTATTCGAATTTATACTCAAAACTCAAAAGTTATACTCAAAACTCTCATCAATGAAAGAAAGACAATATACCTTTTAAAATTCTCAACTCCATAATAAATTGACACCATTCCTCCAATTGATCTGGAATGTATATACCATTTTTTACTGATATCCATACTTCTGCCTCTTGTGATTCTAGAAACATTTGCATTCTAATTTTCCAAAAACCATAATGATCACTGGTGAAACATGGTGGTATATTGACAACACCCTTTCCTCTAAAAATGCTTTTGTGGAAGCCATTTTTACCTAGATCTAGGAGCAAGTTATCTAACTATTGCTCTAATGCCAAATGTAAGTATCGTAATCTAAAAGGGAGTGAATTAGTTTTTTTCTACATTTTTCTTGTTTTATACAAAAATTCTTATCTTTTTTTGTCAAAAATATGAGATTGATTGAAACTTTAAATTGAATGTAAATTAAAAGTATAAAAGTAAATGACACACAAGGATTAAACTAGTTTCTCTTATCAACCTAGAGTACATCTAGTCTCTTTACACTTATAGGATTTTTCAATATGGTTAGATCTTTATAGAACTTTTCAGCAAGACCTCCTTACAATCTTTTAATACACAAGCAAAAGAAACCCTACTTTCTTTTACAACACTTTATCACCACAACCTTGATGATTAAAGTTATAACACACACTTTGAATAATTTTGAATAATGTTGGCATTGGCTTAATTCCAAGTTGAATACTTTGATATGTTGTTTCTAAATATCACAATTTAAATTATTGTACTTTAAATGCTCATAATGTATTAAGAAATTTTTGAATGATTTGAAATTGATGCAAAAAAATTGTACACTTAAAAATAATGAACACTTATCAAATTTGTTTGAATTGATATGAAAATGATTTTTACGAAAGAGGTAAGTTGTGTTTCTGATGTGTATACACTTATATGCATCCTAAAACACCCTTTGAAATGATACATAAGTTTAAAATTGAATCATGAAGAATTGCAATGAGTTACACACATTTTGTCTTTGAAAAAATGCAATATTTTAGGTTGATAACCAAATACCAATATATGGTAGTCGACTACCATTTTCCCAACATTCAATTTTTCAAATTTTGAACATTGGTAGTTGAATACCAATTTATGGTAGCTAACTACCATAATTTTGAGAACTAAAAAGTGCAAAATTTTGAACTGGTAGTCGAAGACCACTTCTTGGTACCACTTTACCTTTTTGCTTAAAAATGCATTCTTAGTGTATGGCTTCACGAATGCATATGAATGATGACACAAGAAATGTTTAGATGAAGTGAGAGATGGATTTTCTAAGAAATTTAAAGTGTTATAGCATGGATTGTAGCAGGTACCTTAGTTATATTTTCTTGTCTGAAACTTCACTTGAATTTCAATGTTCATACAATCTTGATGACCTTCATTTATGATGCACATGCTACTTTTTGCTCCTTTTTATTCTTGATAGTATTTTTTCTCATCAAAACTATAACTTTATACAAGATGTATTATTCATATAAAATATAACTCAAAATCTTAATAGGTAAATATAAATCTTATACTAAGAGGATTAAGTTGAGCTAGAGAAGTTTTGAGTGCAACTTGCCCTTTTAAGCGAAAACTTTGTCATAACATGAATGGGAAAAAAAATTAAGTTATCTTATTATATGATCTGGCACCTAGGTTGCATCGGCCATGATTTTCTCCCCTAGGTGCGCTCCAACGGTTGTAAGGTAAACCTTCACACGTCTCCCTTTCTGACACGTGTGAGGGAACCAATGGTTTAAGACAGACTTAGCTTCCCAAGATAGACCTGTCATGAGTATCATTTAATGTTTCACGTGCATACTTAAGTGGGGCTTGAGGGAATCGCCCTAAGCTTCACCCGAGGGACTCCTCCTAAACTTTTCTTGAGGAACTTGCAGAGTCCTTAAGATGGTAGTACACTTGAGTTAAATCACTTCAACTTTTTTAAGACCTCGTGCTTGAGGGGCCGTTGATTGGGATAATATTATTGGGTCTAAAAAGGGGGGTAATCAATGATAAAACGGAATGAATTAAGGGGTGCAAATGTTGGGAGTGTGACCTAAGTATAGTAGGTCGTCCAAATCCATAATAGATCGCACAACTCTATTGGGCTTGGATCGTCCCAACTAAAATCCCTTATCTGTCCCATTTATCACATGTTTCCTTTGAGGTGTACATGGAAAAATAGTCTCTTCCATGATCTGAGGGAGAATGAGTTTGTCTCTTCTCTCACGTTTTTTACCACAGAACTCGTAAAATTGATTGCTAGCTTTCTAGTTCCTCCCCAAGGAGTCTTCTATAAAGATCTCAATCCAATAATTAGGAAGAGGGTCCACAAATTCTAGAGAGAAATACACAAAGTCTCTCACAATCCCACGTGGGCAGATTCTTTCTCTCATCTATTGTACTTTAGCAAATTCATGTGTGTATGCTGAGAACAACAGTGTGTTAACCATGTTCGTCTTAAGTTTTTTTAAGATCTTGTGTAGGTTAGTGACAGCTCAATCATGACAAAATAACTAGGGCCCCATTTAGCATGGTTTGGATGTGACAAATCTATCATGAGGCCGTATTTGGCCACAATTTAACTATGACAAATTTGAGACATTATGATGTAGCCCATGTTGCACACCCTCAAATACAACTCTAGCATTAATTAAGTGGGTGTATGAGTTATCTATTGTGTGTGTGTTCGACTAAATCAACTGGTGCGTTTTGGATATAACTACTAAGTGTGACTCTAAATACTTTCATTTCTATTTTAAATTCTAAGATTTTAAGTTAATTTCTAACTCATGTGTCATTCCAATGCTACTAAATTCTAATCTTGATGAGTGAATTAACATAAGGCGTAAAAAAGTTCTAATCAAAATTATTAAGAGAAAGGAAAATTATCGAGCGTCCAAGAAATTATAACTCATATACTCTAAAGTATTTTTGTTTGAAAATTTTATTTTTATTCAAGATAACATCAAGGGGATGTAGCTCAGATGGTAGAGCGCTCGCTTAGCATGCGAGAGGTACGGGGATCGATACCCCGCATCTCCATTTTTTTTACTCCAATCTATTTTTCATATTACAAACTATTTTGCATAATATATATATATATATATATATATATATATATATATATATATATATATATATATATATATATATATATATATATATATATATATATAGAGAGAGAGAGAGAGAGAGGAGGGTTATATTGACTCCAAGAGTAAGTTATAATAACTTACTCCACATCTTGACCATTAATTCTTTTCAATCTAATGGTTAAAAATAATAAGTTATATATATATATATATATATATATATATATATATATATATATATATAAGGAATAATTTATCGTAAAATAATAATTTTATAGAAAATAATAATTTGTTCAATAAAATATCAAGTATACTTGATTATGAGACTCAATGATCATTAGAGTATTATTTTTAAAGTATTTGTAGCTAAAGTATTACTATATTTTATAAATAACAATATTAATGTTAATTAAGATGATAATATTACAAAAATTATTATGTGACTAGACTAATAAATATAATATATTATAAGTTATAAATATTAGATATGAAGTCTTTATATATGATAAATCATATGAGTGATATTTATATTAACTTAATTTATCATGAGAACGTTGCATAATTATTGTTTAAGTGCTATTAAACATTTGCATGCAACTAAATTGAATAGTCTTTCAACTTGAAGTCTTTGTGATTCCTACATGGAGAATAGTAAACTTTAAGATCATTAAATATTGTATGCAATAGAAAAACATAACAGTTTTTATTCAGTATGCAATAAAGCATGTGGAGGGGGTCTCAATGACATATATAAGATTTGTTCCTCATGCATAACACAAGTTATGTTTTATATCTCTCAATAGAGTGAGAATATAAAAATATGAGGTCATGTTGTTAGAATGGACTAATATATGATATGTATTCTATTTGTATTTATTTGTCAACTTATAAATCGAGAAACAAATAATTAGACATTATAAATATGACAACCACTAAGAGATGTATTCAATTAGATATTTGAACAATGAGAGGATTATTGTACAATAAGTTATGGTCACGGAAAGGTTAAAACTAGGTCATTTATATTTTTATAAATTGAGTAATAATGATGTATTGTTAGATATCACTCATTAATAATATTATTTATTATGAGCTTACCAAATACCTGAGGCCCGATTCCTCTAAAAATTAATCCACTTGACCCAAAGTATAAAAGTCAATTCACATGGAAAGCAAGGTATATTCTCTGACCTCCTCTTTTCACTATACTCATCTTGAATTTTGAACTGACTTAAGCGTTGGAGTGATAACCTTGCAGGCCCACCCCTGTGCCACCATGTTGGAGATCAACAACACCTGGTCAAGATTCCACATCAACTGATTATGTAGTTTTGACTAGAATGAGAGACTCTTCTACTCAAGCTCTACAAGAAATTTCTCATCATCTCAAATGTAGTTTTGACTCAAATAAATCTATTTGTTGTGCTGTTTGTCACAAGGCAAAACAATGTAGAAATTCCTTTCATTTGGATAGTAATAAAGCTAACACATCATTTGATTTGATTCATTGTGATATTTGGGAAAAGTACTATACTGCTACACATAATAAAGCATATTATTTTCTCACAATTATAGTCATAGATGATTGTACTAGATGCACTTAGGTGTATCTAATGAAAAAGAAAATAGAAAGGTTGCATAATAAACAATTCAATAAAACCGTTAAAAAGATTAAGGAGTGACAATGGTACAAAATTTGTCAATTCTAAATTCTTGTCATTTATACCACAAGAGGGAATCATTCACGAAACCACTTGTGTATCAAAACCTCAGCAACATGGAAGAGTAGAATGCAAACATAGACAAATATTGAATGTAGCGAGGGCATTACGTTTTCAAGCAAACCTTCCATTACATTTTTTAGAAGAGTGTGTTTTAACTATAACATATCTAATCAATAGAACATCGATTGTAGCTAATAAAGATATCATTCCACAAGAGCTTCTCTTTGAAAAGGCACCAAACTATGATCACTTAAGAAACTTTGGATGCTTATATAACATGAAAAATGTTTCTAAACCACTTGACAAATTTGAATCAATAGCTAAAAAATACATATTTATTGGATATAGGGACAAAATGGAATGAAAAGTCTATAATTTTCAAAACAATGTATTTTATACACCAAGAGACATATCCTTCTTCGAATAAATTTATCCTTCCAATCAAGAATAACATTAAAAAATAAAAACTACAACACAATTCTTTTATGATGAAGATTCAAACTATTCAAAAATTAAAACAACTCAATCACTTGAAGACATTAATCATTACAATGAACTAGAATCTATTAGGGAAAACTCTAAACTTGGCGTTTAAGATAACAATAGTACATCGATTGACGAGAATGATCATTGAAGTGCTGAAATCAAAATTTTCACCGCTTCCAAACTTTTGGATCCTGATACATTAGACACGATCATAATTCAAAATATTCCATATGACCAATGATGCGTGTGAGGGGGATCACACTGTTACCAATGATAAAGAAAATAATAATGAAGAAATAGTGTTGACACCAAAAGAAAGAAAACAATCTAAACATTTCAAAAATTTCTATCAATATAATGTACATCCTAACATCAATCATAAGGATTTGGAATTAGCATCTAATTAAAATATTAAATACTCTATCTCAAAATTTGTTATCTATGACAATTTCTTATATAAACCACGAAGCTAATCTTACAGTAATAAACAACAATGAAAAGCCTACGTCATATAGTCAAATAGTATAACTAAAAGCATGGAAATCAACTAAACAAGTGATTATTTCTCGTTCCTCTAATGCGACAGAATATAGAGTAATGACACATTCTACAAGTGAAATTATTTTGCTAAGTAACTTGTTAGACACTCTTCATATTCCAGACACTAATCAAGCAGCAATTTTTTTTACAGGAAAAGATTAACTCATCTCATTAATAATAATATTCTGAATACATGCTGGAATATCAAAGAAAATATGAAAACTAGCAAGAGATGGAGCCACCCGTGCAAGAGCATGAGCAACCTCATTAGTTTGTCTTCTGACGACCTTAACATGAGAGTTCCTAAAGAAAAGAGCCATCAACCGGTTACATTCTCCAGTAATAGCTCCAAGATCCGAGTCATCTGGTCTCGGAATGGTCACACTATCCACCACTCGCTTGGCATCTAATTCAAAATCCACATTGTCGTACCCCAAACCATGGACCCAATTTAAAGCTTTCAAAAGACCGAGGGCTTCTCCAATAACAACATCGGTACAAGGCGTAAATCATTCTGTCCAGGCTACAATGCATTTACCCGTATCATCTCTAATGCAAGCACCCAAACCCACCTTATTTTGTGAAAAAGCCGCATCAATATTGCACTTGAACCTGCCCCTCTGAGGTTTTTCCATCTGATATTAACTAACGGGGAATTAATAATCCCATTGTTGGGACGCTGTTGCTGGGCCTCTCTCCAATTGGTCAATAACTGATAAGTCCGCTGACATATAAGCATCAGAGAGTCTTCCACGGTTCCACCTAATTCCAGATATGATTATTTCTCCCTTTCCAGATACTCCATAAGGAGACTGAGAAAAACGCTTTTTGGTCTTGATTGGATACCTGCAAAACGGAGAAAATAACAGACGCAAATGACTCGCCATTACCACTTAGAGGTTGTAACATAGACCATAATCCCACTTTTTTCCAACACTCGATGCTTTTAGGACACTGGAGAAAAAGGTGAAAATTGTTCTCTTCGCCTACTCCACACGCAATACAATTGGGGGGACAACTCACACCTTTATCCAGTAATCTCCTTCTAGTAGGCACACAGTCTCTACACAAACGCCACATAAAATTCTTAACTCTGGGAGGGACCTTGGTATTCCATAACAAATTCCAGCACCCATTAATTCTAAGATGGGAGGTATCAATAGCATCATTGATACAATATCTATAAGCGCTTCAAACTTAGAACTTGCCATTAGATTCATGCTTCCAAAACAATTTATCATTATGAACCGCTGCAAAAAGGGGAGCATTTTGAATCTTTTGAGCTTTTTCTACTCCTACAAGCGCATAAATCAAATTATGGTTCCACTCTTTACCATTAAGAGTCATCAAGTCCGATACTTTTAGATTACTCACCACCAAATTATTAGGCCAAGGATTAGTCAGAGAAGTACCATCAACCAACCAATACTGATCCCAAACCGAAATATTCTCTCCTGACCCTATGCTCCATTTCAATCCTCCCTTAATCACAAATTTTGAGCTCCAGATACTACGCCATACATAGCTAGGGTTATGACCAATATTTGAGCTTAGATAATCGCAATTTCGAAAAATACCTGGCTTTGTTATAGTCGAGATACAAGAGAATTTGTATTGGTCGTAAGCCTACATGCTTGCTTACTTAACATGGCCAGATTGAAAGCATTTAGATTCTTGAAACCCATGCCTCCTTCACCTTTAGGCATAGATAAACGATCCCAGGAGAGTCAATGAATACCTTTGGCTCTATCTCTTTTATGGCCCCACCAGAACAAGTTCAACAACTTCTCAATCTCATCAATCAAGGAAGAAGGAAGAAGGAAAATACTCATGATATAAGTCGGAATGGATTGCAAAACAGATTTAACCATTGTTTCTCTCCCTGCTTGCGACAAGCTTCTGCTACTCCAAGAATTAATTTTCCTCCAAATTCTGTCTTTAATGAAATTAAGCGCTGATTTCTTACTTCTACCAATCATAGAAGGAATACTGAGATAATTTCCGGTGCCCATAACCTGTTGAACCCCTAAACACGTAGCCAACTCTAGACGAGTATCAGGATTAACATTTCTACTGCAATAAAATTCAGATTTTTGGAAATTAATAGCTTGCTCGGATGCTTCCTCATAAGTGGCTAGTATATCCTTCATAACATTAGTTTCTTCCATATTAGCTCTGAAGAAGAGAAAACAATCATCGGCGAACAATAGATGAGATATTATGGGAGCATTTCGACAAAGTTTAACACCATGGATGTCACATCTATTTTCTGCTCTCCTAATAAGAGCATTAAGACCTTCCGCACAAAGAATGAATAAGTACGGAGATAAAGAGTCTCCCTGTCTCAGCCCACGCCCGGGAACTATCGGTCCGACCATGTTTCCATTCATACTTACTGAATACTCCACCGTTCCAACACATAGCATAATCCATCCAATCCATTTTTGGCAAAAACCCATAGTGATAAGAATGTCTTTCAAGTAATCCCAATCAATTCTATCATAAGCTTTACTTATATCAAGCTTAAGAGCTATCTCCCCGACTTTGCATCTAGTTTTGGTCTTCATATGATGAATCACTTCTGTAGCAGCCATAACATTGTCCAGGATAGATCTTTCGGAAACAAAAGCTGACTAATTCTCTTATATGCATTTAAATAAGAGGACATATTCGATTAGAGGTCATCACTACAGTTCATGTACCAACTCAACAATAATAAATCATTAAAGACGAACATTTCATGATTTCATGTCCAAGTTGAATGTTCACACTGATCACCTCCAACTTAAGGGAAGACTATTAGAGATTAGATTTATTTATTACCGAAATAATTAAAAGTTAGTTACTAATTTATTTTTAAAGAGTAATAGCACCGATAATTTTTTCCGAAAATGCATTTTTAGACATAAGAGTAATAGCACTGTAATTGAAAAAGCCAGTTATAAGTGTAGGATGATAGGCTAAATGATCCAATGTGTGTCTTTACAATCTAGTTGGCATATACCACAAAACACGAAATCCATTATTAATGAAGAGGATGGTCCCATTTAGTGTTAGGTAACAACAAAGCCCCCACCCGTCTAAGGCTTTCGAATTTCAAAACCTTAACAAGTGAAATCGAACGAAAAGTACGGATAAAGAATCCCAAACTTGTCACTCGGGAAGATGACAAAAAATTCAGAAATGATGACTCGAGTGTTATTTTAGATTTGGCAAAATACACAATCACACACGAGCTGCAGGACCCATTGCGCTGGATCCATTTTGCAACACACACATGCTACACCTAATAATCATAAATAAATATTACATCTTTACATACAAATTACATAAGACAACATTTCAAACTTAAGAAAAATATCATACATAAGATTATTTCATTTCATGTTGATGAAACAAAATCCAGAAACATGACATGATTGATCAAGAACCGTTTGATTAGATTCAATCACTTAGACTTGAAGGGAATAGCTCTGATTACAACTTGATGGTACAGTGCTGCAAGACCTGCTCCAATAAATGGTCCAACCCAGAAAATCCACTGCCACAATAATAATTAATCAACAAAAATATTTAAAAACAAATAATTTTGCAATGAAAATGGATTATAATTTTTCAACTTACGTGATCATTCCAACCAATTTTCTTGTTGAAGACAATAGCAGCACCAAGACTACGTGCAGGGTTAATACCAGTTCCAGTAATTGGAATAGTTGCCAAATGCACCAAGAACACAGCGAATCCAATTGGCAACGGTGCCAAAATCTACTCATAAAAAAAATTAACCATAAAATTAATTAATTATACTATTTTGTAAAAAATTTAATTATTTATTTTCAGAAGGGTACTCCTACTTACAGGAACATGAGAGTCTCTGGCGCTACGTTTTGCATCAGTGGCTGAGAAAACGGTGTATACAAGAATAAAAGTGCCAACAATTTCAGCACCAAGTCCATCACCTTTGGTGTAACCAGGAGCAACAAAGTTGGCACCACCATTCAGATCTCCAAACCTTTTTTTACCTTCAAAACCTTTCACCACACCAGCACCACAAATAGCACCCAACACTTGCATCACCATGTAGAATATTGCTCTTGGAAACGACAATTTCCTCGCCAAAAATAGCCCAAACGTCACAGCAGGATTTATATGACCCCCTAAACATGATATATTTTCACATAATTAATCATATTTTCCAAAATCAGTACTATTATTTGTTAAGTCAGCTCAGATGATAGTTGTGCAAAAATATTAGATGTAATGACGCAGTTTCAAGAAATATATATACCTGAAATTCCAGCGGTGCAGTAAACGAGAGCGAAGATCATGCCACCAAAAGCCCAAGCGATTCCTTGAATACCAACCGTTTTACACTTGGAACTTTCTCGAACAACGCCCATAACGGTTAAAACGGTTATATAAAGGAAAAGGAAAGTGGCTATGAACTCGGCTATCCCGGCTCGGTAGAAAGACCATGAAGTGAGCTCCGAGAACTCAAAAAGTGGCGCCGGTGGTGGTTCCTGATAGTCCTTTGGCTCGTCTTGGCTCTGAGCCGCAATCCCAAGTGGCTGTCTCTCTGGAAACTTGTTGGCTCCTAAGGACACATCCTGTTCCTTCGCTTCCATGTTTCTTACTCTAGATTGTTCTGGTGAGTGTGAAGGGATAAGAATAAGAAGAGGATTTATAATAGGAATTGGTTTGAGTTAAGAGAAATGGGGGACCTACCATGCGTAATATGTTTCATTTTTCTATTGATAGGGACCAATTATTCATGAATGGTGCTTTATTCTAACTACTTAAGGTAAGTCCCACCATGTTCCGCGAAGTACTGGAACGTGAACTACTTGTTGTGAGAATAAGAAATGCTTTAGGCTCTGTTTGGTAAAACTAGCTGATAGCTGGTAGCTTTTAGCTGATAGCTGGTAGCTTTTAGCTGGTAGCTGGTAGCTGATAGCTAGTAGCTGATATTTGATAAGCTAATGTTACTGTTTGGTAAATTAGCTGTTTCATTAGCTGATAGATACAAAATGACATTAATGGCATTTTAATTAATGAGGTTAATAATATATTTTAGTTAAAATAATAAGGGTATTAATGGAAGAAAAACTCACAAGCTAAAAGCTACAAGCTCAAAAGCTACTTCAAGGCTCTGTTTGGTAAGACATATTTTCGAGCTTATAGCTTATGTCTTATGTCTTATAAGCTTATATGATAATTTAGACCCGTTTGATAACGGTCTTTTCATCACGAGCTTATAGCTTATTTTACTAGCTTATAGCTTATTTTTCAGACGCTATTTCAAATAGCGTTTTAGCTTATGTCTTATAGCTTATTACTTTTTCTTCCTTTTTTATCCTTATTATTTCAATTAAAATCCATTTTTAACCCTTATAATTTATTTTAATTTAAAATAAAATAATTATATATTAAATATCTTTTATGTCATTTTACATTTATAAGTTAATTGAACCGCTAATTTTACCAAACACTTCAATGAGTTTATAATCTATCAGTTTCAACCATCCGCTATAAGCTATAAGTCATCAGTCATCAGCCATCAGTCATAAGCTATAAGCTATCAGCTACCTTATCAGTCAACCGCTATTTTTACCAAACAGACCCCAAATAGCTTTTGAAAAAAAAGCTAAAAGCTACTAAAAAAGCTACAAACTAAAAGCTAAAATAGAGTTACCAAACAGAGCTTTTTTATTAATACGAGTTGAAAAGCTAAAAGCTAAAAGCTAAAAGCTCTTTTTTTGTCTTACCAAACAGACTCTTAGTTTTACATATGAAGGGTAAAAGTGGAAAGGTTGTGAAGAAATTGTGGTCCATTTTCCACGTGTATTTTAAGCTGGGCGGTGGTTATTGTCAAATTGGGATGCTTCTGTGAAGTGACACGTGTCTCTTGAGATTGTCGTGTTGTGCATTGCATTAGCATAGCACACAGGTTAGGTTGGGGGATGCTATTTCTTATTGTAGGCGGTGGCTACTACGGCGATGTGCCGAAAGTGATTTCTCTGTGTTTTTTTTTTGTTTTCTATAAATGGGATAATTGAAAACTCACACGATTTATCTATTATGATGATGATTTTGATATGATGTTAATAACAAGTATTACTTCTAAGTTTATATTGTTTTTTTGCTTAGATTACAATTTACTCAAACTGTATTATATTGATCGATGGAGGTATATAATTGATTGTTTGTGTATGATATATTTGTAAAAATTTTGTATATGTTGATTAATTAGTAAATTAATCAATTCTAACCGGTTGTAAAAAGATGCTCTGATCTATTCTTGTAATTTGAAACAAGTAGCAGCGTATTCTGATTGACTGTTAATAAATAAACAGATGATATTTTGTTTATTGTTCTTACATTGTTCTTATTTGCATAAATATTATACAAAGGGAAATATTCTGAGAAAAAATTCGATGGTTTTGACTTCTAAAAAAAAGTTATTTGGACACGCACTACTAGAAATACACGTATTACCTGCGGAATTTCCTGCGGAATTTTGCTAAATTTCCGCAGGAAACGTGTTTTTTGCGGAATTTCCTGCGGATTTATGTCCCAGCTAAAACCTTCGTGGGTAATATTTTTCGCAGGTAATTCCGCAGGTATTTCCGCAGGTAAATCCGCAGGAAACAATGCGCAGGTAAATCCGCAGGTAAATCCGCAGCTAATTCCGCAGGTAAATTTGCAGGAAATGTCTATCCACAGGTAAATCCGCAGGAAATTTCTTTCTGAAATTAAATAATTTTTTTATTTTAATAAACTTTTGAACCATTATATATATTTAACTATAATATAAAATAAAACTATAATTTTCAATTTAAATTAAACTTGAATTCATAGAACATAATTGGTAAGAAGTACTTACATAGTCATTACTAAAAATGACTCAGAAAATAAAGTTATTACTAATCATTTGTTTGACAGGTTAAAAAGATAATACAATCCAAAAACTAAGTCAAAATGAAAAAAATACAAATCAAAATTCATTACTAAGGTCTTCTTCATCTGTTTCATCGACGACATCTTCATTTGTGTGATCACTTTCATTAATGGGTTGTGGTGGATGAGAAGAAGACCCAACAAATCCTAAATGATTCATTAAAAATGAAATTTTATTATTCGCTTCGGCCATCTTTTCTTCATGTCGATGCAATTGTTGCCTCATCACCATCTTCTCTTGTTCTTGTCTTTGCAACGATGCATTTAAGGCATGGACTTGACTTCTCAAAACATCAACCTCTTGAGAGTCACTTGAAAGACTTGAGGGTTTCTTTGATACAGAAACCAAAGTCTTAGATGCGGTTCCAAGACCAAATACCCTATTCCCTTTCTTCTTTCCAACCGACTCTACCCATATATCCAAATCAGGTGGCATTTCATTAGTTGGTTGACTATCAGCTTCGTCCTCTCCTGGAATAGTTGGATTCTGAGAAGAAATCTCCAACTTTTTCTGTTCAAATTTATCCTAAAAGAAAATTGAAAAAAATAGTAAGGAACTAAATTCAATAAAAGTGATATTTTCTAAAAGACTCGTGTGTAGATTTAAAATTCAATCAAATTAACACTTCCCGAAATACTTACATATGCAGATTCAGCATGAACTCCAACCCAACTTTGATCCTTTTTCCGATGTGTGCGAAAATAGAACTCGGTCAATGATGGATCTGCACCCTTTTCCTTTCTCTACAAATTACAAAAGAAATAGAACCCAATAATTTTATGTATCAAAGTATATGATATTGGTATAGTGATACTTAACATGTCAAATTATACTCATATTCTCCAGTGTCTCTAACCAAAACGAGAACACTGATCAATAATTAAAAACAGAATTGTCTATATCCTATGTACAGTTAGTTAATTCAAAACACCACCTGCAACAACCATCCTGCAAATTGTTGCTACTGGACAAAGAGTATGAAGATTTAATCCATATTATTGATAACTTATTTCAAAATTATATATGAACACACGTTCTATAAATGAAACTGCACCTTCTATAAACCATACACAACAACATTGAAAAATATTCAAAGTTATTGACTTGTTATGGCAACTTTCACACTTCACAAAGAAACAGTTCAATCATGGTTACTTCTAAGTAGAACTCACATCTTATTCCACTTCATATATGTTTCTCTTTTACTATCGTATCAAACTATTAAGTAGATTATGATTCAGTTCATTAACTAAAAGACTATTCGATTATTTAATAACAGTTCGGTTTGATTATGTGATTTCCCTACTAGAACTCACATCTTATTCCACTTCATATATGGATCTCCCTACTAGAAAGATAAACTTACTTTCTCATCCCTTTGGACTCCATTACAAGCAAACAAATATATTTTCAGATTTCTTAAAGGTGATAGTTAATTCTCTTTATTTCATATAAAAAATTAATAGATTTACTAGTTTGCTTCTAATTTAGATAATTGTATTTCTAACTTTTACTCCCTACCAACATTATATGTCTGTTCGATGATAGAGCTTGTGGATTTATAAATGGTCTGGTAGTGTGCCCTGTATGTCACTATACTATAAACTAGATTTTCCTTCTTTGACTATGTTTATAAAAATGCTTTATAAATTCATCTTCCCACAAAGCAAAAGACCAAATCTTTCAGAAGTTAAATCTCTAGACACAATCCCTATAATTGATTTGAGTTACTCTCATGACAACAACCATTCATCCTTGGATACTAAACTTCAAAATTAACAAGTCAGTATATTTTATCTACCGAAATATAATGAAAAACATATAATATATACCATTCTTTTCCAATGCAAACGATGAGGAATAGACCCTCCGGTGTGAAGAGATGCGCCATCCATAGAAGACCGGTTTCTTTTATTCGTCTCAGATGTTTTTTTAAACTTTAACGAATTCCAATGGTCCAATAATTGCTGCCACACATCAGCTCCCATCCAACCCGGTCTATACTCCAAGTCTTTGCGAACATCTTGTAGTAGCTGAGACATCTTTGCTGCACCTCTTCTTTCAAAGTTACGTCGCACCGTAACCTTGTGTTCCGGTGGCCATGAAAACTTTTTCTGTATTAAAAAAACCATGTATTGTGAGCATTGTTTTTGTTTAGTGATCATTCTTATAATTTTTATCAAACCTTGTTCATTGCGTTTATCATCAGATACAAAGACATAAAATTGTGAGCAAAACAGATCAATTTTGAAGCTCAGGTTAGCTGCATCACATAGCCTCAAAAATCATAATGGAGAAAAGAAGATGAAAAAACAGAAAAGACCCTTAAGCACATTAAGGTTTAAGGACATCCCCACACAATTATATAAATGTTTTACAAGACTACTTGAAAAAGTTTCATATTAGATTTAGCATATTCAATTAGGTGAATCTAAAAACACTCATCAATCATAACATTAAATTCACCAATTTATTACATGTCTAGTTTTCTCTATGCTGAATTTGTCCCCACCTAAGGTTACTTCATGGTTCTAATGACTTATTGTTTTTTAAAGGTTTAGTTTTCTAATTTCCTAGAAGAAATTTAGCTTAAGATCTATAAACATATTCAACTATCAAACAATAAAAAAGAACAATCTATAAACATAGGCAACAGTTTAACATACCACAAATTCTTGAAGTAGAAGCTGTAGAATGTTTTCTAGAAAAAGGTTCTCATCTTGGGCCAATTTTGTTTGTTTCTGTTAAATCACAAATCAAAACAAACAAACAAAAATCACAACCTTTAATAATGTCAAATCAAAGTTACTACAAAAGAAACTAAACACTTCAATTCTGCACCAGATTACAGCTGTTATAGATTGATTGGCTTATAATTCTGCACCATATTTGGAGAAGCAAGTAATGTTTAACGAGCACCAGTCATAAGATTATCAAATGCAACATCAGATATTTGTAAAAGCCAATAGGACTAGAGATTTATTTTTGTTTACTTTATTTACTATGAATTAATATTTCCAAAATGTCTAATCAGCTTTCTCAAATATAGGCGTACACACTATCTATACGTTTATATAACTTCAATTAATCGAATTGTGTAAAAAAAAAATTCAATTAATCGAATGAAAAATGTAGAACATAAAATCCAAGATACATGACATATGGTCCTTGTATACGAAGCTATAGTAAAATTTATACCGGCAGTTTCGACCCAAAATTTCTTCTCGTGTGTATTCTGTAAGCTCAAGAAAGCTATCTGATGCAAATATCTGTAAAGAAACCAACAATAATCACTCATAAGGTATGATATCAGCACACATAACAAGTTTCATACTTTATAGTCACATGATATCTAGCATCTTTTGTGAATGTAAGTTAAACTTAAAAGTTTAATATGTATTAGGTGAATAAAAGAAGATGATAAAGTATGCTTCTAAGACAATCAGTTATCATTTTCAAGGAAAGATAGCACCAATTGCTCTAAAAAAAATTAAAAAGAACATTAATTAATCTTACTATAGGACAATCTGGAAGTCTAGAATCAGAAATCACAAAATTCTTTTCTATCCTTTCCAATGTGGTTGCTAAATCAATTCCTTGCCTTATATCCTTTCCAATGTGATTAGAATTTGCATGATTAGAGACATCATTAGGGAAAATAAATTCATCAGCACAACTTGAGGGTAGTTATAAAATCATTACTCACTGCCATACCAAGAGCCTTAAGCCCTTCACCAGTTACAAGACAACAACTTTGAAGCCTAAGACTAAAATCATTTCAACAAACACCTTGTTTACAAAAATCACATAAGTTTATATTCAACCTAACTTAAAATCATCTAATTTCAGAAATGAATAGGAACAAATTTACCACATCAGAAAAACAGGAACAAAACCCTAGCTATGGAAACTGAAACTCTTGTAACATTCATGGTTTCAATTGATTTTTAGCTTAAGCCATAACTTGATAGCACTGGTATTTCTTATTAAAGTGTGAAGATGCGGTGATGGGACTCCGAGGAATGAAATGTATATAATGTTTAGAGAATACCTGAGTTGAAGTGTGAAGATGAAGAAGACCACAACGCGAGAAAAGCTCCGGCGAGATTGTGGCAACAGAACACCGGCGAAGATGCGGTGATGGGCCGGCTACGACTATGGCGAGGTTGCGGCGAAGAACGTTGAGTTTTGAGGTTTAGGTTTTTGAGTTTTACGTTTTTGAGCAGTAACAAGGTTTTTGAGTCTTAACGTTTTTTAGTCTTAGTTTTCATCAAATATAATTTCTTTCCAATTTTTTTTTAGTTTTTTAATTTTATTTTTAAAAAACTTTGATACCTATTGTTTTTATATAGTTTTTTTTATTTTATTTTTTAAAAACTATTATACCAATTATTAAAAATTTGCATACCATTTATTTATTTTATTAAAAATTAAGATTAAAAATAAGATTAAAATTAAGACTAAAATTAAAATTAAAAATTAACTAAAATACATTATAAAAATAATTAATAACATAGAAAAAATTATGATTAAAAATAAAAATTAAACTAAATAAAAAAATTACCATAAAAATAATTAATAAAAGAGAAAAAATAATGATTAATTTTTTTTATAAATTAAAATATTGAAATATGTTAAATCCGCAGGTAATTTCGCAGGAAAGTTACCTGCGGATTTACCTGCGGAATTTGTGTTACAGTTGCGTTTTATTAAAATAGATATTCGCAGGAAATTCCGCAGGTAAGTTTCCTGCGAAATTACCTGCGGAATTTATATTTTTGTTAGATATTTTGTTTAAAATATACATTTCGCAGGAAAATCCGCAGGTATACCTGCGGAATATTTTCCGCAGGAAATTCCGCAGGTAATACGTGTATTTCTAATAGTGACGCAAATTACTAATATCATTTAATTATTTTGAGAGCATACTATTTCTTTATGTGTGTTTATCTGAATATTGTGATTTAAGAATAATTTCGCAAGAAATCTAGTATCTAAAAAAATGTGAAATAGCATGTATCAAAATACTAGGGTTTCTGACTTTGGGGGTATCTTGTTAATGAATGGTGTCATGCCTTATGGGTGTATGAGCTATATGATAGATCTAGTTTTCTCTCCATATTTGACCAAATCTATTGAAACTAGCTAGAAGAATAAGTGACAAGAAGGAAAATAGAAGAATAAGATAAATGAGAAAATGTGTGTATGATAGATTGATGTAGGGGATTCGGAGGATTAAAAATTTAGATTTTTTCTTTACCCACCTTCTTATGGGGGTCACCCCTAGCGAAAATCCCAAAATACCCCTGCTTCGGAAATGAACTTTCGAAGCGTTTTTTTTTTAAAAAAAAATTCCTTAATTCGGAAGTGCATCTCCGAAAACACCTCATGGGGGGTGTCTTCGGAGATGAACTTCCGAAAACACCTCATGGGGGGTGTCTTCGGAGATGAACTTCCGAAAACACCTTTGTTCAGATTTTGGGGGGTTCGGAAGTTCATTTCTGAATTATGCAGAAACTGTGTTTTTTTTTTATGTTTTATCTAAAACAGTCTCGCATTTTAATTAAACGTAAACGCCAAATAAAATAAGCAATAGATAAACTGAAAATACTAATATGATAAATAAACAAAAAAAAAATACTAATCCGATGAAAATAATATATACAAACCGAAAAAAATAAAAATAGTGTGCTAAAGATACAATCCGATAACAAAAAATATATAAACCCGACCACTACTGGGTGTGCCTAAACCTCTCGCCCTGAGACCTCCTCTGCCGCATGTATGTCGCCGCACGGTCCGCATCAGTGACGATCATCACGGCGACTGCCTCTGGACCGCCCCGCTCCACGATACCTCGACCCAACGCGTCCCGCCCAAGCATCGATATCCGCTGGCAGATCGGCATGAGATCAATGGCGTGATCATCCTCGACCTGCTGGTTCTCCAGGATCTCCTCGTGTGCTGGCCTAGGAGCGCCGGGAATGTCGGGTCTCAGAAGAGGATGTGACACCCGGTAGAACCATGTGACGTATCCCTCCTCACTATGCCAGTCCTGGGTGACCCGAGTGAGACGGTATTCCAGCGGTACCACATGATCCTCCCAATGCTCCCATATGGCAGTGAGCTGCACTCGGGTCACAGTGTCGGGAGCAGCCTCAAAGGGTGACCTGGGTATCCGCTGCACGAATCCGAACTGACGCATGCACCGCTCAGGGAGATATCGAACCATGATGCCGGTCCCGCAAGCCAACCAGCCAGAATAAAGTGCAATGCCGTCAAAGGGGACAATCTGAGCGTAGTCGATGAACGGCCTCCAAGTGACGTCGTCGTGCAGAGTGCGGTCCAGGTATCCACGGTATGGTCCCACCGCATCGTTCCCCCTCTGGAGATCGTATCTGACGGCCCTAGCCAAGGCGTCCACGTACGCAGGATCGAGGTGGTAGCCGTGGATGCGGGAGAAGTAGGAGATGATCCAGCTCTGAAACAGAAACAAGATAATGTATTAAAATTAAATACGAAACATATATAAATAAATAAATACGATAATGTATTAAAATAAAACGTACTGTAAGCAGTGTGCAGGATCCGACCAACTACCTCGTCCTCTAGTTGGAGGCCTCATTCAGCTTCTGGTAGAGATATGCCAGAGTAGCTGACCCCCAGTTCCACTGGTGAACGGTATCCAGGTCCATGAAATAGCGGAGGTAGGCCACATCGACGTACCTGGCACTCTTGTCCACAAAGCATGCAGCGCCTACCACATGCATGTACCAGCACCGGAGAGCGCAGCCGCGGTGGTACTCCCTAAATAGGTCTTTACCCTCCTGCTCGGCCTCGGCCGCCGCGTCCAAGTGGAACTCAAAATAGAGGCTCAGTGTGTTGAACCGGACATGACACCCAGAAGTCGAGACGCACTCAAGGTGAGCAACCTCGTGCGGCATGCCCAAATAGTGCATCATCCACTCAATGGCCTCGACCCTCTGGATCCTGGAGTGGTCCAACAGCCACCCCCTGATGGGCAGGTGGAGAAGACACTGGACGTCATGCAAGATGATCGTCAACTCCCCCACCGGCAAGTGGAAAGAAGACGTCTCCTTGTGCCAGTGCTCCACAAATGCCCCCTGCATGCCGGTGCTGATGGTGGTGTACCCGGTCATGCAGAGCCCGCTAAGCCCTGAACCTCGCACATGGTCGTTAAACCACTGAGCTGATGGTTTAAACAGACCGAAAATCTTCCTGGAGTGGTTCACCATTTTCAATGGCTCTCTCTCCTGTTACAAAAAAAAACAAATAAGCGAGAAATAAACGGTAAAATTATAAAAAATGGTGACAAATAAACGGCTAAGTTAAAAAAAATACCTCTCCCTCCCAGATCCGCCGAGCGACATGATCCTGGTAGTGAATCAGCAGGGAAGTGTCAAAAGGCCCTCCCGGATAGCTATCCACCTCCTGCTCCTCCTCCTCCCCGACTGGAGGGTCAACATCCGGTATCACCTCCTCCTCATCCTCATCCTCCTCCTCTCGCTGGCGGGAAGAAGATACCCGAGCCAGCCTACTCCTAGAGCCTAAAGCAGATGAACTCTCCACCAAGTCCTGTGGAACGCGCACACGGCGTCCCCGGCCCCGTCCCTGGGTCGACGCCAGCTGCACCGCCGCCCGCTCGCGTCTAGCCGACGCAGTCTGGGACTCCCTGCCCTGTCTGATGCGTGCTGGCTGGTTGTCTGACATGTTCCTGTAAACAATCGAAATCGATTAATATGCAAGACAAATGAAAAAACAAAAAAAAATGCACTTTTGATACAGTTCGGAAGTTCATTTCCGAAACTGGGATGAAGGTGTTTTCGGAAATGAACTTCCGAAACACCCCTGCGCAGAGCTTTTCTGCAACCTTCAATGGAAGACCCAAAAAACCTAAACCAAAACTACTTTTATGCCTACTAAACATCCTAATATCAGTACTAACCTATCTTAATGTGATTTTTTCAGTTTCTAAACACCCTATTAGAGTTTATTCAAATAGATCTAAAACTTGAAAAAACAATGTAGAACTTACCAATTAGTGTTTGATGATGAGTTTGGAAGAAGACTTGGGAATGCTCTTTGATCTTACACTTGATTTTGGCAGAAAATTTGAAGAGGGGTTGTGTTTTGATTTGAGTTACGGTAAATGAATGGGGGAGGGGGAGTGTTTTGTTAAATCTGCAGAACGCGCATTATTTCGGAAGTTCATTTCCGAAATGCTGTTTTTGGAAATGAACTTCCGAAATAAGACAATTTTTTCAAAAAAAGGCGCTTTCGGAGATGCATCTCCGAAAACACCTTTTTCTTGCATTTCGGAAATGAACTTCCGAAATCAGGGGTAGTTTGGGTTTTTCACCAGAGGTGGGCTAGAGAGTTGGGAGGTTGGCAAAGAAATTTTCAAAATTTAAGGATGTTGAATATCGCATTATTAGAAAAATGGGAGTGAAAAATAAAGAATGATAGGAGGGATATTTGGTATGATGTTTTGGTTAACAAATACGGAATGCATTTAGAGGTTCAAAATTCGGGGCTAACATGAATATCAAATTGGTGGAAGGATATTTGTAGTTTGAACTTAGGGGAGTGTTCCACATTAGACGAATATTTGATAAAGGAGAGTTACAAAAGTTTGGTGGCGAACAAACAACTAATTGATAATCGTCCTTGAATCAAGGTTTAGAATAAGGTGATTCCATCTAAAGTGTCATGTTTGGTTTGGAGAATGCCATAAAATAGAATTCCTACGAAAGATAACATATCTATAAGGGGAGTAATAGAAAAAATGCAGGTAAGATGTGCAGGAAAGTGCTAACCATCAAGGACCCAAGTCACATTGACTACTTAACAATTTTTCATTTGTTTTGTAGGAATGCTTGAAAGCTACAACCAATACGTGACATGTTGATAGTGGATGTTCCAAACACATGACAAAAGGTAAATCAAAATTTTCAACCTTGATTCTAAAGTCTAAAGCATTTGTCATATATGGAGACAAAAATAAAGGGAAATTACTTGGAATTTGAAAAGTAGGCACGCCACTCTTTACTCCTATTGGTGATGTGTTATATGTTGAAGATTTAAAGCATACACTACTTGGTATAAGTAAACTTTGTGATAAAGGCCTTAAAACTAATTTTAATAAAGATTCGTGCATCATAGAAGATGAGATAACTCATGAATTTTAACTTGCTGGAAAAAGTTCCATGATATCTCTCGATGATTTGTCTTCAAAACTTAAATGTCTTATGGTTAATAACAATGATGCATGGCTTTGGCATAGAATAATTACACATATTCATATGGACCATTTGCATTAATTAGTAAAGCATGATCTTCTTGTTGGTTTTCCTAAGATTAAGTAATTAAAGACAAAGTATATGACACATGTCAAAAAGGTAAATAAACTAAAGTATCTTCGTCTCAACTTCTAGACTACTTCAGCTAATTCATAGGGACTTATTGGGTCCTTTGAGAACTAGAATTTTTGGTAGAAATTTATACACATTTGTAATTGTTGACGATTTCTCTAGATTCACTTCGATATTATTATTAGCATATAAACACGGTGCATTTTAAAAAAGTATGTGAAACTAGTTCACAAGGAGAAATCCTTGAAAATTGCTTCAATTCAAAATGATCATAGTGGAGGATTTCAAAATGCTTCATTTGAAAGTTTTTGAAATGAATATGATATCTCTCATAACTTCACAGCAACTAGAACACCGCAATAAAATGGTGTTATTGAAAGAAAGAATAGATCTTTGAAAGAACTAGCAAGAACAATGTTAAATGAAATAGATTTGGCAAAATATTTATGGTGGATGCAGTAAGTGCGACTTGCTATGTAAGTAATCGTATTTTGTTAAGAATTATTCTAAAGAAAACTTCATATGAACTTTATAAAGGTAGAAAACCCAATATTTCTCATCTTCATATTTTTTGGTGCAAATGTTTTGTTTTGAATAAAGGTAAAAATAATATAGGAAAATTTGATGCTAAATTAGCTGAAGGCCTTTTCCTTGGCTATTTCCTCACTAGTAAGACTTATAGAATTTTTAATAAAAAAGAAACCCTTACTATTGAATAATTTGTTCATGTATATTTTGATGAAACTAGCCCCTTCAAGGAGGATAAAATTAGTCATATTGATGAAGATAATGTATATAATTCACCAAAAGATATCAACAATAATTACGAACATAGTGAACAAAAAAAGGTGCAAAATGAAGATAAAGTATCACAATAAAAGAAAATTCATAATGATTTACCTCAAGAATGGAGAACTCATCGGGATCATCAATTTGATAACATCATTGGAGACACAAACAATGGAGTATCTACTAGATTCAATCTTAAATATGCATGTTTATACATGACTTTTGTTTCACAAATAGAACCTTATACAATTAAGGATGCCTTAGAGAATTAAGAATGAATTATAGATAACTAAATCAATTTGAAAGAAATAAAGTTTGGGATTTAGTCCTTAAACCAAAAGATAAGTTTGTTAAAGGGAAATAACTTGAGTTCTTGGGTCAAAGGAGGTTCTTATTACCATGTCTACTACTCAAATAGGTATCTTTCTTGATCTTTCTAGTGAGGGTGCCATAATTCACCCTGACAGAAACTGTGAATGGGGAAGTTTTAACAAAAAATTCCTTTTATTGATCTTTGTGTTGTTTAATCGAGGAATATATTATGAACAAGAAACAGAGGTTGGACCAAGGTGCCTCTAATAACATTAAAAACCTTGTTTATGGTAATATTTTTTTTGGATGATTGCTTAATTATTTTTTGTTTATGTTATTGTGTGTAAAGCCTCTAATTACTCTCAAATAAGTGAATTTAAGCTCTTAATCATTTTTGCACTGAAAAATAACACACCCTTGAATTGGGCATACATTGTGAAGTTTAACATGTTCATATCTAGAGGGAAAATTATTGTTATATCTTATTCTCAGGAAATATCTATGCTTACTCTGTTTTACAATGTTGGTTTGTGGGGAGAAGTAAAATTGAAAATGAATGAATCTAAGAATCTAATTGACAAAGGTATTTTGGGCAAAAATATTAGTGTTTTGGGATGAGGAAAATCAAACATCCATTTACAAGAGTTATCTGATATCACCATTCGCTACTCCTTCTACATTTGTTGGCCCTTTTGGACCTGCTCTTGAACCTCCAATCATCACCAACCAAATGAACACGCTGACCCTTCTGGACATGCTCCCCAACCCTAGAGATTTGATGATTTTTACAATCAATTGGAAATCATCTCCTATAAGTTAGAGAAATTTTAAGGACCTGGAGAGGACTTTGAGGAGTAGATTAAATTACCATGTGTTTTTGTGTTAGCGTTATTTTATTTGCATTTTCTTTAGAACTTTTCGTATGTTTCTTTGTATGCTTTCAGTACTAGTCTTTGAATGTTCGTACTTTTAATGTTTTGGTATTACATTATGGATGCGCCCAATACTATTTACCTATTGAATATATGATGGTTATGTATGTTGGTTGTTTAATGTTGCGTGTATGGATCTATGTATGTTTCTACTATATGTGCCACCTGTTCTTCTTTCTCGTAATGTCAAAAGATGGAGAAACAATTAGGTTATGCTGTATTTTTGTTTCAATCAAACTTGCAGGATCTCGAGATAGCAATGATTACAACATTGAGAAACTAAGGGGAACTTATACAATTAAGAGGAACCTTTTCAATCTTTATAAAAAATATAGAGCAAATTAGTTATCATCATCAAAATGGGGAGATTGTGAAAATTGTATCTTCTAGCTTAGCTTGGTTTTAATGAAGACATATGTATCTCAAAGAAGAAAAAGATGAAGATATTATGAAGAGTGATCAGTGGAAAACAAATTTTATCATTGAAATGAACATCATCTTAAAGGTACATATCACAATTCATTCTATGTATCACTTTGAAAGGTAAGAAATATCATTCAAACTTCATCTAAAATATTTTCAAAGTTTGTGCATAAAACCATTAAAGAAAAACTACCAAAAGTTTTACTTTTCAAACAAAAAGAAAAAAGAACTGGCAGTCGATTACAAGATCATCATAATCAATTACTAGTTCAAAAAATTCAAATATTTTAACATTGAGTAGTGGTAATCAATTACACCTATGTGGTAATCGATTACCACCTGTTAAAAGACTGCTTTTTATGAAACAACATAATTGTAATGCATGACAATGCTTTATGGAACTTTTTCAAAGTACTACATCCTTTCAAAAAGGTTTCTAGGAGTGTATATAAAGCACTTTACATTAGAGAACTAAATTCACCTCTTTCAAATCATTTTTTCACACAATTCAAACAATTTTCAGAGTATTCATCTTTGTTCAAAATGTTTTAAAACTTTGTATACTTTCAAAAATCTTAAGATTTTAAAAACAAATATGAGCATTTAAGTGTCATTATTTTGATTCGTGATATTAGAAAGAGAAGTCCATATTTCAAGTGTGAATTTAGAAATTAAGCCATCAATAAATTCTTCAACATTATCTACAGAGTGTGGTGTATTACTTGTTCATCAAATTGTGTGGTGAAAAGTATTTGTCTATATAAACTTACACCAATGAACTTTGATTTTGCTACATGTCCTTTCTATGTTGGTCAATTATTCTTAATTCATCCTCATATTCGAGTTTCTTTAGCTTCTAGTTCTTTCTTCATTCAGCTTCTTTACTTAGTAATCATTTTTAGCCCATTTCCCTTACATTTGTTGGATAGATTTCTTGTCTTTACTATGTAAAACATATAAAATATTCATGATAACATAATGAATGAGTCTAATGTTGGGGATTATTCATTTTTGGCAATTTATGAAAATCTAGATGTCCCAAATGCTAATACCTTAGAAGTT
Source organism: Vicia villosa (assembly GCF_029867415.1). Taxonomy (NCBI): domain Eukaryota; kingdom Viridiplantae; phylum Streptophyta; class Magnoliopsida; order Fabales; family Fabaceae; genus Vicia; species Vicia villosa. The sequence goes on along the minus strand of NW_026705481.1, from coordinate 55,803 downwards.
AACTATCCTAACCCCAATTATATTATACTTAGTGAATTGCCGGTTTGGTAAGGGTTCAATAGAAAGTGGGGATGGACCCATCAATGCTTTTATTGAGGGAAGTACTGATGGATCTTCTAAAGAAGATGGAGAGGGAAATTCTAACAACCTTAATTTGAAGGAGATGTATATATGCATTGCTTCCTCTATCAAGTCTCACACAACTCCATATGTTGTTATATTGGCTAGCGATGAACAATGAGCTCGCTATTTTACCAATACCTTTAGGGAGATACATGATCGGGAACCTAGTGACGTAAAGACTAAATATCGCCTTACCTTTTGTAGCAACAATGTAGCTTATGACTCACATTACCTTTTTCTTGATAGTTGAGAGGACATGGTTCAATAGGGACATACAGGTTTAGCAAAGTCGACATATACTTTCTTATTTTGATAATATTGAGAGAGTAGAGGAAGCTCATATAGAAGTAGGTCCTTCCTCTGGCTGGTTGGTTTCACATCTTGTTATTGGCAAAAGGATTTGTATCTATTTTGATGAATGTTCGATTCCCATCTACGAATGTGTCTTTACTCGGTAGAAACCCAGGTTTCCCTTTAGCGAGTTTGGTAAGATGATCTTGAGGCGTATGGAGATTTTCCCTTCCCAATTACACCCGGAAGCCTAACCATTTATTAATGTCTATCAATACTTGTGTGAATACCGGGACAAAGAATCGTCCCTGGATCTCTTTTTTAATTTAATTTTGTGTTGCAAACCTTGAAGGATCCCCACCGTGGGCATGGGTTTCTCTCTCCGCGTCAGGAATGCAAGATATTTGGCGTTTACATGGACATTTGGAAGAATTTTAAGTAATATAATTTATAGGGTCCCTGAGAGAGAATCTACTCCAACATGTTATTCTGCCTCGACGTCGATCAAGTGTAAAGAGAAGATCTAAAAACACTAGGTCTAGAGCCATTTTAGTCGTTCGTGAGAAATATTTTTTGAGGAAAAAAGTCAGAAAGATGGCTGATGGGCTCCACTATCCTCTTTCCATTCTAGTTTTTGCTTAAGCAAAGGCGACGACACAATAACCCTCTTCAAACATTGAGGTTTTTCCTGCTGCTCATAACCAACTAACTCCCATTGAATAGGGTGAAAAGGGGATCAAAATGTCCGATGATTGTTCTGATGAAATAACTAGTGGGAATAATAAGCGTGGTCAGGATTAAAAAATCTTACGCAGGAAGAAGGTTCAGACAAGAGGTCCAAATCATCTAGTTCTAATGTTGTGGGGGATTACTCGTCACTCCTCCAAAGCTTCCAACCATCTCCTCTTCTTAGATGCCTTGGTCTCCTTAGAAAGCACATGCATGTATCTCAGAATAGGACACTACTTACATCCAAAGCCTTACATCCAAAGCCTTATATCCCAAGCCTCTCTGACACCGATAATATGAAGTTGATGGCGAAAATCGCCTTCCGCGTGTTTCTAGGTGCTTCCTTAATAACTTTGGCAGCTGCTGGTCGGAGGAAAATAATTGCTCCAGGTAACCCCTTTAGAAAGAAATATCAATGGAAGAGTAACTATGGGGATGATAACAATAAGCGGACTCAGGTTCAATAGAATGCATATGAGCTCCGAAATGAGTTGGAGAGCTATAGAGAGAGGTGGAAAAGTTGTCTAGTCTCTAAGAGGAAGTGGACACCCATAATACTCCTTATGATTCGATTGTCAATGTGTCAAGTATGCAAGGGTCTTTGGACAATAAAGAGAAGGCCCTTGAAAATGTGAAGACTTCTAAGGATTATCGATGGTCGCTCTCGATATGGTGGTATAAGTTGCTTGATGCAGTTGCGCTTGGTGAATAAAAAGGAAGTAGAGTGAACTATGAATAGAATCGTATTTCTTTATTGTTCATATGGCGGTTTATATACAATAGATGTCAATTGGGTTTATGTCGTATTAATATGGCCAATCCAAAATAAAAACTAAAAATACTAAAATATATTTTAGAAGTTTTAACTTCTATTTTGAAAATTGATAAGAGAACAAAAACAGAGAAAATTGATACAATTTTCATTGATGCCGAATTTATAATATTATACAAAATTTTAAAATATAACTTTTTATATGAATCATATGATTGTATGAAAATAATGTGTCAAATCACAAATAAATCCGTAAATTCAATACATTTATTTCTTCATATTTCACTATCCTTATATTTTCATTTATTTTGATAAAAAAAACTTTTTATATTGATTATATTTATTTTATGTGTTATTCAATTTGAACATTTTTTAAGAAAAAACTTGTTTACATTTTCAAACTAAAAATAATAAGAGAAGTGTTATATGAATTTTAAAAAAATGAATATAATATTCAATACCGTATAAAATACATAACAAATTAATTTATTTGTCAATGAATTTGAAAAATAGCAATAGTTAAAATATTTATAATGTAGATACAAGTATAAAAACAAGAGAAAAAAGGATATGCACTGACAGTGTAAAATATTTTTACACTGTCAACCAATCACAACCATGTATCTAATTAAAACACAATTTTAATTTAAAAAAACTAATATGACATAGCAAGTGTAAGAATTTTGATTGATTATATATGTAAAGTTAGTTTACACTGTCAATGCACTACCTTTAAACTCTAAAAATAATTGATGTGAAATAGAGTGTATTAAATGTGAATTTATACATGTTTTAATTTTTATCAATAAAAAAAGCAAAACTCATTCAAACAAACAAGCTCTAATTAATTGAAAACTTTAGAATTCTAATGAACTATAAATTTCTTAAATTTTGTTAACGTTGTATGTCCAAATTTAAGTTAAATCTGATCATTTAGTTAAGTAAACAAATAGTATTATTTCATCATATATTGTTTATGCACATTTCCTCATTTTTTTTATAGTAAAATTAGTTGCAAAATATAGTGGTCACAAGGTTATCAACAATTAACTAATCACAATTTGTGCTATTAAATCTCATTGTTTTACAATGAGATAAGTTTGGCATACAAAAAAAAATTGAAAAGAGTAAAAAGACATAAGTGAACGGTTGAGATTGCTTGTTGTATAATGGATCATAGAAGAGAAGACACATAGAATCTTGAATCCATGATTAAATCTAAATACAATTAAGAAAGTACATAAGTTGAATTATAAAATCGTTTTTTTGGGGCAATAGATACAAAAGTTGTTAACCAAAAAGCGAATTAAACCATTTAAGTATTCATGGTTCATCATTATATCAATCATATTATACCTAATGCGCATTAGTTTAGCAACTTGATTAGTATGAATGACTTGTAATGGATAACATTATTAATTAATAAAATCAAACGGTTCCTTATCAATTTAATTAATTAATTGTGAGCCAAATTTTATGGTATCTTTCGTAACATTTCATTGTCATTCTATCGGGCAAAAAACCAGTGGTTAGAGAAGTATCCCCATCCAGGTAGATTTTGGGTGGCAGGGCCCTCGTAAATCTATGTTTTTTTTATGTTTTTGAATTTAAGTTAAGAAACATTTACAAAAATAACTAGGCAGCTCAGAACATCTTTTGTCAATAAGCAATGTGCTTTCCGTTTGAGTGAGCCAATAATTTGATAATTTTTTAGAGGAAATTGCAATTATTTATTTGGGTTAAATACTGTTCACCCCCTGCCAAATTAGCGAGATTCGGTTTTCTCCCTTATTAAAAAAAATTTTAGCCTTTGCCCCTTAACAAATAAAGATTCTCCAGAGGGAAACCTTATTGAGGGAGATTCCATCAGACATGCCTACGTGTAATGGATCTTCTTGCTTATGTGGCTGGTTGTGACACGGTGGCAAGGTCTCCTCATATAATTTGGGATTTAGGGTTCACGATGGTATTCATTCTGATTTTCTTCCATTGTTGCTCCTTCAATTTCTTCGGTTTCAACGTGGGTGGGTTTATTCCCAAATTTTAGGGTTACGCAATCTCTTCTTCGTGATTCCAGATGCTTCATCCTCTCTTCGTTCATACTCTCACCTGTGGAAATGGAATCCAGTAAAAGTATCGGTAGCTGCAATTCCTACATCTCCAACGTGAATTTGAAGATCCCCACATGTGGATGCAGTCGTCCCATGAAGATGTGGGTAACCAAGACATCCAAGAATCACGGACGAAAATTCTGGAAGTGCAAGAATGCAGGAGTAAGGTTTTAGTTATTTCATTTTTTTGTTAAATGGGTTTACTGAAAATTGAATAAGATTGTTGTTTTGTAATTGTTGCAGATGGAGAATAGTTGTGATTTTTTTATTTGGGATGACGAATCAGGGCCTTATTACTGTCCACAAGGCTGAATAACCAGTAATTTCCCTAGCAAAGTCTCCAGGATCATTTTATCACTCGGCTGATAATTGATCATGTCTTCAAAACCGCTATCACGAGGCTGGTAGTCGGTAACCTTTTGTTCTGGTTATATTATTTAAACATGTCTGTCACCATGCTGATAGTCGGTAATATTAACCAAACCTTTGAAACTCTTTTTACCATGTCAAGTCTATCACCATGCTGATACTCGGTAATACAGTTTCATACCTTTCACCTTCGCATTATTAAACAAGTCTATCCCCATGCTGATAGTCGTTAATGTCGATAGGTAAGCTTTTCTTACAAAGCTATCATTCCCCGGTGAAGCATACACTTGCTTTCCCGAAAAGGAAAAAAAATGAATCCTCTTCCTAAAACGGATTGAGGAATCCTTCCCGATCTCTTGTCCCCAGTGGGGTCAGTTCTTGATATCCCCTTGGTAAAGATATCCTTGCATCATTCGCAATTTTGGTATCTTAGGTCCAAAATTCGCGTCTTCTGATATTTAAGTCTCTTCCACCCTATCAAAACGAAGATTTTCAATCTTCATATCTCAGGTTGAAGAAACTTAAATAGGGGCATCTGTCATACCCTAATTTTTGACCTAAGATACCACCTCATATCATTGCATATACATCATTTGCATCACTAACAAATTACATAGCTTGTGTTTGTTATTTGTGACTCAGCAGGATTTAAACAAGAAATCACCCATCAGTACAAGTAACAATCAATTAGAGTTTTGTTCTCCCTTCATCTCAAAGGAACTATCTTCATCAACAATCAACCTTTGGTCCTCAAAGTTTCATTTCAACAAGCTCAAAAGCTATGAATCAACCAGATTAGGGTTTTGACTGAAAACAGTATACTCCTGACTTTTGCTCAGGATTTGACCTAATGACTTGGGACATGACCTCAGGACCCCAAGTACATCATTTTGACCTAATCTACTGACTCAAGACATCTCCTACACAAGGATTGATCAACAGTGGAAGTTCAAATCATCAGATTAGGGTTTTGAATTCTCAGGGACTGAAATCAGGGATTACATTTGGGAAACCCTAAAAATCCCCAGGAAGTCAATCAAAGGTTTCAATCATCTTCAAATAATCCCTATGGCAATATCCAATGGAAATTACATCTTAATTCAAGATCCACAGTCATCAATTTCATCAGGTCGACAATTAGGGTTTTTGACCTAATTCACCCGAACCATTGACTTTTTAATCAGAACATGGTGCCACAACTTAAACAATGGCTCAAGGTCCTCCAATACCTCAATATGATCCATTCATACCACTCATTTGATGAGGATAGCTTGATTCATTTGAAATCTCCAGAAACGCGATTCGTCTGAAAAAGTCAACTGTACAAGATCCCCATTGACTTTTGGGGAATTTTGGTCAACCATGACTTTTGAAGTTTTGAATCATCAATACATGATATATGAAGTCATTTGATCAAGAAAAATCAAGAAAATCAATCAAGAATCAAAAAGTCAAAATTTGACTTTTATACTTAGAAAAATTTTCTAAGTGTTTTTCAATGGTTTTTTCCAAACTTTGGAAGGGAATAACTCAAAATTTCACCTACAAACTGAAAAAAACTTCCAACATGAAAGTTGTAGATTTTGATCCAATAAACAACTTTGTCACATAAAATGATTTTCCAAAAGATCAACCATTTAAGAGATATGGAGCTTCAAAGTTGGTATCTTTTGAAAAATTCACTTAAAATCTCATTTTCTTCAAAGTTCATGGATCTTTTTCACCCATTTCCCTAAAGGTCTTGAAGAAACTTTCAACTAGGGTTTTGAAGTGTGTAATATGAGCTTTCCAAAATGTCCAAGAGCATGAAAAAATATGGAGTGTAGCCATGGTTTTGAATTTTGTCATTAGAGGTCATTATGCATGAAATTTCAAGCCATTTTCACAAAGTTCTTACACTACATGACCTATAATCCAAGTAATGATGCATAGAAGCAATAATTGTGTAGTTGTTGTTGTTTGGCTGTAATTTTTGGTAAAACTAATTGTGGTTCTATCATGTTAAAATCAATGTCATGACATGCTTTCTGTTGTTAAGAAGTCCTTCCTAATGCAGGACTTTACCGGATGTCAAGGCCGATGTCATGACATTAGCAGCTGTCCGCTATTTTCTGTTACTACTTTATGATTGTATGATCTGATAAGACCTTATGCGCTATATTTGGTAATAATGGATTCTGATCTGTTTCAAGCACGCCTTGGATGATTTTTTATGAATTCCTTGTGTAATGGAGATTGGTTCAATTAGGTTTAAATCTGTGTTGTGGATCCAAGGCCCAGTTGCTGTGTTATCTGAAGACTATTTAATCCGTGCAGGTGCTGCTGTTGCCGTCAGGGTTTTTGTGTGTTGAGAAACTGTTTGAGTTCTTTTGATTTAGTTTTCTCGTTGTAGTTTTTCTTGTAAGCCAAACAATCATCATGATGATTGTCTTGGTCTAGGCGTTTTTTGTCTTGAGTTGTAAGAAGTGCTCAAAGCTTTTAAGCAAGAGTACTATTGTACTTGATCAAAGCTTTTAAGCAAGATCAAGTTGTGTCTTTGAAGAGTGTCTTCTGTTATTTTTCGTCTGTTAGTTTTTCATCACTGCTGTGATTGAGGGGGAGTGAGTAGGAGCTCTGGTCTAGCGGTTTAGATTGAAGTTGCATTGGGTAGATATTAAGTGAAAGGCGTAATATTGAGTTGTATTACCTTGAATTAATATTACTTATAGTGGACTTCCTCCCTGGCTTGGTAGCCCCCAGATGTAGGTGTGTTTGCACCGAACTGGGTTAACAATTTCCTGTGTTGTTTTCTGTTTACACTTTGTTCATTTGTTTAAAACATTCAGATCGCGATGTCGTGACATCCTGTAAGACATCACGTGTCTGAGTCCAGAATTTCAATTGGTATCAGAGCAGGCACCCTGCCTGTTTTTACTGGGTGAGATCTAGGGAAAGTATTTTCTGGTTCGATGGACAAAGAAGGTGGTGGATTTATAATGAGACCACCCATTCTGGATGGCTCTAATTATGATTATTGGAAACCTCTCATGGTGGCTTTTCTGAAATCTGTGAACAGCAAAGCATGGAGAGCTGTGAACAAAGGATGGGAACATCCTGTTATTACTGATAAAGATGGCAACAAAACTCTTAAACCAGAGGAAGATTGGGACAAAGATGAAGAGGCATTGGCGCTTGGCAACTCTAAAGCTCTAAATGCTTTATTCAATGGAATTGACAAGAATATATTCAGACTAGTCCACCAGTGTGAACTAGCCAAAGATGTCTGGGATATCCTCAAGACTACTCATGAGGGCACCTCCAAAGTGAAGATGTCAAGACTTCAACTGCTAACTACAAAATTTGAAAATCTAAGGATGAGGGATGATGAAAGTATTAAGGATTTTCATATGAATTTACTTGATATTGCTAATACCTCAGGAGCTTTGGGAGAAAAAATGTCTGATGAAAAGTTGGTGAGGAAAATTCTTAGATCCCTACCTAAGAGATTTGACATGAAAGTTACAGCTATAGAAGAGGCACAGGACATCAGCAGTATGAAGGTAGAAGAGTTAATTGGATCTCTTCAAACCTTTGAGATGGGAATCAATGAAAATTCTGAAAAGAAGAACAAAAGCATAGCCTTTGTGTCCAACTCTCGAGAGGAAGTAGAGGAAAGTAGAGAAGAGAATCTATCTGAATCTATAGCTATGCTTGGCAAACAATTCAACAAAATTATAAGAAGAATGGATCAGAAGCCAAGACCTAATGTCAAGAACATCTCATCTGACATCAGTAGATCTTATGACTCTGGCAGAAAAGATAAACCAGAAGAAAAATACAATCACAGTAAAGGGACTCAATGTCATGGATGTGAAGGGTATGGACATATTAGAGCTGAATGCCCTACCTATCTCAAGAAACAAAAGAAAGGATTGTCAGTCTCCTGGTCTGATGAAGATTCTGAGAGTGATTTTGAAGAAGAATCAGCCAAACATGTCACAGCTCTGACTGGAATTTACAACTCAGATGAAGACTCTAGTGAAGATGAGCTATCCTTTGAAGAACTGGCAACCTCCTACAGAAAGCTCTGTATCAGAAGTGCTGAAGTATGTCAACAAGGTGAAAAGCAGAAGAAATACATAGCCCAGTTGGAAGCTGATAACAAAGAGCTTAATGAAACTATATCTGAACTGAATGATGAAATTATCCTGTTACAATCCAAACTTGATCAGATGTCTAAATCAGTAAAAATGTTGAACAATGGCACGGATATGCTGGAGGAGATCTTGCAGGTTGGAAAAAGTTCAAGAGATATGTCTGGCATAGGATTTGTTAGTGCAAAGAAATATGTCCAAGATAGTAGCAGAACTAAACCTGAAACTGAGATGTCGAAGCCGATGTCAAAACATGTGACTCAACATCACGAGAAAGGTGAAATGAAGAGAAAGTTTCAAAGATGGAGATGTCATTACTGTGGAAGATTTGGACACATTAAGCCTTTTTGCTTCAGACTATATGGATATCCAGATCAAGCTCCTTCTTACAAACCTAAGCAGATCATGCCCATCCAGAAGCAACAATGGAAACCTAAAAGTATGGCTTTAATAGCCCATACATCTCTTAGAGTTTCAGCCAAAGAAGACTGGTATTTTGATAGTGGATGTTCCAGACACATGACTGGACTCAAGAATCTGCTTGTTGATATCAAGAGTCATTCTACTAGTTATGTAACCTTTGGTGATGGAGCTAAAGGAGAAATCAAAGGAGTTGGAAAATTAGAGTGTTCAGGAGTGCCAAATTTAGAAGATGTTCTGTTGGTCAAAGACCTGACTGCCAATCTTATAAGCATCAGTCAACTCTGTGACCAAGGATACCAAGTCAACTTCACTAAAGATGAGTGTGTGGTTACTGATGAAGAAAAGGAAGTAGTAATGAGGGGTGTCAGATCCAAAAATAACTGCTTCTTGTGGGTGTCTCAGGAATCCAGCTATTCTACTATATGCTCTAAAGAAGAAGAAGCAAAGCTATGGCACCAAAAACTTGGTCATCTTTATCTAAGAGACTGGGCAGGCAGTACTGATATCAGAAAAAGAACTTCAGGAGGATGTTCCTTCTTGGGAAGTAGCTGTTCTCAACCTGTTTGGATGAAACAAATGTTAACAGAATACAATGTCACACAAGATGTCATGACATTATATTGTGACAACTTAGGTGCCATCATCATTTCAAAGAATTCCATTCAGCACAGCAGGACCAAGCATAGTGATATTAGGCACCACTACATCAGAGATCTTGTTGAGAACAAAATAATTGGCTTGGAACATGTTGCTACAGACCTTCAACTTGCTGACAGTTTTACAAAAGTCTTAGATGCAAATAAGTCTGAAAATCTAAGAAACAAATTAGGCATTTGTCTTTGTGAAAGATTATGGCAATTAATTGGGAGTGGGGCCAGCACTATTTCTCTCTCCAAATCTTGGATATCATTACACATTAAAGTGTATTTTCCCCCCCTTTTTCAAGTTACCCAAACGGTTTCCATTCCTCCAAAACCTCTCCTCCACACTCCCACTATCTCTCTGTGTTTCTGCATTCATCACTCTTTACCCAGCCTCTCATTTTCTTTCACCATGTCTCAAAGTCCCTCCTCAAAGAAATCTTCTCCGATCTCTGAAATAGCATCAGGTTCTAGGGCACAAAATGTTGTGAGCGATCAAGATGTTGTGCTGGATGTTGTGCCATTGAACTCTGTCCCTCCCTCCGATTCTGCTCGCAGTCAACCAAGGAAGATGCATGCAAGAAAATCAACCGGAGGATCTGTTCCAGAAACTTTTTCTGTCCAGGGAAGAGAGGGCTCGTCCTATGTTCATAATGCGATTGCAAATATTGTCACCAGAATCTTGAGTGAAGGGCACAAGGTTGAAGGAATTTCTGTTCCTCTAGCCCAAATGCCTGCTTCCGATGATGATCAAGGTGAGCAAGATGATGCCAGCAAAGATTCTGATAAAAATGATGAGACATCTGCTGATAAAAATGATGAGACTCCTGGTGTTGCTAAAGATGTTGAAAAAGATGTTGAGACATCTGTTAATAATGATGAGACTCCTGGTGTTGCTAAAGATGTTGAGACATCTGTTAATAATGATGAGACCCTTGTTGCCAAAGATGTTGAAACATCTGAAGCTATCAATGTTGAAGCATCTGGTACCAAAGATGATGAGACTCTTGCTCCTGAGAAAAATGAAGAGGTTCCTGCTGTTCCTGCTAAGAAAGATGAAAACCCTAATGTGCATGATGTGGTGGACCTAGATGAACTTGATGATCCTATTGATATTGCTGATGATGACCTCATCTCCAGCATCTCCAACAGGGTCAAGGCTCGTAAGGGAAAACAAGTTTGTGAACAACAGTCTCTCAAGCCACAGGTTACTCCTCTGAAGACTGTCACTAAAGAAAAGATGAAGAAAGTTCCTACTGGACCCTCAAAGTCTGGAAGCAAAGTTAGTGTGAAGAAGAGGAAGGAAAGAAGCATTTCTGACTCTGAAGCTGATGTCCCAAGTGATGTCCCTGACATTCCCTCCAAGAAGAAAATTGCTGTTACTAAATCTGCTACAAAGGTCCGTGATGTTCCTTTGGATAACATTTATCTGCACTATGCTTCCAATGCAATCCAGTGGAAATTTGTGTATCAAAGAAGGCTGGCCCTTGAAAGAGAGTTAGCAAATGATGCTCTGGAGAATCAAGAGGTAATGCAGCTCATCAAAACTGCAGGTTTGATTAAGACTGTTTCTCAATTCTCTAAATGTTATGAAATGCTTGTGAAAGAGTTTATTGTCAATTTATCCCAAGACTGTGCTGATGGTAGAACATGTGATTTTCATAAAGTTTATGTTAGAAGAAAATGCATAGAGTTTTCCCCTGCTGTTATCAATCACTATCTAGGTAGAAATGCTGAAGCTCAACCTGAGCTTGAAGTAACTGATAATGAAGTTTGCAACACTATCACTGGGGGTAAGGTTAAAAAGTGGCCCATCAAAAGCAAATTGTCTGCTAGTCTCTTGACTGTTAAGTATGCCCTGCTGCATAAAATTGGTTCTGCCAACTGGGTGCCCACAAATCACACCTCTACCATTGCTGTTGGTTTAGGTAGATTCATTTATGCTATAGGGACCAAGACTATGTTTGACTATGGGACCTATATTTTTGACCAGACTATGAGACATGCAGGTACCTCTGCTACTAAGCTTCCTATTGCCTTCCCATCCCTAATATGTGGAATCATCCTAAAGCAATACCCTGGCATCTTGAAAGCTAAAGATTCTGTCTGCAAAAGGGAAAGTGCTTTGACTTTTCACTACAAGCTGCTTCAAAGGACTGATGCCTCAACATCTGCTGGGACATCTCAAACTAGCAAGTCTGTGACCAAAGCCTCTCTTATAGCTGAGCTGAAGGAGACCTGCAAAGAGCTGGAAAATAGGAAGATGAAACTTGAACAGCTTATACAAAGTCTTGAGCAGTCTGCTGATAGTGATGATGATCATGCTGCTGGTGGTGATGGTGAGAAGATGAATGATGATATGGATGCTGATAGTGAGGATGAATACAAGTCTAGTAGCTCCAGTGATGAAGAGATGAGTGAGGAGGATGATGATGGTACTGCTGGCTCTGAAGATTAAATTTTCATTTGTTGTTTGGCTCCTTTTGTGTCTAAAAAGGGGGAGTAGTGTGGTTGTGTGGTTGTGGTTGTGTGGTTGTGGTTTGTTGTTTTGATTGTAATGGTTGTCTTGGTGTTCTGATGATTGGTCTGATGTTTGTTCTGATGATCTTTTGGTTTTTTTTTCTTGGACATGTTTTTTTTTGGTTCCCTTTATTTGGGTGTTCTCTGGTTCTCTCTGACAATGACAAGTGGCTTCTGTAACAATTGATTAAGTAGTTGGTTTTTGGTGTTTAATCAAGTTGAATCAATTTATCTTCAGAATTTATTTTTCTGTTGTTGGCTGCTGTATGCTCTGATATCTGTGTTGCATCTATTAGTGTTTTAGCCAAAAATTCGCCAAAGGGGGAGTTTGTAGTTGTTGTTGATTGGCTGTAATTTTTGGTAAAACTAATTGTGGTTCTATCATGTTAAAATCAATGTCATGACATGCTTTCTGTTGTTAAGAAGTCCTTCCTAATGCAGGACTTTACCGGATGTCAAGGCCGATGTCATGACATTAGCAGCTGTCCGCTATTTTCTGTTACTACTTTATGATTGTATGATCTGATAAGACCTTATGCGCTATATTTGGTAATAATGGATTCTGATCTGTTTCAAGCACGCCTTGGATGATTTTTTATGAATTCCTTGTGTAATGGAGATTGGTTCAATTAGGTTTAAATCTGTGTTGTGGATCCAAGGCCCAGTTGCTGTGTTATCTGAAGACTATTTAATCCGTGCAGGTGCTGCTGTTGCCGTCAGGGTTTTTGTGTGTTGAGAAACTGTTTAAGTTCTTTTGATTTAGTTTTCTCGTTGTAGTTTTTCTTGTAAGCCAAACAATCATCATGATGATTGTCTTGGTCTAGGCGTTTTTTGTCTTGAGTTGTAAGAAGTGCTCAAAGCTTTTAAGCAAGAGTACTATTGTACTTGATCAAAGCTTTTAAGCAAGATCAAGTTGTGTCTTTGAAGAGTGTCTTCTGTTATTTTTCGTCTGTTAGTTTTTCATCACTGCTGTGATTGAGGGGGAGTGAGTAGGAGCTCTGGTCTAGCGGTTTAGATTGAAGTTGCATTGGGTAGATATTAAGTGAAAGGCGTAATATTGAGTTGTATTACCTTGAATTAATATTACTTATAGTGGACTTCCTCCCTGGCTTGGTAGCCCCCAGATGTAGGTGTGTTTGCACCGAACTGGGTTAACAATTTCCTGTGTTGTTTTCTGTTTACACTTTGTTCATTTGTTTAAAACATTCAGATCGCGATGTCGTGACATCCTGTAAGACATCACGTGTCTGAGTCCAGAATTTCAAATTGAAAGATATTTTTTGATTTGAAGATCAGAATGGAAGAGGATAAGAAGCTTGAGATTTAACCATGGTTTAGTCACTTTTAACCATTTGCATTTAATGTGAAAGATTCCATTTTATCTCTTAAGCCAAATCATCATTCTTGGATCAACTTGCAAAGGCTTTGAGTTCAGAATCCTTGGCCTATAAATAGAGGTTCAAATCACTTCCAAAATCACACCAAAACCTCACAATTATAGGTTTTCTCTCTTCTTTCTTGAATTGCAAGTTTCATAGTTTTCAAAGAGGTAGAAAACTCAACCTCCAAATCCTTGAAGTTATGGCCAAAGTGATGGTTCTAACAACTTCTAAACATCATATGTGATGTGTTTGACCCATCCACATACCCCAAAAACACCCAAAACTCAGAATCACTCTTCAACCTCCAAACTTGCACAAAGTGAGCCTTATCATGCTAATTTTCGTTCTAGCTCATTTCAGTCCAAGTTAATCATCCAAACACTATCCATGTACCATATATGAACTATCCCAATCATCATCCCTGACCTGTAACTCCAAAATTACCAAGTTTGATCCTCACTTGAGCCCTACTGCAGATCGAGTACCACAAACTGATCAAGAGGTTTTCAATCCACTCCAAGCGTCCAAACATGTTCCATAAGGTCCACTGAAGGTGTTCAGATCAAGAAACAACATCTGGAACCCCTCATTTGCAGAATTCGATTCTCAGTTGTGCCGTTTTTAAGGTAAGTGCTCATGAACTTCAAACTCTATCATACATGCATCATAAATGGATAATTGCATTACCATCTGGTTTCTGCACCATCACTGAATAATAACCCTCAATCAATTGCATCATATCATGATCATACACAATTTCACAATGATTTGTCATATTAGGGTTCTTCTTGTTCATGCGAAAATTAACCATCTTAGAACAAAAATAAATGAAATTAAAGATCACCATCATGTTCCTTGTGAAAAATCGAGCAAGATAGGCTATTCACTTGATCCAAACAATTCAGTTTTCAGAATTTTCAAATTCAAGTTTGGGTTGTGTTCTTGGCGCCAGATTTTTGAAACTGAAATTAGAAATTGATTCAAAAATATAATTGATTCGTTGAAAATGTTAAACAGACCATGCGCGTGGTCCAGTTGGCAATGTTTTTGAATGGTAAACACAAGGGCGTGGGTTCAAGCCCTTTGGAAGACAAAACCTAATTTTTTAACACTATTTTTCTTATTTTTCTTCACAACTTCATCAATTATTTTAACCTATCAAATTAACTCATTTTTTATTCATTTTTTACACACTTCTTATTTTATATATGTATTTTATGAATATAAAAAAAAATCACAAAAAATATTTATTTAATACATTTTTAATTAAGTTTAAAATGACATATTTTTAAGTGTTTTTAAATACTTTAAATATTGTTTTTCATTTGATTTTTCAAACTTAATCATTTGTAAATATTTTGTGATCAAACCCTAATCATTTAGGTGTTAATTAAGTATAATCTTTGTGTTTATCTTAATTAATTTGATTTCTTTCAAAATTTCAAACCGTTTCAAAACAAACGATCACAGTTTTTTCAAAACGATAAACCTTTTCTTTTTTTGGTTTTCTTTTCAAAAGAAACTATTGATTAAATCTTTTTGGATTGATCAATTGATTTTCAAACATGGGCCTCTCGAATATTAGAGAGTATAAGTCCCTTTCCTTTTCTTTGTACAGTTTTTCTTTAAACAGAAAACTTCTTTCAAAACAAATCTTCAAACTGTTTTCAAAACGACAAACTTTGCAAATCAATTAACCATGTTTTATAAAATAAACAGGGGCCTCCACATAGGTATAAGTCCCATTCCTGTACATGAAATTAGGTATTTCATTGTACACACACCTTTTTGTATATATCTCGTTCAATTTGTTTTTCGAACAACAAATCAAAAAATGAAGGTTTTCTTTAAATCTTCCCAAAAATACCATGGGCCTCCATGTAGGTATAAGTCCCGAGCCCTTTTGTAAATACTTGTTTACATAGCTTTTGAATAAACTCAAGTGGGCCTCTCCCCGAGTATAAGTCCCGAGCCCCCGTGTATACAAATGGATCATGCTTACAGGTATATTTCCTTCATAAACTCCATTATATACACACACCTTGTCATATATATATGTAACTGTTCATACTTGTTCATGTTTGTCCATGTTTGTTCATACTTGTTCATGTGTTTGTTCATGTAATATATGCTTGTTTAACTTAGTACAACACCAGGTTCCCCATAGCCTCCTATTGGGCTTCGTGCAAAGAATCTCCCTTAGTTTAGGTTAGGACATAGAGTATGGTTTCCCGATGAAATCGCTCTAAGAGCTCAAACCAACTATACCACGCCTCCTCTTGGGCTTCGTACAAACGACTTGTCCCTCCCATAGCCTCCTCTTGGGCTTACAATACAAGGACCCTCGATTGTCCCTCCCATAGCCTCCTCTTGGACTTACAATGCAAGGACCCTCGGATAGCCTCCTCTTGGGCTTCGTACAAGGACCCACGGGCTTCTTATAAGCATCCCCAATATCCAAATCAAATATCCTAGGAGATTAGACATTTATCATCTCTATGATAGGAGTACCTCTTCTATATCATCACAAACAATCAATCAAACAATCAATCAATCAAAATTTCTCTTTTGTCATAAGGCTAGCTAATCAATCAAACTTTTTTCCACCATACTGGCTGATTAATCAAAGTTTTTGTCACAAGGCTGACTTCATTGAAACTTTTGCCACAAGGCTGGCTGATTAATCAAAACTTTTTGTCACAAGGCTGACTTCATTGAAAGTTTTTGCCACAAGGCTGGCTAAAAAAACATCTTTATCATTCTAAGCACCATAAGTGGCATGGCCCAGGGCTTATAATGAAAAGATTTTCAAACAAAAACAAACAGATGTATGTGATGATATAGATTAGATACATCGAACATTTAGATGACATTTGTCTCTTATCCTTTGCTTCCACTAGCATAAGTGGGAACTACGATTGCTCTGACTTTCTCAACATCCCTTTGAGAATACGTAGGCACAAGGTCGTATCCTTGGCGAGCAAAACTTCTCCCTCAAACCATTCAAACCTTAGCACCCGTAGACCCCGAGCTACAGATGCTCTGATTCCCTCTAAGGGATATGTATGCAGAGGATCGCGATGATCTTTGCGAGCATAATCAAACAAATACCCTAGGTCCCACCTATCTCACAAGAACCTCTCCATAACATAGAATGAAACAAACATAACAAAAAAGCCTATAGAGTACTATAGATACGTTGGGTGCTAATACCTTCCCTTCGTATAACCAACCCTCTTACCCAAGATCTCTCCCCCACTTTTTAGGTTATTGCAACTTTTTTCCTTTTCCTACTTTGGAAACAATAAAAAGTTTGGTCGAAACAAAAGAAAAATCATTTTTTTGAGCACTCGAGCCCAAAGAAGGCATCAGGTGTCTCATCCCGAAAAAAGATACGATTTTTCCCCGCGACAGAAAAATGGCGACTCCACTGGGGACCATCTTTTTATTGTTTCCAAAGAAAGGGTTAATTTTAATTTTTGTGTTTGTTATTTCATTTTTGTTACATGTTTGGTTCTATGATTCTGCTACATCTGTGGTTCTGTTACAAGTGATACATTATGGACAAATCCTAACCCGGATTAAGAACACATAAGAATTAGGTGGAGGGTATAGTCATGTATGGCATACAAGGAGTTAGTCCTTAAAAAGTCAGCATGAGAATCCTTCCGCTCAGTGGAGGTTCCTTGTTTGTAGTATATGTTTAGCAAGTTCAGTTGCGAAGACATTATTGCTTTCATTGAACTGTAGAAGCTGAGTTGGCTGTAGAACCCATAACCCATCCTGGCCTTATTAGGTTGTGGGGGAGAAACTATTCAGGTGAAGACTTGGATTAGTTGTCATGCGGAGAGCCACACTCAGACGAGTTTTTCTTGAGAATATTGCTAGCTCACAAGTTCAGTTGTGCAAGCCGGTAATATCCGAAAGAAAAATGTAGACTCTGACGTATCAGTAGAACATGTTGTGCAGGTGATTAACCCCTAGTACTATCCCATGTTTGGTTCTCTGACCTCATGCTCGTGACGCTGGACCTTTGAACCTATGTGTACTATGTTTTGAATTACCATGTTTGTAGTACCATGTTTGCATTACCATGTTTGCATCACCGTGATTGCCTTACCATATTTGTATATGTGGCATTCATGCATCCGTGCATTCATACATTCATAAAAATCCATCTTTTTCCAAAAAAACATGATTTTTCCAAAAAAATTTAGAGAATTTTCTTTGCAAACATTATAGGATTAAGTTATGGAAGGGGTAAAAAGGCATACCAAAAAGTACGATTTCAAAATGCCTAATGTGGATAGACTGAAAGAGTTAGCATCTTCTGTTCAAGATCCTTCTGATTTTAGGAAAAGCCATGGAAAGCTTTTGCCTATCTTGAACACTCATGTTGATGAAGGACTTCTCAAAACTCTAGTTCACTTCTATGATCCCGTCTACCGGTGTTTCACCTTTCCAGACTATCAGTTGGTACCAACCTTAGAAGAATATGCCAATCTTGTGGGTATTCCCGTGTCTGACAAAATACCTTTCAATGGTTTGGAAGCCATTCCTAAGTCACCAGTCATTGCAGCAGGTATCCACTTGAAGAAATTTGAAGTAGAGAGTAATTGGACTACCAAAGGAAACCTTCCGGGTTTAACTTCGGAGTTTCTAATAAAGAAAGCCTTTGATTTCATCGAAACTGGTAGCATGATAGCTTTTGAAGCTGTACTAGCCTTGCTCATCTATGGGTTGGTTCTGTTTCCCAACGTCAACGACTTTGTTGATACCAACGCCATAAAGATCTTTCTGATTGGAAATCCTGTTCCGACTTTGCTTGGTGACACGTATTTCTCTATTCATCACAGGAATCGCCAAGAAGGTGGAATCATTGTATGTTGTGCACCTCTTTTGTACAAATGGATTGTTTCACACTTACCTAAGTCTCCTATTTTCACGGAAAACCGAGAAGGTTTGCGTTGGCCTCGAAGACTTATGTCTCTTACTAATAATGATATTCATTGGTATACCTTGGCTCGCTGTGGTACAGAAACCATTGATAGTTGTGGAGAGTTCGACAACGTACCTCTCATTGTCACACAAGGAGGAATTAACTACAATCCGGTCCTAGCCCGACGACAACTCGAGTATGCAAATTCAGCTAAACCCATTGGTCTCGCAGTGGAATGCTACTTTTACCGAGAAGGGGAGGATCCTCAAAGGTTGAAGACAAGAATGGTAAGAGCTTGGTACGACGTCCGAAGAAAAGAAAAAGGTGGGGAAAGAAACTGCATTGCTACAAACGCCTATACCTGTTGGGTGAAGAAAAGAGCAAGGGAGTTTCAAATGCCTTATGATTATGAAAAACCCATGTTCCCTGCGGTGTCTCAACTACCCAACATTCCCATTGACACTACGGAAGAATACCAAGAGATTTTAGCCTAGATGAGGTTAGAAAAAGACGCTTGGGAAGAAAAGTTTCGTAAGACTGATATGGAAAACAGAAAGTTGAAGAAAAGAGTGAAAGATCACGAAGAAACTCTTTATTATCAAGATGGTTGGCTCATGAGTAAAGATGAGAAGATCTGTCAGAAAGATGCTGCAATCAAGAGGTACATCAAAGAAAGCAAGAGAAATCTTGAAGGTTCAACAAGCAACGCTCCGATGCCTGACGACTGGAAAAATGTTGTTGACAAGCTGAGGACCGAAAAGGCCGAATTGAAAGCTCACTATGGGAAAGAAATCCTGAGGCTCAAGCTGCACAACGCATTTGGTTCTTCGTCTGATGAGGATGCTTAGGATTGTTTAGCTTTTTATTTTATCATTTGCTTCTGTAAGGAGCTACGCTCCAATGTTGTAACATTTCCCATTATTTCAATAAAAGAATAGTTTATGTTCAAATGTTTGCAAGAAAATAATCTTTAAAATAATTGGAAAAATCATAAATTTCTTTTTGCATACATCATTCTGCATATCGAGTCTGTGGTATAGAGTCTCATCTTTTGGATCTTTCTCCATTAGATCGTCAAGCTGTCGCGTCTCAAAGTTTCTCGACCGCGCTCGCAATCAGATCACAGATACAATACTCGTTCAAGCAGAAGAAGAGTAATGGAACACTCTGAACAAGAGAATATTGAGCTTCGTGGTACGGTGACCACCCTTCAGGAAAAATTGGAAAGTCTCACTACTCTGGTTGACTCCCTAATGGCCGCACAGAATCAGCAGCCGCCACCCAACAGTCAAGCAACGGTAACATCTAAAGTCACTACTCCAGTTTCTACAGTTGCATTCAGCATTCCATCTTTCTCTATGCCAGAAGGTTGGGGCACGCCGTTCAGCTTTGGTGCAGGTTTCCGCCATAATTTCTCTGGGGTTCAAACAGCTACAACTGAAGCGCCTGCTACGCAAGGTTCGGCGTTTATTCCACATTCAGGGGTAACTTTTTCCCAAATCACTATGGCACTCTCTCAACCCACTATGACAGTTGCGACTCCTATGGTTCACACTGTTCCTTATGATGGCAATGAGTTTTATCATGATCAAGGTGATAGCACAAATCAGCGTAATCTTGTGGAAGATCTCCAAGAACAGTTCAACAAGATTCAGCTGGAAGTCAAAGCTATTCGTGGCAAATATTTGTTTGGAAAGAATGCCCAGGAACTATGTTTAGTTCCCAGTATACAAATACCAGCTAAATTCAAGGTCCCTGACTTTGAGAAGTACAAAGGTAGTTCTTGTCCACAAAACCATCTCGTGATGTATGCCCGGAAGATGTCTACTTATGCAGATAATCATCAGTTGCTTATCCATTACTTTCAAGACAGTTTAACTGGTGCCGCACTGAAGTGGTACACAGGTTTGGATAGCACTAACATTCGAACTTTCAACGACCTAGGTGAGGCCTTTGTCCGACAATACAAATACAACTCGGATATGGCTCCAGACAGAGACCAGCTCCGATCCATGGCTCAGAAAGATCATGAAGCTTTCAAAGAATATGCCCAACGATGGAGAGAAACTGCTGCTCAGATTAATCCACCGTTAAAAGAGAAAGAGATGACAAAGATCTTCTTGAATACTCTCAGTCCGTTTTATTATGAACGAATGATTGCTAGTGCTCCAAGTGATTTCACCGAAATGGTAAACATTGGGATGCGTCTAGAAGAAGGAGTCCGAACCGGACGTCTAACTAAAGAAGGTGGATCTTCAAGCGGAACCAAAAAGTTCGGAAGTGGTTTCCCAAAGAAGAAAGAACAAAGTGTTGACATGGTATCCCAAGGAAAGCCAAGAGGAAACGTCAATCGTCAACAACAGGTCGCTACTATCGCGCCAACCGTTAATACAACACCGAATCCGGGATTTACTCCGCAGTTTCAACAACAACAACCTCGACAACAGGCTCAAGAGTTTAACAACAATCAGAATCGTGTGCAAAGAGCTCCACAGTTTGATCCGATTCCAATGACCTACACAGAGTTGTACCCTGCTTTGATTGAAAGAGGTCTTGTTCAAACTAAAGCACCACCACCAGTACCTGAGAAGCTTCCATGGTGGTACAAAGCTGAGGTCTCATGCCCTTATCATCAAGGAGCACCTGGCCATGATCTTGAGCATTGCATAGCTTTGAAATATGAAGTTCAGAGGTTGGTTAGATCTAATCTTCTCTCTTTCAGAAATTTGAATCCTAATGTGCAAGCAAATCCGCTGCCCAATCATGGAGGGCATGTTGTAAACATGGTGTATGGGTGTCCTGGTCCATATCGAGTCTATAATATCAACTTCTCAAGAGCAGATTTGGTACAAATGCACGCTACTCTCTGTCAAGGGCAGAATTTTCGCCAACATCACTACGGTTCCTGTAGCATATGTTGCATAGATCCTCACGGATGTTCGATTGTGAGAAGAGATCTTCAAGTCTTGCTAGATAATGGTACTATTCAGATCTACAGAAATAGGAATGAAGATGAAGTTAACATGATAGGATGTTATCCGCATGAGCTTTTAGTCTCAGATATCAACTCGGAAATGCCTAAAGTTAACGTCATCGTTCCTCATTTCAACATGCCCGAACGCATAGAAGTTACTTACAACAAGCCAAAGGTTCCTATTGCTCCTTTGATCATTTGTCTACCTGGACCTGTTCCTTATGACTCTGACAAGGCAGTTTCATACAACTACAATGCAACAATGATAAAGGATGGACAAGAAGTTCCTTTACCTACTCTTTCATCTGTCGTGAACATCGCTGATGTGAGTCGAGTAACAAGAAGTGGACGTGTGTATACTCCACTACCTTCAAAGCAGCCTGTTGCTCCTGCAACCGGGCAAAATCCTGTTGATACACCGGTGGGGAATCCTGTGGAAACTCCTGTCAGTAATACAAGCACTGATGTTGGCCAATCCAGTGGAACCAATGTCAATCCTGACTTTGATGAAATTTTGAAGCATATCAAAAGAAGTGAATACAAGATTGTGGATCAGCTTATGCAGACTCCTTCAAAAATCTCAATACTTTCATTGCTTTTAAACTCTGAAGCACACAGGGAAGCCCTGATGAAAGTCTTGGATTAAGCTTTTGTAGATCATGATGTGACTGTTGACCACTTTGATGGGATAATAGCTAACATAACAGCTTGCAACAATTTAAGCTTCTGTGATGAAGAACTCCCAGAGGAAGGTAGAAATCACAACCTTGCTCTACACATGCCAGTCAGATTCTTTGTCTAATGTATTGGTAGACACCAGATCTTCCTTGAATGTGATGCCAAAGACGACTCTTGCTCGTTTATCTTACCAAGGAATGCCTATGAAGTTCAGTGGTGTAGTAGTCAAAGCATTTGATGGATCGCAAAAATCAGTTATCGGCGAAGTCAACCTTCCCATGACAATTGGTCCACATACATTTCAAATCACCTTCCAGGTAATGGACATTCAAGCTGCTTATAGCTGTCTGTTAGGACGACCATGGATCCACGAAGCAAGGGCAGTGACTTCTACGCTCCATCAAAAGTTAAAATTTGTAACAAATGGAAAAGTGGTAACAATAAGTGGGGAACAAGCCTTAATGGTGAGTCATTTATCCAATTTCTCTTTCATTTGTGCTGATGATGTGGAAGGAACTCAGTTCCAAGGTCTCTCTTTAGAAGACGAATCTTCCAAAAATAAAGCATCGATCTCTTCTTACAAAGAGGCAGTAAAAGTAGTGAAAGATGGAACTACCACCGGCTGGGGGCAAGTTGTGATCCCGACCAAGAATGAAACTAGAGCAGGACTCGGATGTTCACCAACGTTCTCAAACTGCACCAAGAAGGATGAAACCCTTCGTCCGATCAAAGAAACGTTCCATAGTGGAGGGTTCCTTAACCCAATTCCTCAAGAGGTTAATGTCCTTATTGAAGAATGCACCGAAGAAGGTCTCTCCGATACTGAAGAAGAATGGAAATGTTATCTCAATGACTCGGGATACATATCTCAGGAAGAACCATATCCTCCTTCAGAGAAAACAAGTGCTAAAGAAATTCCACCTATTCCTGCAGAGATCTGGGACACCTTGGGACAACCAAGTGGAAAATTTGATTATATGGTTAAATATACTGCACCTGAAAGTTCAAAGATTGCGATTGAAGACATCCAACCAACTGGATGGGGAGATCCCTTTGAATATAACAGTCAACCAGAAGAGGCTTATCAGCCCTGTCAGTTTTCTCAGCAGCCTGAAATTACTGAAGATTTCAGCTTCAACGCATCCACCAAGATTTATAATCCTGATGATGGTTATTATCACGTAAATGCCATTTTTGAAGATGAAGGGAAAGATGGCCCCGCAATTGACTCAGAAAGTGTCTCTGACAATGAGTCTCTTCATCCTGAAGACTGGGAAATACATCCTGAAAATTCTGAAGATTGTGACTCATCTTATGCTCTTCAAGAAGTAGAAGAAGACCATTTTAACTCTACAAAGAACAAGGTTGACAAACCAGGACCTTCAAATCCTGCTCGACCAGCGGTCAATGTCAATACTGAAGATAATTCTGAGGAGAATTTTCCTGAATACATAATACACAGAGGAGTTCGTTGCTACTGGAAAGCTGTCGACGTTCCGAATGTTGTTCGCCGCTCAAAGTAATCACCTCGATGTTATTTTGACCTCCTGCCTGGCCCAAAGTAGAGAGATGTTTTATAGGGCTTTGCTTTTAAATGTTCCGCCCAAATAACTTTGTGTATAGGGCTTTGTTTTAAAAGTTTCCCTCTTTGTCCTGCCCAAGACAAATGAGTTTGTGTTTAGGGCTTTGTTTCAAAAATGAATCATAAATAAAGCGTCATTTTGAATTCCCTACATTATGTGTTTTATTTTTTGCTTTTTCTGGAAATGGTAATCCTAAAAAACAAAAAAAACTTTTTCAAAAAAAATCTGCATACACTCTTGCATTCATAAATTTTCTGAAACAAATATAAATCATATGTGCAGATTTACTATTGACAAACCCATTGAACGCAATAACCCTATGCCCTCTCCCAACTTTGAGTTTCCTGTGTTCGAAGCCGAAGAAGAGGAAGAAGAAGAGATCCCGGACGAGATCTCTCGATTACTTAAGCATGAGGAAAGAGTCATTCTGCCCCACAAAGAGCCTTTAGAAAAGATCAACTTGGGTTCTGAAGAAGACAAAAAAGAAGTGACCATTGGATCGCTGCTTGATACTGATATCAAGAGTAAGCTGATAGATCTTCTCAAAGAATATGTTGACGTGTTTGCCTGGTCCTACCAAGACATGCCTGGGTTGGATACCAATATTGTTCAGCATTACTTGCCATTGAAGCCAGAATGTCCACCAGTCAAGCAGAAATTGCGAAGGACTCACCCTGATATGGCTAACAAGATCAAAACAGAAGTTCAAAAGCAACTCGACGCAGGTTTTCTTGTCACCTCAGAATATCCTCAATGGTTGGCCAACATAGTGCCAGTTCCGAAGAAAAATGGCAAAGTCAGAATGTGTGTTGACTACCGTGACTTGAACAAAGCCAATCCAAAAGATGACTTTCCACTACCACATATTGACATGCTGGTTGATAACACCGCTAAGTTCAACGTCTTTTCCTTCATGGACGGGTTCTCCGGTTATAATCAGATCAAGATGGCTCCCGAAGACATGGAGAAGACATATTTCATCACCCCATGGGGTACATTTTGCTACAAAGTGATGCCATTTGGATTAAAGAATGCAGGCGCAACTTACCAAAGGGCAATGACTACTCTCTTTCATGACATGATGCATAAAGAAATTGAAGTTTATGTGGACGACATGATAGCCAAGTCCAGCACAGAAGAAGAACATATTGAATACCTTTTGAAGTTGTTTCAACGACTAAGGAAATATCAGCTTCGCTTGAATCCTAACAAATGTACTTTTGGGGTTAGATCTGGAAAACTCTTAGGTTTCATTGTCAGCCAAAGAGGTACCGAAGTAGATCCCGACAAAGTCAGAGCTATTCAAGAGATGCCTGCACCAAAAACTGAAAAGCAAGTAAGAGGATTTCTCGGACGATTAAACTATATCTCCAGATTTATCTCTCAAATGACTGCTACTTGTGGGCCAATTTTCAAGCTTCTCCGCAAAGATCAAGGGGTTGTATGGACTGAAGATTGCCAGAAAGCGTTCGACAGTATCAAAGAGTACCTGTTAGAACCACCAATATTGATTCCTCCAGTTGAAGGAAGACCACTAATCATGTACCTTACTGTGTTAGAAGAATCCATGGGTTGTATGCTTGGACAACAAGATGAAACCGGTAAGAAGGAGCATGCCATCTATTACCTGAGTAAGAAATTCACAGATTGTGAGTCTCGTTACTCCGTGCTCGAAAAAACATGTTGTGCTTTGGCTTGGGCTTCAAAACGTCTCCGCCAGTACATGATCAACAATACTACTTGGTTAATCTCCAAAATGGATCTGATCAAGTATGTCTTTGAAAAGCCTGCATTAACAGGAAGGATTGCCCGATGGCAAATGCTGTTATCCGAATATGACATTGAATACCGTACTCAAAAAGCAGTCAAAGGAAGCATTCTCGCCGAACATTTGGCGCATCAACCAATTAATGAATATCAATCTCTCAAGTTTGACTTTCCTGACGAAGATGTCATGTACTTGAAGATGAAAGATTGTGACGAACCATTACCTGAAGAAGGTCCTGATCCTGGATCAAGATGGGGCCTAATTTTCGATGGAGTTGTTAACGCTTTTGGCAATGGAATTGGGGCAATCATCATCACTCCCAAAGGTACTCATATCCCGTTCTCTGCCAGATTGCTATTTGATTGTACCAACAACATCGCAGAATATGAAGCTTGTATCATGGGTCTCGAAGAAGCCATTGACTTAAGGATCAAGATCCTCGACATATATGGAGATTCAGCCCTCGTGATCAACCAAATCAAAGACAAGTGGGAAACTTATCACCCTGGTTCGATTCCTTACAGAGATTATGCAAGACGACTGTTGACTTTCTTCAACAAGGTTGAATTGCATCATATACCTCGAGATCATAATCGAATGGCAGACGCCTTGGCTACTCTATCTTCCATGTTCAAAGTCAATCATTGGAACGATATGCCTACAGTCAGAATTACGCGCCTTGAAAGGCCCGCCTATGTGTTTGCAACCGAAGCAGTCATCGATGATAAACCGTGGTTTCACGACATCAAACGCCTCCTTCAAACTCAAGAGTACCCACTTGGGGCATCAAACAAAGATAAGAAAACTCTAAGGAGACTTTCTGGCAGTTTCTTCCTGAACGGAAATATGCTATACAAAAGAAACTTCGACATGGTTTTGCTCAGATGCGTGGATAGACACGAAGCAGACATGTTAATGCATGAAGTGCATGAAGGGTCCTTTGGAACTCATTCAAACGGGCATGCGATGTCCAAGAAAATCTTAAGAGCAGGATACTATTGGTTGACAATGGAATCTGATTGTTGTAAACACGTGAAGAGATGTCACAAGTGCCAGATCTACGCAGATAAGATCCATGTGCCACCGACTCTACTCAACGTTCTCTCATCTCCATGGCCTTTCTCCATGTGGGGTATCGACATGATTGGGATGATCGAACCAAAAGCTTCAAACGGTCATCGTTTCATCTTAGTGGCAATTGATTACTTCACCAAATGGGTCGAAGCAGCATCTTACGCCAATGTTACAAGACAAGTGGTTGTGAGGTTTATCAAGAATAACATCATTTGCCGATATGGTGTTCCCAGCAAGATCATTACTGACAATGGTTCAAACTTGAACAACAAAATGATGAAAGAACTGTGTGAGGAATTCAAGATTGAGCATCATAACTCTTCTCCTTACAGACCAAAAATGAACGGCGCCGTTGAAGCTGCTAACAAGAACATTAAGAAGATTGTCCAGAAAATGGTCGTCACTTACAAAGACTGGCATGAAATGCTGCCATTCGCTTTACATGGGTACCGTACTTCAGTGCGTACTTCAACAGGGGCAACCCCTTTCTCTCTAGTATACGGCATGGAAGTTGTGCTCCCCGTAGAAGTTGAAATCCCATCAATGAGAGTCCTGATGGAGACTAAGTTATCAGAGACTGAATGGTGCCAAAGCAGATATGATCAGTTGAACTTAATCGAAGAGAAACGTATGACTGTTCTATGCCATGGACAGTTATACCAAGCAAGGATGAAACAAGCCTTCAACAAAAAGGTTCGACCTCGTGAATTTCGAGAAGGAGACCTCGTGCTTAAAAAGATCTTGTCTTTTCAGCCAGATTCTAGGGGCAAATGGTCTCCTAATTACGAAGGCCTGTATGTTGTCAAAAGAACATTTTCTGGCGGCGCCATGACTCTTGCAACCATGGATGGTGATGAACTCCCACATCCTGTGAATGCTGATGCAGTCAAGAAATACTTCGTCTAAAAAAATACAAAAGAACAGCTCGGTAAGTTGAAAACCCGCAAAGGGCGACTTAGGCAAAAATGAGCGTCTCGGTGGACTGAAAACCCGAAAGGGCGGTCCAGGCAAAAATTAGAGACAATAAACAGAAAAAAATTCATCCTGGTAGATTGAAAACCTGAAAGGGCAATCTAGGCAAAAATTAGGGATTAATGACAAAGTAACTGCATCAGTCCGTACTTCGTCACCTGAAGAGTCTGTACTTCATCAAAGGATCTTCAAACAAATCATTGCCAATCTGAAGCGACAAGCACAGTTGGAACTCAAAGTTGTTAGGGGGAATAGTGGTTATTGCCTTCAATGTAGCCTTTTCCACATATTTACCATTTCCAAATACTCTATGGAATCACTCCTTTAGCTGATTACCATCCTATTAAATAAATTTGAGCCTTGTGCCCATTTGTTTGCAATTCTTGATTTCTTCTAGCTTGCAAAATGACGCTTTAATTATGTTATTCACTTTTGAAAGAAAAAAAGAAAAAATAAGTTTTAAATGAATTTACTTTTCTTTTTCAAAATAAAAGCGAAATTTTCCTTTGAGTTGTGAACAACAGAAGGAACATCAACAGCTATCTCCATAGGATGAATCAAAGATTATGATAGGAAAAGCTCTTCTATCCCCAGTGAAGAAGGTCTTTTATCCCCAGTGACGAAGATTTTCTATCTCCAGTGAAGGAGTTCTGCCACCTCAATAATAAAAGATGCTTGTCTTCCCCAGAGAAGTTTAAGCACGCAACACCATTCATCAACTGTCATCTACACCGTGTTGAAGAACATTTACCAAGTATCTGGTTGTATTGCGACGTCGGTCCATCTCCAGTACATACTTCATTGTCTTTCAATTTCGTCAGTATGCATGCTACATTCATGACATTCATCATATTTGCATCATTTATGCATTCTTGCATTTTTCAATGTTTGCTTTAAAATCACTTGTTTAGGATATATCTATCCTCAAAAAAAAAAAAAAAAAAAAGAGAAGAAAAGAAAAGAAAAAAAAAGAAGAAAAGAAACAGGTATGGGCGTGTCATCTTTCCAAGTAGGTTGTCACCCATAAGCAGAAAGAACATCTTCTTTCTCCAGTTCCCCACTGAGATCATCCCTCGTGGAAGAAGGTTTCTTTAGTTTTTCCTCTCAAAACAAAGGAGAAAATCCCCAGTTGAGTTCATTCCTCATTGGGTACAAAGTCTTGTTTGACTGTTTCTTTCCAATTCATTCATGGATAGAACCTTGTCTTTACCAGAGATTCAAATTCCGATTCCCCAAATAGAGTCGTGAAAAACAGACAATAAGCAATAGCCTTATCGTCTGAGCAGCTTATGTCTCTTCCAAAAGATTTTTCCTCTCAAGGAAATCAATCATGAAGACCATTTGACAATCAGGGCCTTATTACTGTCCACAAGGCTGAATAACCAGTAATTTCCCTAGCAAAGTCTCCAGGATCATTTTATCACTCGGCTGATAATTGATCATGTCTTCAAAACCGCTATTACGAGGCTGGTAGTCGGTAACCTTTTGTTTTGGTTATATTATTTAAACATGTCTGTCACCATGCTGATAGTCGGTAATATTAACCAAACCTTTGAAACTCTTTTTACCATGTCAAGTCTATCACCATGCTGATAGTCGGTAATACAGTTTCATACCTTTCACCTTCGCATTATTAAACAAGTCTATCCCCATGCTGATAGTCGTTAATGTCGATAGGTAAGCTTTTCTTACAAAGCTATCATTCCCCGGTGAAGCATACACTTGCTTTCCCGAAAAGGAAAAAAAACGAATCCTCTTCCTAAAACAGATTGAGGAATCCTTCCCGATCTCTTGTCCCCAGTGGAGTCAGTTCTTGATATCCCCTTGGTAAAGATATCCTTGCATCATTCGCAATTTTGGTATCTTAGGTCCAAAATTCGCGTCTTCTGATATTTAAGTCTCTTCCACCCTATCAAAACGAAGATTTTCAATCTTCATATCTCAGGTTGAAGAAACTTAAATAGGGGCATCTGTCATACCCTAATTTTTGACCTAAGATACCACCTCATATCATTGCATATACATCATTTGCATCACTAACAAATTACATAGCTTGTGTTTGTTATTTGTGACTCAGCAGGATTTAAACAAGAAATCACCCATCAGTACAAGTAACAATCAATTAGAGTTTTGTTCTCTCTTCATCTCAAAGGAACTATCTTCATCAACAATCAACCTTTGGTCCTCAAAGTTTCATTTCAACAAGCTCAAAAGCTATGAATCAACCAGATTAGGGTTTTGACTGAAAACAGTATACTCCTGACTTTTGCTCAGGATTTGACCTAATGACTTGGGACATGACCTCAGGACCCCAAGTACATCATTTTGACCTAATCTACTGACTCAAGACATCTCCTACACAAGGATTGATCAACAGTGGAAGTTCAAATCATCAGATTAGGGTTTTGAATTCTCAGGGACTGAAATCAGGGATTACATTTGGGAAACCCTAAAAATCCCCAGGAAGTCAATCAAAGGTTTCAATCATCTTCAAATAATCCCTATGGCAATATCCAATGGAAATTACATCTTAATTCAAGATCCACAGTCATCAATTTCATCAGGTCGACAATTAGGGTTTTTGACCTAATTCACCCGAACCATTGACTTTTTAATCAGAACATGGTGCCACAACTTAAACAATGGCTCAAGGTCCTCCAATACCTCAATATGATCCATTCATACCACTCATTTGATGAGGATAGCTTGATTCATTTGAAATCTCCAGAAACGCGATTCGTCTGAAAAAGTCAACTGTACAAGATCCCCATTGACTTTTGGGGAATTTTGGTCAACCATGACTTTTGAAGTTTTGAATCATCAATACATGATATATGAAGTCATTTGATCAAGAAAAATCAAGAAAATCAATCAAGAATCAAAAAGTCAAAATTTGACTTTTATACTTAGAAAAATTTTCTAAGTGTTTTTCAATGGTTTTTTCCAAACTTTGGAAGGGAATAACTCAAAATTTCACCTACAAACTGAAAAAAACTTCCAACATGAAAGTTGTAGATTTTGATCCAATAAACAACTTTGTCACATAAAATGATTTTCCAAAAGATCAACCATTTAAGAGATATGGAGCTTCAAAGTTGGTATCTTTTGAAAAATTCACTTAAAATCTCATTTTCTTCAAAGTTCATGGATCTTTTTCACCCATTTCCCTAAAGGTCTTGAAGAAACTTTCAACTAGGGTTTTGAAGTGTGTAATATGAGCTTTCCAAAATGTCCAAGAGCATGAAAAAATATGGAGTGTAGCCATGGTTTTGAATTTTGTCATTAGAGGTCATTATGCATGAAATTTCAAGCCATTTTCACAAAGTTCTTACACTACATGACCTATAATCCAAGTAATGATGCATAGAAGCAATAATTGAAAGATATTTTCTGATTTGAAGATCAGAATGGAAGAGGATAAGAAGCTTGAGATTTAACCATGGTTTAGTCACTTTTAACCATTTGCATTTAATGTGAAAGATTCCATTTTATCTCTTAAGCCAAATCATCATTCTTGGATCAACTTGCAAAGGCTTTGAGTTCAGAATCCTTGGCCTATAAATAGAGGTTCAAATCACTTCCAAAATCACACCAAAACCTCACAATTATAGGTTTTCTCTCTTCTTTCTTGAATTGCAAGTTTCATAGTTTTCAAAGAGGTAGAAAACTCAACCTCCAAATCCTTGAAGTTATGGCCAAAGTGATGGTTCTAACAACTTCTAAACATCATATGTGATGTGTTTGACCCATCCACATACCCCAAAAACACCCAAAACTCAGAATCACTCTTCAACCTCCAAACTTGCACAAAGTGAGCCTTATCATGCTAATTTTCGTTCTAGCTCATTTCAGTCCAAGTTAATCATCCAAACACTATCCATGTACCATATATGAACTATCCCAATCATCATCCCTGACCTGTAACTCCAAAATTACCAAGTTTGATCCTCACTTGAGCCCTACTGCAGATCGAGTACCACAAACTGATCAAGAGTTTTTCAATCCACTCCAAGCGTCCAAACATGTTCCATAAGGTCCACTGAAGGTGTTCAGATCAAGAAACAACATCTGGAACCCCTCATTTGCAGAATTCGATTCTCAGTTGTGCCGTTTTTAAGGTAAGTGCTCATGAACTTCAAACTCTATCATACATGCATCATAAATGGAAAATTGAGTTACCATCTGGTTTCTGCACCATCACTGAATAATAACCCTCAATCAATTGCATCATATCATGATCATACAAGATTTCACAATGATTTGTCATATTAGGGTTCTTCATGTTCATGCGAAAATTAACCATATTAGAACAAAAATAAATGAAATTAAAGATCACCATCATGTTCCTTGTGAAAAATCGAGCAAGATAGGCTATTCACTTGATCCAAACAATTCAGTTTTCAGAATTTTCAAATTCAAGTTTGGGTTGTGTTCTTGGCGCCAGATTTTTGAAACTGAAATTAGAAATTGATTCAAAAATATAATTGATTCGTTGCAAATGTTAAACAGACCACGCGCGTGGTCCAGTTGGCAATGTTTTTGAATGGTAAACACAAGGGCGTGGGTTCAAGCCCTTTGGAAGACAAAACCTAATTTTTTAACACTATTTTTCTTATTTTTCTTCACAACTTCATCAATTATTTTAACCTATCAAATTAACTCATTTTTTATTCATTTTTTACACACTTCTTATTTTATATATGTATTTTATGAATATCAAAAAAAATCACAAAAAATATTTATTTAATACATTTTTAATTAAGTTTAAAATGACATATTTTTAAGTGTTTTTAAATACTTTAAATATTGTTTTTCATTTGATTTTTCAAACTTAATCATTTGTAAATATTTTGTGATCAAACCCTAATCATTTAGGTGTTAATTAAGTATTTTATCTTTGTGTTTATCTTAATTAATTTGATTTCTTTCAAAATTTCAAACCGTTTCAAAACAAACGATCACAGGTTTTTCAAAACGATAAACCTTTTCTTTTTTTGGTTTTCTTTTCAAAAGAAACTATTGATTAAATCTTTTTGGATTGATCAATTGATTTTCAAACATGGGCCTCTCGAATATTAGAGAGTATAAGTCCCTTTCCTTTTCTTTGTACAGTTTTTCTTTAAACAGAAAACTTCTTTCAAAACAAATCTTCAAACTGTTTTCAAAACGACAAACTTTGCAAATCAATTAACCATGTTTTATAAAATAAACAGGGGCCTCCACATAGGTATAAGTCCCATTCCTGTACATGAAATTAGGTATTTCATTGTACACACACCTTTTTGTATATATCTCGTTCAATTTGTTTTTCGAACAACAAATCAAAAAATGAAGGTTTTCTTTAAATCTTCCCAAAAATACCATGGGCCTCCATGTAGGTATAAGTCCCGAGCCCTTTTGTAAATACTTGTTTACATAGCTTTTGAATAAACTCAAGTGGGCCTCTCCCCGAGTATAAGTCCCGAGCCCCCGTGTATACAAATGGATCATGCTTACAGGTATATTTCCTTCATAAACTCCATTATATAAACACACCTTGTCATATATATATGTAACTGTTCATACTTGTTCATGTTTGTCCATGTTTGTTCATACTTGTTCATGTGTTTGTTCATGTAATATATGCTTGTTTAACTTAGTACAACACCAGGTTCCCCATAGCCTCCTATTGGGCTTCGTGCAAAGAATCTCCCTTAGTTTAGGTTAGGACATAGAGTATGGTTTCCCGGTGAAATCGCTCTAAGAGCTCAAACCAACTATACCACGCCTCCTCTTGAGCTTCGTACAAACGACTTGTCCCTCCCATAGCCTCCTCTTGGGCTTACAATGCAAGGACCCTCGATTGTCCCTCCCATAGCCTCCTCTTGGGCTTACAATGCAAGGACCCTCGAATAGCCTCCTCTTGGGCTTAGTACAAGGACCCACGGGCTTCTTATAAGCATCCCCAATATCCAAATCAAATACCCTAGGAGATTAGACATTTATCATCTCTATGATAGGAGTATCTATTCTATATCATCACAAACAATCAATCAAACAATCAATCAATCAAAATTTCTCTTTTGCCACAAGGCTGGCTAATCAATCAAACTTTTTGCCACCATACTGGCTGATTAATCAAAGTTTTTGTCACAAGGCTGACTTCATTGAAACTTTTGCCACAAGGCTGGCTGATTAATCAAAACTTTTTGTCACAAGGCTGACTTCATTGAAAGTTTTTGCCACATGGCTGGCTAAAAAAACATCTTTATCATTCTAAGCACCATAAGTGGCATGGCCTAGGGCTTATAATGAAAAGATTTTCAAACAAAAACAAACAGATGTATGTGATGATATAGATTAGATACATCGAACATTTAGATGACATTTGTCTCTTATCCTTTGCTTCCACTAGCATAAGTGGGAACTACGATTGCTCTGACTTTCTCAACATCCCTTTGAGAATACGTAGGCACAAGGTCGTATCCTTGGCGAACAAAACTTCTCCCTCAAACCATTCAAACCTTAGCACCCGTAGACCCCGAGCTACAGATGCTCTGATTCCCTCTAAGGGATATGTATGCAGAGGATCGCGATGATCTTTGCGAGCATAATCAAACAAACACCTTAGGTCCCACCTATTTCACAAGAACCTCTCAATAACATGGAATGAAAAACAAAGCAAAGAAACCTATAGAGTACTATAGATACGTTGGGTGATAATACCTTCCCTTCGTATAACCAACCCTCTTACCCAAGATCTCTCCCCCACTTTTTAGGTTATTGCAACTTTTTTCCTTTTCCTACTTTGGAAACAATAAAAAGTTTGGTCGAAACAAAAGAAAAATCATTTTTTTGAGCACTCGAGCCCAAAGAAGGCATCAGGTGTCTCATCCCGAAAAAAGATACGATTTTTCCCCGCGACAATAATGTAGCATAAAATTACTTAACAGACAAAATGGATAACAAATGGACAACCATTGTACCATTGTACCAACATTGTACCAAAATACATCATCATTGTACCATAAAAAAATGACATAAACAAAATATTGAAGTTCACTAGCATTATGCATAACTAGGACTTATACATAATCATGACTTAATACTTCTTCTTCAATTT
This sequence comes from Vicia villosa, assembly GCF_029867415.1. NCBI lineage: Eukaryota > Viridiplantae > Streptophyta > Magnoliopsida > Fabales > Fabaceae > Vicia > Vicia villosa. The sequence goes on along the minus strand of NW_026705481.1, from coordinate 21,219 downwards.
CTTCTTCCCATGCCTTGACTCATCATTGTTCTCTTCATCAGTCACTGATAATGGTTCTTCAGAGCTAGCACCTGGGTGTCATACCCCAATTTTTGACCTAAGATACCACCTCATATCATTGCATATGCATCATTTGCATCTCTAACAAATTGCATAGCCTGTGTTTGTTACTTGTGACTCAACAGGATTTGATCAGGAAATCACTCATCAGTACAAGTAACAATCAATTAGGGTTTTGTTCTCCCTTCATTTCAAATGAATCATCTTCATCAACAATCAACATTTGGTCCTCAGAGATTCATTTCAACAAGCTCAAAGGCTTTGAATCAACCAGATTAGGGTTTTGACTGAAGATAGCATACCCCTGACTTTTGCTCAGGATTTGACCTAATGACTTGGGACATGACCTCAAGACCCCAAGTGCATCATTTTGACCTAATCCATTGGCTCAGAACATCTCCTACACAAGGATTGATCAACAGTGAAAGTTCAAATCATCAGATTAGGGTTTTGAACTATCAGGGACCAAAATCAGGGATCACATTTGGGAAACCCTAAAAATCCCCAGGAAGTCAATCAAAGGTTTCAATCATCTTCAAATAATCCCTATGACAATATCCAATGGGAATTACATCTCAATTCAAGATCCACAGTCATCAATTTCATCAGGTCGACAATTAGGGTTTTTGACCTAATTCACTGAACAACTGACTTTTTAATCAGGACATGGTGCCACAACTCAAACTATGATTCAATATCCTCCAATACCTCAATATGATCCATTCATACCATTCATTTGATGAGGATAGCCTGTTTCATTTGAAATCTCCAGAAACGCGATTCGTCTGAAAAAGTCAACTGTACAAGATCACCATTGACTTTTGGGGAATTTTTGGTCAACCATGACTTTTGAAGTTTTAAATCATCAATATATGATATGAGAAGTCATTTGATTAAGAATAATCAAGAAAATCAATCAAGAATCAAAAAGTCAAAAGTTTGACTTTCCATACTTAGAAAAATTTCTAAGTGTTTTTCATGGTTTTTTTCAAACTTTGGAAGGGAATAACTCAAAATTTCACCTACAAACTGAAAAAAACTTCCAACATTAAAGTTGTAGATTTTGATCCAATGAACAACTTTGACACAAATAATTTTTTTTCATAAGATCAACCATTTAAGAGATATGGAGCTTCAAAGTTGGTACTTTTTGAAAACTTCACTTAAAACTTCATTTTTCTCAAAGTTCATGGATCTTTTTCACCCACTTCCTTAAAGATCTTGAAGAAACTTTCAACTAGGGTTTTGAAGTGTGTAATATGAGCTTTCCAAAATGTCCAAGAGCATGAAAAAATTTGAAGTGTAGCTATGGTTTTGAATTTTGACATTAGTGAACTTTTCACTTGAAATTTCATGCCATTTTCACTAAGTTATGAGCCAATTTGCCAAATGATCCAAATAATGATGCATAGAGGCAATAATTGGAGATATTTTTCTGATTTGAGATCAGAATGGAAGAGGATAAGAAGCTTGAGTTTTAACCATGGTTTGGTCACTTTAACCATTTTGCATTAAATGTAAAAGATTCCTTTTTATCTCTTAAGCCAAATCACCAATTCTTGATCAACTTGCAAAGGTCTGAGTTCAGAACTCTTGGCCTATAAATAGAGGTGCAAATCACTCTTCAATTCACACCAAAACCTCACAATTATAGGTTTTCTCTCTTCTTTCTTAGAATGCAAGTTTCTTAAGTTTCAAAGAGGTAGAAATGTCAACCTCCAAATCCTTGAAGCTATGGCCAAAATGATGATTCTAGCAAACCATAAACACCATATGGGATGTGTTTGAATCACTCATACACCCAAAAACACCTCAAAACTCAAAATCACTACCTCACTTCCATGTTTGCATATATTGAACCTTATCATGCCAAAATCCATACCAAGCTATATCTGTCCAAACTAACACTTCCAACACCTCATATATATCACATATGAACTATCCCAACACTCATCATCAATCAAAAACTTCAGAATCACCAAGCTCGATTCATACTTGAAGCAACTGCAGATCGGGTTCCACCAACTGATCCAGATGTTTTCAATCCACTCCAAGCATCCAGACACCTTCCATATGGTCCATTGAAGCTATCCAAATCATCAAACAACTTCTGTAACACCTCTATTGCAAAATTCGAATCCCAGCTTGGCCGTTTTTGAAGGTAAGTGCTATGAACTTCAAACTCATACATACATGCATCATAAATGAAAAATTGAGTTGCTATCTTGTTTCTGCACTATCACTGATCAATAGCCCTCAATCAATTTCACAATTCATCAATTATACACAATTTCAGATTGAATCATAAGATTAGGGTTCTTCGTGTTCATCAGAAAACCAATGATCTTAGAGTGAAAATAAATGCAATTAAATGATACCATTGTGTTCCTCGTCCAAAACCGAGCAAGATAGACTATCTACTTGATCAAAACAATCCAGTTTCAAAGATTTTCAAAAATCAGTTGAAGGTGTGTTCTTGGCGCGTTTTTTGGTTTGAAAAATTCAAATGTTTGTTTTCAAATATAATTAAATGAAAGCATGTGATTAACAAGCTGCGTGCGCAGCTCAGTTGGCAAGTGTTTTGAGTTGTGAGAGAGAGGGCGTGGGTTCAAACCCTGGCAGGACCAAAACATTTTTTTGACACTATTTTCTTTCATTTTCTTTAACAACTTCACCAATTAATTTAACCAATCAAAATTCATTATTTTCACTTCATTTTTTGCATACTCTTTGTTTAATATACATATTTTATGAATACCAAAAAAAAATCATCAAAAAAGATTTATTTAATACATTTTTAAATAGGTTTAAAATGACATGTTTTAAGTGTTTTTTAATACTTTAAAATATTGTTTTTCATTTGATTTTTAACCTAATCACTTGTAAATATTTTTTGTGATCAAACCCTAATCACTTAGGTCTTAATTAAGCATTAAAATTTGATTTTTACTTAATTAAGTTGACTTTTGTCAAATTCAAATTGTTTTAAAACAAACGATCATTCTTTTCAAAACAATAAACCATTTCTTTTTGAAACTATTGATTAAATCTTTTTTAATTGATCAATTGATTTTCAAAACGATGTGGGGCCTCTCGAATATTAGAGAGTATAAGACCCACTCCTTTTTTTCCTTTTATACAATTTTTTTTTCTTTGAACAGAAAACTCTTTCAAAACAATACTTTTCAAACTGTTTTCAAAACAACAAACGACGCGTCTGTAAATAAACAATCAACCATGTTTTATAAAATAAAACACGGGCCTCCATGTAGGTATAAGTCCCAAGCCCCTTTTGTACATACCCATTCCAGTACATGAAATTAGGTATTTCATTGTACACACACATTTTTGTACATATCTCAATCTGTTTTTTTAACTTTGAATAACAAACCAAAATGAAGGTTTCTTTAAATCTTCCCAAAAATACCATGGGCCTCCATGTAGGTATAAGTCCCAAGCCCTTTGTAAATACCTGTTTACATAGCTTTGAATAAATTCAAGTGGACCTCTCCTCGAGTATAAGTCCCGAGCCCCCGTGTATACAAATGGATCATGCTTACAGGTATATTTCCTTCATAAACTCCATTATATACACACACTTTGTCATATATATAATTTTTCATACCTGTTCATGTTTGTTCATACTTGTTCATGTTTGTTCATATGTGTGATATATATGCTTGTTCAACTTAGTACAACACTAGGTTCCCCATAGCCTCCTATTGGGCTTCGTGCAAAGAATCTCCCTAGTTTAGGTTAGGACATAGAGTATGGTTTCCCGGTGAAATCGCTCTAAGAGCTCAAACCAGCTATACCATGCCTCCCCTTGGGCTTTGTACAAACGAGTGACCCTCCCATAGCCTCCTCTTGGGCTTACAATGCAAGGACCCTGGATTGTCCCTCCCATAGCCTCCTCTTGGGCTTACAATGCAAGGACCCTCGGATAGCCTCCTCTTGGGCTTCGTACAAGGACCCACGGGCTTCTTATAAGCATCCCCCAATATCCAAATCAAATACCCTAGGAGATTAGACATTTATCATCTCTATGATAGGAGTATCTCTTCTATATCATCACAAACAATCAATCAATCAAACTTTTTTGCCACAAGGCTGGCTAATCAATCAAACTTCTTTTTGCCACAAGGCTGGCTAATCAATCAAACTGTTTTACCACCGTACTGGATGATTAATCAAAGTTTTTGTCACAAGGCTGACTTCATTGAAACTTTTTCCACAAGGCTGGCTGATTAATCAAAACTTTTTGTCACAAGGCTGACTTCATTGAAAGTTTTTGCCACAAGGCTGGTTAAACAACAAAAACATCTTTATCATTCTAAGCACCCTAAGTGGCATGGCCCCGGGCTTATAATGAAAAGATTTTCAAACAAAAACAAACAGATGTATGTGATGATATAGATTAGATACATCGAACATTTAGATGACATTTGTCTCTTTTCCTTTGCTTCCACTAGCATAAGTGGGAACTACGATTGCTCTGACTTTCTCAACATCCCTTTGAGAATACGTAGGCACAAGGTCGATCCTTGGCGAGCAAAACTTCTCCCTCAAACCATTCAAACCTTAGCACCCGTAGACCCCGAGCTACAGATGCTCTGATTCCCTCTAAGGGATATGTATGCAGAGGATCGCGATGATCTTTGCGAGCATAATCAAACAAACACCTTAGGTCCCACCTATTTCACAAGAACCTCTCAATAACATGGAATGAAAAACAAAGCAAAGAAACCTATAGAGTACTATAGATACGTTGGGTGCTAATACCTTCCCTTCGTATAACCAACCCTCTTACCCAAGATCTCTCCCCCCACTTTTAGGTTATTGCATCTTTTTTCCTTTTCCTCTTTTGGAAATAATAAAAAGTTTGGTCGATACAAAAGAAAAATCATTTTTTATGAGCACTCGAGCCCAAAGAAGGCATCAGGTGTCTCATCCCACAAAAAGAGGAACAAAACGATTTTTCGCCCGCGACAGAAAAATGGCGACTTCACTGGGGAACATCTTTTTATTGTTTCCAAAGGAAGGGTTAATTCTATTTGCTTTATTTTTCATTTCATTTTTTGTTATATGTGTGGTTCTGGTTCTGTTACTTGTGTGGTTCTGTTACAAGTGATACATTATGGACAAATCCTAACCCGGATTAAGTACACATAAGAATTAGGTGGAGGGTATAGTCATGTGCAGGCGCACGTGAGAATCCTTCCGCTCAGTGGAGGTTCCTTGTTTGTAATATATGTTTAGCGAGTTAATTGCGAAGACATTATTGCTTTCATTGAACTGTAGAAGCTGAGTTGGCTGTAGAACCCCAACCCATCCTGGCCTTATTAGGTTGTGGTGCAGAAACTATTCAGGTGAAGACTTGGATTAGTTGTCATGCGGAGAACCACACTCAGACGAGTTTTTCTTGAGAATATTGCTGGCTCATGAGTTTAATTGTGGAAAGCCGGTAATATCCGAAAGAAAAATGTAGACTCTGACGTATCAGTAGAACATGTTTTGCAGGTGATTAACTAGAACTATCCCATGTTTGGTTCTCTGACCTCATGCTCGTGACGCTGGACCTTTGAACCTGTGTGTACCATGTTTGTGTTACCATGTTTGTGTTGCCATGTTTACAGTACCATGTTTGCGTTACCATGTTCGCTTTACCATGTTTGAATATATGTGGCATCCATGCATCCATGCATTCATACATCCATAAAAAAATAAAAAAAATCTTTTTCCATAAAAACATGATTTTTTCCAAACAATTAGAGAATTTTCTTTGCAAACATTATAGGATTAGGTTATGGAGTGGGTAAAAAGGCATACCAAGAGGTACGGTTTCAAAGAGCCTAATGTGGAAAGACTGAAAGAGTTAGCGTCTTTTGTACAAGATCCTTCTGATTTTAGGAAAAGCCATGGAAAGCTTTTGCCTATCTTGAACACTCATGTTGATGAAGGACTTCTCAAAACTCTGGTTCAGTTTTATGATCCCGTCTACCGGTGTTTTACCTTTCCAGACTATCAGTTGGTACCAACCTTGGAAGAATATGCCAATCTTTTAGGTATTCCTGTGTCTGACAAGATACCTTTCAATGGTTTGGAAGCCATTCCTAAGTCACCAGTCATTGCAACAGGTACCCACTTGAAGAAATCTGAAATAGAGAGTAATTGGACTACCAAAGGAAACCTTCCAGGTTTGCCTTCACAGTTTCTAATAAAGAGAGCCTTTGATTTCATTGAGACTGGTAGCATGATAGCTTTTGAAGCTGTACTAGCCTTGCTCATCTATGGGTTGGTTCTGTTTCCCAATATCGACGACTTTGTTGATATCAATGCCATAAAGGTCTTTTTGAATGGAAATCCCGTTCCGACTCTGCTTGGTGACATGTATTTCTCTGTCCATCATAGGAATCACCAAGGTGGTGGAATTATTGTATGTTGTGCACCTCTGTTATTTAAATGGATTGTTTCACACTTACCTAAGTCTCCCATTTTCACGGAAAACCGGGAAGGTTTACGTTGGTCTCAAAGACTTATGTCTCTTACTAATAATGATATTCAGTGGTATACCTTGGCTCGCTGCGGTACAGAAACCATTGAAAGTTGTGGAGAATTCGCCAACGTACCCCTCATTGGTACACAAGGAGGAATTAACTACAATCCGGTCCTAGCCCGACGACAATTCGGGTATGCAAATTCAACTAAACCCATTGGCCCTACAGTGGAAAGCTACTTCTATCAGGAAGGAAATGATCCTCAAGGGTTGAAAACAAAAATGGTGAAAGCCTGGTACGACATCCGATGGAAAGAAAAAGGCGAGATAAGGAACTGTATCGCTACAAACGCCTACATCTGTTGGGTAAAGAAAAGAGCAAAGGATTTTCAAATGCCTTATGATTATGAAAAACCCATGTTCCCTGTGGTACCTCAACGACCCAACATTCCCGCTATGGAGGAATACCAAGACATTTTGACCAAGATGAGGATAGAAAAAGACGCTTGGAAAGAAAAGTTTCGAAGAACCGATGTGGAAAATAGAAAGTTGAAGAAAAGAGTGAAAGAACATGAAGAAACTCTCTATTATCAGGATGGATGGCTCATGAACAAAGATGAGAAGATCCGTCGGAAAGATGCCGCAATCAGAAGATACATCAAAGAAAGCAAGAAAAATCTTGAAGCCTCGACAAGCAACGCTCCGATGCCTGACAATTGGAAGAATGTTGTTGACAAGCTGAGAGCTGAAAAGGCCGAGTTGAAAGCTTACTATGGGAAAGAAATCATGAAGCTCAAGCTGCACAATGCATTTGGTTCTTCGTCTGATGAAGATGTTTAGGATTTGTTTAGATTTTCATGTATCATTTGATTCTGTAAGGAGCTACGCTCCAATGTTGTAACATTTCCCATTATTTCAATAAAAGAATTGTTTGTGTTCAAATGTTTGCAAGGAAATAATCTTTAAAATAATTGGAAAAAATCATAAATTTCTTTTTGCATACATCAGTCTGCATATCGAGTCTGTTGTATAGAGTCTTATCTTTTGGATCTTTCTCCAATAGATCGTCAAGCTGTCGCGTCTCAAAGTTTCTCGACCGCGCTCGCAATCAGATCACAGATACAATACTCGTTCAAATAGAAGAAGAGTAATGGAACACTCTGAACAAGAGAATATTGAGCTCCGTGGTACAGTGACCACCCTTCAGGAAAAGTTGGAAAGTCTCACTACTCTGGTTGACTCCTTGATGGCCGCACAGAATCAGCCGCCACCACCCAACAGTCAAGCAACGGTAACATCTGAAGTCACTACTCCAGTTTCTACAGTTGCATTCAGCATTCCATCTTTCTCTATGCCAGAAGGTTGGGGCCCGCCTTTCAGCTTTGGTACAGGTTTCCGCCATAATTTCTCTGGGGTTCAAACAGCTACAACTGAAGCGCCTGCTGCACAAGGTTCGGCGTTTATTCCAAATCAGGGGGTAACTTTTTCCCAAATCACTATGGCACTTTCTCAACCCACTATGACAGTTCCGACCCCTACGATTCACACTGTTCCTTATGATGGCAATGAGATTTATCATGATCAAGGTGATAGCACAAATCCGCGTAATCTTGTGGAAGATCTCCAAGAACAGTTCAACAAGATGCAGTTGGAAGTTAAAGCTATCCGTGGAAAAGATTTGTTTGGAAAGAATGCCCAGGAGCTATGTTTGGTTCCCAGTGTACAAATATCGGCTAAGTTCAAGGTCCCTGACTTTGAGAAGTACAAAGGTAGTTCTTGTCCACAAAGTCATCTTGTGATGTATGCCAGAAAAATGTCTACTTATGCAGATAATCATCAGTTGCTCATCCATTACTTTCAAGACAGTTTGACTGGTGCCGCACTGAAGTGGTACACAGGCTTGGATAGCACTAATATTCGAACATTCAATGACCTAGGTGAGGCCTTTGTCCGACAATACAAGTATAACTCGGATATGGCTCCAGACAGAGATCAGCTTCGATCCATGGCTCAGAAAGACCATGAAGCTTTCAAAGAATATGCCCAACGATGGAGAGAAACTACTGCTCAGATTAATCCACCGTTAAAAGAGAAAGAGATGACAAAGATCTTCTTGAATACTCTCAGTCCATTTTATTATGAACGCATGATTGCTAGTGCTCCAAGAGATTTCACCGAAATGGTAAACATGGGGATGCGTCTAGAAGAAGGAGTCCGAACCGGACGTCTGACTAAAGAAGGTGGATCTTCGAGTGGAACCAAAAAGTTCGGAGGTGGTTTCCAAAAGAAGAAAGAACAAAGTGTTGACATGGTATCCCAAGGGAAGCCAAGAGGAAACGTCAATCGACAACGACAGATTGCTGCTGTCACACCAGTCGTTAATACAGCACCAAATCCGGGATTTACCCCGCAGTTTCAACAACAACAGCCTCGACAACAGGCTCAGCAGTTCAACAATAATCAGAATCGTGTGCAAAGAGCTCCACAGTTCGATCCGATTCCAATGACCTACACAGAGTTGTACCCTGCTTTGATTGAAAGAGGTCTCGTTCAAACTAGAGCACCACCACCAGTACCTGAGAAACTCCCATGGTGGTACAAAGCTGAGGTCTCATACCCTTATCATCAAGGAGCGCCTGGCCATGATCTTGAGCATTGCATAGCTTTGAAATATGAAGTTCAGAGGTTGGTTAGATCTAATCTTCTCTCTTTCAGAAATTTGAATCCTAATGTGCAAGCAAATCCGCTGCCCAATCATGGAGGGCATGTTGTAAACATGGTGTATGGATGTCCTGGTCCATACCGAGTCTATAATATCAATTACTCAAGAGCCGATTTGGTACAAATGCACGCCACTCTCTGTCGAGGGCCGAGTTTTCGCCAGCATCAATACGGTTCCTGTAGCATATGTTGTGTAGATCCTCACGGATGTTCGATTGTGAGAAGAGATCTCCAAGTTCTGTTGGATAATGGTACTATTCAGATCTACCGAAATAGGGATGAAAATGAAGTTAACATGATAGGATGTTATCCGCATGAGCTTTTAGTCTCAGATATCAACTCGGAAATGCCTAAAGTTAACGTCATCGTTCCTCATTTCAACATGCCTGAGCGCATGGAAGTTACTTACAACAAGCCAAAGGTTCCTATTGCTCCTTTGATCATTTGTCTACCTGGACCTGTTCCCTATGACTCTGACAAGGCAGTTCCATACAACTACAATGCAACAATGATAAAGAATGGACAAGAAGTCCCTTTACCAACTCTCTCATCTGTCGTGAACATCGCTGATGTGAGTCGAGTAACAAGAAGTGGACGTGTGTATACTCCACTACCTCCAAAGCAGCCTGTTGCTCCTGCAGCCGGACAAAATCCTGTCAATACACCAGTGGGGAATCCTGTGGAAACTCCTGTCAGTAATACAAACACTGATATTGATCAGTCCAGTGGAACCAATGTCAATCCTGATTTTGATGAAATTTTGAAGCTTATCAAAAGAAGTGAATATAAGATTGTGGATCAGCTTATGCAGACTCCTTCAAAGATCTCAATACTTTCATTGCTTTTAAACTCTGAAGCCCACAGGGAAGCCCTGATGAGATTATTAGATCAAGCTTTTGTGGATCATGATGTGACTGTTGATCACTTTGATGGGATAATAGCTAACATAACAGCTTGCAACAATTTAAGCTTCTGTGATGAAGAACTCCCCGAGGAGGGTAAAAATCACAATCTTGCTTTGCACATTTCTATGAACTGTCAGTCAGACTCTTTGTCCAATGTGTTGGTAGACACCGGATCTTCCTTGAATGTGATGCCAAAGACAACTCTTGCTCGCTTGTCTTACCAAGGAATGCCTATGAAGTTCAGTGGTGTAGTTGTCAAAGCATTTGATGGATCGCGAAAATCTGTTATCGGCGAAGTCAACCTTCCCATGACAATTGGTCCGCATACATTTCAAATCACCTTCCAGGTCATGGACATTCAAGCTGCTTATAGCTGTCTGTTGGGACGACCATGGATCCATGAAGCAGGGGCAGTAACTTCTACGTTCCATCAAAAGTTAAAATTTGTAACAAATAGAAAATTGGTAACGATAAGTGGAGAACAAGCCTTGATGGTGAGCCATTTGTCCAATTTCTCTTGCATAAGTGCCGATGATGTGGAAGGAACTCAGTTCCAAGGTCTCTCTTTAGAAGACGAATCTTCCAAAAAGAAAGCATCAATCTCTTCTTATAAAGAGGCAGTAAAAGTAGTGAAAGATGGAACTACCACTGGCTGGGGGCAAGTTGTGATCCCGACCAAGAATGAAACTAGAGCAGGACTCGGATGTTCACCAACATTCTCAAACTGCACCAAGAAGGATGAAACCCTTCGACCGATCAAAGAAACATTCATTAGTGGAGGATTCCTTAACCCAATTCCTCAAGAGGTTAATGTCCTTATCGAAGAATGTATCGAAGAAGGTCTACCTGATCCTGAAGAAGAATGGAAATGTTATCTCAATGACTCGGGATATATATCTCAGGAAGAACCATATCCTCCTTCGGAGAAACCCAAAGGCAAAGAAACTGAGCCTGTTCCTGCAGAGATCTGGGACACCTTGGGACAACCAAGTGGAAAATATGATTATGTGGTGATGTGGACCGTCCTTTCGGGCCATACCCCTCCGTGGGCGGGATACGTGAACTGACTCTTTTTTGTCGATCGGACGCTTTCGCGTCACTTTTGAAAAAGTTTACAGAGTCGCCACCGACCTTTTATTTTATCCAATGAAGGAAAGGTTTATAAAAGAAACAGAAAAAAGACCTTTGAGAGATTCTGGGTAAGGGGGTAGGTTATACAAAGGGAAGGTGTTAGCACCCTTTGTATCCATGGTTATCCATGGGCTCTTTAGTTTGCTTAGCTCATTTGCTTTACTTTTCAATTGATTCGGAATGCTTTACCTGTGTTTTTGAAATACCTTTGCAAATAGAATTTGTAATGATCCTTGTGCGGATATATACAAATGCTTGTTTATCTTTCGAAAGATGTTTTGAAAAGATCGTTAATTTTGTAATGATCCGTGTTTGGATGTATACAAAATATTGTCTTTTGGAAAATTTGTTTTGAAAAACAACAGTGTATGAGAATTTTGTTTGTTTTGATTTAAGCAAACTAGGAGGTCTACCCTGAGTTGTAAGGTCTTTATCCTTGTTCCCTTTAAAAATCTATCCATTCGTCGGATATAAACAAAAGGTTCGATTTTGTACTCGAAACAGTAGAGATGTAACTTTGATTTTGAAAAGAGTGAAAAGGGGTTACCCTAGGAGGTGCAAATGTGATTGTGATTTAATTCAGATATTTATCTTTGAAGTTAGTGATCTGATGGTTCAGTTTTATCTTTGACATACACGCAGTTTATATGGGTGCTGGAAATTAAAATGCGGAAATGTAAAGTGCAGAAAGTAAATCTACGCTATTACATCGATTGTGCGGGAAATGTAAACTAGCCTATTTACATGAATTTGACATCCTATACATTGATCTAGGAATTTAAATTGCAAGAAATAAAAGGCATATTTTTGGATTTTTTATGATTTATTTTAAATATAATTAATATGTGATTAATTAATTTAAAATAAAGAAAAGATGAAAATATGATTAAACCTAGAAATCAAGTTTAAAATATGTACAAAACACTTGTTAATTAATTTTAGAACAAAACTATTTTTTTTGTAATTTTTGAAATTGTTTTTGGATTTTTTTTTTTTTAAGTTAATTAAAACATAATTATGCAAATAATTACACAAATAATTAAAACTTAATAATAAAATTATCCTAAATATGTACAAAATTAGTTTATGATATATAAACAATATTTAACACAAAGAACAATTTTTTTTATGATTTTTTGATGGGTTAGAATAATTAAAAAGCAAATATATAAATATATACTAATTAATTATGTAAAATATTGAAATTATGAAGAAAAATAAAATATTTTTATTTCAGAAAATAATATATATTTTTAGAAGTCTAAAATATTTTTTGTGGAATTTTTTGGATTTTTTTAACTATTTTTAATTAATTTTGCAATAAAATTAAAATCAAAGTAGAAAATATAAAAAGGATATGATCTGGTGTGGTATGGCTGAGAGTCCATGGTGTGCAGGCGTGTTGTGATGCGTTGGATGAGATTTAAATGAAATCAGATGGCTCTGGTTGTGAGGGGCATGGGATTCAGTGGACCTGCAACACACGTGATTAGAGAAAGATTTAAAAAACGCGCGCGCTTGGCTGGCCAACCAGAGCTTGCCACGCATCATCTTCTTCGTTCAAATCTCTGCAACCGTAGGTAAAACCTTTACCTACAGTCATTTTTCGTCACTAAAGCTCCTGCAAATTAAAAATCATGAAATATGCAAGATGAATATAATATGAGACCATGGATCAACTGCAAATGATCCACTGAACACAACTATGGCCTTATTTTCTTCTGATTTTGCCTTAAAAGGAAACCCCCGTTTTGAAGTCGTGAAACCCTAAAATGGTAACTTCATGTGTAAGCATCTAAAACTCAATTAAAGTTCCAGAAATGATCTACACACCACACCAAGTTCAAATATAGGTCTACATCGTGTTAGATATGCGTGTGTTATGAGATTTTGACAAGTTTTACTTTGAATGAATCGTGACCTGTAGTGCTTGATTCAAGTAGTTTCAGAGCTTGCAATTGATTGAGATAGCTTTAGTGATGTTCAAGGATGATATTTGAATGCTTAGTTTGTATTAAAATGGACTGAAATTAAAAATTCGAATTTGAAATTTCTTTGAAATTTTTCAAGTGTTTACAAGTGTGTTATGAGCTAAGCTTTGCCTCTGAACTTCTCTCTTTTATTACTGAACTAAGATAGCCTATTTATAAGCTTTGTGTGCTTAGAAATAAAGCTAATATATGCTATAGTTGCCTTTGTTGAAACTTGGCTTTTTTAATATTAAAAAAGCTTGAATTCTTGACCAAGTCACCTTGCCTTCAATGCACCTGCCTTGCCCTTCAATTCTCTGCAGAAAGATGAAGATTCCTTGAGGTGAGTTATGCTTGGAGATCAAGCAACCATTATCCATGCATTTTCCTTTTAATTTTAATCTTAAAGTAAGATAAAATCATGCAAAAAATGGACAATAAAGGTATGGGCTTAATCTTGGTCGTGGGAGGTCCATAGTAACATGGCAAAGATGTTTGGACCATAAAAACTTGGCATCTTTTGGAAAAAAAACATTTTTGAGCAATGTTGATTTCATGCATTTTCCCAAAATTTAGCCAACTTCAACAAGGTGTAAATCCTTCAATTTTTGTCATATGAAGGAGATCTTGCACTTTTTAGAAACCTCAAAGAGTCCTCTAACCAATGTCTTTGGTCTCATGTCAAAATGATTTTTGAAGCTCCTTGTGTGTCCTTTTGAAAAAAGTGTCTTTTTGTTGACTTTGAAAATGACCTGTAATGTCTTTGGTCATATTTTTCAAATGGTGAATCCAATGACCATGGGATCAATGGCATTTGAAAGATAATTGAATTTCCTTCAAAACAAGCTTTGGTTTGAATTTTTTGGATGAAGGATGAGAGAGTTATGATCAGTCAAAGTTGAGTTGACTTTTCAGGCAAAAACCCTAATTTTGAATCTTAGGGTTTTGTTGATTTTTGATCTTTCCTTGATGAATTATGATCATCCAATGATCAAATGTTGAATCCTTTGACAAAATATGGACTTTGACAAAAAATTTCATTTTTGACTGTCAGTTGACTTTTTTGGTCAAACGGGTCGTCTGTTGACTGTTTGAGCTGCTGACGGTGCGTCTGAGTGAATTGAAGTTTGAAAATTTGTATGATGGTACTTTGAGATGTATGGATGTATATGAAATCCATTTGAGCTCTCAAAACTTGTTGCTCCTGTTAAAACAAAAAAACCCTGATTAGGGACTGTCTGTATAGGAGGCAGTTAAGCGTACCTGATTTTTGTGCAGTGTTGAGTTTCTGCTAATCATGTGATATTCAGAATACTTCTAACACAAAAATCTTGGAAATTTGAATTGTGAATGATTGATTTGATTGATTGTACAAATCACTGTGAATTGTACTGTCTGCAGTTTGTCTGTCAACTGACTGTTCGTGTACTGAAGCAGCAGTTAAAGTGAAAAAAAAATCAACTGTCAAAGTTAATTTTCTTTTTTTTGTTGTTATTTTTGTTTTTGTTATATGTGAAGCATGAAAAATTTATTTACATGACTTGTTAGAAAACAGAAACATAATAACAGATATTTACAGTATGCGGGTAAAATTACCGATAATAACCTGAAAATTGTTAAATGCACAGAAATAGAAATATTTGACTGGCAGAAACACACAAAATATTATCTTAGTAATTAAGCAATATTATGACAAATAGTACAACATTTAATACTGACAGTATAAATATTACATACTATTGAACAGTACGACGAATAGACGGTACGTTTAAAAAAATAAGAAACACGGCAAACTTTAAAAATGACGGTTGATGAACCATGCTATGATCAATAACATGTAGAGGATTGGGAATGCAACCATTGCAGGTCCACACTTCTCAGGACTGTGTAGGCAGAAGAAAGTCATGATCACCGTAGCAATGGTGATGACTGTAAGAAACAGTGTCTCTATCCACTTTGCCATTCTTGTCAGGGAAGAAGAGAAAATAGATATGAGGTAGGAATTTGAAAGATGAATTGGAATTTGATGTGAGATTTTATGAAAGAAAATGAGAGGTATTTATAGAATGGAAAGAAGGAAAGAGACGTTGGGGAATGATGCGATTCCGTACAAAAGGAAATTTGAGTGGAAGTGAGATTTGAAAGAAAGTGTATGATATTGTTGGGAAAAGAGAGATGTGTAGAATAAAGTTGAGATTTGAATTGGAAAGAAGAGATTTGAAAAGATTTTGAAAATAATGGAATATAGTACAAAAGTTAGTGGGAAACCAAAAACAATTGTTACCAGTACAGTGTGAGTTTCCTGCTTTTGCGCCTGCAAAAAAGATTTAACCCTGCATGAACTGTGTTAGTACTATTTATCTGTAAAATAAATAAATAGTATTTGTGGTGTAATGAACAGCATTTGGCGTTTGCGTAAGAACAAATTCCACTGTTAGCCAAGTTACTGTGTAAGAGAAATTCTGAAATTTAAGCACTTCATATGTTTTAGGATATTTGAAATAAAAATCCATGTTTATATGAAACTCTTAATTTTCAGATTGAAGTTTTCTTAAAAAAAGATGTGGGCAAATTTTGGGGTATAACAGTTGCCCCTATTCAATCTTCTTAAACCTGAAGAGATTGTCTGAAATCTGAAGGTAGAAGATGATTGAATAAATAGATGCCCTGAAAATTTGCACTTACCTTGATCAGCAGAGATGTTGGAAGTTGCATTTGAATGTTGTCTGTGAAATGTTGTTGGCAGATTGAAACATTACCTGAGATGGGCTTTCGGATGCCACCTGGAAAATGTGTTGATGGTTTGTTCATCGGAATGAATCCGTTGATTATATCTTGATGAAGGATTTGAAAGTTGATCATTGTGGAACCGTCTGAGGTATCACTTTAGATCTGCAATGTTAGATCGTTCTGGAACCGTCGGAGGTTTTGCCTTAGATCTGAAATGCTAGATCGTTCTGGAACCGTCGGAGGTATCGCCTTAGATCTGAAATGCTAGATCGTTCTGGAACCGTCTGAGGTATCGCCTTAGACTAGCAATGTTAGATGATAAATGAGTTGAGAATGAGAGTTCTTCAGAGTGAATCTTTGGTTTGATTGTATCTGAAAGGACCGCTTGTCTGAATAAGATTCAGGATGAACACTGCATGTGAGTGAGAACATCTTTGCTGAAGACATCTGTCTACCTGAAAAATCAAGTTAATAATATGCGATGTCTATGATGCATGTATGATATGAGATCCTCGAGCTAGAGGAGAAATATGCAAGTTATGTTGTGTATGAATATGCGTATGATGCATGATTGTGAATGTGAATATGAATGTGATGCATGGTTTATGCAGCTTAGAGCGTGTCAAGCTCCTGATTGGGAAAATAAATCCCAGCTTAGTCGTCAAGAAATGAAGGCATTGTGATTGGGAAAATAAATCCCTGCTAGCCATTTGGAAGTGAAGGCATCGTGGTTGTTGATGATCTTCTGTCTCGCTTGAGTACCCTGGGTTGGGGAGATTCTTTGAGAACCAGGATGTTCTATTGAAGGATCTTTGATTACTGCTCGGGGATGAACAGTAGTTTTGAGAGTTCGGACTGTGACGCCCTTTGGAGTGGGAATGAGGAAGATGCATAATCCTCCGATGCACTATCTGACCAAGTTTGGGTGCGGAGATCACACCTTCTGAAGACAGTAATCTGGAACAACCCTGCTGGGGAATAAGACTTCTTTCGAAAGAAAAATCTTTTTGAGGGATTTGTTGAGGAATGTGTCTCCATTGGGGAAACTTCCTTCTGATGCTGGTTTAGGATAATGCTCAAATAATTGGGACATGTCCGGAATGCTATTCCTGTTTTTCCTGGTAAACATCAATCATATTCAAATGCATATGTTCATTCAAAATATCATTGGGATGCTCGCGTATTCAAAACAGAAAAAATGAAAATGTTAGTTATAAGCTGCATTGATTTTTGAAAAGGTGCCGTGATAGGCGGATTAGTATAGGGAGACAACAATCCTAGAAGTAGGAAATTGTCAGAAAGTTTTGAAAAGTATTTATGAAAAGAAATAGCTATGTGAGAACGATCCAGTCAAGTTTCAATTCTGCTATTGCCAATCTGTCTTCGAGCATCTCATCCCTCACTTGTTGGAAGAAAGTGATTGGACTGATCGGTGTCTTTGAGGTGTTGAACCTTGTCGGTGAGTAGGCAGCTGAGCGGGACATAGTTGTATGCTTTATTCCCTAATTTTTGCCTAGGCTGCCCTTTCAGGTTTTCAGCCTACCGGGATTGTATTTGTTTTGTCTCTAATTTTTGCCTGGATCGCCCTTTCGGGTTTTCAATCCACCGAGACGCTCATTTTTGCCTAAGTTGCCCTTTCAGGTTTTCAACTTAGCGAGCTGTATTTTTTTTTTTTTAAGCAAAGTACTTTTTGACTATGTCCGCATTCACAGGGTGTGGGAAATCCTCGCCATCCATGGTGGTAAGCAACATGGCACCGCCGGAGAATATTTTCTTGATTATGAATGGTCCCTCGTAGGTGGGGGTCCATTTGCCTCTGGGATCACCTTGTGGTAAGATGATGCGTTTGATAACCAAGCCACCAGTTTGGTATGCTTGACTTTTGACTTTCTTGTTGAATGCTTTGATCATGCGCTTTTGGTATAGCTGGCCATGACAGATAGCTGCAAGTCTTTTCTCATCGATCAAGTGTATTTGGTCGAATCGAGTTTGAATCCAATCGTCTTCGTCTAGATCGGCTTCTTTCATGATCCTTAAGGAAGGAATCTGGATTTCGATTGGGAGAACTGCTTCCATACCGTAGACTAACGAGAATGGAGTTGCCCCTGTTGAAGTACGCGCAGATGTGCGATAACCATGAAGAGCAAAAGGTAACATCTCATGCCAGTCTTTGTAGGTTACTGTCATCTTTTGTATGATTTTCTTGATGTTTTTGTTGGCGGCTTCGACAGCGCCGTTCATCTTTGGTCGATATGGAGAAGAATTATGATGTTTGATCTGGAACTGCGTGCAGAGTTCAGTAATCATTTTGTTGTTTAGATTCGTGCCATTGTCAGTGATGATCCTTTCGGGGATGCCGTACCGACAAATGAGATTGTGCTTGATAAACCTGGCTACCACATTCTTGGTAACAGAAGCATATGAAGCTGCCTCTACCCACTTTGTGAAGTAGTCAATAGCGACCAGGATAAAGCGATGTCCATTGGAAGCAGTAGGTTTGATTTCTCCAATCATATCAATACCCCACATTGCGAAAGGCCAAGGAGCCGTCAGAACGTTTAATGGAACTGGAGGTACATGCACTTTGTCGGCATATATCTGGCATTTGTGACAAGTTTTGGAATGATGATGGCAATCTGTCTCCATGGTAGACCAGTAGTAACCTGCTCTCAAGATCTTTTTAGCCATTGTATGTCCGTTGGAATGAGTACCGAAGGTACCATTGTGTATGTCTTCCATGATTTGTTCTGCTTCCTTCTTGTTTACGCAACGAAGTAAAGTCGAGTCATGGTTGCGCTTGTACAAAGTTCCATTGCTTAGGAAGAATTTGGAGGCAAATCTCCTTAGAAACTTTCTGTCGTTAATAGATGCCCCTTCAGGGTACTTCTGGGTTTCGAGATACCTTTGTATTTCATGGAACCATGATTTGTCTTCCATTTGTTTGGTATCGATCTCATTGCAATAGGCTGGTTCGTCTTGCCTGTAAATGGTGATCATAGGAGCTTCGTCGTCCCAATTGACTTTGAACATGGATGACATGGTAGCTAAGGCATCAGCTAGTTGATTTTCTTCGCGTGGGATGTGCTCGAAAGTGATCTCCTCGAAGTAAGGAATCAAACTCAACACATGTTCTTTGTATGGAATTAGATTTGGGTGCTTTGTGTCCCATTCCCCTTTGACTTGGTAGATTACCAAGGCAGAGTCTCCGTAGACTTCAAGGAATTTGATTTTTAGATCAATTGCAGCTTTGAGACCCAGAATGCATGCTTCGTATTCGGCTATATTGTTGGTGCAATTGAAACACAATCTGGCGGTGAAGGGTGTATGACCTCCTGTGGGGGAAATGATCACAGCTCCGATGCCATTGCCGAGCGCATTAGAAGCTCCGTCAAAAACCATAGTCCATCGGGATCCTGGTTGTTTGTAGTCATTGACTAGCATAATGTCTTCGTCTGGGAAGTCAAAGTTCAATGCCTGATAATCATCTACTGCTTGATGAGCTAAATGATCAGCTACCACACTTCCTTTGATTGCTTTTTGCGAAGTGTATTGAATGTCATATTCTGTTAGGATCATTTGCCATCTTGCAATCCTTCCAGAGAGAGCAGGTTTTTCGAACACGTATTTGATTGGATCCATCTTGGAGATCAGGAAAGTGGTGTGATTTAGCATATACTGTCTTAGTCGGCGAGCCGCCCATGTTAAGGCACAGCAAGTTTTTTCGAGTAGTGAGTATCTTGTTTCACAATCGGTAAACTTTTTGCTAAGATAGTAGATTGCGTGCTCCTTTCGACCGGAATCGTCATGTTGTCCGAGTACACACCCCATTGAATCTTCTAACACAGTTAGGTACATTATCAGAGGTCTGCCTTCCACAGGAGGTAACAAGATTGGCGGTTTTTGAAGGTATTCTTTGATTTTATCAAAGGCTAACTGGCATTTGTCATTCCATCTTTCCACTTGATCTTTCTTCAGTAATTTGAAGATTGGCACACAAGTAGGAGTCATATGGGCAATGAATCTGGCTATGTAGTTTAGACGTCCCAAGAATCCTCTGACTTGTTTCTCGGTACGGGGTATAGGCATTTCTTGAATGGCTTTGACCTTGGCAGGATCAACCTCAATACCTTTACTGCTGACGATGAAACCTAAGAGTTTACCGGATCTTACTCCAAAGGTACACTTGTTCGGGTTCAGTCGCAATCTGTATTTCTTGAGTCTGTCAAACAGCTTGTGTAAATGACTCAAATGTTCTTCTTCGGTGTTGGATTTTGCGATCATGTCATCGACATATACCTCTATTTCCTGATGAATCATATCATGAAATAGTGTTACCATTGCACGTTGATAGGTGGCTCCGGCGTTTTTCAGACCAAAGGGCATTACTTTGTAACAAAAGGTTCCCCAGGGTGTTGTGAAGGTTGTTTTTTCCATGTCTTCGGGTGCCATCTTGATTTGATTGTACCCTGAGAATCCGTCCATAAAGGAGAATACCTTGCATTGTGCGGTATTGTCAACCAGTACATCGATGTGTGGTAAAGGGAAATCATCTTTGGGGCTTGCCCGGTTCAGATCTCTGTAGTCTACACACATTCTGACTTTCCCGTCTTTTTTGGGTACAGGCACGATGTTAGCTATCCAAGGAGGATAACTTACAACTTTTAGGAATCCGGCATTGAATTGTTTTTCAACCTCGTCTTTGATCTTTTTTGACATATCAGGCTTACTCCTTCGCAGTCTCTGTTTGACCGGAGTGCTTCCTTCTTTGATTGGCAGGCGATGAACTACAATGTCCGTGTCAAGGCCAGGCATATCTTGATAAGACCAGGCGAATATCTCGGCGTAGTCTTGCAACAATTGAATCAGTCTTTGCTTGACACTGTTTTCTAAGTCAGCCCCAATTCTGACCTCTTTCTTTTCTTCGTCACTGCCCAAGTTGATGACCTCAATCGGCTCCTCATGAGGCTGTATGGCTTTTTCTTCTTGTTCTAGAAGTCTTGCAATTTCTCTTGGCACTTCACAATCTTCCTCACTTTCGTCCTCAGTTTGGTAGATCGGATTTTCAAAGTCATGACGGGCAATAGCAGAATCGTTGTTGACTGGATCCAGAGTGTATGTGAATCTGCATGGTAGATATGTGAGTGTGTATGAAGAGAAAAACATAGCTATTTGAAAGCGAATAAAGAAAGAAAAAGGATCACAAAAT